>NC_135717.1:44117575-44746969 GCF_964656455.1 Halichoerus grypus
CAAGGGAGATAGGAAATGTCCATCCTGCTCCCTCCCTGTGCTGACGCTGGGTGGGACAGAAGGGTGAAATGCGGGGCAGATACTCCCTTGTGGAGGCAAGTGCATTTGGGCCCTAGAAGAGCAGCCACCTGGAGCGCTTTGGGCTATGGGTGCACGGGCGTCATCTGCCAAACCTGAGAGCATGGGAAGAAATCAGGAATCCTAAAGAGGGGGACAGGAGAGATTTGAAAGAGGATGTTGGCCAAGGCAAGTAGTGAAGGGCTGAAAGGCTTATTAGAACAGGGACATATGATATTCTCCTTAATTGTTTCTACTTTCAGTGTAAATCTCCTCCCCAGCTCTTCCGCAACACTCTCTGAGCTACATCAACAGCCTGTGTGTACATCTTAGGGAGCGCAGACATACCTGGAGGTGGGATCTACATTCCTCATTTGGGTCCATGTGCAGAGAACCCAAGACATTGAACGAGGCTGGAGTTCCAGCCAGAAGTGAACAAGTTAAACACATTGAACTTCACGTCTAAGCGGACTGGGTGAAGCTCCCTCCATCCTGACTGAGGCCTCAAAGGACCAGTGGACGGATCTCAGGTGCTAACATACCAATAAAAGTTAAACTTGGTACTGACAATCAGTGGAATGCACTAATAAAATGAGGTTTTTTTTTCAATTATCAAATTGGAGAACTTTTTTTAAAAAGTTTATTTTTTAAAGTATTTCTGCATTAACAGCAAAATAGAGGGGAAGGTAGAGAGAGTTCCCATACACCCTTTGCCCCCCGCCCCATATCCCCCACCAAATGGTACATCTGTTACAACTGATGAACTTACACTGACATTGTTATCACCTAAAGCCCATAGTTTACATTATAGTTCATTCTTGGTGTTGTACATTCTATGGGTTTGGACAAATGTATAATAACATGTGTCTATAATTTTGGTATCATACAGAGTATTATTCTCTGTCTATCATACACAGGCTGTCGTAAAAATCCTCTGTGCTCAACCTGTTCATCCTTCCCTCCCTCCCAGCCCCTCATACCCACGGATCCTTTCACTGTCTACATAGTCGTGCCTTTTCTAGAATGTCACAGAGTTGGGATCATGCATGTATGTATGTAGCCTTTTCAGATTGGCTCCTTTCACTTAGTGATATTTCCTCCATGTCTTTTCATGGAATGATAGGCCCTTTCTTTTTAGTGCTGAATAATATTTCATTGTCTGGATATATCATGGTTTGTTTATCCATTCACCTATTGAAAGACATCTTGGTCTCCTCCCAGTTATGGCAATTAATGAACAAAGCCGCTATAAACACCTATGTGCAGGTTTTTGTGTGGACATAAATTCTCAGCTGCTTTGGGTGGATACCAAGAGCTTGAGTACTGGATCACATGATAAGGGTATGTCTAGGGTTATGAGAAACTGCCAAACTTTCTTCCAAAGTGGCTGCACTGTTTTGTATTCCCACCAGCAGGGAATGAGATTTCCTGTTGCTCCACATCCTCACCAGCATTTGTCAGGGTTCAGATTTTGGCCACTCTAATAGGTGTGTAAGAGAACGTTTTTGATGATAATATCCAGCATCGGTGTGAGTAGCGAGTAGGAGGGGGAAAGAGCCTTTTCCTATATGGCTGGTGCAAAGGGAAACTGGTACAGGCTTTGTACAAGGAATTTAGCAATGTGCACCCAAAGACTTAACCTATTCATGTGTGTTGACTCAAGAATTCAATCCCTAGGAAATCAGCCACAGGAACAGAGATGCATTGAAAATCTGGAGACACTATATGTTTTACAGAATTATTCACAAAAGCAAAAGAAGGCTATACTCTAAACGTTTAATAAAGGAGATTGACCTGAATATTTATTATACAATGGCAGAACAAAATTAGGACCACCATTACAAGACACATTGTGGAAGGATGTTTAATCATTGGAGTTAAAAGGATAGGTTCTCTTCCAGAATGGCTGGGAATATATTATAGAATGTGATTATCTCTAGGTGATGAGATAAGAAGACTTTTGTTTTCCCCATCTTTTCTTCTATATTTTCCAAATTTTCAACAACATGTATGCCCTCTCCACTCACTGGCAAATTAAACAAACCCATCAGACTGAGGCCCACACACACAAAAGGATTTACAACTGTTTTGCTAATCTTACCACCTATTTAACTGCTTAAAAACATACACACACAATTCTTTTGATGGTTTTTGTCATGTTTAAAGGTCAATTTTTATTCCCTGTTGGAGGAATGGGTTACAAAGCTTGAAAAAAAGTGACATTTGGGTTTGGGTGGCCCAGTACAAGACCAAGTCACACTCAGGTTTTTAGCTGGTATCTCGTATTTTAGGACGGTATATACAGTGTCAACAAGCAAAAATACAAGAAGAATGGGAGTGAAATTTACTGCAGATACATTTCCTATTCCACACATAACGTGTTTGGACCGTAATAGCGGGCTGCGTAATAAAAGAAGAAATATGTCGATATAAAGTAATCTTTATTTTTTTGTAATCAAAATAATCTCCATTTCATTTCAAGCCTGCTTTAACCCGGTTAAAATGCACTGCTTCCCATGGAAAACCCTGGAAAAAGGAGGAGAGAAGACGCAACGGCTGCCTTGGGATTAAAGAACAAGGAAAACAAAAACAGAAACAAAGAAGAGGCACACAAAGTGTGTGCCTCTTCTTACCAGCAAGCACCTCCTTTGGCTAACTAACATCTACATGCAAGTACTTAAAGGTGGGCGATCTCCATTTGTGCCCTCATCCCCCTAGAACGTTTCTCTTCTAGAATCTCATTAAGTCACATGACCAGCAGCACCAAGTTGTTATGGCAACGGGAATTTTAAGAGTAAATTAATTTTGCTACAAGGTGTTATTAAGACCAGGTGAGGATGGCCTTGAATCACAATGGTTCCTCTGCACCAGCAAGAGCACCATGGCTCCCAGGGGCTTGCAAGCGCTTCTCCCAGAAGGAAACACCCCTGATTTACGATCTTCGCGAACAATTCTCATAGGAAAGGTGACCATAAATTGTGTCAGTTTTATTGCATATTTGTATATTCCACTTTAATCCTCCATAAAATGATAAAGGAAGGATATATGAAGCTCTCTGATGAGCTTAAACAGGACAAGAAGGTGTCATTCAGTTTCCCTTGGGGTGGGGGTTACAATATATTCTTAAGGAACTTTACATTATGGAAAATATTGACCTTTTAATTTCAGAGACGGGAGTTAGAGAATGTCTGGAGCATAAATTAACATCAGGGCTGAGCTACCATGCAGATGAGTACAGAACACAGCACAGCCTTCCATCTGGGGACCCAGGAGAAGGTTATAGTGCTCCCCTCTACAAACCCTTTACAACCCTTGGTAAGTCTGGATTCTCCAGGCTTGTGTTTCTCAGAGTGGCACTTTTTTTTTTTAAACACTATTCCTAAAAAAGTATTCTGTGGTCAAATAATGATGGCCTATAGTCCATAGTAGAGCCCCCAACCCCCACCCCTAGCCCTTCCAGAGTCATGAAACAATCCAACAGATCAGAAGTACCGCCAAGCCCTGCAGAAAATAATCCATTTTAATCATGTTTAACAGGATTTCACAAGGTTTTTTTTAGTCATTGAACCTATTTTTAAATCTTTCTTTAGATTTTAGTTTCATTTATTAACATCAGGTGGACATACTTTAAGAAATGCTCCTTAGGGGCGCCTGGATGGCTCAGTTGGTTGAGCATCTGACTCTTGATTTCAGCTCAGGTCGTGATCTCTGGGTCGGGAGATTGAGCCCCACATTGGGGTTCTGTGCTGGCATAGAGCCTGCTTGAGATTCTCTCTCTCCCTCTGCTCCTCCCCCACCTCTCTCCTTCTCAGAAGAAAGAAGGAAAGAAAGAAAGAAAAAATCCTCTGTAGATTAAAAATTTGAGGTCGAAATTAGTGATAACTAAATAGGACTACTGCATTCAAAAGGCCACTCCAAATTTAGAAGTTTGGTTCCTTTTTACTAAATTTCTAGTGCCAGTAAACCTTTACCTGCCCCCTCTTCTTTGAAAAATATTTGTGATGTGTCAGACACTGACCTTGTGGCTTTGTAGCTCTCCGCACAGAATGCACGTTCGTGTCCTTGTGTGTACAGGGGTATGCGTGCACAGACAACATGCACCCACACACACGCACGCACACACATGCTCCCTGAGAAGGGAAAGCAAGGAAGCAGGAAACCACCTGAAAGTTCATTTCCCAGCAGTTCCAAGCAGCACATGTCAGGATAAAGACGGGAAGGCAGGTTTACGTGATAGCCGTCTGGAATTTCGGAGTGACACTGCCAACAGAAAAGAGTAGCATAGGAATGAGGTGGCGGAGATGTGGAGCCCAGAAGGTGAAAGGATGAAAGCTTGGGGCGTTCCTTTCTCTGCCGGGAACCCACAAGGCACTCGGAAGTGTCTGGGAGAGACAGATAAACTTTACAGGTTTGTAAGCTGCCATAAAGTATCAGCAGCAGAAATCTGGCAAAAAAAAGAAGAAATTACGTGTGTGTGTGTGTGTGTGTGTGTGTGCACCATTTTACTTCCCTAATGAATGTACAGCTTCAAGATTTCTAATCTATCTTCCTTAGAGTCTACCACGGTCACCTGTCCTTGGTAAAATTTGTACTCACCATAGTATAAATCTGAAATCAAAGCTAATTGGAAATGACTTGAAAAAGCACCAAGCCAATAGTAGAAAGAGTTATTTCCTAGCAATATCTGTTCACACTTCATCAGTCAATATAATTATAGTAATATCCTCACACCCACTCGTTCTGAGTGGTCTAGGGGCGCCGGGGTGGCTCAGTCGGTGAAGCGTCTGCCTTTGGCTCAGGCCATGGTCCCAGGGTCCTGGGATCGAGCCCCGAGATGAGCTCCCTGCTCAGTGGGGAGCCTGCGTCTCCCTCTGCTGCTCCCCCTGCTTGTGCTCTCTGTCTCTCTCAAATAAATAAATAAAATCTTTAAAAAAATAAAAATAAGTAAATAAAACAGATGGTCTAAAGAAGCATAGATAAAAGTGGTTTCAGGCTGAGACAGCCAGGTGCCCAGGCTGCACCCTTTGGAGGTGCCACGGGTGACATTAACACAGTGGAGGGAAGCATGAAGAGAGCCGGCAGGGATGCGGGCAGCAGCATGGCAGGTGGTCAGGTGCTCGTGTTCTGCAGGGAGAAGCAGGCCCAGCAAGGCCAGGCCAATGGGACTGTGGGCAGAAGCGAACACAGGCAGACCCGTGGGAGCCAAGGTGCCATGCTAAGCCTCAACAGCCCATGGAATCCCAGAAGGGCAATCCTCACGGGGCTGGCTCTCCATGAAGGCTGCTGGAGGAGGAGGACGCGCAGGGCTGGAAGGACAAGTACCTAACAGCACCATCCAGCTGCACAGACCTGTTAACAACAGAGCCTGCAGCGCTTCCCCCTCATCTGTTGTGGACGCACCCCAGAAACAGAGAAGATGTTCTGTTCTGTATGTGGGAGAGTTTTCTCTGTTCTCTGCTTAGTCGTCATCCAAGAAAGGGACGTCTAGAATCTGTTAATGGATGTTACGGAGGACCTTGCTTACAGAGTGTTGGCCCAAGGTACCTGGACAGACCGATGGGCTGTCGTCAGAGGGGGCAGCGAGGAGACCCCAAGGTGGTGGCGTGAGAGGGGTCGGCCCAGAACTGCGGTGGTGGAAATGGCTCTTCTATCCTTGTTTATTTTACTCATAAAAGAAACTTACTGCTATTACCACTTCCCACACTCCAATTTTTCTTCTAAATCACTGCTTGGGTTAGACATTATATGGCTTGTAATGAGAACGGTAAAATGCCTTGTTCTTATTATGGCAATTTGAATAACAAATATGGAATGACACAACAAAACAGCCCAGACAATGAAAATAATTGTTAACCCATTTTACTAGCTCGGTGGCCAAATTATATTTTTATAAATTACAGTGCCGACGGAGGTAAATGTGCTCACAGGTTCCTTGCTAACAAGGTCACCAGTTTAATTTGAATATTTTCCACAGCTGTTGTTCTCACACCTAAAGAGGGAAACAGCTCCAGCTATGTAAGGCAAGCGGCCGGGAATGCTAATGAGTCTAACAGATTGGTTCAAAATAGAAGCATAAACCTTCAGTTCATGAGGACACGGCAGTTACGAAACCAAAGCCGAGGAGAAACGATCTGTGTTCAAGAATTCAACACTGCAGCATTGCTTGAATTTTTGACATAGTTTTTGGCCCAGGCTTGGCAAAAATGTGTACACTATAAATAGAGGGACAGGGAAAAAGGTTACAAGACACCATACAATTCCATGAACATGAATTTCACCCTTAGAAGACTCAACAAAGAACACATTGAACACATGCTTCGTTTCCTCCGTTGAAGAGAATTCCTACATGGAGAACCCACGAGCGGCACTACCATGTGCTCTCAGGACAAAGTTAAAATTTAGAATCCGCAATGACACAAGTCGTGTTAGGTAATGAATACAACAAAAGATCCAATTTGAGGATAAGAATAAGCCATCCCATTTTCTGTTTGTTTAAGTAAACTTTATTTTTTTGTTTTAATTTTTTTAAAGATTTTATTTATTTATTTGATGGAGAGAGAGACACAGCGGGAGAGGGAACACAAGCAGGGGCAGAGGGAGAGGGTGAAGCAGGCTTCCCGCCGAGCAGGGAGCCCGATGCGGGGCTCCATCCCAGGACCCTGGGATCATGACCTGAGCCGAAGGCAGACGTTTAACGACTGAGCCACCCAGGCGCCCCTGCTTAAGTAAACTTTAATAACTTACTCCTAAATGATACATCTTCATGTGTTTACACTCTTCCGCATTCCCTGTGCATTGAGCTACCGGTGATGAGAACTTGCGGCCACTTAACAAAATATGATCACAGGGGCATCGAATGGCAGGGGCTGCACCTCTGGGCACGGGAGCACATGGCACAGAGACGGCTTCCCAAGGGCGGTCCCGGCATGGTGTGAAAGGTCAGGTGCTTTCAGACCCAGACTTGGAAACATGCATGAGAGCAACTAAACTCCCCCAAACACACAGTCTGCATGTGCACATTATATGGAAGCGGGCAGCGGACAGAGGCAAGGAAGGACTCACACACTGTGCCTCCCACAACGTCTAACCCTTGGGAAACGTCCTCAAGCTGCTGACTTTCAAACCGATTCCCTACTCTTCAGGGAAGGAAAGGGTTGTTACAATCACAGAAGGAAAAAACTGATGCTTTTAAATACTCCAGGTAACAGATTTGAGATGGTAAACTCTCTGGAGCCGGACGTGACCCTTTGGTGGGTTTCACAGGGCACTTGGCTTGTGTGTGTGTCTCTGAAACTGTCCCGGGTCTACTTGAGGAAAGGCAGGCACTTAGACAGATCCTATACTCTTGCAGAGCACTAAATTTGCATTTTAAAAAATTAGCCTAGAGGCTTGTGAATGAGAATGAGAGCAACAAATGGAGATTATCCCTTAATGACCTAAGGGAAGAATAAAGAGATAAATTATTCCAAAATACTAGTGATGATTTACCTAATTAGTCTTTGACAGCTTGAAATGTGTCCTAAAGAAAAAGGTAGCGCGGCAATCTGGGAGTAGTTTGTGCTTAAGAAAAGCGAGATTAATTAATTGTAAATACAAAAGCAGCATCCATTGGATTATATGATTTCCTCTGAGTGATTTTAATTACTTGGTATTTCAGGATCTTCAAAAATTTCCTTAAGCTAAAATTCTTTTTATTTTTAAGAAAAGTTACCTTGAGTTTTGCATCCTACTAAATATTTTACTTGTAGAACGCCCCCCCCAACCACTTTTTATTATAAGGCGCTTTTTTTTTTTTTTTCTGATTTGGTAGCAGGGGTAAAGTAAGCTAAAAGAACATAGAGAAATCTTTTCACAATTTGTTTCAATTTAACATTCAACAAGGGAGAGATTTGTTTCCTCTGCAGATTTTAAGAGATTTAAATAGGGCCGTTTATGTTCAGCTCAATTAAGCTACTGATCATTCCATTCTTTAAGCAGTAAAGTGTCCTCAACCCATTATGACTTCAGAACAATAAAATAGCCTGGGCTGTCCAAGTCCTCATTCTGCAGCATGCATAACCCATGTGGCTACAGTTGGTGACTGTTAACAGGACAATTAACGTATGCCTACAGTTCTCGCTGTGGTGGGCAATAGTGAGTGCGACCGATGATCTCTAGACTTGCTCCTTGAGCAAGACAAAGCCAGCCAATTCACAAGGAGTAAAGAGAGAAAATCCACCTAAGAAAAGAAACACCAAGAACTTAACAATTCCAAGTCTTGGGACATATATAGAGAGAGAACTAGACACAGCTGCTGGTGGCATCCTAGGAGAATTGTTCTACCCACTTGAAAATGGTAGCTGATGTCCCTCATTCACCAGGAAGATTGGCCATGTCCCCATGACATAACTACACAGGTAAATGGCAACGTGAGGTGGGTGTGTTTTTGGTATACAGTGGATTATTTAATTCATCTCCATCTGACCAATATTTATTCTGGTTCTTAGTATGTCAGGCACAAAGAAAACAAGGGTGAAATGAGGCATGTCCAGTCTTCCAGAACTCTCGAGTTAAAACTTTCTGCCAAGGGTGCCTGGGTGGCTCAGTCAGTTAAGTGTCCGACTCTTGATTTTGTCTCAGCTTATGATCTGGGGGTCGTGGGATGAAGCTGCACATTGGGCGCCACGCTCAGTGAGGAGTCTGTTTGAGATTCTCTCCCTCTGCCCCTCCCCCTGGTCTCTCTCTCTTTCAATAAATAAATGAATGAAATCTTAAAAAAAAAAAAAAATCTGCCAAAAGAGTGAGAGTTCTTTTTCAAACCATACCCAACTATCTGGTTTCTGACTTGCCTTCCAACTCAAAACAATGAGACACACTATGAAGAAACATATATATTAAGTAAGAATCTATCTGAAGATATTGTAAATCTACTAACACAGGATCTCCCAACTTCACAAATGAAAATACAGGACATAGTTAAACTTGAATTTCAGATAAACAACAAGTAATTTTCAATATAAGTATGTCCTATGTAATCCTTGGGTCATACTTATGCTAAAAGTAGTTATTGTTTATCTGACATTCAAAAGTGATGAGGCGTCCTATAATATTATGTATCTACATTTTTTACCGGGATGCCTTCAAATAAAGACACTAACAATAACAGGTGTTGGCCAGGATGTGAAGCAGCCGGAACTCTGCCTTTCAGATTGTAATTTGGTACAACTACTATGGGAAACATATTGGCACTATCTGCAAAGTTCTAACGTATCACATCCTATGACCCAGTAATTCCACACCTGGGTTTATACTCAGTAGAAATGTGCACATACGTCACCAAAAGACAGATACAACAATGTCCATAGCAACATTTCTCGTAACAGCCCCCAGATGGAAACAGCTCAAATGTCCATCAGGAGCAGACACATAGAACTCTACGCAGCAACTAAGTAAACACATTATAACACACAGCAACCTGAGTGACTCACAAGCATGATGCTGAGTGTAAGAAGCCAGATGAAAAGGTCTATATGCTGTGTGGTTCTGCTCATGCAACGTTCAAAATAATAGCAACTAATCAGGGTGCCAGAGATTGGGAACAGAGGTCCTTTTGGGAAGCCAGGTGAAGTGCATGGTGAGAAGCGGGCATTCCTCTTCTATGGTTATGCTCTGTCTCAAGCCAGAAGGCAGCTATACCAGCTTCCTCGCATTGTGATCATTCATCAAGCTGTATGCTTAGGATCTGGGCATGTTTTTCTGTATGTTTTGATGTTTATCATTTTAAAGAGTATTTTTTAAGTGCTTAAAAAATGAGTTTTACTTAGCTGTAAAAAAAAAAAGTACACTTATCAGAGATGCAGGAATTGTGGGGTGTTACCACTGTATTAGTCAGGGTTCTCCAGAGAAACAGAACCAATAGGATCAATAAGATAGATATTTTTACATGAATTATTAAATATATGAATTGATACGTGATTGGTTATAAGGAATTGACTCAGAATTATGGAAGCTGGCAAGTCCAAATCTGTTGTGTGGGTCAATAGGCAGAGACCCAGGAGAGTCAGTGGTGCAAATGAAGTCCAAAGGCTTCCTGATGGCAGAGTTCCTTCTTGCTCGAGGACACCAGTCTTTTTCGTTTACTCAGGCCTTCAACTGATTGGGTGAAGCCCACCCCCATCAGGGAGAGCAATCTGCTTTACTCAGCATCCAGAGACTCAAATGTCAATCTCATCCATAAACACCCTCCAAGATGACACACACAATTACCCATCACAACAGCACTCAATTAATAAAGAAAGAAAATAACTCGGTGGTATGGTGGGTATTGGGAAGGATCGATTCCTATGGACTTCAAGATAAACATCAGCAATGATCCTTCCAAACCAAGTCATTCTTAGAGATTCAAAGCTCTCATAAGGCAACTCAGTAGTTCCCAAGATGTGTTGCTAAGGCAAATGTAGTTATTAACCCTCATTTGTCCATGCACAGTATAGAAAGATGAACTCTCACCTATTGCTAAGAAGTATGACACAACATTGCAGTCTTGCCCATATTCTGCCTTGACCCCGCCTGTCTGGGTCTCTTTGTCATGAGTCCATTTCACACACTGTAATCAGAACACTCTTTCCTAATCCAAGTCCACATTTGTTCACATTGGTTGTAAGTGAAAAGTCCCTCCTCAGCAACCCACCACCTACAGGTGTACACACCTAAACTCCATAAGAGAACCTTCGAGTCCCTCCTTTTCCTTCACACCAGCTGCTCCCGCACCACCCTCACTGCATTCTGGGCTCACCTTTCTTCCTATTTTCATTTCTTCTACACATTATGCTACCTGCTTTTTCCACTCACTGGGTGCTGGACATGCTCTCTGTTTTCTGATCTCCATGCTTGTGGTCATGGTGTTTTGGCTGTTTCCAAATCCTGGAACTAAGGATTCCTAGTCTGTCCCTCTCTTTGTCTGATGGTCGTTGTGGGGAAGAGGCCTAGACTGAGCATAAAGACCCCTCTCCTGCCCCACAACTGAGCTGCCTGACCCTGAGCAAGCTACATCTCCACCCAAGTTGTTCCTCAAAGTAGGGAACAAACCAGAAATGTGGTTGTCAAACACTTCTCCTTCCAGTCTGTCTGCTTTATAAAACTCTCTTGTCTTTAAAAATGCAAATGTGTATAAGGATACACAATAAAAATTTCCCTTCTCCACCCTGTTCTCCTTTCCAGAAGCAACCAATATCAACAGATTCTCGTTTAATGTTTCCAAGCTATATTATCCATATAGAAGAAGACATGTGTTTTTCTCCTCTTGCACAAATGGGGACAGACCAGGTGTGCTATTTTGCATACTGCTTTTTTTTTTCACTTAACAGTATAAAATAAGAGAGAATTCCTTTTTTTACAAAATGAGTCTTTCCCATTCTTTATAGCTACCTAGCATTCCACTGTATGGATTTTCATAACTTGTTTAACTACCGACCTAGTGATGGACATTTGGATTATTTCCAGTGTTTTGCCATCAATTATAATGCCGTAATAAGTGACCCATTAGAAAATCTATTTCACACATGTATGGATTACATCTATGGGGCTATGTTCTTAAAAGTGAAAATGCCAGGTAAAAAGGCATCCACATTTGCAACTTTTATGCTATTGCTAACTTTCATTTCCTAGAGGTGTATCCATCTCTATCAGGGATATAGGGGACTTTCTATTATGTTACACATTTGGCAACAGGATGTGCATTACACCCTTTGTGCTCTAACAATAAGATTGGCAGAAAATATCTCCATGAGGTTTAAATATGCACTTCTAGTATTCTAAATGAGCTTGAATATCTTCTCACTTATTTAAGATCTATTTCTATATCCTGCCCTTCACCTGATCACAAAACGTGCCCTTTTATCTACTGAGTTCGGGGCATTTTCTTATTGATGTTAGAAGTTTTTATATATTGATAAAAAGAGCCCTTTGTAAAATAAGTCACAAATGTTGTTGACTATGGCAATTTTTCACACATAGTTTTGTTTTATGGAGCACTATTCAACAATCGTTCTTTCCCTTTTTTTCCCACAGATCTTGGGTTGTAGGTTACATTAAAAAGTCTTCCTTGTTCCAAGATTGTTTATTTATTTATTTTTATAGAGAGAGGAGACAGAGGGAGAGGAAAAGAGAGAAAATCTTTAGCCCACTTCCTGCCCAGCACCAAGCCTGACACGGGGCTCAATCTCACAACCCTGAGATCATGACCTGAGCTGAAATCAAAAGTCAGACCCGTACGGACTAAACTACCCAGACACCCCCAAGATTATTTTTGAAATATCTTCCTGTGGCTTTTTCTTATGGACTTATTTATATTTTACATTTAGGTCTTGGATTCATCTGAAATTTATTTTGCTCCAAGGCGTGAGGTATGAATTCAAATTTACCTGTGGAGTTTCAAAAATCTCATGAACCAACTCATGAGAGCAGTTACTTTTTTTTTTTGTAATTATTTAGTAATTGTCATTTGAAAAAAATACGTAATTTCCAAATTCAGCTATAAACTTTATATAGCACTTTTAAGAGTAAAGAGGAGAGGAATCCACACTCGTGTCGTCTCCTGTTTATAACACAGTGTACTCCCTTCTCCCGCCATACACGTTCCTTTACAGCCACCAGGCATTTGGAACCCAGAGGCTGGTGATTCCTGTCACAGACTCTTTTGTGCCAAAGTGTGTGATTCTAAGTCTCTCCCTTCACCTGCCATCATCCTATCATCTTGAATATGATTTATGGTGATCTGAAAGGTAACCCTCATTGTTATTTTATCTTGCATTTAGAATGAGAAGGGGATACAAATACCTTTGTATTTGAAGCCAGATTATTCAAGAAAAGCATTGACCCAGTGACATCATCAAACCTCCAGGAAGAAACTTAATTATATCCCATTAAAAAGCTCAATGCTCTCTTGTGATTTGAGCATATTAATGCCATGCAAGGTTCAGTTCAAGGTTCTTTATGCAAAACTCACCTCTGAAAACCTAAATGGAGCTTGGAGCTTGTGGCTTTTCTACACTTGGAATGCCCAGTTGGCATAAATAACCTCTTCTGTTATTTTTGGAGATGGGCTCTCACTGCAAAAATTTTACTCTCTTGATTCGATACAAATTGTCAGCGTTATATCCTTTCCACTTCAATCACCATGTATTATGGCTTTGTGAGTTTTCATTTCATTCTGCCTTAGTTTGGCATACATTTTTTTCTAAAAATTTCTAAAACTTTCATTACATATAATCTTAATTTCTGCTTAAAAATATGTATGTGATGGTTGAAAGAAGATATGAAATCAAGGACACTTTGGCTTTTATCGTAGATAAAGAAAATGCAGAAAACCACAGAAGTGATTTGGGGGCAAAGGATAGAAACTAAGAGCTCCATTTTGGAATATCATTTCTGAGATGTCTATTAGTCACGGGGAAGGACATGTCGAAAAGGAAACTGGGGGTGCCTAGACTAAAGATAGAGATTTGGACAGCATCAGCACAGAGAGAACAGGATGAAATCACTTAGAAAAAAAGTGAAGGCAGAAAAGAAGAAACACCATGCCCTGGGGCTGGTAGAGGAGAAAATCTGCAGGGCTGATTGAGAGAGAGAGAGAGAGAGAGAAGAGCCAGGTACTTCGAGACTCCTGACAGGGAGGTGGTGGTCAAGTGGTCAACGCTGTGACTGCCATAGTGAGTGAATGTGGCATGGGGAGAAGGTCTCAGTGATAATGGGTTCGCAGGGCCAACTGGACTGGAAAGTGATTTGGAGACAGCAACAAGAAATTGGAGACAGCAAGATTAGACAACCAATTCTAAAATAACCAGGTGATAGGGTGGGAAGAGGGATGGGCCAGAAGGAAAAAACAAGCAAGGAAAGGTCACGTGATCTCTAAGACCTTCCTGACTAGAAGACAGACAATAGGAAGACAAACCAGGACTGCTGGGTGGTGGGAAGTGCCCACTTGGGATTTGTGAGTGTAAATTTACACGGAAGCCTTGTGTGATTTTGTCTGTCAGTGATCAGCTGCTGTGGGGTGGGCGGCAAAAGAGAAAGGTACATGGTCGGGCTTAATCAGAAACAGGGCTTCCCAGGGGAAGAGCCAGTCTTCAGTGAGAGAGAGAAATGTGGGGCAGATGGTGTCATGTACCTCAAAGAAGCAGAAGGTTTTGAGGGAGAAAGAAAGAGAAATCGTTTAGGAATGGAGTCTTGTGCCTTCCTCTTTCTCGCAAACAGGACACATCCGAGGAAGGTGATGCTCCACCACTCGGAGCAGGGAGAGTTCTCCTGAGCTTCCTCACCCCACCCACCACACTCAGTTCTACTCCTGCCTGTTCTGACAGGCTCTCCAATAATAAAGGAGTAAATAAGGGAGACACGGCTGCTAGATGAAGGTGGAATGACAAATTCAGTGACCTAGCTAACAGTAAAAATTTTCCTCCTGAGTTTTCCAGACCGTCTTCTAAGTAAACTCTCATTTGGAAGAAAGAGGAAGATCACCTTACGTAAATTCCCCATTCAGTCAGTATAATATTTCCATTTTGGAACTGCTATGTACTACTCAAATAAGTCAGGTATGTGGTGGGTGTTGGTGGGAGGACCTTCCAAGAGTTTGATATATGAAGTAACTGATTTTCCTGATAACCTGCACGCTTTATAAATGAGCAGTTGAACTCTCTGCCAAATTTCAGTCCTAAATCAAGATCCAGTGATTCAATTGTGCATTTATAAAAGTGAAGGGAGACAGCATGACCCATGGGAGCTAGGAGCCTGTTTATTGCCATGGGAATTACAACGCAGGAGAGCACAGGAAAGAAAAGAAAAAGCCATCAGGTACTGGGAGGCACTCAAGCTAGAGGCATCACTGAATATGCATGCTGTAAATAAAATATTTTGCATAGTAAAAAACAAACAGAAATCAGAAGAAACCAACCTAAGTCTTCTGAATCACATCTTATTTGTTCAAGTGTCCTTTCTTCCACTTACGCCAAAGAGTGTTGCCTCCTAAATTCTGACCCCACCCTCCAAACTTTGAGGAGGATATTCTTGAAAGTTTTAGCCGATGTTTCCCAAATCCTGTTCCAAGGAATAATGTCAGGTTGGCTGCCTCAAAGTCTCCTCAGGAGCTTTGGAAAAATAGAGACTCTAGAGTCCTGTCCCAGAAATCCTTATTCGGTAGGCCCTAGGTATGGCCCAGGAGTCTGTAATTCAAAACAGATTTGCCCAGCTGACTGTGATAACCAGCCAGATGGAAGAATCACTACCCTAGACTTATTAACGAGTAGTACCAATGAGTAATTTTAGTTTGTAATAAAATATATCGAATTAATAAAATTAGTAATTTTAACTTCCGTTCCTCCTGGCTGTTCTATTTCAAGGATGATTTCAAGGATGATCCCATCAAGAAATGGCTGTGATGAACTCTTACCATCCCTCAGCCACCACCAGGGAAGGCAGAACACCAGGTTACGGCAACACGGGTCCGTGTGCCTTACTTTACGCAACACAACAGAACAGACCCACCAGTGCCCTTTCTCTTTTCAGAGTGATGATGGTACATGGCTGCTCAGACAAATTGATTTTCTGATTTCCAAGGACTCTTGATTCACTCAGCAAGATCAAGATTTCATGTTCATCTCAACCACATAGGACCCAAATAGATATAATCACCTCCTTGACTGTGGTGATGATTCAAACAATAATTGAGAGTGGAAATTCCATTGATAATTCAAAGGTTCTTTCATAGATACCGTTAGAAACTCTAGCTCAAGATAAATAGATGTCCAGCATACTCATGAACAGCTTGACCCTTAACATAATTGTTTTATAAAATATAAGCACAAATATTTCTTAAATTAACAAATTACCTTTTATAAGTGATTTTAAATATAAATTAGTGACCAAATTCATCAATCAAGGATTATGAGTATATATTTGAGTGTGTCATCTAAAGCTCCAACAGTTGTATTTTTCATGTCTTACAGAGCAAATGAATGGTTTGCTTTCCATTAAGTGTAGTGTTACATTCATGGCCCTGTACTCCTCGGGTAATCACCATGTGTCGATACCTAAGTTAATTAGGCATATAGACTCAATTGATTGGAGGATTTGGGGAGTGCTGTTGAAGTTACTTAGTTGTTCCTCAATATTTGTGCCTTATTTTTTAGTAACAGAGCTTCTGGTTTCCAAGAAACGACGGAGCCACTCAGAATAAAGAGCGCCAGGGGTCAGTAGCCAGATGACTAAAGGGCCACCCCGTCAGATGAGTGGGGGAGTGGGTGCAGCTTCCAGTAACGGCCTTCAGGGGATGGAGCGTCCCTTCCTTTCCCCTTCCTCCTTCCAGCTGGAGAGTTCCAGGGTGGCAAGCCAGGTGTCCGGCTAGCAGAGTATGAGGAAGGCGTCTCCTGGTGTCCTGTTGTCCATCTATAGATAAAATTAACAGTTGTCTGGAGCAAGTAACCCAAGCCAGTGGCTTTTGATAAGTCCAGAGGTGAGTTACCTCCACAGTGAATGTCTGTCTGCTGGAGTGCAACGCGGAGTGGAGAGCTGATGTATTTGATGAAAGGCGCTCCATGGATGTAAACTATTATTGTGCACTATTACTAATGGAAGTGGGTGGTAGCAAAGACAGATTCTTAGAGGCAACTGGCTATAGACTCTCTTGTTTTTTAATAACATATGTGTCAGCCAAACAGACATATGCCTTAACAGCTTTTAATTATTTCTACTGTTTGCTTACTTCCCTGAATTAAACATGGCTCTGATCGTTTGCATATTCATCTGAAATCTCCATGCCCTGATCCTCAGGAATCACTTCTTTAATAATCGCTGCCAGGTCTGTGGGGATTTTTGTGAAAACAATCAGCCTTTCTTTAAGCTGAAACCGTTCCATTTACCTTGAAGTTCTTTTTTTTTTTTTTTTTTTTTTCCTACTCATAGTTTCTGCTGATCTTTCCTGGCAGAAGGGAAGTTTCGGTTGCTCCCGCACTGACTTGTTTTCTTACCTGCGGTTCAAGTATAACCCTGTTTTATGGCCGGCCCCCAGCAGTGCCACAGCTCGAGGTGTGTCTCTGGGCAGAGGAAGTTGTCCCTGGGACTTGAGCACTAAGTCTGGTTATTTCATAGGGGATTTTGGAAAGGGCTCATAGCATTTACTATGACTATGCTGGTTTGAATTTAATGGAAGGTATGTGTCACTGGGGAAGGACAAGAGATGTCTCATGTGGTTTCCCACTGAGTTGCATCAGGGTAACCCGAAAGACCAATTCTGAGGCCACCCCACAGCAGCGAGGTGCTCAGCCTAGTGTTTCCCGTTGAACAAGCACGGATCTGAACAGCAAAGGAAAACCTGGCCTTGCTGCCTCAGCTGAGAAATGCCATATATGGAACCTGCAAGACTCTCCGTGAGTAACCGAGACTCGCGGTGAGATGTGTAATGCATCAACCTGGTAAAGGGGCCCCCAAGCCAAGGGGAAGCAGCAAGGACAGAGGAGGCATCTTGAGATTCTTTTTTCAGGACACCTGAGAAGGGCAGGCGGACCGCCAAGCAGCCGGGAGGGAGCAACCCGTTGCATAGTTTTCAGAGTGTGTCAAATGCTCGTCCTATCCAGGCACATCTCTTCCCATCCAGCAGGGGTATGTCACATGTCCCTTGGGCTTTCGTGGACGATCCGGCGGTGCTGTGAGTGCCGCCCCAGGATGCTTGCTCACATCACTACGTGTGCACACACAGCTGGGGCTTCCAGCCAGCCGGCTCCCCTGCTCTGACTTGTCACCGCTTTCCTCCTCTAGACAAGCACAGAGCAAGTGCTAGACTCTGAGCAAGAGGGCTTTTATGCAAATTAGAGCTGTCAGAAGAGATACAGGATGCCCAGTTAAAGCTGAAGTTCAGGTAAACCCCAGGGTTTTTAGTGTTATGTCCCAAGTCTTCATTACCGCTTGTTTACCTGAAGTTGAAGTTTAAGTGGACATCGCGTATTATTTATTTGCTAAATCTGGCAACCTTCATCCAAATTCAATTTCTGCCACCGACTAAAACACAGCATTTAATGTTGGAGGCTCTCAGTTTCTTTGTGGCCAGAAGGCAGGGGGTGAGGCTGCGGTGAGAGGGGAAAGAGACAGGTACTAGCACTCACCTCCCACTATCTGGCTCTGTGCTCATCAGTGCAATGTATGTTCATTTGGCAGATTCTTATTTTAAATCTCCTGTGTGCCGAGCAGTGTCTTCTGCAGAAGTCATCAAAGACGAATAAGATGTGGGTCTCAGCAATTAATTACAGCAGTCCCATTTTACCTTTTTAGTAATCCTGTGACACAATAGTTATTTCTATTCTACACACGAGGAAAATGAAACGCAGAGAATTGGTCGCAGGACAAGTTGCTAAGGGAGTTGGATATTGATGTGATTCCAAAGCTGAACACTTTCCCTTATTCCGTTCTGCTTCCAAATAGCTCTCAAATGACAAGGCAGAATGGAGTCTTAGCACCAAAAGCACTACGACTCTGTGATGGGTAACTGCCCTGTTTCTTCTTCCCTGTGAATGCTTCACAGCTTGCTGGTATTCCATTTTAAGGGAGCTCTTTTTAATCATGCTGTGTCCAAATGCCACACTATGAAATGTCACCAGAGAACGTGTTATCAGTAAGACAACTGGAGTCTTTTTTCTCTTGCTGACCTTCCCCCTGCAATCATCCTTAGATGGGATTCGGGGAGTTTTAGGAAGGGCTGAGCCCATGGGGAGAGGAGAGGATGTTTGTTGAGCACATTGCTTGGAATAAAAATAGCTGAACGCTTAATGATATCTTTTTTAGGTCATGTCAAAATGTCCCTGGGCTCAACGGTGGTAGCAAAAGAGTTGTATGAAAACATTGTGCTTGCCCAGCTGAAGTGATGATGAGTTTATTCCTAATCATTCACGTGCCACCTTCTGAAGAGAGGCTCTACCCTTCTGGAGGGTATGACCAGAAACTGCAAAAGGGGCCAGAGCTCCCCCACACATCAACTGACCTATAGCTCCCTGAAGGGACTTCTATGATTGTGTGCAGTCTTAAAGGTTGTCCTTATGATGCAAATGTTTTGCTGGTTTGGTGTTTATTTATATATTTTTAAAAATAGCTGCTTACAGTTCAAAAATGTGAAGATTTCTACAAAGCTTATCAGGAAAAGACTAGTATCCCAACATCCTCCCCAATTTCTCAGAGTAACCAATCTCAATTTGTTTTGTGTGTTTGTTTCCATTTTTTAAAAATAAAATGGTTATATTGCTACTTTTCAGTTTTTTAGATTAAGGCAGAATCTAGGAACTAGCCACTCTGGAAACCAGGGTTTAGATTTCTTTCACCATACTATTCAAGCATCTAAAAGCACCCTAACTATCCGCCTTCCTAATATAATGAATTTTGGTTTTATCAATCTTCTCTGTTTCTGTTGTTATAATTATGTGAACACTATCCACAGGTAAGGCAGGTCGTATAATGACCTTTCTTTTCCTGTACATTTTATTATCCTGTTTCTAACAATAATTATCTCCACTTTCATTGCTTAGCTATCTATACTTCCCACAAATTTAACCCCAAACACTATGCTCATTGTCTAAATCTCCTCCCAACTGTGTCAGATGTATCAGGTATCTTGTCAGTTTTGGCTTTTTGAAGGACACCTCCTGGAGCCCTCTGATCTGCCCCAGTACACACTGGCCATGCTCTGTGCCTGGTCACCTTTAGGTTCCCTCACCAGCATCCTTGTTTTTGATCTATGCCTCCTTTCTTTTATGGGGAGTATATTCTTCAGTACTTCTTCAGAGAGGATTCTTGAAGATAAATACTGAGAATTTACATATTTAAACATGAATATATGTTTATTGTAATCTCATTCTTAATCAACAGTTGGGCTGGGTATAAAATTCCAGGTTCAAGGTCACTTTCCTTTGGGATTTTGAGGGTATTTTTCTATCATCATTCAGCTTCCACTGTTTTGGTTGAGAACTTTGAATATTTTCCACCATTGTTGCTTTATGTTGACCTGATTGTTTTCTCTATGGAAGCTAGTAGGATTTTCTCTTTGCTCCAAGTGTGATATCCATATTAATATTGTAAACATAGTTAAGACTTACTTACTTAATAAATATGCAGTTATGTCAACCATTTGCTGGACATTGTGCTAGATGCCAGGGAGTCCCTGAAAACAGGACAGACTCTAAGCAGCACTGGGACTTCAAAGAGGCACAGTGTAGTGAGAACCAGAGATGAAGCTTTCCAACTCAGACATTTTTGTGGATTTAGACAAGTACTAGGAATCTGCAGAGAATGTTGGCTCTTATAGTTATAGCTGCATACTTTGCATTTGCAAAAGCCACTTCCTGCTAACACATACACTTGGATAAAAACCAGTGTGAAATAGGGAAATATGGATCAGCTATGCCAGCCATAAAGCAAGGCTTGGCAAGCCAGATTACAAGAGAGTTTCCTAATATCAAGGAGGCAAATGATACAAAACAAAAACAAAACAAAACAAAACAAAAAACCCTTTTGCCCTTATCTTATGACTACAAACTAAGACATAAATTCGACATTGATGAAAGAAAATAATGGTAGGATCTAATTTTGCAAGGTCATTTCTCTTAATTGTTTATCGATATTTTCTTCCAGAGTTGAATACAATTCTCAACAATAACCGGGAATGCTTCTTCTTCATTACTTCATTATTAGAGTAAGTATCTGCTGATGCCAATAGGAAGCAAAGTCATAAACACCTAGTTACATAGATAGAACCCCGTAGGCACCCCTATCTCCAAAGCCAAAGCTTCTAGACATATTAATAAACCCAGTGAGGGAGGTAATGCTAGAACATTTAGCCCACCTTGTGACTCATCAGCTTGTCCACCAGGAGTAAATTTTTTTCCCAGTTAAAAATAGGAGACACAGTTGGGGAAATATGAAATTTTGAAATTACTGTGATGGGGGAAGAGTTAACCATGAAAATAAAAGTGTAAAAAGAGAAAACCTGAGGTTAACCTGAGACATTCCACTGGATGGGAGTGGGGGGTGCCAAATGCAGCATTGGAAGAGAGCAAGGAATCCAGACAATCCTCATAGCCTCAGTTTTTAAACTACTCAAAGGTTCGCACACATCCGAATCTCCGAAGGGGCTTGTTAAGGAACTTAAATGCCTGGCTCTTATCCCAGACATGCTCTATCAGAAGTCGACACTTTGGGGCTTTTGGAGAGCTCAGTCAGTACAGCATGCAATTCTTGATCTTGGGGTCATGAGTTCAAGCCCCACATTGGGCATAGAGCTTCTTTAAAAAAAAAAAAAAAAAACAGAAATCTGCATTTTAATACACTCCCCAGGTAATCCAGGTAAGTACCGAAGTTTGGTAATGAATGATTGATCTTGACTTACTGGTGGGAGGAAACAGAGACAAATACACCACCTGCCTGGAGGGGAACAGCAGAGGAAGGGAGTTTCCATACCACATCTGTGGCTCCTGTTCAAACAACATTAAGGACCAGCATCCAGTTTTTTCCTTGTTTCCTATCTCCCCCTATCCCCACAGATAGACTTTAGGATGCCACGCTCTTATTTCTTCCCAATGTAAAGCTGCTCTCAAAATTCATTTTTTAAAGATTTATTTGAGAGAGACAGTACATGTGAGTGGGGAGAGGGGCAGGGGGAGAGGATCTTCAAGCAGTCTCCCTCAGGGGGGAGCCCGATGCAAGGCTCAATCTCACCTCCCATGAGATCATGACCTGAGCTGAAACCAAAAGTCGGATGTTCAACTGATTGAGCCACCCAGGTGCCCTGAAAAGGATTTTTACCTAATGACAGGAGGTACATGTATAACTTTCTATTAGAAAACTTGGGAGAGGGGTGCCTGGGTGGCTCAGTCAGTTAAGCATCTGCCTTTGGCTCGGGTCATGATCTCAGGGTCCTGGGATCAAGCCCCGCATCGGGATCCCTGCTCAGTGGGGAGCCTGCTTCTCCCACTGCCTGCCACTCCCCCTGCTTGTGTTCTCTCTCTGTCAAATAAATAAATAAAATCTTTTTTAAAAAGGACGAGAAGAGAAAGAAAAGAAAAGAAAGAAAAGAAAAGAGAAGATAAAAGAAAAGAAAAGAAAAGAAAGAAAAAAGGAAACCTGGAAGATTTTGACCTGGGCCTGAAATGGTAGGATGGGGTTGACCTACAGCCATATAACAAGTTGAAAGATGTCCCCTTGTGGCTACCAGTCCTCTAGGCTAGATGGCAGATAAGCCACTGTCCTCCCTCCCCTAAAGCCCAGGGGACTGGAGACCCAGGTAGTTCCATATAGCCCACCAGATGTGCTGGGTGCTGAAACTAGGTCCATGGGTAGACATTCCACAGTAACAGCTCTCCCTTGTGCATCCTCCACTCACTGCAGACCTGTGAAGACAAGAAGGTCACATCACAGCTCTGCCCAGGGTCTTGCCAGTATGCTAGTTGGCAGTGATGAAAATCCAACTCAAACTACCTTAACCAGAAATGGGATTTGATTCCTCTGTGACTGGGAGAGCTAGAAATGGAGCTGGCCTGGCTCTTTGGGGAATGAGGTATCTCTGGTCTTGACCTCCCTCCTTCTTTTGTCCCTGTGGCTGAAGAGGCTGGTTTTCTGCATGTTTTGGGGTGGGACCAGCTCTGCACAACTTGCCTCAGCCTGACACCTCCACCAGATGGAGAGCACAGGCCTTTCTCAGTGGCCATTCCTACAGTCCCAGGGAAGGCCGAGGACTGCTGCACTGTGGTCACTTGCCCACTTTTGGGCCAACCATTATGTCTGGAAAGAACATAGAATTGGCCAGTCCTTGAGAATATGCCACCCATGAGTTTGAGGTGGTAGCTTTACTGAGAACCCCCGCAGGACTGAGAGAGGCAATTCCCCAAATTAAGAGGTGAGAGTAGCAGAAGATGAGGAAAAGAAGCAGGTACAAATATCCATCACTGTCATTTGCTGACTTTGTGACTTCTGCAAATGAATGAATTCCTCTAGGCCACCTAGGGTTGTTATAAGAATTAAATAAGATAAATTATGTCAAACCCTTGGCACACAGCAGATAATCAATACATAGTTATTATTACCGCCAACCACTTTCTTTCTTAAGAATTTACAAGCCATGGAAGTATATAAGTTTAATTAAACCCAACTTTATTTATATGACTGAAAATCCCCAGTAATTCTAATGTAATCATGTTACAAGAAGGTGTTGGAGGCAAGACTCGAACCTACCTTGCGAGCTAAACGGCAAGTAAATCAGTCCAATTGGCCTCTTGTCCAATAACACTGTTATGTATCAGAGGCACAATGCATATTTTTTTAAAAAATTAAACCTGGAGAAGATTCATTGCACTAATCTAGTCTAATAGTCCTATATCATAGATTAGGGCATTGGCCGGAGAGATAGAGAGGGAGGTCTAGGACCCCAGACATTGTCAGAGGCAAACTGAGCCCTAGAATCAGGATTGCTCATCAAGCAGGACTGCCGGCTCCCCACTGCTCCCCCTTCAACCTCCTGAGCTGCTCGCCAGGCCAGGACAGGAGGGTGGACATAAGGTACGTAGGGCCAGCCACTCAGGTCATTTCAGTCACCTCATCCACAAGGTGACCACGAAGGTCAGTCAGAGGAGAATGTAGCTGCAGGCTTGAAAAAACTCAGCAGCCTCTGGCCTCAGGGCAGCTGGTCTTCCACGGAAACCAATGTCTGCCCTGACTGGTGCCGGCAGGCTAGCAGCCCCTTCCCTTGCATGATGTTCTCCCAGCCCGCTCCTCCTCCAAGATCTCCATCCTGCGGCGGGGCCAACCCCAAGGCACTCCCGGCTCCCTCACTTCTGAAAGAATGCAAAATGTGCCCTGTCTGCTGGTCTCCAGCCTCTCTCTCCCTAAAGCCTCACCAACTTCCGCCCTGATCCCTAAATCCACTGAGCTCATTTGCTTTATTCCTACAAAATTCTTCCTCCCATAAAACAGAGTCCCTTCTGAATTCCCTCTTGAATCAATGCAACATACAGAAAATATATATATATATATAATGTGCAGGCAAAATGCAGCAAAGGACCCTGCATGAGACCCTGGGACACAGAAAAGGAGATTGATTTGAGTTAACCGGTTCTACAAATCTGTTACAGGTATGCTGCTTCTGCCCACCTAAAAAAGACCAACCTACTGCTATTGGGTCACCCCAATTATTTCAGGGCACCCTGCTTGCCTTTGGTGATAACGTGAGGTACTGCAGCTTCTCCAGACCACAGGCTTCTGACAATAGAATTACCTGAGGATAGCTTCACCTTGAACACCCCCAGGGCCAGGTGGGAGAAAATTTCCCAGATGCTCAGGTGTGCCAGTGTGCAGCCAAGTTTGGGAACCACCATCCTAAGACACATGTCCACTCAACTCTCCATTATTAAATGCTTTGTGCACAGTTGACTTCTGCTTCCATTCTCCAGCTCAGTGGTTTGCAAACTTGAGCATATATTGGAATTCATGGGAAGGCTGGTTAAAATGGATTTAGGGGCCTCCATCACAAGGTTCTGATTCTGTAGTCCAGGGTGGAACCAGAAGTTTGCATATCTGGTAAGTTCCCAGAAGATGGGAGGCTGCTGGTTGGGTGCTACAGTTTGGGACCTGTCCCTGGCCCCTTTTCTCTGGTTGGCCACATAATTGCCTAGGAGGGAAGGTCCTAATGAGGGAAAAGACGTGAAACAGATCCTGAATTTCCCTTGGTTACCTTAAGCATACATTGGCAGTTATCCTGCTAACATTGTAGTTGTAGCGTTGGCTAAATTAGATTAGATGAGGTGAGTGTTGAGAACGCCATTGATTATTCTCATGGACTTTAGAATCAGAACTACCAGAGTTTGAATCCTGATTCTAGAACTACGGGTTTTATAACCATAGGCACATTGGCATTCCCCCCTCCACCTGCCCAAATCTCAATTTTAGAGTTATAATGTCGGGATGAAAATGCACCCCAGAGGTATGATCACATAAAGTTAAATGAGATAAATTGAGTGCAATGCACAGCACATAAGAGGTGCTTTGTAAATGTGTGATGGGTAACTCCAATCAACGAAAGAAAGTTGCCAGGGAAAACATCATCGGGCCCACTCTTGCTGAATCAGGACCCGTAAGGATCTTAAACAGTAAATGCTTCCTACAAGGTGTCAGAAGAGATTTCCAATCAGAGGCATGGAAGTCTGGAAGTTCATGTTACGATACTAAATACTTAAATTAGGGAATATACAGAAAATAAATATAATGCAGTCCAGGTGCTATAGGAGGGTGTGTGGTTAGGGATGGGATGGGAGGCTGGGAAGGCAGGTTTAGTGGCTTTGAGATGGGCCTTCTACATGATGGGGGAATTTGGGCTTCATGATGTGAGCAGCTGGGAACCAGCAAGAGGGCACTTGGCCAACACCGATGCTCCTCCATGTTCTTGAGTCCCGGGTTCCCGTGGACGGTCTGTACATAAATGGTAGAAGGAAGGAAGGTTTCTCTGTCTTCATGGTTGCCTTCAATGTTCTTATTATAATGATTGTAACGTAGGGTGGATCCTTTGGTCTTTTTCTTCAATGAGCCCAGTTTGTCTTTTCCATTTGAGAAGAGTGTAACAGTAACATCTCTGAGGGAATATGCTCCAGCCCGGGGTATGAAGAGTCTGGAGCAGGAGGTATAACCTGGGGCCTCTGTAGATTCAGCCAATCACTGTCTTTCAATATCTCCTGGTGGTTGGGAACTTTGAATTCAGACATGTTTGGATTTGAATCTTTTCAGCATCACACCCTGCTGTGTGACCTTGCGCAGGTCACTTAACCACTCTGAGCCTATCTCCTTTTAGGAAAAAACTGTCATAATAATGCCAACGTTATAGGACTACTGTCTAATTAAATCAAGTTGTACACGTTCTGGATATATAACAGGAGGTCAAGAAAGGGGTTTATTATGAAAGCACCTTACATTTTGATTGGAGACAATCTGCTGGGCATTGCGTCCACAATGGGTCTCTTGGTAGAAAACAAATGCGCTCATGATGAGAGACATCAAGACATTTTCCATCACTGATAACCTTAATAGCTGGATAACTGCCTGCTACTTTGCAACACAGGAGACTAGTTTTCAGGGACTAGAACTCAGGTCAGGTAACATATTAGAGTGGGATGTGTAGATGTTGGTGTGGAGATTGGAGGACATCAGAACCTAGAGGAAGCATAGAGTCCTGGAGGAATTTTCAAGGGGATGAAGGAGACAATGGAAGAAGAGGTGAGCCTGTGGGGGGTTAGCATAGGGGGGGCCATGAAAAGATAAGTCCCCATCACTTAAGGGATGGGGTGGCACTCAATGCCCTGGGTCATAGCCCATTTCTGGGACAGTTAGATAAGCACAGTCTGTGGGCCACAAAGACGAAAAAGTAGAAATGAACACCTGTCTGCCCCAAATCCATTCATCCTGGCCACTGGACAGCCACTCTCCAAACCACCCCCTCCTGTTCTTTTCATCTTGTTGGAGGAATCAGCCCCATTGTTATTAGAAACTTCTTTTTGTGCTGACAAGTATTATATGCTCATGCACTTAAAATATTGATGGGGGAGACAGGATATATCATAGTTGAGTGACGTTGCGATACTTATCCAAGTATGGAAGGTGCTAAGCTATGATATTATAAAGTAAGGGCTGAATTATTGGCTATTCTTCAGGACAGAAGGAAGTCATAAAATAATTTGCTATGTAAAAGAAAATTTATTTTCAAGAATGAATAGTGTTTTCAGACTTCCAAAAAGGCTAATGATAAAGCCAGGAATTTGCTGATATATGCACTTTTTTGGTAACTTATGCTATATCTCAATAGAAGCTTCCCATTAAAAATTATTTAGATATCACATCACCTTGGATTGAACCATCAGCCCTTTCTGTTACGAGTAAATTCTTGCCGAGGCACAAGCAGCTCACAGCTGGAACTATTCTGGGGAACCCCCTAATACAGACATGAAGCTGAGGCATACATAAAAATAACCTCGGCGAATATAATTTTACTAAATGGTTTCTGTACCAGAAGATTTACCTGCTCCTTTCAAGTTGCCCGTCCACAAGAAGGCATGCAAGTAAATCTTAGGATGCTCTTGAAATAGCGCATCCTGCTGAGAACAGGTGAGGTGTGGGGGAACACTCTCTCAGCGTGAAGCTGGTGTCCTACTTAATCAGATGTGATTAAAAAGAAATCCAAGTTTAGTTGCTGCTATGCTTAGCTAAGAAAAAAGGCTCAAGAAAGTGCCGAGGTCCTTTTAAGAACGCACAGATGCAATCCTACGCCCGAATGCTCAAAGCCTGGGGGTGTGGGTTCCTACTGCTCTTCAGAGAAGTCGATCGTGGAGATTAAAGCCTGCTTGTGGAGCTAACCTCAGTGTGCACACACTGCATGTGCACACGCACACGCACGCACACATGCACACACGTGTGCATGCACACATGGGGGGGCAGCAAGTATCCACAAGGGGATTGCATGATGCCAGGACTAGAAGGACATCAGCTACTCACCACCAGGAGCAGCATTGTGATCCTCAGGACACATAAGCCCAAGGCAAACTAGGTCAGCCGTGGTTCTTAAGGGATTAACACTGGATCTTCCTACAAACTCTCCAGGATGAAAATGATGCAATATTAAAGACCTTCAGGCTTCCGTCTCTTCGGTTATTTTATTTGCTTCAACTTAACCACTTCTTATGGGTAATTTATAGTTTTCTACATGTACCTATTTTTAATTTTATTATATATCATACATTTAACTACTAAAGGACCCAAATTCAATGGACATAAATCTCACCTTGTGGTTTAAATAAAAATAAATAAAGAGGACACAGTTCAAACTTTTCACTAGCTTATTTTTCCCTAAATTTTGCAAACTAGCCTTTCTCCATTTTGTTGTATTCAAATCTACCTACCCCTAAATGATGTCATTACACACACACACACACACACACACACAAATTCTTTCCTTCCCATATTGACAACTGTGATAAATATATATTTGGTCTCTGTGCCCAGTTCCTGGCATGATGATCCTAAAACTCTCAGCAGCTCTTGGGGTGATGTACATCTTTGGCATATTAATGAGATGACCAATAGCTGCGGTCCCCTTGATAATTTCAGAGGAGGGCTGGTTGCCAAAAAGGCCAAATTATGACTATAAGATTGGAACTTTCCACTGAGGAGAGGAGAGGGACTGAAGAGTTCAATCTCCAATAAGCCATGATTTAATCAATCATGCGTGTGCAATGAAATCTCCATAAAAACTCCCAAAGACGAAATTCAGAAAGCTTCCGGTTGGTGAACGCCGCGAGGTGCTGGGAGGGTTAGGGTCTTGTCCCCCCGTACTTCGACCTAGGCATTACCTCCATTTGGCTCTTCCTGAGTTCTATCCATTTGTAATAAACAAGCAATAGTAAGTAAAAGTGCTTTTTGGAGTTCTGAGAGCCTTTCTGGCCAATTCAGGAACCTGAAAGAGGGGATGTTTGGGGAATGCCAGATTGGCAGCCATGTTGTACAGAAGCATACGGGCCCCCAATACTTGACGACTGGACTGTGAAGTGATGGGCAGTCTTGTGGGGCTGAGTCCTTACCCTGTGGGGTCTGAGCTAACTCCTGGTGATTAATGTCAGCATTGGACAGAATTATACGACACCCCGTTGGTGTCCAGACAGGTGGAGAATTACTTGGTGTGGAAAACCCACACATTTGGGGTCAGAAGTGTTGTGAAGCATAAAAACACTTTCAATTCCTTCTCCAATCCCCAGGGGGCCCTCACCCCAGCAGACACCCCCCAGCTCCTCAGCATCAGCAGTCATTTCTTCTGCTCCCTTTTATACAGTATTATAGTTTTTTTTTTAACTCACTGTTAATTTTAGTCATAATTAACAATAATGAAAATAGAAAAAGCCCCAGAAAACTAATAAAAATAGAAATAGAAATTTATAACTTACTACGTACTGGGCACTTTATTATGTGTTTTATAAAAACTATCTTTAGTTAAGTTTTTCAAAACTCCTTCAAAGTGGATATAATTACCCCGATTTATAAATGAAAAATTCAACTTTATTGTCAGTCTCCTGCCCAGAGTATCCCTTCACTCCAGCCTGTTTTGAAGAGGGGAGCTGGGTCTGCTTGCCTGCTCTCCTCACCTGCCACTCACCCCTCAGTCCCTCCCTTTCCACTTCATCTTCTTTCACAAAAGGTTGCCATCGATGTCCCAATCGTCAGTTCAACACCTTCTCTTTGGTTGTCATCCTCTACAATTTTTTATTCTATTTTAAATTGCAACCCCCTTCCACCTCTCTTGAAACCCTTGTGCCCTTTGTCTTTGAGCCTCCACTTTCTGATTCCCCCCTGGCCTCTCTGATCTTTCTTCAGACTTCCATGTTGCCTTCTATCTCCCCCTTAAAGTCATGCCTTCCTTAAGGTCCTGCCTTCCCTTTCTCTTTTTCAACCTTTCCTGAACATTCTCAACAACTTCTAAGGCACTGAGAATCATCGGTATTGCTAGGACTAATGGCTCTCTTGAAATCCACACCATATTTTCATCTGCCCACAAGATATGGCCCAATGGATATTCCACATGTGCCAATTTTCCTTTCCAGGCTGTTTTAACAATGTACCAACCACCGAGTTACCAAGATAGACATCTCCGTGTGATCATTGACTTCTTCTTTTTGACAAACATCCTAATACAGCACACCATCAATCCCATGGATTGTCCACCACCTCATTCTGCCATTGCTATCCCCATGGCCATTTTTCCAAGTCAAGCCTCCAACATCTCTTCCCAAAATAACTATTTGAATGCCCCAAAACTTTCAGTCTGCCATTTTAGTAAACCCTTACATCACCACCACTAAAGATTTATCTCATTTCTCCTATTTTAAAACTCATGTATATTACCCTTACTTATAGAATAAAATTGATGTGTCCCAATGTGGCATTCAAGATTCCCTTCATTTACCTCAAAGTCAAGATTTTCACCAATGTTTTTGTGTCCCCTGCCTTATTTACCCTATCGTGTAGCTAAAATAGACTTAGGTGCTATTGATCCCTCTTATTAGACTTCCTTGCCTAGAATTCACTCAGCTGACTATAGATATATCTCTGAGATAAGAGTACCTCAAAATAATAATTTAGCTTCAAAGCTACTTAAGTGACTTGTGAATATCAGCATCATTTATTTCTTACTACAGCCTGGAAGAAACTAAAAGGAAGTCTTTTTAAGACATAGAGGTACATTCTACCCGTATGATCCACTACACTTGTTATCAGACACTATTTTGGTAAAGCAGTCTTTGTGGTAATTCAGGTAACTTACCTGAAGAACTGACTCCTTGTTTCTAAGGGAATAGGAGCTCAGCTGGTTCTTACAAGGTATCCCCCAGATGGTGAACGGCGGCATTAGAATGGGTTAACGAGGATGAACCTCATTTTATGAACTTAATGATATCTTTATAAATATTTTTAAATTGCGATAGAAAAAAGTGCTTCATGCCAATAATTCCATGTGGTTAGAATGGTGTCCCCACCACCAAAATACTGAGTTTCCTTGTGAGAAAATAGAAATAAAAATGGAAAGGAAATATTATATATATATTATAAAAGTATAAATATATGTTATATAATTACATGATATATAATACATTGTTATAATTTTATACACACACACACATACACACAGATTTATTATAGGAATTTGCTAATATAATTATGGAGGCCAGGAGGGCTCATGATCTTCCTCTGCAAGTTGGATAGTTGAAAGCCAGGGGTGTAATTCAATCTGAGTCCAAAGGCCTAAGCACTAAGAACACTGATATCTAAGGGCAAGAGAAGACAGATGTCCAAGTTCAGCTTGAGCAAAAAAACAAATTTGCCTTTCCTTTGCCTTTCTGTTCTATTCATGCCCTCAACTAATCGGATGAGGCCCAGTTTTGTGTTTTCTGCCTCCCCAGCCCCGGCTACCTGCTCATCATACTCTATTTTGCTGAACTTCCCTTTCACAGACTGAGATATTGAAGGAGTTATTGATCACGAAATACTGAGCAATCAGTCCTTCCTACTCACGGTGTGAAAATACATCTTTTCACAGAATAACCTAATCACAGCCATTTGGTCAGAGCAAATTTATGATTGTTTTCTTAGTAACATGAAAGAAATAACACTGGTAAATTTTCTAGGTGAAAGAAAGAAATTCAGTAAGTCAATTTTTTGTTTATTTGGTTGTACTTTTAGTTAAGTTTTACAGATTCTTATTTCTTCTGAAATGGATCCTTTGTTACTCCCACAATGGTTAATTTTATGTGTCAACTTGACTGGGCTAAGGATGCTCAGATAGTTGGTAAAACATTCTGTTTAGATGCGTCTGTGAGGGAATTTCTGAAAGAGATGAGCATTTGAATCAATAGACTAGTAAAGAAGATAGCCCTCCCCAGTGTGGGAAAACACAAAACTCCTCCAAAACAGACATTTACATTTTAATTTAATATGAGCGTGCCACTTGTTCAAGAAGTTATTTGAGAATTACCAAAGGATGCAGAAGACAGGAGGAATTTCCTGTAGGCCGGCTCTTATCAAACTCCCTCTGGCTCTCCATGTTGGCCATAGAAGGCATTGTATATAAATTAAGCAAGCCAGTTGACCTAACCAGGATCTGATGGGCATCACATTGAGCAGACTGGGGTGAACGAGACCTGGAGGCATTTGGGGAGGGAACTCAGGCAAGCACAATGTGACTCCTTGCTGAGAGGAGACTGGCGGAGGGAATGCAAGGTGAGTCACTGCAACGCACCCCCCCCACACTAGAACAGAGTTGCCAAGGCCCAAGAAAGACTCCAGGTGAGGGGGAGACAAACAGAACCTCAACTGTGGGTATCCTTGGGACAGAGTCGAAGTGGGCACAACACACGTAGATAGGCACACCGAAGGACCGGAGATGCTTTCCCTTGTAAGACAGGTGTGTGCTCAGAGTCCAGAGGTGCGCTCTGAGTCTACTAGTTTAATCTACCCCGAGAAAGACAAGGGCAGGAAGTCAAGCAGGTAGATGTAACACCACTGTTCTTAACCAATATAGGAAATATAATTAAGGGCTTTGATTTAAAACCTCTTTCCTTTTATGTTCCACGAGCCTGAAAGCTACGTATGAATAAACCTAAATGGTGACCATGTCCACGAAAAAATAACTTCACAAAAAGGAATAGATAACATCACCTGGAAGGCTAAAATGAGATTCACTACAATCAACTGCACTCCAGGTGGCTTTTGGAACTATTACAGGGCTGTCCCCAGTCACCATCCAATTATCGATGGGGGAGGGGAAAGAGTGGCAGATGCTTTACGTTTTCCTCTAAAATATGACTTCACTACTACAATGCTGTTTGCAGGGAAATTTGAAAAGAGATCTCTTATCTTTTGTTTTCTAATTAGAATTTATTTCCAATTCTAACTTCAAAGTTTCCGAGTGAAGCATTTGTTAAGAATAGTATTTTGCCATAAAGACTAACCGCTGGGGCGCCTGGGTGGCTCAGTTGGTTAAGCGACTGCCTTCAGCTCAGGTCATGATCCTGGAGTCCTGGGATCGAGCTCCCACATCAGGCTCCCTGCTCAGTGGGGAGTCTGCTTCTCCTTCTGACCCTCCCCCCTCTCATGCTCTCTCTCTCTCTCTCATTCTCTCTCTCTCAAATAAATAAATAAAAATCTTAAAAAAAAAAAAAAAAGACTAACCCCTGAATCAAAATGGGAATTTAAGGAAATGGAATACAATGTTTTCCACCTTTTGTTAATTTTTACTTACTCATCCAGCCCTTCTCTCTGCAATGGAAGAAATGACATTTAACTTCTGGCATAAGGATCCTGCAATGTAAGAGCCCTGACTCTAATTGTGATAGTTGTTTGTTGGATTTCTTTGTTAGACTATTGATCATTACTTTTATATTTTTTCTGCTGCCCTTATCATGGTGAAATACTCCACTCTAGAATTCTCTCCCCCATATCTTTGCAACATGTATTATGTTTGGATTATTTCCCTTTGCCACTAATATTGCCAAATTCTTAGATGCCATCTACATGTTTTGGCAGTGTAAGAAGGGGTTGAAACTGCCATTGGTTTTGCCCTAACTGGCCTGAGTCAGGCGATGGGAATTCTGATTATATGCTTTTAGGCCAAGATGTGAGGCTGATTTGGAAAACTTTTGGAAATATCAATCCAAGAACATTTCTTTCCTATTTATGTATATCAGTCATTTTATTTCCTACTGAGAATTATTTATTTCATTCAGAATTTCCAACTACAGAACTTGACTTTGAAATCCCATGGTTTCCAGAAATCTCTCAGAAAGAAAAAGGAGCTAAAATAAACCAGTAATCAGGCAGATGAATTTCATTCTCTGCTCTTTGAAAAGCAAGCATTTTCTTTTTTTCTTCTTTCTTACAACCATTCCTTCTCCCCTCTAACCTGTTCATATTTCCTATTTTATGATTCTTAGAAGTTTACACATGATCAGGATATTGATTGAAAGATGGTCTTACCACACACACAATACAGCACAGGAAGTTATCACAAACACACACATATGTGTGTGCATACACATAAAGACAGGAATAGATATGATAAATATGATTAAGCTAGGGATTGTCTCTTTGACAAAAGCTGACCATGAGTGAAGATTGTCCTTCTTTCCTACATTTAAGCCAACTTCAAATTCCACTTAAACTGAAAAGTCATTAATATATCCACTCCTCTACACATGGATTGAGCCCCTAATAAGTATCAGACACTGTTCTAGACTCTAGGGATGCCACGATGAATATGCAGACAAGTCTGTCTCATGGAGCTTCCGTTACAAGGGAGAAAGTTGGACCATACACAAATGAAACCTTAATATCAGACAGAGAGGGTTGGCATTATTACAAAAACCAGGGCAATGCAATGATGAAGATTCAGCAGGCTATATAAGATTGTGTCCTCAGAAAGCACCTCTCTGAGAAGTGACATTTATGCTAAGTCCCAAAGGACAAGAATAAGTGCATGCGGAGATATGTAAAAAAAAAAATAAAAAGCAAAAAACAAAAAAACAACAACAAAAAAATCAGTTGAAGAAGAGGAGGTAACTCATTTGAGGGCCCTAAGGCAGGAACAAGCTTGAGTTGTTTGAGAAACATCAGGAAGTCCGGTGTGATGGGGTGGGATGAACAGTAAAGTAGCAGGGAGTGGCAGGAGAGCACAGATGGATGATGGGGGCCACCATATGGGACCTTAAGGTCAGGCAAGTAGATGCCATTGCAGGTATGAGAAGGGACTGATACCATGTGTGTTCGAGAAGAATGCATATTCTGTTGTTTTAGGGTGGAATGTTCTGTATATATCTATGAGGTCCATCTGGTCCAGTGTGTCATTCAAAGCTCTTGTTTCTTTGTTGATCTTCTGCTTAGATGATCTGTCTATTGCTGAGAGTGGAGTGTTGAGGTCTCCTACTATTAAAGTATTATTATCAATATGTTCTTTTTATTTTGGTTAACAGTTGGCTTATGTAATTGGCTGCTCCCATGTTGGGGGCATAGATATTTACAATTATTAGATCTTCTTGTTGGAAAGACCCTTTAAGAATGATATAGTGTCCTTCTGTATCTCTTACTACAGTTTTTACCTTAAAATCTAATTTGTCTGACACGAGAATTGCTACCCCAGCTTTCTTCTGAGGTCCGTTGGCATGCTGGGAAAATTGGACAGCTATATACAGAAGAATGAAACTGGACCATCCTCTTACACCATACACGGAGATAAACTCTAAATGGATGAAAGACCTCAATGTGAGACAGGAATCCATCAAAATCCTAGAGGAAAATATAGGCAGTAACCTCTTTGACATCAGCCACAGCAACTTCTTTCAAGACATGTCTCCAAAGGCAAGGGAAACAAAAGCAAAAATTAATTTTTGGGACTTCATCAAGATAAAAAGCTTCTGCACAGCAAAGGGAACAGTCAACAAAACAAAGAAGCAACCCAAGGAATGGGATAAGATATTTGCAAATGACATTACAGATAAAGGGCTGGTATCCAAGATCTATAAAGAACTTCTCAAACTCAACACCCAAAAAACAAATAATCAAGTCAAAAAATGGGCAGAAGACATGAACAGACACTTCCCAAAGAAGACATATGAATGGCTAACAGACACATGAAAAATGTTCAACATGATTGGCCATCAGGGAAATTCAAATCAAAACCACATTGAAATGCCACCTTACAGCAGTTAGAATGGCAAAAATTAACAAAACAGGAAACAACAAATGTTGGCGAGGATGTGGAGAAAGGGGAACCCTCTTACACTGTTGGTGGGAATGCAAGTTAGTACAGCCACTCTGGAAAACAATATGGAGGTTCCTCAAAAAGTTAAAAATAGAGCTACCCTATGACTCAGCAATTGCACTACTGGGTATTTACCCCAAAGATACAGATGTAGTGAAAAGAAGGGGCACATGTACCCCAATGTTCATAGCAGCAATGTCCACAATAGCCAAACTGTGGAAGGAGCCAAGATGCCCTTCAACAGACGAATGGATAAAGAAGACGTGTTCCATATATACAATGGAATATTACTCAGCTATTAAAGGATGAATACCCACCATTTGCATCGACATGGATGGACCTGGAGGGGATTATGCTAAGTGAAATAAGTCAAGCAGAGAATGTCAATTATCATATGGTTTCAATCATATGTGGAACAAAAGGAATAGCATGGAGGACATTAGGGGAAGGAAGGGAAAAGTGAAGGGGGGGAAATCAGAGGGGGAGATGAACCATGAAAGACTATGGACTCCAAGAAAAAATCTGAGGGTTTTAGAGGGTTGGGGGGTAGGAGGATGGGTTAGCCCGGTGATGGGTATTAAGGAGAGCATGTATTGCAATGAGCACTGGGTGTTATACACAAACAATGAATCATGGAACACTACATCAAAAAAAAAAAAAAAAGAGAGAGAGAGAGAAGGGACTGATACCATCTGATTATAATTTTCCATAGCCCACCCTCACTGCTGTGTGGAGAATAACACAGAAGGCATAAGACTGGAGAAGGAAGACCAGATAGGAAGCTAATGTGACGGGCCAGGCAGAGGATGGTGTGAGAGCAGAACAGGCGGCAGGGGTAATTAAGATCTGAGACATGCTTTGGAAGTAGGCTGCTTCCGATGGGGTTTTCAGCCTCAGGAGCTACAGATACTGATGCATTTTCTGGGATGGGACAATTGAGAGAGGCAATAGCATTGTTACATTTGGATTGGCCAAATAGGCACCTGGATAAAAGTGTTTGGAGAAAAAGTAGGAGTAGAAATAGAAATCTGAGAATCACAAACTTTTGGAGTATTTAAAAGTACAGAATTAGATGCAATTTTAAGTGGTGCACGGAGATAAATGGGGGTCCCAGATCCATGACCTGTTTTGCTCCAACATATCCAGTCAGTGGGGGGGCAGGTGGGGGAGGGGCATGCAGTTGTGTTCAGTGTTTCAGAGATTAAGGAAAATGAGGCTGGAAAAGTGACCTTAGTGACAATCTGGTGCTCATTGGACCTGCCCCAGGAGGCGGTGGAAGGAAGGAGCAGGAATGACATGGGTGAAGAGATGTTCAGAAACCTCATGGGAAGACGGCACGAGGCGGAGGAGGAATTGGAGGTCCCCCAGGGATCCAAGATAGGGTTTGTTTCGCTTTGTAAATGGTGTGGTATTAAGGCATGTTTATTTATATGCCTCACCTGTCAACCTTTTTCGTATCATGTTTGGGTCTCTTTTTGCAAATCCTCATAGCTTAAACTACATTGGTGGTGATAAATATTGGTTTTAATGTGTATTTCAAACAGAAAGCAGAGACTGTTGCAGCCCATTCAAGAAGGAAATCGTAGTACCAAACATACTATTATTTTTTTCAAAACTTTCAGAAGTGATTGAAATCAATTCAAAATTAATCCCCCGCTCTTTTTTGGGGTGGGGGGCCTGGGTGGAGATCATGTGTGTGTGTGTTTAATTTTTCAGGAAGGGAATACAGGCAGAAACATTCATCTAATTTAGGTAGCTGGATAATACTTACAAAGTATTGATAGAGTTACCTCCCCACACTTTGTAGTGAACTGGCACTTTTTCTTGTACTGAAGTCTGAAGAGGTCTTGCCAGGAAAGGAACAATGGTGAATCCAGCCCCACGGAGGTAGAGGTGAGGAACGGTGTGGCGATGACCAAACAGGTCATCAGCTGGAGTTTAATTTACCCTTCTCTTATTTCCTACTTAAATCCAAAGAACAAATGAAAAATAGAGTAGAAATTTAGACAACAGGGAGTGGAAAACTTTAATTTTATGGTAGTCAATGGGAACAAGTCTCCTTCTCTAAGAAAGAAATCGGCCTCGGGCCAATGAACTACAATTTAAACACGGTCCTGAGCTACGTAGGTGCTTGCATACAGAGTCGCCTGTTAATTTAATTGCAGAATGCTAATTTGGTTTAAAGAAAAATCTATAAAAACCATTTCTTGGCCGACTTAGGCTCATGCCTGCCTTAGTCCAGAAGGTCATGCTGGTTGAGGATGAAAGTCAGATTTGGGAAGGCGCTAAGACCCAGAATCTCAAAGCCTGGCCTCCACAAAGGTCTGGGATTTCTGTATTGAAGACATTTTTTGAGATCCATGTGTTCCATTCTTAGATCTAAACCTCTCGACTGATTAATTTCTTAAGGAGAATTTTGAGTCTCTGTCGATAGCTTGTAAAATGCGAAGATGTCATGCCTCTTTAGTAGTAATATGTAATAATCTTACAATAATGGAATAAAATGTATATGTGATAATCTGGGACAACTTCAAACTGCTCCATGTTCCCTGTCAGCAGTTTTTCTGCAATAATACACATTTGCGATTTACGCCAGTTGATGAGTTCCTCGGTCTTTACTTGGTGTAAATATTGGGTGAACAGAACTGTGCACATGGCCTTGAGCTATGGCCTGGGTACTAGTGTTTAACAACCAGCTCTGAGGGCACCTGGGGGGCTCAGTCGGTTAAGCGTCTGCCTTCAGCTCAGGTCATGATCTCGGGGTCCTGGGATCGAGCCCCGTGTCAGGCTCCCAGCTCAGCCGGGATCCTGCTTCTCCCTCTGCCCCTCCCCCTGCTTGTGTGCGCTCTCTCTCAAATAAATAAAATCTTAAAACAAAACAAAACCCAGCTCTGGGGGTGGTGAGAGATCCCTCATTGTAGTGTTTGCCAATTTCTACAACGTAACACTCCCACCATGTCCAGTTTCAGGCTCCCAAGTCCACACTATCCATGTGAACATAAATTTGCTCATCATGCCCATAGTGGGACCTCCAGAGTCCAGGGGGAGTCAGTTCAGCTGTTGGTTGAGGCCAGAGGCTGGGTGGACAGGAGTGGTCACCAAAGAAACCAGACCTGGCCTCACGTGCCAACAAAGTCAAGAATATCTTACTGAGCAAGATTGTTCAAACGGTGCCTTGTTTTCTTTTAAAAACAGGGTTTTTATAATGACTGGTGTGCACACAGAAGTCCATTAAGAGAACGGAGGGAAAAAAACGTGAGCTCACACTGACTGGATTGCATTTTTAGATGTAAAAGAAAGCTCTGTGTGTGTGTGTGATTAAGCAATTTTAGCCTAAAAGCAATTGGTAATCTCTGGAATATTAATTTTAGTCATTCCATTTAGATATGAACTTCTGCTATACCCCTTCTCCAGCAGTAGATCATTTCAATACGACCCCACTCTTCCTCTCTTCAGAAAATGATTGTAATAAAATCACAAACCCAGGGCATCTTAGCCCGCACAGGGTCCGTATGAGATTTTCCATTTTGTGCCTCCAGGACACAAAAATCGACAAGGGCCAGACACACGTAAATCTGACTTATTTGCAAAAATATCCGCTGACCGTGACCAACCTTTCTGTGCAGTTCTGAATGTGAATCATAGAGAGTTAACCCTTTCTCAGACCTAACCTCTGTGTCTCATTTTCTTGTGTTTGATTAATTCCCTTGGTCTTGCCTTACATGAGGTAATTACCCTGCCACCTTTACATATAATTAAAGATCCTGAAAGACCTGATTACTTCAGACTCCAGTAATTCACAAACTGTGATCGATCCAACAAGGCCCGGATGGCAAAAATAATTAGAAAAGCCAATGTAAGGTAAACCGGATTATGGGTGCATTACTGAGCCTGTGTAGGGAAATTGTGTCTGAGCACCTGGGAAGCCTTCATTTTAAACCTGCCAGAAGTAAAGAGCCTTCTACCAAACAGGCCCGTGGCAGACATCTGACCGGGCTTCAGGCCCTTGATGGAATGGAGAGGCCCTTTGAGGAGCTCTGGAGAACATCGCTCAGGAATCTGGCGGACGGCTGGGGAGCTGGGGGCTAGGAGACACTGAAGGTCATCACAGTGCATTTGCCAAAATATGTCTTTCTAAGTCAGACCTTTTATGACTCATGCAATGACTTCCATGTCTTATTGTTTCAACCCATATTTTGTTGGGTTCTTTCCTTCCCTTAGCCATTATTCACTGGCTGCCCACCCTGGGCTAAGCTCTGAGAATAAGGTAAAAATGACAAACTCTATGCAGTTCTTTTCACTTAATTTTTCAACAATTAAATCATAGTTGCCCTAGCAGGCACCGTTTTAAGCACATTACAAATAGTGACTCATCTGAATTTACATTCCCAGTGAACTCACAGTTTGGTGCAGAAGAAGGCAGTTTATCATAAAGGAGACTCGAGGCAACGCCTCCAAGGGGAGCCTCACAGCAGCTTGGAGAGTCTGGGCTCATACCTGAAAGTCCCCTACAGGATAAGGGGGAGTTCTTCAGTGAAGATCTGAGGCCATTTACAAAGCAAAGGGTGGGCAGGGGTGGGTGAGGCCAGAGACCCAGGCAGGGGCAGCTCTGTGTCCTGAAACTCATCTGTATGCACAAAGGAAGACGGAAGGCCTTGTTGGGTTTCAAGCACTCATTTCGTGGCTGGGACAAAGCTGGACTGAAGGGCAGAATCAGCAAGCACTCAGTTTGCCGTCCCTGATGGAAACCCAGGAGAGAGGAGATGGGTGTGCTAAGACTTGAAACACTTACTCCAATGACATGTGGAGGGGAGTATGTTCCAGGTTCAGAGGTTAACTCTTTGCAAGTATGAAAGCATCTGTCAGTTCCAAAGACTACCCAAGAAATGACTGGATCATACCAAAGGATTTTGTTTTTTACACAAGAGCAACATATAACTTATAAAGCTAAGTACTTTATAGAATGTATTCAATAACTAGTGATTCAGCTAAGTACTTTATAGAATGTATTCAATAACTAGTGATTCAGCAGCTACTTTGTGCCAGGCCCTGCTCCGGCACTGAGGCTCTCCCAGCAAACACAAAGGAAAAGACACGTCTGCTGCCGTGACCTGACCTTCTAGCTGAAGGGGAGCCGACCTCTGCTGCAATGAGCGGCTGAGACATATCGAGTGCTGGAAGATGATGGAGCTGACCGGGACATGTTGGGCAGCGTGCTGTCCCTTACACAGGATGCTCAGCAAGGGCCTGCAGAGGAGGAGGCCTTGGGGCTCAGAGCAGCGGGAGGTAGGAGGCTCTGAGCAGAAGGAGATGTGGGAGACCAGGGAGGAGGGGAGCCAGCCCAGGAGGGAGAGGTAGGGCCTGGGGTGGGATGCAGGGGCTTTTGCTATTTCTATAAGGATTTTAAGTCCGAATGGAAGTCACTGGAAGGTTTGGACAGGGAGTGGCTTGATCTACTTCTGATTTGCATCTTATAGCATCTGTCTGCCTGCTATTCTGAGCGTTGGCTCAAGGGGCAAGAGCAGAGCGAGACACAGTCCAGAAGCAACCACGGCCATCCAGGTGGGGGACGGCAGACTTGGACCAGAGCAGGTGGGAGCATGGTCAGGTTGCACACACAGTCCCGAAGTAGTATCAGCCGATTTGGGCTTGATGTGGGATCGAAGTGCAGGAGAAGGCTCAGCATTTCGACTGGAGTAACGGTAAGGGTCAAGCTTCCAGTGGCTGAGGTAGGAAAAGGATATTGTGTTTTTCGGGTGTCATGGCAGACTCTAGGGTGGCCCCATGATCGCCACTTCCCGGTGTTCACACCGTGTGCTGTTCAACCCCTGCAGTGTGGACAGGACCGGTAAGTTCCTTCTGACCGACAGAATATGGCCACACTGTCATGTGGGCAATGACATGCACATGATGACGTCACAGAAGGACTGGAAGCCGTCCTGTTAGAAGATGCCCTCTCTTGTTGGCCCTGAAGAAGCTGGGTGCTATGAGCTGCCACATGGCAAGCCCCTGAGGGCAGCCACCAGCTGACAGCTGGCGAGAAAAGGAGACCTCAGTGCAGAAGTCCGCAAAGAGCCGATGCTGCCAAGCACCAGGTAAGACGGGAGCCTCAGGTGAGCCAACAGGTGGATGAGAACCCAGCCAATCTGCCCCCAGACTTCTGATCCACACATGCTGAGATCATGGATGTGTGTTGTTTGAAACCACTAAATTGGTGGGATAGACAGAAAAACTTTCAAAAAATAATAAATTGGGCAGTAATATTGTGACGTGAGAAATAGACCACAGACACATCAGGAGAAAGACTGATTTTGTCTTGAGCATATCTGGCTTGAAATACATGAGATTCAAGTGGAAACGAGAGTAAGTGAATTGGTGTAAGAGCCTGGATTCAGGAGAGGGGGTCAGGCTGATGTGTTCCAGGTAGCCTTCATCAGCTCCAGACTGCACTGAACGCTCACCGTCTCCCTGGGTCCTCACACGGGCTTCTCTGTGCAAGCCTGTCTCCTAACCCGTTCTAAACACAGCAGTCAGACTGGACTAGGGTCCACCCATAGGACCTCACGTTAACTTACCTTCCTCTTCAAAGACCCAATCGCCAAATATAGTCACATTCTGAGATCTAAGGGTTAGGGCTTCAAGATGAGAATCTGAAGGGAACATGGTTCAACCCCCAACAGCCCCCGACAGCCCAGCCAGATGACCCTGGCGTGGCATTGGGCCACCACTCCCAGACCCCCACACTGAGGACCAGAGAGGAGCTGGCCGCTCAGTGCTATGTCAAGCCCTGACCCACAGGATGCATGGGCACAGGACACGTGCTTTACCCACTGGGTTCTGGGGTCCCCAGTGGCTTGTTCCTGAGTGGTAAGAACTGAAATACACTTGGGTCATGCATCATCTAATCTGTGGGTCTATCAGGTGCACATTGTATGGTTTGTAAATGGAGGCATGCCAGATCTCTAGCTGCTAAGTGGTGACAGGGAATTTGAGCCCAGGCTGGCTGACTCCCCAGCCTCTGTGGGGGGTAGGTTTGGGATGATGCACAGACACTCAGTACCAGTGGTAGATCTTCTTTCCCCAGGCCAGTCCTGGGTTTTCCTGGATTCGATGTAGAGTGAGTGTCCCTGCCCTGCCCGCCTGGCCAGCTCACAGGATGCGGACAGGCTCAGGACTCCCAGCGGGGTCATGGCCCATGGCTGATCGGCGCACACAGGGCACACACATTGGTGGCAGCCAGAGCCCAGAGCCCTTAGAACAGCAACACCTTGGCATCTGCAAGGCTTCCTGATACGCCGGCTGGCTCTCCATAGGTGCGTGCAGTTTTGGAGAGGCCTGGGGAGCCCTGAGTGCAGGGGGCCATGGGTGTGTTCGGGACACACGCGCAGCTGGGTGCAGGCAGGTGTCCACCCTGTACAGCCCTCAGAGAGCCCAGCTGTGGTCTCGGGACCTTATTTCCCAACCAGATGGGCTACGTCCAGGGCTTACCAGTTAAAAGGAACACCACCACTCCCCAGGCTTTTTATTCCAAGGGTTGGTTTCTACTGAAGTGAGTGGCAGCAAGACGCAAGGGGGAACCCAACTGAAGCTTATTTTTAACCATGCTAGCCTGCTGGCCTGTTTTTTGTTTTTGTTTTTGTTTTTAAGAAAAATGGATCCAGCATCCTTCCCCTTTCCTCTCTCCCTCTCAAAAACACCTGAAGGATATGCAACTTCTATTCTGGTGCTCCTTCTTGAGGAAAAAGTCTTCTTTGTCACCTATTGCAGTGGCAAACCCGAGTTAGACACATGGAGCCCTGTCTCCCTGTCCCTCGCTGGCGGGCACCTCCCCGGCGGGAACAGCAGCAGGGCAGATCCTCCGTACGGTCACTACCTGATGCTTCACTAACCCCAGTTTCCAGTCCACCTAGCTTGGTCCTCAGCTCCCTCCTCGGCGGCCCCTCCCACTGCTACTCTTCCCTGGGTCCCATATTTGGAACCCTTACCGTGCAGGCACAGAAGACCTTCAATCGTATAGTCCTATATTCTGCCCCGTGTTTCTGGTTTAGAGCATCCAATCTGGTTTGACCTACATGACAGAGTGAAGCAGCCGCCAGCACACATGGGACCGAGACAAATTGATTTTTCTGGCTTTGTTGATGTCAAGAGGGATATATTGCAATGATTAATAATTTATCTGATAAAAGCTTTTGTTGTTGTCTTTGTTACGCTGGAGATTCCAAGATTTTACTGTTCCAGGTTTGAGCACTAACTGGGGAGGAGTTCACACTGAGAACTTGGACAAAAACCCACAATAGAAGATCATGGTCCTCTTTCTACGCATTCCCAAAGAAGAGCATCAGAGGCCGGGACTGAGGCACATGACAAATCAGATATTTTAAACTATTTTTCTCTTTATTTTTCTTCTCTTGTTTCCCCACTGATTCACTACCTCCGCCACCTGTCTTATCTGGTTTCCATTAAATGAGTAGGCAGATTAGACCTTGAGCTGTTTCTCCAGGATGCGGGGAATTGGAGAATCACATAAAAGTAAACACCAGCTTCCGGAGGAGAGGGCTGGAATTTAGCTGGAAAGTTTGTCATCTTCTTCCCAGTTCTTGAATGGGCTTTGGTTCAGGAAGACAAATATGGCAGAATCAGATGACAGCGCCCCATGTGTCCACTCCAAGAGAAACTCAAACAGATCAAGAATATTACAGAAAAAAAAGGTACCTCTAAAAATCTCACGTGCACCCTCTGAACTTGTTGAAGGTCTGTGGGTAAGCTGTACAGCACATGGAGGAATTCACTGTTTGGCGTTGAGATGACGTGTAGGCTCCCGTGTGCTTTGCAAACCTGCATCCCTGACTGTGTCTTATATTCTAAAAATGCAGTGCCAGGACAGGCCTTCTGAAAGCACAGAGGTCAAGGAATTGAGGTGCCCTCCACAGCCATATGAGCATGCGCAGAGGTGAAGCATGGGCCAGCAAGGATGCCACGACTGGTTTTAGGTGAGCTCATTTTCAAGTCACAGATTGTGGTCAAACCATAGCCTAGAAACTAGTAAGTTGATTTTGAGTCAAAATAAAGTTATGTCACTATAGAATTAAATGGTCACATACTTGTAACATCTCCAAAGATGGAAATAATACCACTGTAAGTGTATCAGATGTACATGTGGTCTCCTTTTCAGGTGCTCCTTCCCGTTCTTACCTCTATCAGAGAAACATATCTCGTATTGCTAAATCACAGCTTGAGAAACTACCGTGTAAATAACCCATGGTGTATCAGCACAGACGGTCAAAACTTAAAGGCGCTTGTGTTCTTTATTAACTGTTCACAGCATCTGTACTAGGTCGAGTCCAAGTCCTGGCTTAATCATGTCCTAATTATGTGACTTTGGGCAAATAACTTCATCTCTGGGCTCCAGTGTCTTCATCTCTAAACTGAGAAAGCAGTAGGATGTGCCTCAAAACATGAAAGTGAGGAATACATTATATAACATGTGCCTAAGCTGGGGACCGTATTGAGCACTCGGGTAGTCTTGTATCCATACTACTTGCCATTGTCATCATTATTCAACAGGTGGAGACACTGAGGGTAGCTCCAAAGTCCATTTCAATTCTTCAAACTTGACCTCAGTGGCAGAGAGGCTCTGTGATCTTGTTGGGTTTACACGGCCAGGGAGTGACAGAGGCTGTTCTAGAGCACAATGATCTTATCCCCACAGTCCTGCTTTCTTTACATCGTTTCCAAGTTGGAGGACTTGCCCTGACTGAGTTTAAGACTTACTATAAAGCTGCAGTAATCAAGACAGTGTGATGAGGACGTGAAGATGGAAATGTGGATAACGGAACAGAACAGAGAAGTTAGAAATAGACATATATACATATATAGCCATTTGATTTTTGACAAAAGTTCTAAATTAATTCAATGGAGAAAGATGGTATTTTCAACGAGTTGTGCTGGAATAGCTATAGAATCCAATGGAAAAGAAAACTCAACTCACTTCACATTACACACAAATGAGCCATGAGACCAAACATAAAATCTGAAGTTATTGAACTCCAAAAAGCAAACATAGGAGGAAACCTTTGTTCTCATGCAATCCTAGGCAAAGATCTTATGGGTAGGATATAAGAAAATAAACTATAAAATTAAAAAATTGGTGAGTTGGACTTCACCAAAATTTTATAACTCTGCATTAGTAAGACAAAGAAAGCACAAGAACAGATTGGGGGAATAAAATACTTAAATACAGATATCTGATGTTTAGAAAAGAGAGTTGATCAAACCCTTCAGCCCAAGAAGGATGGTCCATAAGGTGTGTGAAGATGCTCAACACCATCAGCCATCAGACAAACACAGATTGAAACCACATTGGGATTCCATTCACCTACTAGAGCATCTGTCAAACCAACAAATGAGCAACAACCTAAGTGTATAAGTGCAGTGGGAAATGTGGGGCAACTGGAACCCTCCCACATTTGAAGGCAAACGGCACAGCCACTTTGGAAAATAGTTTGGAAGTTTCTTATAAAACTAAACATAACACTTGTCATTTAAGTTAAACATAGACTTTCTCAAGCATAACAGCCCCAAACTGGAAACAACTGAAATATCCATTGAATTGTGAACGCGTGAACAAATTGTGATTTATCTCTATAGTGGGATATCACTCGTTAATTGAAATAAACAACAAACAAACTATTGGTAACACCCAACATCATGGGTGGATCCCAAAACATTTAACCCAGTGAAAGAAGCCATATGCAGAAGACCACACACAAGGTAGGATTTATTTTCGTGACATTTTAGCTGAGGCCGGATTCATCTGACATGACAGACAGCGGGTGGGTGGTTGCCAGGATCTACGTAGGGAAGAGGACTGCAAAGAATTACAGGGCACCTTGACATGTAATGAAAATGTTCTAGATCTTGACCAGACTGATGAGCTGAAATGGATGCATTTTATGGTATATAAATGACACATCAATAAAATTGACTTTTAAAGTTGGGGGCTGAGTCTGAGAGATCTTAGGAGCAGAGAGTTCTCATTCTTAGGGCAGACACTCCCTTGGGTGTTTTATGTGTGTTAAACTGCCGGTGGTGGCAAGACAAATCAGTAGGTATTACCACATTTATAACTACAGAGAAGTAAACTGAGGCCCACGGAGTACAGAGCTTGTCCAGGGCCAATAGGCCAGGATGCAGTAGCACAGAGATTTTTAATTTTCTTAGTTCTGACTCCAAAGCTCCCCAGAGCTGAGCAGGGTGATTTTCTGCTGGTGTTTACAAAAGCACAGAGGTAGAAGCTCAGGGAGGAAGTTACCTGCACGTCAGATATCAGTCCCAGTTTTCTGTAAGGATGTGAATATGTGTGTGTGTATATACATGTACTGATACCTATATATTATATAAATCGATACGCTGTTATTCCATTATCGTCAAGCCACCAATAATCGAGCCAAGTAGAGAATTCTGTGAAGCAATGAAGGCCTCCAACCATGCAATTTCCAAGGTGGACTTTTGGAATCCCTTTAATTCAAGGCCTACTTCTAGCTGCATCTCCAGTACTCTCCACCCGGACAGACAGTACTTCAATCATACAGAATCTCAGAGCCGAAATACTCCTTAGGGATATAGTATTTAGAAAATCATAATATGAATGACTAAGAAAATGTTGAACACACAGCATAAGCCACTGTAGTAACATGGGCCTATGACCCAGACTGGCCACTTCCCAGAATGTGCCACACTGGTTTAAACTCCCTCTTACTTTCTTTTATTTTCTTTTCTGATGTGTTTTAGAGCAAATCACAGACATCAGCATTTAATTCCCTACAGGCTTCAATACACATGTCTTAAAAGGAGGGCTTTTTAATGTGGATGCAATGCTATTTTTATATCTAATAAAATTAGCAATGATTCCTTGGTGAGAGCTAACAGAGAATCCATATTCCAGGTTCAAGGGTGGCCTGGACGATGTTTTATTAGAGCTTCCCCGTGCACCCCACGTGTTCTCTGGTCGCTGTGGTTCTCTGGTTCCTTCCACCTTACGCCAGCCCCCCTTTCTTTTTCTCCGGGGCACTGACACATTCAGGAAACCAGGTGAACTGTCCTGGAGAAGCCCATACTCCACATTGGTCTGTTTGTTTCCTCGAGGTGGATATTAATTGTCCCTTGACCCCAATATTCCTATAAACTCAAGTCACTCCAAGGCCTTTATCAGATTCAGGTTCATTGTCTTGGTCAGAACGTGTCATACCTGGTGCCACACGTTGTGTCTTGACTTCATCAGGAGTTACAGGGTCTGTCCTTTAAATACTGAGTTAGTTAGAAACCTTCTTCGCCAGTTGCTCCTACTCAGAGTGAGGTGCCAGGCTATGGAGAGTTTGGGTCTTAAGTGTCTGCTCAGCTCTCGGGCAAGTGGAGCTGCCAGCATTGGGAGCCGAGAATTCCCCACCATGCGGAAACACAAGGTCCTGTCCTTTACCAAGATGCACATTACATGCTGCCTTTCATGCTTTTGACACTGAGCTGTCCACTCCGAAGGGCAGCCACTTCTCCTAATGAGCAGGCGAAAAGACAAGCTGGGTAATAATCATTTCTAATTGGAGACAGATCCAACAGATTGATTCATTATTTCCGAGCATGGCTATCCATGTTCTGCATGGTGCTCCTATTAAACTAATATCCTAAATGTCTGTACTGCTGTAGCTGTCAGATTAGCTTAGTCCCAAATTAGCAGCCTCGGTCTCCTCCCCACAAAATCAGCTGGGGTGGGGGGGACACGTTATAAGTTAATGTGTAGATAACACTACCCATCCTCTACTCCATTTGGGTATCCCTGACCAAGGCCTCCTTGTACCCACACCCTAAGTTTGCAACAGAAGAAATCCCCCCATCTCTCTGACCCTATAAAGGCCATGTTTTCAGGATAGCCTCCTCCATGCTACTGTTAGTAGACGGTGCTCTGCCCTAATCATTCAGACTAAAGTGTTAGAGACTGACTGTGCTGTTTCCTTAACAGGGAAAGAGAGAAGGCACAAATGAATGATACTAAGTAGCTGATTTTCAGTCATTTATAGGAAACATATTGCTGGAGGTGGGCATTGTGGTAGAACTGCCTGTCACCCAACCAATGACCATTTTTCCTCCCCCTTTACTCATAAAGGACGTGGTTTATTTGGGGCAGCAAAGCACTCAACTCAAAGCCTATATACTCCCCCTTCCTAGGGGTGATGTTAACTACAGTTTCAGGTTTGCTTGCAATAGTATCTTTTTCAGTCTGATAAGCTGACACAATTATCAGTAATGTTGCACATGGCACTTTTGAAAGTGCCTCAGTTTGGACGATGAAAATATATGGCCACCCTAAGTCATAGTGACCAAGGGATGCAAGAGTTAGTCTTAGGAGCAGCTTCTGGAAAACTGGTCACAGATGTCCGATTCTCATTGGAGGTCCACTTTTGTGTACTCCCAACCCTCTTCCTCCTACATTCTGCAGGGACATAGACAGGAAGGTTTGTGCTCCAGTAGCCTTTTCAGACCATGGAGTGGCCTTGAGGATAGAGCAGAAAGCCCAGAGCTGGGTCCTAATGAACCTGATGCTGCCAGTCAGCTCTAGGATAATTATTCCCTTTTCTTCGCTCTGCTGCCAACCCATGCTCCCCTTCTTCATTAATGAGTAGACCAAGGTCAACTCTAGGTGATTCTCTTCTTTTTTATTTTATTTTTTGTAGTTTTGTGGTTTTATTAACACAAATATGACGTGTACCTAAGCTGTCTATTCATTTTCTTCACTACACAGCCTGGCATTGGGATTGGCGACTCTGACGGCAAGCTGGACAGCTTTTTCCACAAGGGCTTTGCAGTTCTTGGAGGAGACCTTGGGAGTATTCTCTGCACAGTGATATTTGTTGCACACTGGCAACACTTCCAGCTCCTTGACCTTGTGGACTAGGAACTTCCAGAAGCCACCAGGCAACACGTGCTTGGCTTCTTATTTCCCCATAACTAATGTTGGGCATCAAGATGTGGTCCTTGAATCTTCTGCCTGCCTTATTGTAAATGCTTCTGGGTTTCTGCCGGTTGAGCTTAATTTTGACATATGGGTCTGACTGGTGCAGGATGAACTTCTTGGTCCTCTCGCTAATGATCTTGGGCTTCACCAGAGGTCTGAGGGTGGCTGTGATAGCTGCCACGTTTGCAGCCAGCACCAAGGAAGAGAGGTCTGGTATCTTTCTAAGGTGTCCACTAGTCCAGGCTGAGCTACACAACACACAGTCCCATTCCCTGCCTGTTTCTGGTTAGGATGGACCACCAGGGATATTCCTGTGTGTGATCTGAAGGAGAGGGAAGCAGAATATGAGAATATTGGGGCAAAGGAACAATTAAAGTCCACAAACAGAGAAATCTAGAGTGTGGAGCTTCTCCAGGACAACTCATGTGGTTTCTCCAACCTGTCAGTGCCATGAAAAGAAAAAAAGGAGGACGAAGTGGTGAATCATCTACATTAAAAGAGACCAGGAGGACATGTCATCAGATGATGTGGAGAGGTCATTTTGGTAGCGGGATGGAGAATGGCCTCAGGGAGGCTAAGACTAGAGGCAGAGAGACCTCTCCTGCATCCCTTCTGGCAATCCACAGAGAAAGGATGAGGTTAGAACAAGAGCTAGGAAGCCTAGGATGTCTGGTGACCTTCTGGAAGTGAGGATGCCTTCCTACTCCACCCAAGTCTCTGGACCTCAGGTCAGCAGAGAGGGTCTCAAGCTGATTTGATGGACCTGCCTTTCTTGAGAGATTCGAGCCTAAATTTCCCCAAACACAATCTATCTGAAACTAAACTATCATAGCCCTATGCCACCCTGGTCCACTGCTTGGCAACCCCATTTGTGTGAATGCAGCCAATATCCTCCAGGTTCTCCAGGCTCTGTGACAAACCCATGGCAGGATTGGTTAGGCAGGAACAAGAGAGGATTTCACCAAAACCAGGACAGTTTCACTGGCTGAGACTTTACCCTTCCCCCTGGATTAGGGCTTAATTATCTCACCTCTTAACCATTCAAAACATCTCCTAAAAACCCCCTCTTCCCTTCCCAATTTAGCCTCCTATGTACCACGGACAGACTGAGTGCCCATCACGTGCCTAGCACTCTGTAGCAAGACCAGCACAGCCCAGGACACCCGGCTGGCTCAGTCAGCACAGCACATGATTCTTGATCTTGGGGTTGTGAGTTCACATCCCACGATGGGTGTAGAGATTACTTAAAAATAAAATCTTAAAAAAATAAATAAATAAACAGCCCTACCCACACCAATCCACCTGTTGTCTACATGTGCATTTGGAGGCCAGTTTGATATTGACAAAAATAATCCCCACAGGTGAGCCCTGGTAGGTTTCAGAAGTCTCATTTAGAGATGAAGGAACCAAGATTCGGAAATGCTAGCAAAAGCCCCAGCCACAGAGTATCATAGCACAGAATGTAAATCCAGATGCTTTATGACTTCATACGTGCTTCCTCCATACCCTAATTACCAGTGTTGCTGATGTAACACTTACTCATGACACTCAGCAGTCAAAGCCTTCCAGAACTCCCTGATGACCAACAATAGGTCCCAAACATCTCACTCCCATTCCCTCTCCTCTCAGATACGCAGGTGTGCATGGACCGGTCGCCTTTCCTGAGTGTGACTCCCCATCTCTGCACTTTTGCAGAGGCCCCTTTCTCTGCCTGGGATGCACTCTGAGTCCACTCTTCTGCTTGTCCAATCTTACTCTTCCTTCACAGGTCAGGGAGATCCTGCCTCCTTCATGAAGCATCCACTCCTGGTCTCCCAACCTGGCCCGAGTAATGCCTCATCTGCCCCAGCGACTGGACTATCCCAAGCTCCCGCTTACCTCCTGCCTTGTCTGGTCCTTATTTAATGTGGTGGACACAGAGTTGCCACACCCGGATGCCCTTTCCAGGAAAGGGTGGTACCAGCAGGCAGTTGCCCACTCACCATTTCATCCCAGTCCTGGACGCATGGTAGTCTCACCCCTGGCCCCCACTCCTTTCCTTCGCAGATATTGACACCTCATACACACTCTGCACTCCAAATGCTGTCTCAGTGCTGGCTTCCAGAGAGCCCAACCTGGGACAGTCCCGAGCGGTGCAGGTGTGAGCCTGCTTGTTCAAGCACGCAATGCTTGAACCACACCTCACCCACAGCTCATCACCGCATGTGCTCCAAACTAGATTCTGAATGATGAATTTCTTTGAATAAGGTTCAATATAGACCAACCTTCTACTAAATTCTAGTCGTTGGTGAATGTGTTAGTGTTATGGACTCATGTTTGTGTCCCTGCCAAAATCCACGTTGAAACCTAGTGTGATGGTCTTAGGAGATGGGACTTTTCAGGGATGACAAGGTCTGGAGGGTGGAGCCCCCATGATGGGATTAGTGTCCTTGTGAAACAGACCCCAGGGATCTCCCTCACCTCTTCCCCCATGTGAGGACACAGCAAGAAGACAGCGGTATTTGAGCTCTCAGCAGACATGAAATCTGCAGGTGCCTGGACTGTGGACCTCCAGCCTCCAGAGCAGCGAGACATCAGTGACTGTTGCGTGTAACCCCCCAGTGTCTGGTACTTTGTCATGGCATCCTGAATGGCGCAGGACAATAAGTAACTCAAGATGAACAGAGATTTATGACGATCCCTGCAATGCCACACCTTACAGATTCAGCTCTATGTGAGTGGTCACAAATGTGAAAACATCATAAAATATCTTCAATCATCCACCATATGTGCATGCTTAGGAATAAATTAAAGTAATACTGAATGCCCTACTTTTCACACCCAGCAGCTGTGCTCTGTGTTCTGTCTGCACCAGCCAACTCTGCAGGTTCTGGGGTCAAAGCAATGAGGCATTTTTATATTTTCACTTCCCTTCTTCGCAAAAAAAAAAAAAAAAAGTCAGGGAAACACAAAAGGAAAAACGTATCTCGAAGCTTCAAGTTCTGTCACACAAAATAAGGAACGAAGAAGCCCACATGGCCACACAGCAGGTGGGGACTGCAGATTTCCTCTGGGGTGTGCAGGGCCGACAGGCACAAAGACATATCGATCCTCGGTGGCCTGTCTCATCGGCAAAGTGGTAACGGTCTGCATATTAATACCCAGCCCAAGACACGGCCGCCAACAGAACGGCCAGTGCTGAGAGCAAGTGTTAGTGCCCAGGGCAGATGGAGAATGCAAAACGGTACGGCTCCTCTGGAAGACAGTTGGGTGGTTTATCACTAAACTAAACATTTTTGCCATGCAATCCAGCAATCGTACTCCTTGGTATTTACCCCAAAAAGCTGAACACTTATGTCCACACAAAAAGCACATGGATAATTATAGCAGGTTTATTTGTTAATTTCCAAATCATGGAAGCAGCAAGATGTCCTTCAGCAGGTGGATAGATAAATGAACTATGATATCTCCATATAACGGAGTATTATTCAGCACTAAAAGAAATGAGCTATCAAGCCAAAAAGACATGGAGGAATCGTAAATGCATATTACTAAGGGGAAGAAGCCAATCTAAAAAGGCTGCACACTGTGTGATCCCAAGTCTATGACATTCTAGGAAAAGGTAGAACTATAAAGACAGTAAAAAGACGGGTAGTTACCAGGGTTTGGAGGAAGGAGGGAGGGACAGGTGGAGCACAAAGGATTTTTAGGGTAGTGAAACTACGCTGATATTATGATACTATATGTATAGACATGCCTTATACATTTTGTCCAAACCCAAAGAATGTCCAATGTCAAGAGTGAATGCTAATGTCAAGTATGGACTTTGGGTGATGATAATGATGAGTCAATGTACATTCATTGACTGTATCAAAGGTACCACTCTGGTGGGCGTGTGGATAATGAGGGAGGCTGTGCCTATGTGGGGGTAGGGGGTATAAGGGGAATTTCTGTACCTTTCCCTTAATTTTCCTGTGAACCTACAATTACTCTAAAAGATTCAAGTCTTCAAGAAAAAAAAAGCTACGTTGGACCCAAATGTACCCAGCAAAGATTATAGAGGCCAAGTTACCAACGTTTAATTCCGCCTATGCTTAAGGGACTGAAGTACATTACAAGTGAAACCAAAATCTGTAAATAGACTGGTTTTTACTGGTTAACAAGAATGTTCCAATATATTAGCAAAATTAAAGAAAATCTTTTTTTGCATTTCTTTTTGAGAAAACACCTTGCTATATTAAAATCCTATTGTGATTATACCTTCACATATTTTAAAGACCCAAAAAGAAGAGAAGGTGTTAATTAAGCAGATCTTTCTAATTTAGAGAGATGTTCACTCACAGCTCACATAGTTATGTTTTCCTGGAAAATATGATTTGTGTGCAGCCGTTTCTAGCTTTAGATATAACTGGTCATGGTTAACGCTCCAATTATATGTTTCAACAGAACTTCAATGACTCAAAATGATTCATTAGGCATGTACCAAATGTTGACCTTATAGACCACATCACCCTCCCCTGGACGTTAGTTGGCCTTTCTTCAGTCTGTGTGGAACAGCTACATAGACATCAGGAACAATGACTCTCTCTGCAGGAACCTGAGGTATTCTTAGCATGGGATGATTTGACAACAGCGAACTGGCAGGATTTTAACCAGTTTTTCTTTGGACAACTGTTGGATTGGCATTTCATATTTGTAACCGAAAATAAAAGCAAATTCCTTAAGGTAAGTTTGTGTAAATTCAATCCAACCTACTAGTTTATGGGAAAGAATACTGTACCCTCCCTCCAAGGAATTGGTATGTAGGAGTACAACTGAGCAGGGTTAGAATGGTGACAGAGAACACCCTCCTATTAGAGTTCTCACGTATGTGTAGGTCGCAGCAGGCTGAGACTGACGGCATGTGTGGGACTGGCGCTCGGTAGAGATATGACTGTGTCCGTGTTTGTGTCTCTGTGCGTTTGTATGTCAGGGTGAGTGGTGCATCAAGGACAATATCACTAAAATACCTGAAAAGAGAAAAAGAACCTAAGGAGCCAAAGATGCTGTCCTTAGTGAAAGAAGTCACTCAGAGGACCATTGAGAAGAAACTTTAGACCAGTGTTTCTCTTAAAATGCAGTGTTTTTTTTTTAAGATTTTATTTATTTATTTGACAGAGAGAGACACAGCAAGAGAGGGAACACAAGCAGGGGGAGGGGGAGAGGGAGAAGCAGGCTTCCCGCCGAGCAGGGAGCCCGATGTGGGGATCGATCCCAGGACCCTGGGACCATGACCTGAGCCAAAGGCAGACGCTTAACCAACTGAGCCACCCAGGCGCCCCTTAAAATGCAGTGTTGATAGCACCTGCCCAGCAGCAGTGCAAGGACTTATGATAGATAGTGCAGCTTCCAAGGCTCTAGAACGTAGCAAACCACAGCCTTAGGAATTGGGCCCCAGAGGTGCATTGTCCACTAGAAGCCACAGTGAGCTTTTCATGCATTTTCTAAGTGAAGGACCTCTGCTTTGGTCTATCCTGTGAATGACATGAAGGCAAAGCCTGGTGTCAGGTGGCATTTTCCAGCTTCATCGTGCTTCACCTCAAACCAACTAACTCTTCACCAATTCTTCTGCAGGGCTCTCTGGCTTCCCAAGATGATGCCTCTGGGATTATATGGGGACTTGCAGGGATGGAGGAAGAGCCAGTTGGGTCCTGCCCGCATCCCCCTCCCTCACCGACCCTGCTTTAATCCACATGACTCCTCTCCTGTGTACTTGATATACTATGCTGCTAGGTAATATTTCTTTGAAAGAGTTTCGTAGCCTTGAAAAAATATTTGAAAACTGTTATAATCCTTAGCAACTGTTTTGTCTCACACCTGGTCTCCATCCATCACTGGGATAGGATTCTGTGCCATTTTGGTTTACTTTGGAGAAGATTTTAATAATCTGATCAAGTTTATTCTGCTTTTTCCATTGAACTGATCATACTAATGGAGGTGAATATGGAAGAAGTCCAGCCTGAGTTTATTTGAGGCCTGATTGGTAGGTTATTTAAAGAAATTCAGGCTACTATTTTCAGACACATACAGTAAATGTAACCAGTCTAAGTGATAAATGTTGGTGATTTTAAAGAACTGGCTCAGCCTGAAAATCACCAACCCACAGGAGAAAAATTAACGAAGATGCAAACACACGCAGTTTTTCTGAACTGTACTTAATATTAAATTAAACTGAAGTTTAAAATCAAAGCACGTAATGTAAAATGTATTTGACCCATATATGGATTTTTATATTCACTTTTGTTCCATATTATTGTGCTTAAAAGCCATTTAGGAGGAAATGGCAGAACAAAGAAATTGAGGACAGAAATGTGTAAGAAGGAGAGGATTGATAGAAAGAGAAGTGAAGGAAAATCAAGGCTCTGGAAGTCTGGAGATGGAAGTGATTTTCAATAGCCTTCTGTTTCCCTGGGTATCGGTGCTGGAGTAACCGGTCACCTGTGACCTGGACCTTTACCAGGCTCATTCATCATCATCTAACAAGGCTCCCTGACTTCCTGTAGAAGCTGTGGGAGGTTCTGCTCCAAGTGGTATGCTTGGAAAAGCCCATGAGTAGAATTATATTCTCAGAAGCTACTTGGAAGACCTGTCACATCATACGCCAGGTAAGAAGGAACAGAGGATGAAGTCTGTTATCTGGGGACAAAGAGACCCGTTATTCATGTGTTAAGAAAAGACAGAGCTTAGTCCTATGGAGCCTTTCAATTATTTCTAAACGGGTCGTCGATAGCACTGTGTACTGGAGAACCGTTTGCTCTCTGAATAGTTGAAATATCTTCCTGGCTTTGATTTATTTTTAACTCATTTAGGAAATGCTCTGGTTGCAGGTAATAGACAGGTAAACTCAATTTAGCCACAATTTCTGTTGCTGTAAATTCTTAATTAATGTACCGAGAATCTTCCAACTTGTAAAGTGTGGTCAATGGTCTCCTCTGCCTCCCCATCTCTGAGGTTGCCTGCAGTATCCGTATGCACAGAACTCATCCTCTGCCCTTGGATTTTTCTCTTGGTTGATATTTGGGTACCTTTCATTTACCTTTTTGTGTTCATGGCCACTCTACCTGGAAATAAAATAAAAAATGATGTCCATAGGCTGAAAATTAACTTTTCCATAATATCTTGCATGGAGAAGAACCATTGGAAATAACCATGTTATCCAAGGTAAAGGGGAAAAAAGCTCGAGAAACCCTCACAGGGTCCAGGAAAGAAGAGAAACATTTAAAAAATTAAACAGATAAGATATAATTAAATATGATTATCAGTTTTAGTTAAATCTGGAAGTTAATGATGGAATTCTGATTTCAAGTATTAAGATGTTTTTAAATAAAATGTGGTTAAAGATTGGAAGGGACTATGGGGCGCCTGGGTGGCTCAGTTGGTTAAGCGACTGCCTTCGGCTCGGGTCATGATCCCAGGGTCCTGGGATCGAGCCCCGCATCGGGCTCCCAGCTCAGCGGGGAGCCTGCTTCTCCCTCTGACCCTCTCCTCTCTCATGCTGTTTCTCTCTCGCTCGCTCTCTAATAAATAAATAAATAAATAAATCTTTAAAAAAAAAAAAGATTGGAAGGGACTGTTGAATGCCAGGACCAATAGAAAATAAAGCTCATTCCTTCAAAACCTTTAAGTTAGGATTAAAAACATCACACATGACAGCTGCTTCTTTAATTCCCTCCATTTTTTTTTAAAGATTTTATTTATTTACTTGAGAGAGAGAAAGTGAGAGACAGAGCACGAGTGGAGGGGGAGGGGCAGAGGCAGAGGGAGAAGCAGACTCCCCGCTGAGCAGGGAGCCCGATGCCGGGCTCGATCCCAGGACCTTGGGATCATGACCTGAGCTGAAGGAGGATGCTTACCCAACTGAGCCACCCAGGTGTCCCACTTCCCTCCCATTTCTGCCATGTTTATTACTCATCAGTTGTGTACAATTCTTTCCAAAGGGATAAGAGAAGTCAGTTCTTTGCCAAGGTAGTGATTTTGATAACTACAAAGCAAGTGGGATTAGTGGAATTCAAATGCTGGAAGAGTTGCTACCATCTTGAGTGTCATTAATGCTTCTCTGTGGCACATTTGTTGGTGTGAGTTCCCAGAGATGAGGTCAAGACCTGCAGTGCTTTATGTGGTGGACAGGCGTTGCTTCTGCCCTTATGAGCATTCATCTCCCTTCTCCCAGCAATCAAAACTACTCCCTCTGAACTTTCAATCCATGTGCTTTAGAATTCATTCCAACTCATTTCCAAGAGTAGCCTCATTTTCTTGGGTAAATGACCCAATCCATTGCAATTCAACTCAGTCCCAAGGCCTTTGCTGAAACTCGTACAAAACAGGTGTTCTCTCTGGGGATTGCCAAATACCGGTCTCGACCTCATGGAAGCCATCTTTTTACTTCTTGGAGATAGCCTACCTGAGAATCAATCTACACAAGAAATACAAAGTGATCAATTCCTGATGACATCCTTAGAGCACCTGGATTTACTCATGGCCGTAGACTGCTCCACTTTTGGATTCTGTAGCTTCATGAATCAGTGTATCCCCCCCCCTGGTTTTTGTTTGGCTTTTGTTTACTTTTATCAATTTGAATTGGGTTTCCATTGTTTACATCTGATATTCTTAATTAAAGACTGCATTTTAAGAGAACTATTAGCAAGTTTAGAAGAACATATTGGGGACCACGTGATGCTTGATCTCAGGGTCGTGAGTTCGAACCCCACTTTGGCTGTAGAGATTACTTAAATAAATAAATAAACTTTTAAAAAATGACAAAAAAAAAGGACATATTAAAAAATACTATGATGGGGGTGCCTGGATGGCTCAGTCATTAAGCGTCTGCCTTCGGCTCAGGTCATGATCCCAGGGTCCTGGGATGGAGCCCCACTTCGGGCTCCCTGCTCCATGGGAAGCCTGCTTCTCCCTCTCCCACTCCCCCTGCTTGTGTTCCCTCTCTCGCTGTGTCTCGCTCTGTCAAATAAATAAATAAAATCTTAAAAAAGAAATACTGTGATGGCTAAAGAGAACGTAAATCAAGTCATTAGACAAGTAAGTTGAAGAAACTGGGGATTTTTGGTTTGGGGAAGAAAAGCTTAGAGTAGACCTATTGTCCTCAATACTTTGTTGGATGTTATTTAGAAGAGAGAGTGGATGCTCTGTGGGGTCCTGTGAGGCATATAATGTCCTCACCAGTTACTCAGAACTTGTGGTGAGTAGTGTTGCTACAAAGGAGATTCCTTCTCAGGGCAACACTGAGGTCTAAATAACTCTATTCTGAAATCAGAGTCTATGACTCAATCATCTGAAATGGGGATTCCTTGTTATTCCTCAGTGCACCCTACAATCAAATAGGCACACCAAGAAAATTCAAAACTCACTCCACAGAGGTCTAGGTGGGGTGGGAGGAGAGGAAGCAGCCAATGAGAAGAGACTGCATTTTTTGTCTTTTTTTTTTTTTAAATTTTTACTTCAATTACAGTTAGTTAATATATAGTCTTATAGTCTCAGGTGTACAATATAGTGATTCAAACTTCCATACATCACCCAATGCCCCTCACGTAACAGAGTGTATTTTGAATAGTTTTCTGAAATGCTGCCACAGAGCTTTAAGATATATCTGGTGGTCACTAACACCCAATTTCATTTCCCCTCGGCTTGAAATCATTCATGCAGGTCCACATATCTGCTCACAAGCAGTTCCTGCTAAAGTCAGAGAGGATGTTTGTTGAGAATTCCCCAGTTACGTCGGCAGCTCTGTAACACGAGGTTGCATCATTGTCTGTGTGCGTTGGAGAGTTTATTTTTTAAGACAAATTTTTATCAGGATTCAGGAGCACGGGGGTACCTGGGTGGCTCAGTTGGTTAAGCGTCTGCCTTTAGCTCAGGTCATGATCCCAGTGTCCTGGGATTGAGTCCCATGTCAGGCTCCCTGCTCAGCAGAGAGTCTGCTTCTCCCTCTCTCTCTACTCCTCCCTCTCCACTTGTGCCCTGTCTCTCGCTTTCTCTCTCTCAAATAAATAAAATATTTAAATAAAAAAGACTCGAGAGCATGAGCAACGCTGTCCTCACTGTTCCCACACACACCCCTCTCTCCACACCCTAATTGTAATGTCTGCTGCATGGTGTCATTCTTGCTTGTTTATATGTTATTCATCCACTCTTCCCCAGGAGACAGAGTTTTCCTGGAAGGCAAAGGCTGTGTGGATGTTATTTTTGAATCTCTAGGTCCTAAATTCAGTCTGGAATATACCCAACAGCCAATATTTGTTGAATAAATGGTCACTCAAGTATTATGGTTTGTGTACAAGGCTTTTTTTTGTAGCTAACCTGAAAGCCCACTGGAATTCAATTTTGTTGACACCTTCCTATTAGCCAGAAGTGGGAATAGATGTCATCGATACTGAGGCCCTTGAGTGGAATAGAGATCACTCCTTCTTGGCATGTCATTAGGATATCACTGGATAGACCTAAATAGAACTCTAGTAAAGAATTTGCACATTTAAAAAAAAATTGAGAATAGTTGCTCTGTTGTTCCAGAAATACTTTATTAATGGTGCCTTTGGAATATACTTGTTCTGTCAATTATCTCATAACAAATTAAATGTCTGGAATAAAGACACTACAGGTTTATAACACAGTTTCATAGCTGGAATACAAAACTCAATTGCAGGGCCACATTCACTTCTGGAAACCGAACTCTGTACCTATGGCATGCAACTGGTGAATCTCCCCTCTGCAGTGAATTTTGTTTGCAAATGAAGATTTATAACTAGGCAGTTCCTCACAGTTTTCAAAGCATTCACACATTTTTTTTATTTGGTTCCCAAAAAATTATGGGTAGGAGGGTAATTTTTCTTAGAAGGGATAGGATAAGCATTGGGTCCAGGGCAGAAATCCAGACTTCGAGCCCCAGTGCATTTTCATTTCTTATTCCCAAAGCTGCTCTTAAAGAACTTTGAAGCACAGGATAAAAGTGCCCTTGCTTTAGAAGTAGGTTAAGCTCGTGAAGATAAAATTTATATACAGAAAATATATGTTTGGGATGACCAAAACACAAGTGTCTTCATTGTTAACGCTGTGAAGCAGAGAAAGTCCCTTACTCAGAAAATAGACACCTAAAAATTAGTTCTTATTAAATAAAGTCATGGGTGAAAATAAGAATTCTGAACTCTGATTTATCGTCATTTAAAGAGGAACTAAAATGTTGATCAACAATGCCTTCGGTTATTCATTCAGCCAGCTGGAATCAATGAAGGGCACTGCACACCTGTGAAGATGCTCCTGTTACAAGTATTTCAATATCTGCCTCTGTACCAAAGTACAACGATACAATGTGAGTAGTATCCGAGGCAAAATAAAGAGGAATAGGCCATATAATTTGCAAATAAGGCCAGACTTGCTTCTCCTGCCTGATTTAAATGATTTCTAAGGAAAGAAAACAGTTCTCAGGCAGAAGATAAAGTGAATGTGTCATCAGGTGGAATGCTGGGTGTCAACCCCTTTCTTTGCCCATTTGCACTTCCTGTTGCCTAAGTACCCTCCCCCCTCCACTGCTGGACCAGTAACCTCAGAAGCAGAGTAAATAGCGCAATCTCTGCACACATAAGGGCACATGATTATGTAGCTTAGCTAAATCCCATACCTTACAACTGAAATGCATAGGACAACAAAAATCCACAATTCGTGTGCATCTTAGAAGGACAAAGACGATAGCTCTCTGCATGTCAGAAGGGCTACCAAAAATGCTTTGTACATGCTGCTTCATTTCATCTCAAAAACTCCATGAGGACAGGATGAAGAGAGGAATGGATGGAGATCAGAACTCATGTACCCCATCATCCTATTCTACCAAAAAAAAAAAAAAAAGTGGGTGAGCTGTATAGGGTGATTTGTTAGGGGCACCCAGCAGATTGCGGCAGAGTCCATACTCGAACACAAGGCTCCTCTTTCCAACGTCATGCAGCTCCCCCTGATAGAATACACACGCTTCTGTGCAGGTTAGCGTGGAGACCACAGAGACAAGTGACTCAGGCCCATAGGAGAACAGATGGTCTACCCTGCGGGTACTGCAGGCAGCTGTGGTACGTGGTTTCATCAGAGTAGAAAGAAGTAGTGGTAACACACTTAGGGCAACTTGGTACTTGACCATTCTGGTCACCAAAGACGAAAATGTAGTGACCTTCAGCAGTAACATTTATCAGCAATACTTTACTTTCCCTCCAAACTCAAGTAACTTGCCTACAATGAAAAAATAGAGTCAGGTTAATTTTCTAGACCATCAAGAACAACAGCCCAAAAGCTCTCCCTTCCTCAGTCTCCATTCCTCAGACAAATGCGTGGACGCTTCGCTGCCCTGGGTAGACGCGGCCTAATGGATGCTTGAAGGCCACTTGCTCTAGCTGATGTCCACTCCCCATTCTTCTCAGTCAGACTTTGGGTCCAAGTTGCCTGTGTATTTATACCCGAGGGTAATGTTCTACGTAATTAATAAAGCTCACTTTCAGCCGAGAAGACAGAAAACAAACGAAGGGCGTGGAAATGAAAGGTGGCCAACCCTCAGTCGTGATTCAAGCCTCTGCTTCGAAAGGCGTGGTGAGGTCAGAATATTCTGCAGGGAGGTTTCGATGTTTCTTAAAACCGAAGATAAATATTCACAAGGGGCGGGGGTGATAAGAAATGTCATAGCAACTTTTGTGCTCAAGGGAGTTGCAAAACAAGCCAAGGAGACCGATAATTCCCTCAAATGATGAATAAAAAGGCTTTGTCTCACTTAGAAAGCAGCCTCCTGAACAGAAATTGTAGCTTGGAGGAAGTGCTGAAAGATCAGAATACTTTCGGTTTCTCCACAAGTGATGGGAACTGTAGAAGGTGACTAAGGCTTAAGAGATAAATCTCTCTCAAGATTTCATTATTACCTCAAACCACTGACTTTCCTTTTCGTGATTTTCATTCTTAAAATAGTCAAGTAAAGACAGCCTCCACATTTTTAGTGATCAGGAATCTGATGATCTTTGTGACCTCTAGCACACAGTTAATAAGTTAATCACATTTCTCGGGTACTTATTGTATTATTTAAGCCATAATGTCGAACCCAGTGTTTCTGTGATTTTAGTTCGAGGAATCAGGAGACAAATTCTTTGCTTTACGATTATGTTCCCATGTAACAGACTTACCGAAATAGGAAGTACATTAAATATGAAGCACTGGGGCTTTGCACAATTATTCAAATGGTTCAAATCACATGCAACATTCTACATGTCTTTTATACAGTTATAACAATTCTGACCATTTCCAACAGATAAGGACTCGTGGGGCTAAACAAATTCAGAGTCTAAAATCCCCCAGATCTATTGTTTACAAAGTCTGTCTCTGGCTCGCTGGGGATTTATACCTTTGCTCTGGGAATCACCCACATTTTCATCCCGTGCCTGCTTTGTGCCGGGGGCTGTGTCCTGGCATGCCTGTTTCCTGACTCCCCGTTCGCAGACACAGTCCAGAGCTGTGCCTACTACTTCATCCAACCTGCCTGACGAATGGGGGTCCCTCCGAGGGCAGCTGGGACTAGCCACTCATTTCCTTCCCTGGCGATTGCAAATATTCTGGAGTGCTCACCGGCAAATGGACTTCGCGATTCCCTACAACCAGCATGCTCTACCTAGATGCAGAATGGTATTGGCAGATCCACTCCTGATCACAGACACACTTGCTTTGGGTCAGATATCCTCACCCAGAATTCATTTAACATTTTGCCCCGTGGTCCCTGAAGCTTTCTACATCAGAAAACTCCATCATGAAACATCTGGTTGATAGGTTACGTAGTGCAATGACATCCTGTCCTGTCTACACACAGAGCCCAGGAAATGAAGACGAGGAGGCAGCTGCCAGGATAAAAACCCAACTCGACCCATCTGCTTTGTTGGGTTTGTTCTTTAAACAGGACAGGATGGGGATCAGAGCCTTTCAAATGCATTCTTAATTTACTCTTCCTTGTCCTCTTGTCTTCATTTTCACAAATGGACATATGGAAAAGACTGGCCTGGTTTCTCAGACATTTCTCAGAAACCAGAACTACCTTTAAGCATGACAAGCAGACCCGTACACTCCAGCCAACGCCCAGGACCCACCATTCAGTCTGCCTCGACACTCCCCACGAGATGACGCTAGTTCTTCCAGAGTTTACATCAGTGATGCCCAAAGTTAATGGCTAGTCACAATTCCTGTGGAACTTTTTAATAATATAGATTACTGGCTGTCACTACAATACATTCCAATCCAAAAGAGAATCTGTATTTTTATTATTGCTTAGAGAGAGGGTATATCTTTGTAATGCTGTTCATTTGGTAACTCCTTCTCAGAAAGACAGTGATTTACTTCATTCGAAGAAACTCCTTCCTCCCTCCTTCTCTCCCTCCATTCTTCTTTCCCTCCTTCCTTCCTTCCTTCCTTTCCTTTCCTTTATTTTTTTCTTTATAAATAACAACAAGTGATAAGAAGAAGAAGAAAAGAGAGAACATCTAGCTGCAGGTGATTTACAAACATTTTTCTCATCTATCCGCTCAATAGGTTTTTGAGATAAATAAGATAAAGATAAGGAAGCAGATAAGAACATAGAAGTTCAGAGAAGCTCAATAACTTCCGACATCATAGAGCTAAGTGGGGATTCAAGTTCAGGACTGCGTGATTTCCAAACCTTTGCTCTTTCTGCTCCATTAAGTTGCCTCAAATATGAAGAAATTGTGAAATACTTGTTCTTCAAAAATGCAATGGTTATTAACATTTTTTTCTTTCCACCCTTTCTTCTATGTGTGGCCTCTTATGTATTATGTATACAATTTATAACCTGTTCCCCTTAATGGTGTACTTTTCAGTGGATCTCAGGTTATTATATAGTCATTACAATCATCTTTGAGTTGTATAAAGTCTGTGACTATTATACATAGGTTAATAGATTATTTAAATACTCCTAGATTGATGGAAATTAGGTAACTTTCAGCTACCCACTTTCCAAAAGCCAGTATATCTGATGGGCTTGGCTACAATGGGCTCAACGTGCCCCCAGGCTGTAGGGTGGTTTTGGGTCTTCTTCTTTCACGGAGCTCTTATTCTATAGCCCTCCGGGGCTGGTTCCTCTCATTAGATGGCAGAAGTGAATTTGACCAGATCGAATCATAGGAGCGCATTTAGCATCTCCTCAAGCGTTCCAGCCTATAGCTTTCCACTGGTCAGAGCAAAGCCGATGAGGTGGGACACATACTCTGCACATCCTACTGGCATCACTGCAAGGACTTCTGAGGGTGCCCCTGGAGAAGTGATGCTTTGGGGACACTAACCATCTACCACACACGCTCGGAGTGGGAAGGTGGTAAGAGTAGAATGTGTTTTTAGCAGCAGTAGTAGGACTAGAGTTGAGGGTAATGTAGGGGTAAGTTGGTAACAGTACTGTTATGGACTGAATGTCTGTGTCCCCCAAAACTTGTGTGCTGAAGCCTAATCCCCAATGTGATGGTATTTGGAGGTGAAAACTTTGGGAGATGGTCGGTTCAGATGAGGCCATGAGGGTGGAGCCCCGTGATGGAAATAGTGTCCTTATAGGAAGCGAAGGAGAGACCAGAACTCACTCTCTCCATCATGAGGGGACAGTGAGAAGGTGACTGTCTACAAGCCAGGAAGTGAGCTGTCACCGGGAACCGAATCTGCCAGCACCTTGATCTGGGGTGTCCAGCCTCTAAAACCATGAGATGTACGTCATCATGGTGTAAGCCACCCGGGCTGTGGTATCTCGTAGCAACCCAAGCTCACCGATACAGGTAGAGATGGAGAAAAGTAGACATACTTAAGAGCTATTTGTGAAGTGTATCTGCCAGTGTCCTGGCAGGAAACAGATGGCACATTAACGGGATTAATTGAGGACATTAATAACAAGGATATTTACAACAGTATAGAGAGTGTTGAGAAAACCAACAGTGAAGTCATGAAAACAAGCAATGGTAGTTATGAGCCCTGCCCTGAAGTGGGTTTTGCCAGACCCACTGATGGCCACTTCCATGCAGGAGTGTCTCTGTAGAGAGCTGGGGCTAAAAGTGCGCAAACATGGCCAAGGCCCTGGGCCAGCAGCAAGGGAACAGGAGGAAACCCCCGCCCTCTTTCCTTCCATGCCTCTCCATGGCTGTATTGATTAAGGAGGCCAAAAAGACCAGGCGATACAGTCCACGGAGGTGAGTGTCACAGAGCACAGACGGGACATGGCTTTGGAGGGACATGAAGACAATCACCAGCATGATCCGCCCTTTTTACTACTTAATGTACAACCTGTCCTTTTCGATGGAAAATTTCGCACACCCAACAAAAGGAAACTCATTTCCCATCAAACCACTGTCTCCTCATAAAAGGATGTCCGTTTAATCAAGCTTCCACTAAGAACCAAAATGATAATATTATCCGTATCCAGAGTCCTTTGTGAAAAGTAGTGTGGGGGCGGGGGAAGGCACGGGGGAGGGCAGAAAGGATAAATATACGGCAGAGACGCTACAGAGCCTCCCTTGCACAGCCTAAATTCACCATCCCACCTTCACTCTCTCGCCGGTCATCCCCCTTATCTTCAGCTGGCATGGCGTGTTGGCTCACTAAATGTTTTGCTTGTTTATTTGTTTTTTCTTAAGTCCTATCAATAAAGGGTGTCAGTCACTAGTGGACATGCATTTGTTCAGTTCCTATTGTTTCCCATTGACCCTGATGATGAGACAGCAGCAGAGGGTGGCAGCTCAGTGAACCTGGGGGTTTCACAACCTCCCAGCTGTCATCGTGTGAAATCAACCCAACTTTCCCTTAGTGACTGAGGTGAACCATACCGAGTAGTACAGTGACCTCCTGTGTTCCTCCTTCTATGCCTCAAAGGCTAAGAGGCAGCCTTAGCTTGTCACTCAACAAAACCATGGCAGTGTTCCCAAAAGCATTCCTCCCTTGGATGCTGGGTCTCCAGATACAGGAAACCCAAGACTGCAGAGATGTGAGGCAAATGTCTGAAATTGGGTAATGAGATGTGACAGTGAGACAGGATTCCGGCTCCCGCCCCTTGGCTCCTGGACCCACGGAGTTTGGCTGCTGGGGAACAGAATACCGTACGTTGGCCCTGGTGTAAAGGCTTATACTATGCATTGAAGGACAGTGTCTTAACCTTGCAGGGTGTTCCCTCCTAATCGGTGCCATAATTTAGCACTCATCGAACTTACCATGGTATCACACCAGCCGCTTCTGAGCAGTAAGGAGGCCAAAGTTCCTTTGTCAACATAGGAGTTCCTAAGTCTCAGGCAATGGTCTCTGTGGTGACATGCTCATGAGTTAAGGCATTCCATAAGTCCACAAATGATGTTGGCACAAATTTTACGGGTAGGGTTGGCAGATGAGTATTTGGAAGGTTTTTGAGGACAAATCACAGCCCCCTCTGTAATGAAACAGTTCTAATATAACATCCAATATGTGGCCAAGTCTCCCCCCTGAGAAAGGCCATATCAAGCATTCAACATTGGCCTCTCGTGTTGGCAGGTTGGGCCCCCTCAGAAGTGGTTGAAGCCACACTGGGCTTGGTGCAAGGGAGCCCATGATGTGCGTCTCACACAAGAACTGCACTGTTGCTGCCGGGACACTTGTGCAAGGTGTCCAGGGCAACTTGGAGCACCTGCAGGAAAAGGCAGTCTTCTGTCACACAAGAGGCCACTTGGTCCGCTGAGGGCTTCCTGGGAAATGAGTGTCCTCTGCTTGGCATATCTCTTGCAAGACATGGGATCTTCATTCTCTGTCACCGCTCTGAATGGTCCTTCCTCACTCCTCTTCCCTGGCCTCCTGGTCACCAATCTTCCAAGTAGCCACTGTCCAAGAATCAGATCTGAACATCAGGCCATCCCCCCTTCCAGGAACTGGACAACCAGCAGACAGCTGGAGGTGTGTGCCCTAACTTCCTTGACCATCCCGAAGGGGCTGGCGTATAGCAGCCAACTCTTAGCTGGCGCGGATGTGCCGTGATGGCCTACCTGTAAGCCAGGTAAACCCTTTCCCTCCTCCGTTAACTCATCATAGGGAACTCCCTAGGAGGCCTCTTAATATGTGCTGAGGGAAAGGCAGCAAGGCCACAGGAACAAGGCCTGTGGGAGTCAATCCTGAGCAATCTATTTGTGCCCCGTACACCTGCTCATGTCCAGTCCTGCATATACAATTTCCGTGTTATAACAAAATGCTGCTGTGCATATTCAAAATGAACTTTTATGACCCAATGCTTTGTATAAACCCCAATTTTGACAAGTTATGTCATAGCATAGCAACATAGTTACTGATATCCCCAGGTCAGATTTTCAGTCTCTACCTGGGTCTAGGAGCAAACCAGGAGCAGCTTTTCAAATGTAGAATATTGTGATCAGGAGTAGGCGTGGTCTTACTCAAAACCCCTAGGCCTGTGTGTCAGTCTGCTACCGGAGCTTTCCAGAACCTCCGGAAGGCATCATCTCCCTCTACCACAGACACTTCTAGGTACCGGCGGGTCTACTAGGGATTAAGGTCCAAGTAGCAAGACAGTTTTCACCATACCTCAACTCTTTGCACAGCCTTCTCCTACTCCAGATTCCTTTCAGAGCTTAGAAATTGAAGGCTACCTGGAGGCAGAGCAGCAAAATCAACATGATCTATGTTGTGCCAGAATCCAGAGAGATCCTCTAAGGGCTATGCCCTGAAACTGGCCTCTTACTTTGGAGGAAACATCTTTACATGTGAGACAAGTGGACCCCGAGGAACTCCCCAGCCTGGCAGACATCTGGAGATCCAGAGTGATTATCCCCTCATGCCGCCAATTAGGTTGCTTGTAAACACTGTCTCTGACGTCCATTTAACATGAAGTTACTGATGTAATAGACCAGTGTGATAAGAATATAAGGGGTAGTCAAGGCTCCTCCAGAACTATGCCAAAAAGCAGGAGGTTGGGCATAGCCCCGTGCTATGGCAATAACGGTTTATGGCTTCCCTGGCAGATGAAGGCAAACTTCCTCTGGTTATCTTTACTGATGGGCATTGCAAAGAAAGTTTACCCAATCAATGGGTGCATGGTATGTATTAGCGGCCAGAGGCTATGTTGATTTATTCCAGTGAACATACTGCATCTGGTACAGCAGCTGTGATTGTTATCACTACTGATTAAGTTTGCGATAATCCAAGTCATTCTGCAAGATCCATCTGGCTTTTCTACCAGCCAAAGGAGTGAGTTGGAGGAGGGTGTGATAGGAATCCCCACTTCTGCATCTTGACATCTTGATGGAGACACAAATCTCCATTACTCTCCCGTGTCATTCCGTTTACTATTTTGAAGATGAGGGCCTTTCCAGGAATTTCCATTTGGGTCCTTGCTACCATAACAGTGCTTGCTCCAATAGCAAGACCTCTGTGGGGATTCTGATGGTTGTTAAGTATATTTATAGTCTCCAAGACTTTGTAAATAGCCACAGATAAGCTCATAGCCTACCTGGACCCTCTGTGAAATAGATTCATGCCGCCTGTCTATCACCCGCTTTTCTTTGGCCAACAGACCATCATGATATTTTGTGTCTCTAGGGATTAACATCCTGTCAGATAGATTATTTTATAATCCCTAGAAAATCTGGATTGTTTCCATTCCCCAATGTACAGTTGTCCTGTTGATCGATCACAGGTCTTTCTGGGGATGTTTGGAGAAACAGCCATGCTCTGCCTTTTTGATAAGTGGCAAGGTTCTCCCAAACATCTGGTGAAGATAGGTAGATGAAAGAGCCCTTCACTGAGCTATGGGCTTTTCAAGGGGGCCACTACTGGGCACAACGGTGGATTCAAGGGGGGGAGAAAGAGAAGCCAGAGTCCCATTTGTGACATGTTGAATTAAAGATGCTTTGAAACATCCAAGCGGCAATGTCTAATAAACACTTGAATACAGGAGCCTAAGCCAGAAATCTCGAATGGAAAGGCATTAGCAACCAGACGGCAAGTGAAGCCATCAACCTGGATAGGAACTTAGTGGAAAGGCAACATTCAAGATTTCTGTAGAAAAGAGGACCCAGCAAAGAGGTCTAAGACACATCCTCCAGCATGGTACAAGAAAAATCAGAAACATGGGATAAAGTGTTTCAGGAAGTAGGAAGTAGTCAGTCTATTGCATCAAATGTTGCTAGAAATTTAAAAAAAAAAAAGGAGGAAGAGAAAATGCCTTTTTCATTTGGTGACACGGAGATAACCAGTGACCTTTGCAAGAGCTGTTTTGTCAAACTCTGAGGGCAGAAGCCAGGAGGGGTTTTCACCAGTGCAACAAAACACTGCTTATATCAAATAATTCTGTCCTTCAAAAACCAAATGGCTTCATGTTTTTTGAGCTTTTTTTATGTGTGTTGATTTTGATTCCTCCTTTATTGCATTTTTATGATCCATATTCCAGAGGCAATTAGCCACGGACAATCCGTTTGCTTAGCTTGCTCTGACATAAGTTTGGCTCAAGCCTGATCCATATACCTGTGAGGTCTGTTCAAAAGGGTTAAGCTTCCTGAGTTATGTATTTGTCTCATATGCTTTTGTGAGGATAAAACAGAAATAGCTGGGAGACAGTTGGGAAGTTCGCAGCATGCTAAAAGGGATGCTTCGTCATTTCGTCATTAACACAGCGTCATCTATCACAAAGAAAAATCAGCCTAGGATTTTTTGAGCCAAACATCACAGCCTTTAATTCCTCTCACTAACTGTGGCCAGAAATTCAGAAATTTGCACGTCATGTTACGTTTAGCTTTCCCATGCATTTATTTTGCTTCTGAAATATTCACCCTGCAGGGGATCTCTCTTCCCATCTATGAGTTTGTGTAGTCTTGGATCTCTACACCTGCTGGCTTTTTGCATTGTGATTCATAGGTGAATTACACTGGGCATGAAATCAATGTATTAAGTTCCTTTGGGAATTTAATCATTCCAAAAAGATAGAGACATGGTGACACAAGGATGACAGAGTGGATAGGACCTCAGTATTGACTTGTAAAGAACATTAATGCCTAAGCAGGAAGAGTTTGGCTAACTAAGCATTAACTGGGGATTTAACCACCCACGATTCTGTGATGAAGGTGAACCCAGAACAGCACCAGCCTGTGAAAACTAGACATGGACCGACAGCACCAGGAGTCTATTAAAATGGTTCTCTACGTGCTGACTCAGGACACTTAGTAAAGAGACTCATTCCCAAGGCTTCAGTCATTTGTTTGGATATGAATGGCATTCTTCTGGTTTCTACATCTCACGTTCAGTGCAGAAGTGGTTAGGTCTTTTGTAAACCCAGATTGTTTCCAAATCTCACGGTATAAATTCCCCTTGACGTGTCCCATGTTTCTGACTCTTGGAATGTAGATCAGTCAGTAGCAAGGTGGATGAATCCATCAAATTGTTGACTCCCCTGTGGACACAGCTCTTCATCCTACACGGGAAAGAGAAGCACACTTTTTCACATGGAAGACGAGTCTGAAGAGACTCATCCAACAGATTTGGAAGAGATACTGAATAATAAGTAGGTTGGAATGCCCCAGCTGGTTGGTCAGTGATGATCCCCACGTAGGCCGCACTTAAGAACACACAAGGACTCGTTCACCATCTTTCCCCCCGCACCCGTGTCCGACAGGGTACTCTGTAAATTGTGGGTGCAAATCAAGGGGAACTAGTGCAAATAAAGGAGAGAAATGATGACATCAACAATAGTATGTTAACTGCTCGGCAGGGAGGGCCTCGTTCGATCCTCACACCAGCACTGGGAGCTGGAGATCAGAGCCCCCACTGGGTGAGTAAGCACGGGGGGTGGGGGAGGGGGTGACGTATCACAGTAACTGAGCAGACCTGGCACCTGAAAAAAAAGAAAAACGAAATAATTGTCACATGTAGTGAGGCAGAAATTGAGCATAAATTTTTTTCTTTTCTAATACGGACTTTTTTAATATTTTCTGAATGTGTGATTTTTTTCTAAATTAAAAAGCCTGCAGTTTTATATAAAAAACAATCTTATCAAAGGAAACATCCCTTTGAGATCTTAATAATTAATTCTGAGGGAGACAAACTTGAGAGTCAGAGGAGAGGTAGCATAAATATTGACATAGACAAAGGGCGTGTGATTTGGCTAGCTGCCTGAAATTCTTTCTCAAGGTGAGTGTCCAAGTGTCAGGCGGAGAAAACACAACAGAGCTGAGCCCACCAAGAAGACGGCTCTGTGGGGAAAAGTAACATGATTTATCATAGGAAAGGAACCTGACTAGGGAAGAGAGAAGAAAATTTTTTAAACCCTAGTGTCAAGGAATGTCCCACTCATTAGAAGAGACATAGACAAGTAGGATGGAGCGACAGTGGATGGCATGTGTAGGTTTTGTTCTCTTGTTCTCTATTTCTGAAACGTGCAATTCTAAAAATGTATGCATTTTTAAGAACAAAAATTTTAAGTCAAATTCACTTCCGTTGGTACAAAGTTGAAATGACTGTATGAAGAAGTGGATAGTCACGGATCTTCTAACTAGCAAACACTTGGAAATGTGCCATGTTATTCACTCATAGTACTAGTGCTTGCACTAACCGGAGGGGCCCTACTCACTCATCTCACAAGGGACCCTCGGTGAGCCAGCCACCGGGCGCCATCCTTCATGGGCGTTCTTCTGCGTCTTCAGAGCAGGCCTGGGCAGCACAGCTGAGGTTGATGAAAATCTCATGCATCAGCAGACAAGTGATGTGTGTTTGGGCAGGTATACCATCCCAGCTCACTCCGCAAAGCCCAGCCTTAACCCTCATGCTGGATGGCCTCCTTCAGACAATGGGGTAATTTCTGTTTGCCATTCAATGTCCTTAACAGTATTTTATGCAAAACACCACGAAAAACAAGAGAAACTAAAATGTATAAAACTCAGAGCAAAGCAGTTCTGTGTCCTTGCTTTAGCAAGTTGTGAAACCAAAGTGAACTATAAGTTTCTCTTCGCTGTTTTCATATGAAGGCTAATGACTGTTGACACCAATTTGCAGAGGAATACTGTTTACTCAGGCCCGAACATTTTTTCTTTGCTTTCTTTTCAGTACGTTGCCTTTTCTTAAGCTGGCCTTTTAAATATCTCAGTAATTGGAACTGTAATGGAGATGACAAAAAAACAAAACAAAACAAAAACAAGCTGTTTCAAACTGGCCAGGATAAAACACCGCTCTCTTCTTTCTCCCTTTTTCTTTTTTCTATTATGAATGATTTTCCAAATGTCTGATGATGTGTTTTATTATTAACAACATTAGACATAATTATTAAACAAATTAGACATGGGCTAATGTTCACTGTTAATAATCTGGGACTTGGTTGGGGAGATGTTTTGTGCAAAACCCAGACAAGTAATGAAAATTCTATCAGGGTCCAGACACAGGAGAGTTATGTAATTTTTTCTTCAGGATATATTTTACAAGACAGGAAAAGAGCCCCAGAGCAGTCATGAAGAATCCTTGGCCTGGAGACAGCATTAGCTCGGTCAAGACAAGCTGTCTGATCCGTAAGATCATGATGATGGTTACAGTGATGCCCTTCGCAGAGCCTTGTGAAGGACACATAGACTGCACTACAAGAGCGCGTATTAAGTGCTCAGAAGTATCGCTATGCACGCACCGAAGAACTTTGCAAAGGAACACAGAGCGAGACCCACTGAATTCCAAAGGATGTCATGGTCTGAAGGATAAAATGCCATAAATATTCAACACGGAACACTGTACACTAAATACCCATTCCTGACAACGTCCATTGGAAGAGCTATTTTACAGGATAATCATATGATTTGTGGGGAGTGCTTCCAAGTGAATTCTAGGATGTGGTTTTCCATGTTCTCAGAGAGCTAATGGGCATTTTTACAGACCTCTAACTTCCCCCCAGAAATCTCCTGGCATATCCTATCATTCCAAAGCAAATAAGACCACAATGAGGATAAAACTGTGTTTTGCTCCCTGGTGACACTGTGTTTTGCTCCCTGGTGACACATGGCGATTAGTCATCGTCCCATGAAACAGAACTTAACCCCTCTGGTGGTGTTTCAGGAAACTCAACAAGACACATAGTAGTTTCCCCTCTGAACTGAACCTGCTTTGTTTTTCATCATCTTCCCCGAACGGACTTCACCTGAAGGACACACACAGGCACTCACACTCGATGAAGCAGGACCAAACACAGTCTTTACTTGGCTCTTGGCTGGGACCCTCTCAGTGTGCACAGACCCAGGGAGGGCATGCAGTTTATCTTATGCCACAAGAAAACCCACCTTCATGGTCACTTCACTGATGAAAGACATCCAATTTTTTTCTCACAGCCTTTTCTCTCAGCCTGCTGGGGTTCCCCAATGTTTCCATTTTGTAACCCCCCCAAGAGTTTAAGTGACCCGATCAGGTCTCTGCATCACTCCTCTGGAGACGCAACTTCCGATGTATGCTGTGCTGATTGTGCACGGTATCCAAACACATTAACGTCTGGAAAGCAGAGCGCAGAAGGACAAAAGGAATCTGAGTATTTCGCTACTCTTTTGATATCACGAAATTTTTATAATTCTGAAGATGGCCTTGCCAGTTTGTAGAACTTCTGTGTATTTCTCAGGAGGATTTGTGAATGGTAGCTCAGCATTTCCCAGACTATCATCTGTAGCACATGCTGAAGTATGCTTGCCAAAATGATGCCATGGTCCTATCACTGTGTTAAAAATCAGGAATGAATTAAGATACAGAGTATGTTTCTACTCAAGGAGTTCTCAGACTCTTGGACATATTAATATACATTGTGAACAGGTATGCAACTATTCAAAACTCTTCTGTTTGTTGGAAAGGGAGGACGTGTTGAGCTTTTATAAAACTAGCGTACCGAGTATGTTTTGGAAAATGCTCCTCCGAAACATGAAATTTTTGTCTAGAACAGAGCTGGATAAAACGATGGATTCAGGGACGCTGCAGCAGGGTCGCTCCCTGGGGAACCAATAAAAAGGGGCGAGAAAAGACTGGGGCCGCGAATCAGCCCTGGGAATGCAGTAAGAGGAAAACACCACACTCACTGGAGCTCCCCGGAAAGAGAACATTCGATAGGGCCGGGAGGAATATCCCAAGACACTTGAAGTGGGAGGTGAGATCCCCAGGGAGGCGCCTGCTTAACAACACAAGGTCTTTGAGCTGGGGACAGACTGATTAATGCTACCACGATCCTCCTGCTGCAGATGGTTCTCTAAATAGATGTTGACCAGACATTATGCAGGAGACCTGGTGACCACCCTGCTCTAAACCCACAGCCCTGACCTGATCCTTCTCTTAGCTGAGGACTAGTTGGGTTCTGGTTCTTTTTCTCTCTCGTATTTTCCTCTTTCCTACTTCTACCAGTCTCTTGACAGATGTATTTTATGTGAACAATGTGATGGAATTATGAATCTCTCTAAATAATAACTAAGAGTTCACGCTTTTCCTAAAGATCCTTGGACAACATTCTAACCCATGGCTGGTATCATACACTAAAGTCTCCTACTAGGACCTTGATCTCTTCTTCTCCTATTGTACCTCTATGGAAGAAATACTATTCTTTCCAGGTATTCTTACCTTTACAATCATGTAAAATTTTAGTATTGTTAAATGTCTTATTTGTAATCACATTTATAGAAAAAGAATCAAATAATATGTCTCCAAACTTAAACACAGGAAAATGGGAACGGGCTGACAGTCTATAAGGCACGTGTTAATCTTCTCCCATGACGAATAACTTCTCATATTGTCATGTTGTCTATCCCTCGTCCACTGCAAACTTGCCTTTTTACTAGGTTGGAGTGCTTTGAGCATGGTTCCTTTTGTTTTATTTTTCCTTCCTTTACTCACTGCCAAGCCCATAATCTGCATTCAATGAGGACTTCATGATAAGGAAGATAGAAAGTGATGATTTAAAATTTGCAAAATCTACCTGAAATTCTAAGAACTATTTTCATTTTCCAAAATGGTTTTCACTTTAGTGACTCAGAGAAAACATAAAAAAAAATGAACATCTATATTCAGAGAATTTTCCCCCCATTTATACTATTTGACTAACTCATCACAAATACAGTGAAGACCCTCTGAGCGTTCTAGAGATTTTTATTTGCCTGTGTCACAATTGAAAAAGTATTTCTTGTCCTTCTTTGGATTTTTACTGAAGATATTTTACGTTAAGGGTTTTATCTCATTCTTGGAAAGCTTGCTGCTTTTTTGTTGTTGTTGAGTTACAGAATTTTGTACACATAGCCAGTGTCTCTTATGTCAAAGTGGCTGGTTTTTGTCACAGCTTTTATTACTTCTTTTTTTTTTTTTTTAAGATTTTATTTATTTATTTGAGAGAGAGAATGAGACAGAGAGAGAGAGCATGAGAGATGGGAGGATCAGAGGGAGAAGCAGACTCCCTGCTGAGCAGGGAGTCCGATGCGGGACTCGATCCCGGGACTCCAGGATCATGACCTGAGCCGAAGGCAGTCGCTTAACCAACTGAGCCACCCAGGTGCCCCAGCTTTTATTACTTCTTGTAAATAATTTGCATGAAATTTTTTCATGGAGACTGTTTTTAACAGAAGAGTCTAATTCTCTATTTCCTCATCTTGAAATTGGCTGGTGCTTTGCTGGCCAATCTAGGAAGACAACAATGGGTGACATGAAAGATACTGATAACAAATCTCTCAACATAGCCTGAGATGCTGCATTATCAAATTGTCTCCTGAAGAGTTCCTAAAACCTCTTGCAGTCATCGCTGTAATCACTGTCTGACATTATCAAATGGACAAAATAACAATTCAGTCACCCGACAATTGTTAAGGGAATTAAGAAGGTATGGCCTCTGATGTGGATGTCACAGTAAACACTCAACACACGGGATCTATTACGACTTTGGTTAACGGCATTAATATATGTGACAAATCCATATGTGAAATTTCACTGCAGTGCAAGTCACTGTGGATCTCTTTTTCCAGCTTACCTAAACCCTAGAAAACACGGCCCAACACAACACAACAGAAATTCAGCTAAATAAAATTATAGTTTAAACATTTCAAGATAATTCTGACAGACTATGGGCGGGAGTTGGGAATGTAATTCGCCCACAGTCCAGCGTTTTCCTCATTGTAGCACATCTCCTCTTTCCTGACTCTTCAAAAGCATTTTTTCTATCACTGGCCTCAGGCTGTGGCTTCATTCACTCTATCGTTTCTACCTGTTTTCTGTATCATTAAATTCTTCAAGATGCTCCTTTCTGTTCCCATACTGAAATCCTATAAGAAACTATATGAAGTACTTTCTGACTCCTATGCTATCACCATTCCTCACATTTGCTCAGGCTTCACTGAATTTAAATACTGAGACTTTTCTAAGGCCATGTTTCATCCTGTTGGTGTGTTGTTGTTTCAATGTATTTATTTTTTTTCCTCCATAACATAGCATGGGCCATGAAATTAGAGACGTCCCTATGGATAACTGCACGGTGTTAGGTTTGCACAAGTGGGGCAATACATAAATTAGATGTATCAAGTACAAAATAGCTAGCAGCGTGGGGTGCCAGGTTAGAAATCATCTTTAAGTAAAAAAATAAAATAAATCATCTTTAAGGAAATGGAGAGCTTCTGTGCAGTCTCGCATCCTGTGGTTCAGACTCCTGTGGTACTAAGTTTCTCTCTTTGTAAGTCTCTCTTCCTCTTCCAGAAGACGTCTCTAAGTTGCACTATATTTTCCTCCCCTTTATTTATTTTTTTCATATTGGGAAAGAACTGAATGTAACTCGGTTGTTTCTAATAAACCTTGACTGGCTAGGTTTTTTTGAACATAAAATAAAATGCAACCTTTGGAAGGCTATTTATCTGTCTTCAGAAAAGGTCATGGGAAGAATGCCATAGAATTTTCGAATGGTTCATCCATCAAAAATGCAGCTCCCCATTGATTCTTCCTGAACTGTCAATTTCCAAAGAGCCTCAGGGACAAGCCTCAGTCTGTGAGAAGAAATCCTTGATAAGGAAGAGGATGAAGTGATAAATGATTTTTCTGGTGTTTTCCTTTGGGAAACTTGCTCTTAGCCTCAGGCAATAGTGTTTCTCAAAGAGTCTGGACAAAAAGAGTTTGTGGTGATAATGATAATGTGAATTCGACAATGTGGTTTAAGAAAAAAAAAAAAAGTCACTGCCCAAATTAGAGATCCCTAATAAATGACCTGATGGAGAAAACTAGCAAAGTCCAGAAATAAACGGTCTTAACCCAAGGTGGGTTGTCAAATACATTGTCAAATCATTCATTGGCTGAATAAAGTATTTTTCAAAGCAAACTGGAAATATTATGGCAAAATAAACCTCCCATCTGGGTCATGAGACAATAGACCAAATAATCCTAAGAAAATCTCCTAGATTTAATCATTTCTAGTATTAAAAAGAAGCATATTTAGTGAGAAAAGGTGATTAAGAAAAAAGTACAAGGGTCATTTTGCACCGAGTGTTATTTACATTTTTGCAGCCACTTATCACGCTGGAAAGTGTTTTGTTAAATTAAACTGCCCCTCCCTGTTTTCACTCTCTTTTTGACATCACCACCCAATGGAATGTTAACCTCGCTCAGTATTTGTGATTTGTTCAAGGTTTGGTGGGTTCTAGATTCCAAACGGAAGCTTCATGGTGACTAATAATGGCACGAAGGTGCCTTGTTCCACCTAAGACACCAAGCCCTGGGCAACAGTGATAAACATGATCCTTCTGTCAAAGGGTTTGTGGTCTTACATGATACACACACATAAATAGCATTTAAAATGAAGTGTGATGAGTTCTGGTTTAGTGGAGAATGCTAAGACAGAAACTGAGATTGTTGCGGAAAGTGTGAGGCCCAGGGTGAGCCCTGAGGAACCAACAGGAGCTAGCCGGGGATATCACACACACACACATACACACACACCCCACACCACACCACACCCATGCACACACAATACATGCACACAACACATGAACATGCACACAACACACACATGCACACGTAGACACAAAACACACAAAACAACACAAGTGTGCGCACAAATGCACATGGAACATACAACATGTGTGTGCCCCACAGATGATGCATGATACATGGGCATGTGACACATACATGTATGTGCATACATGTGTCACAACACACAACACATGTGCACACATGAAACAGACATGCACGTATACACATATCCAGCACACAACACATGTTACACAGTGCACAGCATACAACGCACATGTATGCTCCGTGCCAGCCACACCACATGACACATACATGCACACAGATATACATACAACACACACATGCAACACAGCACACATACATGCACACAGATATACATACAACATACACACACACAGCACAAAGAGCATACAACACACATGAATGGCACACACACAACACACACAACACACACACACACACACACACAGGTGAGAGAGGAGGAATACTTTAATGTTCCAGACATGAAAACCTGCATGCCAGGAGAGGAGAAGTGGAGAGAAAACATTGCCTGGAAAGAACCTGAATACACTGGATTTCAAAGATCAGGAGCAATGAGAAGATTTCTTTGGCCTGCCGTGGTTTCTAGGATGTCCCTCCTGAAGGACTGGTGCTGCGGGGCCGGGCAGGCCTTATTCATCCTCAAGAACAGAGCAGCTGACAATCTGTGGGTTTGCTGGGCCAGATTCTTTGAGAAGAAAGAGTCTGGTAAAAGGTCAAAGGTTAATCTAAGAAGAATAGAATGATTTTTAGAGTCCAGCTTGAGCCAGTTCAGTTGTTCTGTTGATATTATGATTTTTAGCCCTAGTTGGGAAGATGTAGAGGTATTATGTTCCCACCTCAGCAAATTGGCTTCTAAATGCTGCAGGTTTTCATCCTTGGACGTTCCAGTTAGATCTTTTTAAATCTTCCATCTCTCTCGTCATCATATCCATCTTTTTCTGTACATTTTCTGATGTATTTTCAAGATTAATAATAACTGTTTTAAGGTTTTTCTGCTACTTCCATCATCTCTGTCATTTCAAGGTTTATTTTACTGATTAATTTTTCTCCTATAATGACTCATATTTTTCTTCTTCTTTCTATGCCTGGTAAGTTTTCATTGGTTGCTGGACATTGAGAACTTTACATTGTTGAATGCTGGATTCTGTTGTATTCCTTTAAAGAGCATGGCTTCGTTTTGGCATGCAGTTAAGTTACTGCAGTCATTTTAATATTTTTGAAATCGCTTTTGAGCCTTGATAAGCCAGGTCAAGAATAGCCTGTATGCTAGGACTGTTAGCCCCACAATTAAGGTGTTGCCCTTCTTTGGACTCTAATCAAGACCCCGTGTCTTATGCACGCTTTCCACTCTGACTAGTGGAGCACATGCTCTTAACAGTCCTGAGCAAGGTCCAGGGATGTTGGGTCTGCTGCTTCCTGGATGTGGTTCCCCCCAACTCAGGACTGTGCACATCAGTTCTCAGCCAGAGGTTAGAGAAGACCCACTGACGATCTCAGCAACTCACTCTGGGCAGCTCATCTACAAGAACTCTGTCCCACATATTTCAGCCACCTTGGCCTCCTAAATTCCACTCTTAAGTCTCCTCAATTCAGCCAGACCTTCAGACTTTGCTTCAATTTCCTCTCCCTTCATGGTAGGGTCTGGACACTGCCTCTAGGCTGTGATCTGAGGCAATTTTAGGGCTCATCTTGTTTGTTTCTTTTTCTCAGGCTGCCAGTTGTCCAGTGTCTAGAAAGTAATGTTTTATATATTTTTTCATATGTTAACAATGAGGACATTCTTATGGTCTAGATGCTTCATCATTTTAATGCATGTAAATTTTAGATCAATCTCTGCCATAGATAGATAGATAGATAGATAGATAGATAGATAGATAGATAGATAGGCAGAGGTAGAGACAGATAGAGATACATAGATAAAAATACACACAGAGGTATATTAGCAAGCAGACACATATAGTCATACAAAATGTCCAGAGTTTTAAAGGGTTCACTCTCTCTGACTCCAGATGCACCTCCAGTGTCATGTATAGAAGCCTTTTCCTGAAGCAGATAGTTTGGGTTCTTATAACCAGCTTGATAGGAGACAGGATTTTCTCTCCCAAGAAATGCAGAAGGAAAAAAAAAAAATGCAGAGGTAGGACCAAAGGTCTCCAGACCTCAGGTACAACATCAATGTCAGGGACAGTGGCTGGCTGTTTTATACCTTATTTATGACATGTCCCTATAGGTCATTCTTAACAATAGCATATCTAAAAACGCCACACATTTTCATAATCAAAAACTACTGTCATTTCATATGATAATAAAGCAATGCTAAATTGTTAATATCGATTAGGATTATTGTGGTCATATTATATGCTGATTAGTTAACCCTACCATTTTTATGAACGCAGTATTTGTAAGGAACACTTAATATATGAGAGAAATACAATAAAACAGGAGTGAATGAAACAGAATGTATAGGTCTCTTTATTTAAGATCAAAGGAAGTAAGTATGTGGAAGGGACAGAATAATCACTTTGCTACTTTCCCGCTAATAACACGTAGCACTATCCATTTTTCTTCTGATTCCGAGGCAGTGCAGTACCAGCGTTACTTGGTAAATGGGTATTTTGACCTCAAACTATCCAAAGTGAAAGATGGATGGATATCGCAAACCAGATATTCAGAAGTTGTGGGACTCCTTCCAGGGGTGACTAATTTTAGTAGAAATGTGGTGGATTCCTGCATCCGGGAGGAGAGAGAAACACAAAGTTTGCTCAGGGGCTGTTGGTCTTCACAGCTGCTTATCCCAGGATGCACACGTCTTCAGAACTGGATAAAAAAGTCAGCATCTCCTTCCCTTACAGGTTCACCAAGGTAAATTCAACCATGGTAAATTCTAAAGCACATGAGAATTTACACGCAGACGATGAGTATACGGCTCTTTGGCTTTTCTGCCCCCCACATAAATAAAACAGCGAACCATTTAAGAATGAGGAAAGCAGCTGGATTTTCTGTGAAGCTGGTTAGAGAATTCTGCACAGCACACCAGGTCCCAGGTGAATCCTGAATTCCTTCTCGGAAAACACGATTAACCTAAGCAATGGTTTAGCTGCTCTGATAAAAGTTGTTTTCAAAAATGACAATTGGTACTACCTAAAAAATAACCATAAAAACTCCCCAAACAACTATGTCTGAAAACAAAGCTTTGTGATGGTCAGATCTGCTGCTGAATGGAAGAATCACAGGGAGAAGAAAAGAAATATGTCACCTTTGCTAAGGACAGACAGCTGTCCTCACAGAAGGTCTGGATGACAATGCCGGTTTGTACTTCTGGGCTTTTCCCTGCAGCAACTTTCTTCAAGAAAAAGAGAAACTCTTCAACTTTTAGTCAAACCATATATAGAATAATCTCACCAGGAGACTTGAAGTTTCTGAAGCAGAGCCTGGAAATGCCTATTAGTAGAGGTGTGTGGCAAGAAAGTGCATATATACGATTTCCCTTTTAAGGAAAAGAATTTCCTAAGAGTATTATTCTTTTCCTAAATGTGCAATACACACACACACACACACACACTTGAAATATACATTCATGCCTACTGACAGGTAAAAGGAGAGTCAAATATAAATATAAAAGGTTTCCAGAAGAGAAGAAAAGAAGTTTAGATCAAGATTTACTTTGTTTTATTTAAAGGGAACGCCTTCTGTGGCTAAGAGTTGCTCAAATGTTTCTTCTTCAATTAAAACACTAGTGGTTTCAGAATGTATACCTTTCTTTCACCTTTGATAGACAATTAATGATATCCACTGTGATGGCGGTATCACTCCCCACCCCACCCCCACCCGTACTCCCTCTGAGGGAGAGAGGCAAATGAGAGAACATTAAAACAGCCTGCCAATTAACCAACCAATTATCTGAACGTGTTCAGACAATGCTGGCACTTTATACCAAACTTTTTGAGATTAATTTATTTATAGCTTTTCTTTGTAGCTTCAGGAGGGAAGCTACAAGTCTTTTAGGGAAAGCAAGCAATTGTTTTCTTGCAGATAATGAAAATAATTAATGTTAGAAGCATGACTACCCTGAATAAAGCGCCAATAATACAAAAGACAGACAGGATCCTCGTTTTGCAGATATATAGAGGTGCAGAATACTCACTATATCAGAGCATGATTGTAGGTTTTTGATTTTTTTAAACCTCTATTATTTTTTCTAAATTTTCTACAATGATCCTCTATGCATGGTTTCCTATTTTTAAAAGAAAGGAATCATGCTTAGTATGGGGAAATGTAAAACAACACATTTCACAGATTCACAGTGTACAACGGACAGCTATAATCTAAGAATAGCATTGACCCGGGTGAGTGAGCATCGGCAACCCAATCAGGAGACGCAAGCCAGGCTGGCCTGCAAAGCTGTGTCCTACGAGGGTACCTGGTAAATGCTCCTCTTAAAATCTGAAAACAGGTAAAAACAAAGCAAGATATCTTATGCATTTACACAAATAGAGATATGCACACTTCTAACTTCTGTGGTGTTGGCTGTCAAATATTCCTGGGGGACACCCCAAGATTTGAACACTCATGTCTGTGTCACACGCAGGCTGAGACCAGGGTGGAGAGAGAGGGGCCCAGCACCCAGCTAAGGGTGGGGGCAGGGGCGATGTCCCCGGGGCCTCGGAGGAGAACCCCATCCTCCAAGACAAATGATATAAGATCACCATCCCATTCACCAGGAGCCCTGCACAATCACTTTCCTTATTAGATTTCCTTTTATGATGCTCAAAACCCAAGTAGCAGCATTCCCAGGCGGAATAGAACATGCCTGGGGATTGGGGGTGGGGAGGGATGTAAAAAATTAAATGCCACCTGCATTTGGCTGCAAAGATTCTGTAAAATGAAAAAGATGTTTATAGCAACTTTATTCATAATTGCCAAAACTTGGAAGCAACCAAAATATTCTTCAGTAAGTGAATGAATGGGTAAATCCAGACAATGGAACATTATTCAGTGAAATCATGAGAAGCCTGAAGCTCTGCAGACATATAAAACAGTGAGAGGAGGTACCAACAGGAGGCAGAACAAAGGAAAGTCAACTGATGTTTACTGACCCCTGACCTACGTTCCATTGTGCAACACCTGCTCTCAGGGTCTTCCTCAACCTTCACTTGCAACAACCAAATTAATGGATATGATTGGGTCCAGTCTGCAGGTGAGGGCTAGGCGCTCAGGGAAATTGGGAGCCCAGTCATGGGAAGTGGGCTTGGGGTCAGGACTCTGGTCCTTAGAGTGATGAGAGCAGGAAAATGGAGCCAAGCCCCAGGTTTGGAGACCAGACTGACCACAAGACAGGACCCAGTAGGGAAAGGAGAGGGGGCTCCATGGAAGGACAGGGACCATCTAGCAGGCATGGGGCACAGAGGTAGCCAGACACTGAGCCACTGGGCTCCTCTACTCAGAAGCCTCCATCCAGAGTCTGGATGTGAAAGCAGCACTGGCAACAGGGGTCAAGGGGCTGCAGGTAAGGGGTCCAGGCCAGACATCAGGTTGCTGGCCACAAAAGGCCACGAGCATCTTGAATATCCCCTTCCTTCTGGGCAGCGACCTCAGCCAGAGGAGGAAACAGCTAGATGAGGCTTCCATATTTGCCCACTTATGAGCTCCATCCTTGCAGATGTTATGGGGGTGCTACTGGAAATTGATATGTCGATTACCCTGCTGGGATGTGACCATGCCCAGGGATCAGTAAAGGGATAAGGGGAGGGAGACCTACAACCAGGGAAAGCCCCTTATGGGAAATGAGAGCTACTGGGGACTCCCTAAGAAGCCATCTTAGTGAAAATATCAAAGAATCACATGGGTGGCAGGGAAAGGAATAAGATAAAGACGAATGATAAAAAGGACAGGGTAATAAATCCCATAAGAGACTGGGCAAATCCAAAACCATAAAGAAAGAGATGGCTTCTATGGGTGTAGACCCACACCAGAGGGGACAGTCTCGCAAGTCAGGATTCGTTATGTACATCAGTATTTATAATCAGGAACAGAAGAAAGTGAAGTACGTTGTCTGGAATTCAGGTTTCCAAGCATTTATGTAGCAGTTTTAGGCAAAAAAAAAAAGAGAAGAAAAAGAAAAGAAGAAAGTTCAGTAATGATTAAAATTACTACTCATCCCCAAAACCAACTTATTATTCTTGTCATTTAAAAAAAAAATAAAAGACTAGAGTAGTCGTCATGATATCATTAACACAGGAAAGCGAGCACACTTAGAAAGAGGATTCCCTCTCTGGGTTCTATAGGGTAAAGGTTAACTTCCAATTATAGACAAACATGCCAAATATTCATCCCAGTTCAGTAAAAGCCTACTCTGAACCGTATTTATTTTGCATTAATCTGTTATTGTGTTCAACATTCTAAGGGCGTGAGGAGTCATTTACTTGATTCAGTCATGAGATTTGGAGTGCTGATTGGAGTTATTAACACCACTTATCATCCCAAGTTCCTAGCTTGCAAAATCTATGAATCATGTTGCCACATGGTTACCAAAATGGAGTTAGGAAATACTCCAGTCTGACTCTCCAAATGCAAGTCACATATTTGCCATTAAGTTCTGGAAGAGGGGTTGGGCTCTATCTCAGGAAGCAGAGAAAATGTCCCATGACAGACATGCACCAGTTTGAAAGACCCAAGTGATGTCCTCCTGTTTCATGTGCCCAGGGGTTTCTAAATAATACAAATGTCAGCAGCCCTTATGATGACGAGTGGTCCCAAATCCCATTACAAGCACTCATCCATGTATCCCATGAAACTTAATGTAAAGATTAGAGTCTCTGATGAGGGAGAGTGGCCAAGTGCACACGTTGGCTTTCAGGTTGGGACTGAGCTGGAAAGTGCATTTTAGAACATCCAAAGTCTGAGAAGACCGGGACATATTGATGGAAACGTGGAAATCATTTGGAAAATTGACAGGGGGCGGTGGAGTGAGTCAGCCTTCCAGTTAGATGGGAGCCTGATGCAGTCTGGCATTCTTAGGACAGCCAAATTCGTCTAAGTAAATTGCTGATGGAGATGGTTCATATGCTCAGGAGGAGTTATAGTCTCCTGATATAGAAGGAATACTCAGTCTATGAGCCTCAGGTTAAGTCAAAAAGTAACCAACTAAACTGAAGAGGAGATTAACTCATGACAGCACATCCTTGAGGTCCCCAAGAAAGCCTCCACTTTTTCTGGAGGATGAAGTCATCAATGCACACTTCCTTCATTTCCTCTGCTTCCATCACAATGCTTTTGTATTATGTAGAACACAGATCCCGAAATCTGCAACTTGGATTCTTGGGTACCCCAGAAATATTCCCACAGTATTCAATATGCCACCATCATAGGACAAAGGAGATTTTGAATTCACACCTGTTCTAGCTCATAGTGGGTTTGGTATGTCTGTGTAGCCGTACAAATTGAATGACTAAAATTGTTGATCTCCACTGATTGTGAACGAATCATGTAAAGGGACAATGGCTTGACGGTTTAACAGAACATATGACAGCTGTGGTTTGAAAGGTGTTTGCTATCGACTAGATGTTTGTGGCCCCCCAAAAGTCCTATGTCAAAAACACCAATGTGATGGTATTTGGAGGTGGAGCCTTCGGGAAGTAATTAGGATTAGATGCAGTCATAAGGTTGGAGCTTCATGAATGGGATTGCCCCTATAAGAGTCAGGAGAGTCCTTGCTTCCTCTCGCTGTTTTCAGCCCCGTGAAACAAGAAGATGGTCCTCAGCAGCCTACAAGAGGGCTCCCGCTGGAATCCAGCCATGCTGGCAGCCTGATCTAGGGCTTCCAGCCTCTAAAACCATGAGCAATAAATTTCTGCCATTATAAGCTGCCCAGCCCATGGTATTTTTGTTATAGCAGCCCAAGGTAAAAGCGTTCCACCTCCGAACGTAAGACCCTAGGAGAAAACAGGCCAATTACATTGAATGCATCAGTTACATGGTAACATCAGTTACATGTATGTATATAAAGTGAGCATCAGGCTCAGCCCCAGTAGGAAAAACAGAATATAATCTTTAAATCAGAAGTAACTCCAGAGATTTTGGCCCGATCTAGGACCTAGGTGATGGTAGGAATAAATGACTCGCTATATGACCAGCAGAAGAATCTTCTCTTATTCAGTTGATAATTTACGTGATCAAAATCACACTGTAGAACCTTACTCAGATATAAGGAAGATAGAAAATAAAATAAGTAGGAGCACCTGGGTGGCTCAGTTAGTTAAGTGTCTGCTTTCGGGTGAGGTCATGATCCCAGGGTCCTGGGATCGAGTCCCTCATCGGGCTCCCTGCTCAGCAGGGAATCTGCTTCTCTGCCTCCCTCTGCCCCTCCCCCCTGCTCCTGCTCTCTCTCTCTCTCTCTCAAATAAATAAATAAAATCTTAAAAAAGAAAAGAAAACGAGTAAATTGAAAAGCAGCTTTTCTGCACCACTGACTCTTGTAGGACTCAAAATTTTCTATTTTGGAATACTTGGAAAGTAACCATGGTGGCAGTAAATTTGACTACTTGATTATTTAATATGACTGGACATTATAGAACATTTCTTGTATGTTAGTGATGTATTTTCCAAAACATTTTAAAATTACTTCAATAAAATATTCAATTAAATGTAGATTTGTTTAAAAATCACACATTTTGAATCAAGAGGACTGGTAATTAGCTTTTCCATACTTTAAGTAGGAGCATATTTATAATTTCATCAAATAAGGGATATGTGCCAGGGTGCCAGGAGGAGACTGAGCCCGTGACCTATGTTTGTGTGAATAACTAAACGTTTGCTCTGCCTGGGGATTCATTGGTAATTTAATTTCAGAGCAATTAAGAGAGAATTGACAGTCTCAATTAACCTGATCATCAAGAATCCCCACACAACAGAGATCTCACTTAAGAATTTTCTAAATGTGGGCAGCCGCTTTAATCAACATCTTGGAAAGATGTTCAGAAATCTAAAGCAGTGAAATCAGTGACAATATTTCCCCCCCTAGAAATGTCTGCTATTTTCACATCTTCCATGTACAGAGTAAATGTTCCATGAATGGTCAATTATTAAAGTATTTTATCAATAATCCTACAGATAGGGGGAGTTTACTGAGCTCCTAAAGCATTTGTTGGGAGAAGTTTTTTACATATGTAAGTTATCTAGTGTAATTCTCACAAACTCTCCCTAAAAGGAGATCTTATTATCCCCCTAACTGCATGGAACCCAAGACTTCAAACACTCATGGAATTGTCCAGAATGACTAGTGGGGCTAGGACTCCCATAGCCTGAACCCACAGCCTGGCTCCTCCCACCAGCCTGTTTGAAGGGCCTAAGCAAGAATCCACTTATTTACTTATTTAATGAATCCCTGTTTTGTACCCCCAAATTATTTTAAAGTCGTTCCAAACAGATTTAACAGAGTGGACTTTTTTTAAACAATACCAATTCAAACAATACCAGGTGCTGAATAAATTTATGTTCCAAATTGGACCATATTACGAGCTCTTGGTGTTCTCCCAAAGCTCTTTAGATTTAACATGATCTAGAATATTAAAATAGGCTAATCGGATGAAACCAGTTGTCAGGTTGTGACAGACTCTTCCCTGGGTGTGCATAATAATCACACAGATAAGTGTCTGTGAAATATGCTATATATATTTGTAGTTTGAGAAGAAGGAAGGGGGTAGAGGTGGTTTTATTCTTAAACTTTCACAGCTTTGTCTGCACTAGACCAGGATGATTAGTCCACTCAACTCCCTTCAAGTAGAGGTCAGCCACATAAGCAGAAACTATAAACTTCATTCACTCAAAACTCTAGACCTGCTTGCTCAACATAAATCCCTGCAAAGAATGGGGTTTGGTTAAATTCAGATTAAATAAGCGAAGGAAAAGAATTGTAATTATTTTTAAGTCATTAAGACTTTTTAAAAATTTAGTTAAGGCTAACATGCAAATTTGTTATGCATGGCATAAGCCTTTCACGTTTGTCCAGTGCACAGTGAATCACTCTGGGGGGTACAGATTACGGATCGCTTCCTATTAATACTTCTAGTATTATGACAATATTTTTAATACTTTGAATAAAATTTTCCACGTTTTATAGGTGTATACCAAACAAAAACAACTCATCAGAATTCCTTTGAGAGTCTCCAAGAGTGCATTCTTAGAGTGGGTGCAATACCAACTTTTCACATAAATCTACTCATGCTCAAGTTAGGATATTGGCCATATGGTTTGTGGAAATATTTGATGCATTTGCATAAGATACACAAGTTTTGGAAGAATGACCATTTTAATCAGGCTGACTAACTGAGATGAGAAGAGGGAGGTGTGACCATCTGTTTAACTTCATCTTGATTTTATTTAGCACCTGCAAAAAAATTAGATTTGAGCCACTTTTGATCTGAGGAAATCTGAAGAACCTGTCTAGGAATGCCTCCCGGGTCTTCTTCAAGGAAAGGAAAGGTCAATTACAAACGACACACATATACACAAGCTGTGTACCCTCTGAAATCTGAAGTCTATAGTTCTGCAGTTCATCTGGTAACTGTGGATCTTCAATTTAGGATTCTACAACAACATTCAATACATGTGCTGATATTGCTGATATCCAAAAAGGCATATACAAAAAACCATGAAATCATTATGTGGAGGAATGAGAGGCAGTTCTAGAACTTGCCAATTCATAAGATGTTTACATAATGGTTATAAACGGGTACACTATCTTCCCCACGAAGGAATATGTCTCTCTACACGAACATTAACATGACATGAAAATAAAAGGATTATATCCAAGTTCTATTTCGGTGCAGAAAGAATGCCTAGAACTTAGTAGGCACCTCAATACATACCAACTGAATGACAAGAACTTTCCTTAGTGTTTGGAGTATTTTTAAATATATACAATAAATACATTTGAATATATTTTCTCCATCTGTGGAGATTATACTGGGGCTCTTGTCCTGTAGTTCGTGAGATAAATTATTTCATAGACTTTCTGAGGTTGAAATTTTACAGTTTTCGTGCATTCTTGACTAACTGCCCTTTGGTGACTGCAATTCTCTCTCTTTCACTCCAGGTTTTTGTTTGCATTTTCTCTGTCTTCTCATCAGCCCTACCAGAGATTTAATTATTCATCTTTACAGAGACTCAGCTTTTGTAGTAGTTCTGTTTTATGGATTTCTGTCCTCACGATTGCTTTCTTTCTTGTTTGATTTTACTGAATCTCATTTTTTATTCTGGCTTTTTGGGTTGAAAATTCAGCTGGCTTTCAGTCTTCTCTGTGTGCACAGTTAAATGTAGAACCTCCCATCTGAGCAATGTTTCACACTGCCCCTGACATTTTTTTTTTTTTTTTTTTAAAGATTTTATTTATTTATTTGACAGAGAGAGAGACAGCGAGAGGGAACACAAGCAGGGGGAGTAGAGGAGGGAGAAGCAGGCTTCCCGCCGAGCAGGGAGCCCGACGCGGGGCTCGATCCCAGGACCCCGGGATCATGACCTGAGCCGAAGGCAGACGCTTAACGACTGAGCCACCCAGGCGCCCCTGCCCCTGACATTTTGATATGTAATGCTGTCTTGGTCATTCAATTTTCTGTACTAGTCTTATGATTTCCTCTTTAATCCTAGCAGTGTTTTGGTAGTATGATTTTAGCTTTTTGAAACAAGGGGCTTTCTTTAGCTTCATTTATTACTTAGGTCTAATTTGACTATATTTGTAGTAAGCTTAGACTGTTATTTTTCTCCTATAAATGTATTAAGATATGCAGAGTGGCCTACTATATCATCTTTTTTGGGTAAATGTTCCAGATGGCTAAAGAGTATGGATTTCTATTTTGATCTGTAAAGTTATATACAGTGCATACATATATGTGCATCCGTGCGCAGATAGACATACACACATCCGCAAACATGAAACTGCTGTATATTGCTTTCTTAGTATGTTCTGTACTTTTTTTGTATACTTGAGTTGAAAATTTCCTAACAAATGTGTTAAAATCGCTAAATAAAATCCATTTTCCCTAAAATTTTATCAATAGTTGCTTTCTGAATTTTTAAGCAATATCATTCTTAAGTATTGTATCTTTTGATTCATTTTTCCAGTATATTACATTTTCCTTTGTCTCTTATGATTGTCTTGAATTAAATTGTATTTCCCTTTAAAATTCTTTTTTCATTCATTTGCTTTATTTTTGCCCGATGTACCTGCATGTTTCCAATACTGTAATTTTCAACCTACCTGAATATTTTTATATGTTGATTATAGGTTGTATGCTGCTAGACCTTTTTCTCTCATCGAATCTGTAAGTCTATAATTTCATTGATGTTGACACACCTACATGTATTGTAATCAAAATTATATTAAAATTTATCTTTACCCTTTTACTCATGTTCTATATTCAGTATTAAAATATTTTCTCATTTCTTTTTGTTGAGCATAATACATTTTCTTAAGCCGCTTTAAAATAGATACATTTCTTTTTTCCGTGTGCGCGCGCACACACACACACACAGAAGTATATAATCGACTGCTCTTCATGACCCCCGTGCAGCTCTTCCTGCCCACGGATCCTGTCCCCGTGCTTTAATAAAAACACCTTTTTGCACTGGACAAAAAAAAGGATATAAAATTGATGAATTTTGTTTCTCATGTCTGTTTTTCCATTAACTAAAATTAAAAAAAGTCTCATTTAACATACTTCGTATATGTATCATTTAAAGAATAATGCTAAAAGAATACCCAAGTATACTCCACCCATAGTCACCAAGGAAACACTACCAAAGAATTTTGAAAAACTTTTCTCACCCTCCGTCACACACACTCCATATTCCCACAGGTCACCACCACCTCAAATTTTGTGTTTATCATTGTCGTATTTGTACTTAAAGCTTTTCCAGATGTGGTCTATAACCCTAAACAGTATGTTGCTTCACTTGGATGTTATCGAAATTTATATAAATGGAATTCTACTCTACGTAATTTGGTTTTCTGCCTAACATCAGGTGTTGGAGAACAGCTGTGTGGATACATAAACAGGTATTCCATTAACTTTCATTCTTGTATGTATTTACAGTTTAAAATAAGCCACAGATTTATTTTACATTTGCCTAAAAGTGGACATTTGAACACACTGGTTTTAATCTTTTTGCTATCACAAGCCATGCAGCTACCAACGTTTGTCTACACCCCTCTGAGGGCCCATTGTTTCTTTCTAGGGCACGTATTGTCAAACTCGTTATTCTTGCCAATCTGGTCAGAAGAAAAAGCTATCCTCTTTTAATTTGTATGTGTATCTCACCAGTTACTAACGAGAGTGAACCTATTTCCACATGCGATTTCATGGCATTCTTTTTTTTTTTTTTAAGATTTTATTTATTTATTTGACAGACAGAGAGAGAGAGCGCGCAAGCAGGGGGAGTGGCAGGCAGAGGGAGAAGCAGATTCCCCACCGGGCAAGGAGCCTGATGCAGGGCTTGGTCCCAGGACCCCGGGATCATGACCTGAGCCTAAGGCAGTTGCTCAACCAACTGAGCCACCCAGGCGCCCCGATTTTGTGGCATTCATTAAAAGAGTACATTTCAATGACTTTTGATAGTTATTTACAGCCATGAAGCTGCTACCACGTTAAGATAGATACAGAGCATCTCACCTCTCCCAAAAGACTTCTCATACTGGATCGGTCAACTATTCCTTCAACAATCACCACAGACTGGTTTGTAGGAATCAAACAGTACACACCTTTTGGTGTCTGGCTTCTTTCAGTCAGAAGGATCATTCTGGGATTTATTTCAGTTGTTGTGGGTTATCATCCTTTTTTATTGCTGAGTAGTACTCCCTTTTCTGAATACACCACATTGTGTTTATCCAATGTCCAATGATGGACATTGGTTGTTTCCAATTTGGGGCTATTGTGAATAAAGACATTATGAGTTTTGATATATATGCTTTTGTGTGGCCTTATGTTACCTTTCTTCAGCAAATACCCAAACGTGGAAGAGCTGGGTTGTGCGGTAGATGGACACATTTTCTAATACAGCTGAAAGGAACATCTGTTTCTCCGTACTCAGAATACTTCTATATCCCACATCTGTGGATATTTTTCACACCCCACGCAAGTCCACATTTCTCCACAAGTGCTAACTGGGTGTCCTACACTTTAACTCAATCCTGACACAGTCTACCTAGAAATAGCATAAGATCCCACAGGTTAAGGGCTCAGTCCCACAAGACTGCCCCACTCCAGACACCAATGCAAGCCTAGGTTGTTACCTGTGCTTCTGACCTGTTATAGATTGTGGAGTTTCCCACAACCCCCTCCCTCAGGTTTGATGATTTGCTAGAAATGCTCACAGAACTCAGGAAAAGTTTACTTACTAAATTACCAGCTTATTTTGCAGGATACAACTCAGGAACAGCCGGTGGAAAAGATGCACAGAGCAAGGTATGGGGACAGGGCGCAGTTGCCATGTCCCTTCAGGGCACACCCTCCCACCCCAACACCTCCACGTTCACCAACCTGGAAGCTCTGCAAACCACATCCTTTTGGTACGTTGCGGAGGCCTCATTACAAGAGCATGACTGATTAAATTATTGGCCACTGATGGTTAACTCAACTTCCAGCCACTCTTCCTTCCCTGGAGTTTGGAGAATGGGGCTGGAAGCTCCAACCTTCTAATCACATAGCTGGTTCCCCTGGGGTTCAAGGAATGCAACAGGGGACCGAAAGCAAACAGATATTTTTTAATTACAAATCACAATATCACACAACAGCTTTATGGAGATATAATTCACACAACATATAATTCACCCATATAAAGTATACAATTCAATTATTTTTCTTATATTCACAAAAATGGGCAAATATCACCACAATCAATTTTATATTTTCATCACTCCAAAAAAATTGCTGTATCTATTAGAAGGCACTATGCCCTTTCCCCAGCTCCCCCCAGCTCTAGGCAATTGCCAGTCCATTCATGTCTCTAGAGGTAATTTGCCTATTCAGGCTATCTCATATAAATGGAATTATATGTGACCAATCTGTGATATTGTGTGACTGGCTTCCTTCATTTAGGATAATATTTGCAAGGTTCATCTGTCTTGTAGGATGTATCATTCCTCATTCCGTTTTATGGCCTAATAATGTTCCACTGTAATGGCTGTACCATATTTCATCTATCCATTCTTCAGTTGATAGACATTTCGGTTGCTTCCACTCTTGGCTACTTTGTATAATGTTATATCAATATTCTTGTGTGGAACTGTCTTCATTTTTTATGAGTATTTATGTGGGAGTGGAGCTGATGGCTTGTATTGCAGCTTTGTGTTTACCATTTTGAGGAAGTGACAAGATGGTTTTCAGAAGCAGCTGTACCACTTTCCATTTCCACTGGCAGTGCATGACAGTTCCAATTTCTCCACATACAGATGAGCATTTGACTTTTAAGAAACTGCCAAATAATTTCCAAAGTGATTGCCCCATTTTGCAATTGCACCAAGACAGAATGAGTTTCACTTCCTCTTCTACCTGGCCAACATTTGGTTTAGTCAGTGTTCTAAATTTTACCCATTCTAATGGGTGTGTGGTGGTGGCCCACTGTACTTTAAATCCAGTATTTGTCTAGCAAGAATGATGTTCTCACAGGTTTGTTTGTTTTCCTATCTTCTTAATGTGGAACCATGGGCCACTAATTCTAGAACTTTCTTCTTTTCTTAAATAAATATTTAGTGTTATAAACTTCCCTATAAAACTGCACACATCCCATAAATACTAAGGTATAAACTTCCCTATAAACACTGCATGCATCCCACAAATATTAATGTCTTTTACTTATCATTCAGTTCATTATCTTCTAATTTCCTGTCTGATTTTTCCTTTGACTTATGGATTATTTAAAAGTGTGCTGTTTATGGGGGCACCAGGCTGACTCAGTCAGTAGACCATGGGACTCTTGATCTCGGGGTTGTAAGTTAGGGCCTCACGTTGGGTGGAGATTACTTAAAAATAAAAATCTTTTTAAAAAAATTTTAAAAAAAGGAGTGTGGTACTTATATTTTCCAAGTATTTGGGGATTTTCAAGGTAACTTATTGTTATTGACTTCTACTTTAATTCTGTTGTGGTCAGAGACCAAACTGTGTCTAGTTTCAAAGCTTTCAAATTCATCGAGACTTGTTTGATGGCCCAATATATACAGTTTACCTTGATAAACATACCATATGCACTTGAAGTATATTCTGTAGTTTTGGACATAGTTTTCCATGTCAATTAGATCATGGTGAATAATAGATTTATTCAGAGTGTCTATGTCTTTATCAATTTTTGTCTAGTTGTTCTAGCAGTTGCTAAAATTTTTTTTTTAATCTCCTACTATGTTTGTGGAATTCCCTATTTCTCCCTATTAACTCTGTTTGTATTTTACCTTCTTGTATTTTGAGGTTCTCTGAAAAGATACATACAGAAAAATATATGTTTGCTATGACTTCCTGATGAATTGATCCTGTGATCAATTTGGAATTTTGTCTGTCTGATAAAAATTTTGGTCTTGAAAATGCATATATTTGCTATTAATATAGCGATTCCAGCCCTCTTATGCTTATTATTTAGATAGCATATTTTTTTTCCATCCATTTCCTTTCAACTATTATGTATATTTAAAGCAAATCATCTTCTATAGATAGCAAACAGTTGGTTCTTGCTTCATTATCCATCTTGATATCTCTGGCTTTTAAGTGGAGTGTTTTAATCCACTCCATTTAATGTAATTATTGATATGATCTAAGTCTACCATTTTATTAAGTTGTTTATTCGTCAGTCCCTGTTTTTTGTTTCTCTCTTCCCTCTTTCCTCACCTCTTTTAGATCATATGTTTTGAAATCCTATTTTGAAAAGAATATTGGCTTTTTAGCTGTACAGATTTGCATTTTTTAAATGGTTGCTCTAGGAATTACAGTATACATCCTTAGCTTTTCAGACTCTTTAAAAGTGGATTTGCACCCTTAATATAAAATACAGAAATACACAACTGTATTAACCCATTTACCCTCTCCAGCTACTTTTTATACTCTACTTATCATATATATTACATACATACTTGTAAATTCCACAAGGCAGTGTTATTTACCTTAAACAATCGTATAAAAAAGTAAAAAATAAAAATAAAAAATCAGATGTTTTTAAAGAAATTGAGAAATAATGCCTTTCATGGTTGCCCCCAAATTCCCCATTTCCAATGGTTTTCATTTATTCCCGAAGACCCAGCTTTCCTCTGGCATGACTCTCCTTCAGTTTGAGCTACTCTAGCATTTCTGTGCTGCAGGTCTCATGGTAATGAATTCCTTGAGTTTATCTTTTTCTGAAAATTGTCTTTGTTCTTCGTTGTAAAAGGGTATCTTTACTGGACATCGAACTCTGAGTTAACTTGTGTGTTGTTTCTTCATTTACCAAATTAAAATGTTTTCCATCTTTTCACGGCCTCCATGTCTTCTGATGAGAAATCTGTGCTGATGGAGATCACTCCCCTTGTGCAGGAGTTGTCATTTTTCTCTTGTGATATCAGGGTTTTCTCCTTATGTTTGAATTGCAGCAGTTTGTCCATGATGTGCCTCATCACGATTCTCTTTGGCTTTATCCTATTTAGGGTTCACTGAGATTCCTGAATCTCAATTCCATCTTTCACCAAATTTGGGAAGGCTTTGACCTTCATCTCCTCAAATATTTTTTGTCTCGTTCTCACTCTCCTTTTGCTCTAAGATCCCTCTTGCTCTCTGTCACCTTTCCTTCTAAGACTCCTATTACACAGTCCCCTAAGATCCCATCAATTTTTTTCCCTCTCATCTTCAAATTTGATATTTTCTATTGATCTATCTTCAAGTTCACAGATCTTTTTTCAGTCATCTCTAATTTGCAATTATGTTCTTCTGGTGAATTTATTATTGCAGGTATTTTATTTATTAGTTCTACATTTTCCATTTGGTCATTCTCATATTCTCTATTTCCATATTATCATTTTCTGTATTTTTATTTGCTGTGAGTATATTTTCCTTAGCACACCAAGCATAGTTTTAATTAGTTTTAATACTGCTTTAAAGTTCTTATCCGATAGACTCTTAACTATAGAGAAGGATTGCTGGAGGGGAGGTTGGTGGAGGATGGACGAAATAGGTGATGGGGATTAAGGAGGGCACTTGTTATGATGAGCACTTGTTATATGTAAGTGATGAATCACTAAATTCTATACCTGAAACTAGTATTACACTGTATGTTAACTAACTGGAATTTAAAAAAAACTTGAAAGAATAAATAAAGTTCTTATCTGATAATTCCAACTTAGGGTCATCTCAGGGCTGGCATCAATTATCTTTTCCTTTGAGATGAGGTCACATTTTCCTGGATCTCTGTAGGTCAGGTAATTTGGAATTGTATCCACCAGGTTGCGTATATTCTGAACACTTTGTCATTGCTCAGAAGAGTGTGGACGTTCTTGTCTTAGCAGGCCAATAACCTCACCAGACTCTTGGTGTAGAGCATCACACTGGGGTCACCCAAGACACACAGATTTTACTTCAGCCTCTGTTGTAGCTGCTATCAGTCTGCCCCATGCAAATGGGGTTCAAAGGTGAGCTGGAGCCTTGGCCTGCACTTATACTCACAATCAGATGTCTCTTCTTTGTCCTCCTCCTTCCTGGGGTTCTGTCCTTCTCCATTTGCTCTGGCTGCTCTAGCCTTCTCTCCCTGGTTCCTCCAGCCAGAGTCTTACTCACCCAGGAACTGAGTTCTATACCCATCACTTGCCTCACATTCAACTCCCCTCCAAAACCTGCTTATTCTTGTCCAGTCCCCAGAGCCTTCAGATAATAGGTTTTTAAATCTTGTCAGGTATTAGGTATTTTTAGTGAATTTAAGGTCCACAGAAGACCCTAATGAAATCCCCTATGCAATGCCTCTTTGTGTCTTTTATGCCCTTACTCCTTCGTCATTTTCCTACACACACAAACACACACACACACACAAATACACATGTCTATCCACTATATCTATCTATCTATAAACACTGTTGATTTCTTGTGTTTCAAATATCTTCTTCTAATTTATGACTTGCCTTTTAATTTTTTTTATAAGCCACATTTTTTAAATTGAATGTAGTCAAATGTCTCAGTATTTTACCTAATGGTGCACATTTTTTTGTCTTTTTAAAAAATACTTCCCAAATCTTATCATTATGTCCATAATTTCCTCTGCATTATTCTAAAATTTCAAGTTTTGTTTTTAACATCTAAGACTTTAATCAATCCAGAATTGATTTTTATATGTGATGTGAGGTGGGATCAAATTAGGCTGGGTTTTGGTTTTGGTTTTCTAGATGGATACCAAAAGTCAAATGTTATCATTTACTAAGAAGTCTGTCTTACCCCCACTGGTCTGCTGTGTCAACTCTCTATCGAGTGGTCTATAAATGAACAAGTCAATTTCTTATGGTCTATTTGTCTATCCTCTGTCAATACCACAGCCTAAGGATGAGCCCAATCCTAACAGATACAGAAGTCCATGGACACTCAAATGCTTGCAAAATAAACTGCTACATTTAGGACTTTGTCTAGAGTTGGTTGGCTCTGCATGGCATTGTTGGGTCAAGAACCTCAAAGTACCTCATATACCTCCTGATTAGGAGACATGAGGTAAAAACTTTCTTCTGTTAACAGATAAACAGAAGCAGGGGGGCGCCTGGGTGGCTCAGTCAGTTAAGTGTCTGCCTTCAGCTCAGGTCATGATCTCAGGGTCCTGGGAACCTGCTTCTCTCTCTGCCTGTTTGTGCTCTCTCTCTCTGACAAATAAATAAATAAAATCTAAAAAAAAATAAAAATAAACAGAAGCAGAGATGATTTTCCCTTAGGAAATGATTGGACCTCTTTCAGCTTTGATTTCTTATTTTTAAAATACTAACAATAATGCATTCAAACTTCAAGAGTTGGTATAAAATTTAACTGAGAAAATAGACATGAAACACACCTGTCAGGATAACCAGCACAGCACCCACCGTACAGAGCAAGGATTCAACTCACTAAATAAAATAAAGTTCTATAGGGCAGATGGGACCCACTCATTCCCATTCCGATCCCCTTCTGTCTTGACTTTCATGATTCCAAAACCACATTTGTAGGTTTCCCTGCCACTCAAACTACTCAGGCCACCTGGCTTCTGCCAACTGTGCAAAAATCCACCAAGAAGTATGTGACTGATAGGAGCTAAGAGCCAAGAGCGCCCTTGCATGGATGATGGTGAAGATGTCTTCTCGGCGGGGACAGTGAGGATGCAGTTCCTAGTCCAAATCAGAGTAACTACGGCAGTGTTGCTGTGACAACAGTTGGTATGGGGACTTCCCCTCTGAGTCCAAGCTGAGTAGCCTTCAAACCATATTTTCTACATCTTCAGAAGACAGCCTGACCTACATAATGTTTTCATTTATTCAACTAATGTTTGCAATGCACCTACTATGTTCTCAGTCCCACTTATGTGTTTGGAATACATCAGTAGATAAAACCCAACAGAGATCCTGCTCCCACATTCTTCCATTTTAGCACACGAAGACAAATGTGCAACAGAATGAATCAAAAATCATAACAGCAGAGGAGAAGGTGGAACATGCTCCAGAAAAATAAAAGGTAGAGTCAGAAAGAGGGATCAAGTGTGGTGAGTGGAGGGAGGAGATGCAGTTGTAAGCAAGGGGTTGGCTTGTACTCATGGTGTAGGTGGGATCCGAAAGGATGCTTTTAGGAGGGAAAGAGTTCCCCCTGTGGATGTCTTGGGGAGGCTCACTACAAGAGGAAGGAGCCCCTGCCAGGCTGGAAGGCAGGATGAGCCTGGGGCAGAGGAGACAGGAGCTAGTTATGGCGAAGGTTCTCAGACTAGGCACCTGAGGTCCAACAACACGCAATGGCTGAGTTCCTCACCGTGACACGGTACCCCGCCCTGTTCCCTGGACTACTTGATTTTCCTGACACTTGTCCACGGCAGCTCTGTGTTCGCTCCTTTGGAAGCCTCCCCAGCCAGCCCCCTCCACACTGTCAGCAACTCTCCAGGCTCCCCTGCTTCCTGCTCTGCCCTAGGATTAGTCCTGACTTCCTGCTGCCAGTTTCCCGGGAAAGGGAGCGGGTCTTGCTGACCTCTGTATCTTCAGCTCTTAGCCTGAAGAGATTCAACCTGTAGAAATGGGTGGCGCATAGGTGAGTAAGTGGGTGGAAAAAACAATTATAATCTCCATTTTCCACCGTTAGGTCAATTAATAGTTACAGTCCCCATTATCCAATATATTGCTGTGAAACTGTCCCACCGACCATGTTCTTTATGCAGTCTTGTTAAAGTGTGAGTTCCCTACCATAGTAAGGTAAGTACGTGTAAATGGTCTCAGCGAGTTACCACCCCAAAATAAGGCAGTATTTCTTGCTCTCAACCCCAGCCTGGGAGTACATTAAACACTTCTGGTGTGTTTCCAGACTGCCAGGGTGGCCAATTAGTGAATCACCGCCCCAGTGCATATGCCCTCTTAATGTCTGCTTGGGCTCAAAAGAGCCTTATGTAGTATGAAAATACAGTTTGGTATATTGAATACACACTCTACTTTCCTTGGGTTTTCACTTTAGAGATCGTAGTCAAGAAATCGGTATCAAACACCTTTACGTATTAATATAAGGAAATGTACACCTATGGATGAATAATTTATAGCACTTACATATTATTATTGTATTGCATATGTACATGCAAGTAATTTGGAGGAAACCAGGAGAGCTTCAAGGCGGGACTGATTACACAGGGTCCTCTTGATTACAACACATTCTCTAGAATCTGCTGTCCATCACAAAGTTAGTAACCCAGTTTACCAAACTTGGTAGGACTGAACAGTTTATTCACTGACTCATTTTATTTGGGAAAGACTTAGTGGTAATTTTAAATACTTTATTGTATTGCTCCCATCCTCAAGAATGTGTTTATACAATGCTAATTACTCACACAGCTGAAAACTGTACTTTCTTTTATACCAAATACCCCCACGATGAATATGTCAGCATTAGGGTAGATTTAAGCAAAGATTAGGCCTATTCATGGAAAATGTACATTTGGACTTGTTACTAGAAAAATTTTAAAAGGAAGGAGATTTTCTTTTTACATGTACAAGGGCTGATTCGAGAGCTATGCATTACATTAAAACATATTATGGTAATTATATGCATTACATTACATTTTTGTCTAAATAGTCTTACAAAATAACATTTTGTTGGGTGGGGGGATGTATGTGTGTGTATGTATGCACACATGCTTGTGTGTATGTTCTGGGAGATTAAATTCACTTTATTACTCTTCTTTTTCAAAATTCACAGATTCACTTAGCTCTTCTTGCCTAGTTATTTCTAAGCTATATTTTAAAATATAGCTTAGAAAATATTTTAAAAATATTTTAAAATAAATTCATGAAGTCTGGAAAACAATTCATTTAGATTTTGTTTGGAGTTACATCAGAATTATAAATTAATATGGAAGGAAATTAATATTTTTATAATTTCCGGTCTCCATCCTGGAATTTGTTTTAGTTGTCATTTACTTAAAAAAAAACAACTCCTCTGTAAAATTTGAATTTTCTTCATCTAGTTTACTTACACTTTATGTTGAATTATGCATAACATTAGGAAAGCTACAAAGTCTAAGAAAGACAGAACAAGAGTCTGTCTTCTGTATCACTTCTACGTTACTAGGTAAGGGGAATGGGATATTGGTCAATATAATTTTTCCAAATGTTGGAATGGTCATTTACAAAGAAGCCATCTATGTATTTAGAACCACCTCATTATCCAGCAGATGGTATAGCAGACGTTCTCATAAATTTCACAGACTAGATATGGTCACAAAATGAACAATAAAAACAGCATGATCATTACTATATAACTGCACAGTAAAAATTTTATTTGAGGCAAAAATTCAATAATAAAATCAACAAGGATTTTCTACGGACACTTTGTATCTTGTATTTCTTATGAGTGAGTAAACAGCATTGCACCTTTTTTTTTTAAAGATTTTACTTATTTATTCATTTATATAAAGGAGGGAGGGGAAAGAGCAGAGGGAGAGAGAACGAGAGAATCTCAAGCAGACTCCACACTGGTTGTGGAGCCCAACAAGGCACTTGATCTCAGGACCCCGAGATCATGACCTGAGCTGAAATCAAGAGTCGGGCACTCAACTTACTGAGACACCCAGGCGCCCCTGGCCTTGCACTTTTTAGAAAAGAAAACACAATAAGGAACTACGCCCTAGCACAACATGCCATTGTTTAACTTTTCACAAATTAAACAATCATGGCCATCCTTCTCTCACCATACGTCCAGGTCACATGCAGAGATTAAACTCTTGGAAAAATGGCCATCTGGAAATTAACTTGATGTTTCCAGTGAAAATATGTAGCTTTATTGAATTAATCTTCTAAGTTACAGGGAATTTTGTCAATGTGTTGAAATTTCTAGCATCGCAGTCTTCATTAGCTGTACTAGGACCAGGCCATGACGCGCCACCCTGCTATCTACTAGATCTAACCCTGAGTTAACCTTCCAGAGAAATGTACACTTAGAATCCTGACATGCTTGGGAGCACCTGGATGGCTCAGTCAGTTGAGCATCCAACTCTTGGTTTAGGCTCAGGTCATGATCTCAGGGCTGTGAGATCAAGCCCTGCATTGGGTTCCACGCTCAGCGGGGAGTGTTCTTTTTTTTTTTTTTTTTTTAATGTATCGCATTTTTTTTTATTAACATATAATGTATTATTTGTTTCAGGGGTACAGGTCTGTGATTCATCAGTCTTACACAATTCTTACCCATCATAGCACATACCCTCCCCAATGTCCATCACCCAGCCACCCCATCCCTTCCATCCCCCTCCACTCCAGCAACCCTCAGTTTGTTTCCTGAGATTAAGAGTCTCTCATGGTTTGTCTCCCTCTCTGGTTTTGTCTTGTTTCATTTTTCCCTCCCTTCCCCTATGATCCTCTGTCTTGTTTCTCAAATTCCACATATTAGTGAGTCTTCTTGAGATTCTCCCTCTCCCCCTCTCCTCATCTATGCTCTCTCTAAATAAATAAATACATACACACATACATACATAAAATCTTAAAAAAAAATTATGACAGGCTTGAGATTTTTCTTTACAATGACTATTTTAGCTAGAAATAGTTTTTTTTTCCTAGATTGTGCTACCAAAAGTTTCAGATAAGAGAATCTGTAAAACATACAGCAATTTTATGTCATGTGAAGTGAAATATTATCTATAATTTTTCAGCTTTGTGCCCGAAGAATTACCCCAGCCAACGTTCTGAGAATTTTATGACACAGCTAAAAATGTTTGAGTTGGATGATCAGGAATCTCAAGGTAATTCATTTCAGTGGGATACGTATTTGTCAAAGAAGCTTATGTGTCTTTCCGTTGTTTTACATGTAGCTTTGGAAAGAGAAATTGCACGTGTCAGCTTGTCTCACCTCAGTCCTGCTCACGGAGCCTCGTCCTGGAGCCGTGGGGAAGAGCATGGAACCACTGCAGTATATCATCCCTAGTCAATGCCCACCAAATGGCCAGTCTTCGCTGAATATGACAATAGCTAAGTTTGATCCCATGCTTACAGTGGTGCCGGGTATGACACCAAGGACATTTACAAGAGGACCTTACTCAGTTCTCATAGTGACCTTATGAGCTGATTGCGATTAGTGTTTGTATTTTTCAGAAGGGAGACAGGCTTTCCAACCCACAGTGGTAGTATAAAAAGTGGTTCCAAAATTCTGTCACTTGGCTTATCACGAGGCACCTTGATTCTCCTCACCGTGACTCTGGGCTCTGAGACTGACAAATATACCCCAGAGGAAGTGACACCAGGCCCATCAGAGAAGAGCTGGGAATTTACAACTTGGAGCACCGTCCTGATGCTATCAGGAGCTTTGTCTTTATGGCTCCATGTTGCTCCAGCCACAGATGCTGGCGGGGGTGGGGGTGGGTGGGGGGAATGATGGGATACAGTGACTCTGGATACACAGCCGAGGACCTGAAAGGCACAGATGGTTTGTCTTAGCTTGAGGGTGCCAGTGAAGCCCACAACGTGCCCTTCCAGGAACCATCCCCAGCATTGTTCCATGCCCCAGCCCACCTCTGCTTCACCTGCCTCTTCTGATCCTTGTTCCCACCTTGTCCTTTCAAAGATCTTTCTTTCTGCAGTCTCCATGCACTGGTTTGGGGAGCTGCCCCAGGCCATCTGTCCTAGCAAGGGGGTTCCTACCCATCTTCCTGGCTCTCCCACCTTACAGAGTGACCTGCTCCGACCTGTCCACTCATCTTTTTTATTTCAACATCTCTTTGAACATCTACCCTATAGACCAGGAAACCAAATGTAAAGACAGGAAGGGAGCAACTAGGTACCACTCATAGAAGTATCTGGGTACCAGACAGTCGCAAGTGATCGGGCCTTTGGCAAGTTTATTTGCAATCTAAAATATTCAGATTCAAAGGTATTAAAACACCATGAACAAAACTAGTCTAGAGAAATGGCATCAGATTGCCTCCTTTAGACCCATTTTTAGACCTTGCAACTGTGGTTCCAATCCATTCTTGGCAGTAATCAGTGAAGTACCTGGTCTCATTATGATGACAAAAGGTGCGGAGAGAAAGCCCGCCTGCACCAGCAATCACTCCTGACACAAACCAGGACTCTTTCTGCCCTGTTGTACCTGATGGCAGAATAATCTTTAAAATGATTTTGGGGCGCCTGGCTGGCTCAGTCAGTGAAGCATGTGACTCTTGATCTCGGGGTTGTGAGTTTGAGCCCCATGCTGGGTGTAGAGATGACTTAAAAAAATCTAAAATAATTGTATTCAGGGGCGCCTGGGTGGCTCAGTCGTTGAGCGTCTGCCTTCGGCTCAGGTCATGATCCCAGGGTCCTGGGGTCGAGCCCTGCATCAGGCTCCCTGTTCCATGGGAAGCCTGCTTCTCCCTCTCCCACTCCCCCTGCTTGTGTTCCCTCTCTCGCTGTGTCTCTCTCTGTCAAACAAATAAATAAAATCTTTAAAAAAAATAAAATAATTGTATTCATAACAATACTGATATAGTGACATGGAAATTATGATTAAAATCATTAAAAAAAAAAAAGCTAGCCAGCCACCGGGCGCACACATTTAGACATGCCATTAACCTGGGATTGTGTCCTGGCCTTTTGCAGACGTCGGACTGACTTACACAGGCACAGAGTGTTAGAGTCCGTGCCTTCTGGGAGTTATCCAAACGGAACAAGGAGACTCATTCTCTGAAAAAGTTTGAGAGACACCATACTGGAGATTGAACTGATTTAAGGGTGAGCCATGGAGAAAGGGGTTCGCTCCACCATCTAAAACCAGAGGTGAGGCTCCTGCCCATAAAATCAGAAAACACTTCTGCCATTCCAACATCAGAAGCGTTTATCTGATTTTTTTTCACTTACAAATGTTACCAGAGCATTAAAAATAAACAGAGTAGTATATATTATAATCTCAGTTTTGTGAGAAAAAGTATTTGTATGTATGTAATATACGGCAAAAAACAAAAACAAAAACTGACACTATATACAGCAAAGAGATTATTCGAGAATGGTGGAATTTTATATTAGTGTATTTTTTTCCCTGATAATGGGATTATGTTTTCTTTAATAAGCATGTGTTATGCCATTCGATTTCTTTATTAAATGAAAAGAAAGATGTTTTCCTTCCTTTGTGATTAAAAAAGAAATGCTTCTAGGAGAAGTTAGTGAAAGTGATAACAATTATTTGGTATGGAAAGTTACTCCATGATGTACTGACTTGTAACAAAATGACACCATTAAAGAACAAAAATGCTCATTTTCATGGAAAGAATGAGAATGTATAAAAAGTCACAAAAACAATACTCCTCCTGTCCACGTGATAGAATGATGAGACTTGTTTGTTTTCTTCGTTCTTTACTGCCTAATTTCTCTGTAAGGATGTTGATTACTTTCTAGGAAAACATATTTTAAATCCAGCTCCTATGCATTTTACAGGTTCACTTAATAGCTTCCGGAAAGTGTTAAAATAAAACCGGACTATCCCATATCTAATATGTTAAGGGGGAAAAAAATCATCACCTAACTTGCATCGAAGTATAATGGACATACAGGCATAGAAAGAAGCAGAAAATAGTCATAAAAGCCACCTGTGCATAGTGGGTTTTCAAGTAGTTTTTACTTTTTTTCCTTTCTGTATTTTCCAAGTTTACCGCCAACAAAATGTATTTTTATGACCTGAAAAAAATTTTTAATGTACCTCAAGTGACAAAAAAAAAGTTTACAAACAGGTAGTTCTTCTTATAGTTGGTATGTTTCATATAAACACTGAACAGCACTAGCATCATGTGTCAACTGACTTCATACATAATCTTCTTTGTAATAATCCCACTAGAAAATGGTATCAAATACATCACTTAAGAGTAGGGATGTCAATATACTTTTTTCCCCAATTAGGTATTTGACAAATGCTTTTGTTTAAGAGCTCCTCCCTAGATAAATAGGAACACAACAAAATCTATGATAAGATAAAGACAGGAGTGAATTTGCCCTCCACCAAGGGCAGGTGTTGAGAGAGGAAGTTTTTTTCCACCCTCACCAACCAGAGCCTTTGGAAAAGGAAGAGCTCCCAGCGGAGCCGGAATTGCAGCTAAGCTGAGTCTTTAAGCTGTTTCATTCCTACCTTGCCATCTTCAAATCCTCCAGGTATTACCTTTTTTTTTTTTTTTTTCAGGTATTACCTTTTAAAAGATTTCATACTCTCCAGCAATGATACACATCCCTAACAGAGAAGGGTGCATTATGCAACTCTCCAAAATAGACCAAATGGAACAGGATCCATACCCACAGAATCACAAGGAAAGGATGGCTAACAAGCTGAGCCAGGGAACCTTCTCCCAGTGGCCCCATGACGTGGCATTTAGGGGAAAATTCACACGCTGACTTTATCTCTTGCTGAATGGGTGATCTCAGGCAATGATCTGAGCCCCTGGTACCTCTGTTCCCTCCCAATTTTTAATGCAGGCGAGCATCTACTTCCTAGGGCAGCTATGAGGAGGTACAGGGAGAGTGTGTTTGTTAAGTGCAAAAACTGGCCCATAGTAAGGACCCCCATCAGCTAGTCACCCATTCATTTATGGACATGTTCCTGCTGCAGCTACAGCTTTGAAAAAGCACCAGTAAAATTCCAGTGGTCCTCACTACACTGGTGTTGTTCAATTACCAATAAGCAGAAATAACCGTTTCTGTTACAAGAAATATAAACCTTCAGAAAAAGATTCATAATAGGATCATCTTCTATTGCAACAGACGCTTTTTGCTCAATAAAACCACGATATCATCATATCATCCATCAACTCTTCAGACTATTCTCTCGGGATGATTTCTTCAATACCCCATCCAAGTGCACTGCAATGCAGCCCTCGGTTTCTTGAGGCTGCCTCTGTGCTTGTCCTCGACCATCTGTGTGCCTCCCCTCTCGTCAGCTCCTCTACACAGAATGGGGACACGCAATCTCAGTCTACAAGAACAAAGTCTGAGCACCAAGAGCATGAGAACAGCCAGACTCCCCAGCGCCCATCCTGGAGAGGTCCTTGCCACCTGTCCCCTCCCACGGATGGCTGGGGGACAGGATGGCTGCCGGGCACCTGGCTAGGGTCTGTGACCCACCCCACGCAGTGGCTCAAGATGACGATGCGGGGGGACACGAGGCCTCGGCCCCAGGAGGAGTGAGGCCCTGGAGCAGTGCACCTGTCCGGGTGCCTGGAGGCAGGTAGGAGCCTATGTTAGAAGCAATTAGGATATTAAGAGCTCTGGATCCTTCCCAAAGAATTTTCCATCTCACCACAATGAGTAAAATTTAGTACATGGTGACACAATCTAATACTTAATTAAATAATGTGTTCTGTTGTTCCAAGAACTCATTGCTAATGCAGGGAAACCAAAGTAGGTAGGTAGGCAGGTAGGTAGGTCGGTAGTAGGTAGGTAGACAGAGGGGAGCCTGGGTGGTGCAGTTGGTGAAGCTTCCGACTCTTGGTTTAGGCTCAGGTCCTGATCTCAGGGTGGTGAGATGGGTCCCTGCTGGTGGGCTCCCTGCTCAGCGTGGAGCCTGCTTGAGATTCTCTCTCCCTCTTCCTCTCCCCCTCCTGCTCATGTGCGCTCATTCTCTGAGAATAAATAAATATTTTTAAAAAAGACAGATAGAGATATATATGTAATGTACATGAATATATATAAATAATATAAAAATATATACTACTGTATAAAATATATATAAAATACTTTTATGCTAAATTGAATAATGTTTGCTAATTATCTCACAAGTTTTAGTAGTGTTGTTTGTTCTGTTAAATTGGAGAATTCCGTAACATTTTTTTAATATCATCCCACCTAAGAGTCTAGCCAATGCAAAGCACACAGTAAGCATTCAGCAAATACCGACTGACTAAATGCACCGTGCAAGACAAGGCTTTCCATGGAGAATGGCTTGCGTTAGCACTCATTATCTTGAGCCTTTCTTTGAGTTTTGAATCTGGTAAACTAAAGAGATGTATACTAAAAAGACAGAACAAATTTGGAGATCCTAGAATAAATTCAGAAGAATCTAAAATTCACCAACTCAATAATGGAATTTTAAAAAATAAGACTAGAAAGAAAAGGAAGAGAAGAGAAATGAAGGAGGGAAGGAAGGAAGGAGGGAGAAGGAAGGAAAGAGAAAGTCCATATGAGCAAAAAATAAAAATTCAAATAAAATGATTTTATTGTTCACTCCAGTAAGTGGCTGGGAATAACATAACAAAATTGGAAGAGGGGAGAAAAAATAACTCAGCACAATAAAAGAGTTTTTTGTTTTGTTTTGCTTTTTTTAAAAGGCAATGTCGGGGCGCCTGGGTGGCTCAGTCGTTAAGCGTCTGCCTTCGGCTCAGGTCATGATCCCAGGGTCCTGGGATGGAGCCCCACATCTCCCTGCTCGGTGGGGAGTCTGCTTCTCCCTCTCCCTCTGCTCCTCCCACTGGCTTGTGCTCTCTCGCTTTCTCTCTCTCCTGTGCATGCTCTCTCTCTCTCTCTCAAAATGAATAAATAAAATCTTTAAAAAAAATGACAATGTCTTAGATGAGGCTGGGAAGGACCTGATGGAAAACAGACACGGAGATACTCTCTAATATGAAGATGCAGGGTCCAGATGCATTGCAACGCCAGCCTCCGGGTCAGGATCTCTTTGAGAGGTTTGTATAATTGTACAAGGCCAGGACAAACAACCAAGTAAGAGTCAGGGAATGGCACCTCCCTCTCCCTGACAGGGGAGGAAAAATCTAGATATACAGCCATGTCCTCACTCATGTGTCTAGACAAAACGTCTTCAACGTCAGAATCCATCATCATATTCCAAAAGTAAGGAGTGACAAAGGCTGTATCCTAAAACCTTCTACAACACGTTTTCAAACACAGAGTTATTTATGGTAACTGTATCTTGGTCTTGCTAAGGTCATCGATGATTTCTTCATTGCAAAATCCAACAAAAAAATTCTGTCATTATCTTTACTAGTTTTCTCTGTAAAATTAAATACCGCTTGTCAGTCTCTTTGTTCTGAAACTCTCTTCCCTGTTTCCATACTCTTGAACTTTAGTCTCCCTCTCTGCTAGTCCATAGTTTCCTTCATTCTTGGAATCCTTTCTCCCTGCCCACCCCTGAGAGTTTTTTAGAGCTCCCTAGGTGAGCACCTCACACATTTTCCCAGGTGATCTTTGGTCACCAACTGTTTCCATGGAAACAGTGAAGAATAGGGCTGGTCTATAAGGAATCACACAGGAGACGGCACACGTATTTATGCTGTGTCAAGGTCACTTGCTCATGCCCTATCATTCTGTAAACAACACTACTGTCTGAATAACTGGATGTGTCTTATGGGGAAAAAGATTTCTCTGTTTCTATGCTTCTGTTCTGTTGGTTCAATAAATATGAGATCTTTTGTTTGAAAGGGAAATGAATTTATCCCTCTACCCCAAAATTTACCCCTTACCCAGTGTCTATTTTTTTTCCAAAATCATTCACCATCTACCCAATTGCTCTTTCCAGAAACTCCAGTTATTCTTGCCCTCCATATAACAACAGAGCGTGAAATCCTCTCAAAATGACCACTACTATATCTCTTGAATCCTCTATTTCTCTTTCCTGATTTGATTTCATATTACAGTTTATTCTTCCATTATTCTTGTGTGTTGCATGGAAATAGCCCAAGTGACCTTCTTGCCTTCGATTTTGTGCCACTGTTAAATACTCCACTCACTAGAGTATCTTTCTAATCAACCATACCGTTGATTATGCCTCTCCCCCATTAAAACATTTCAATGCTCCTGTGATCTTCAAGATAAAGTCCAAATTGCTTAGCATGTCAGTCAAGGTATTACTGATCTAGCACATGCTGATCTCCCCTCTTCCCCATCTCTAACCAAGAGGGGGTCCTTATACACCACAAGTCCCTTGCACCTAGACTTTGGATATGAGCTTCCTCTGTGTGGAAAGTTCTTCAGTTTCTTAGCTTTGTTTAACCAGATACCTCCTTTTTTAAAATTCCTGACTGCCCTCCAATGTTCTCATGTCTAGGAAGATTTCTCTGCAGTCCCTATTTCCAGTTTGAAATAGATAGCCATCCCAGGAGCTTTTCAGCTCACTTTCCATACTGTATCATAGCACTTACCAAGTTGGATTTTCGTCACTTATTTTCTTATTTGGCTATCTGAGCAACTATCCCCACTCAGATTATAGGTTATAAGCTCCATGAAGACAAAAAATGTACTTTATTTGGCTTATGCTCCAGCTGCCTATCACAATGGATGGTATATGGTATGCCTTCCATAAAGTCTTGCTCAGTAATTGCACTCATGAATGAGGAAAAATATTTCAATGTGCAAGAAACCAGAAAATCTTCAAAGCTTTAAAGGAAGACTGTCACTGGTTATAGAGCCAACAGATGAGTGGAAATTCGGCAGAGAAAAAAAAATTCCAGAGTGTGTGTCCTCTTTAACCAAACTAACTTCCATTGATAATGAGGATTTTTTTTTAAGGTTTTATTTATTTATTTGACAGAGAGAGACACAGTGAGAGAGGGAACACAAGCAGGGGGAGTGGGAGAGGGAGAGGGAGAAGCAGGCTTCCCACGGAGCAGGAAGCCCGATGCAGGACTCCATCCCAGGACTCCGGGGTCATGACCTGAGCCGAAGGCAGACGCTTAAGGACTGAGCCACCCAGGAGCCCTGATAATGAAGTTTTAAGAGAAAACCAACATAACCGTTTGCTTAGGATTTCTCTTCTAATAGCTTAAAATACCTGAAATGGGTTGAGTAACAATAGTGTCTAAATGTGTTGGTTAATAAATTACTATTATATAGAATGAATATCTTTAGTGTAAGCACATCAGACAGAGTGGCTATATCTAACAAATATTTCAGTAATTTCCTGGCAATAATTTGACAGTTTCGCTTTATTGCATTTTGCATCCAATACTGCTGATGCAATTTATTTATTTATTTTAGTGATTTTTTTTTTTTTCAGTCTTGAACATTTTAGTAACTCCTTTTTAATCTTGGTTATGTAAAACTCACAAGCACATGCCTAGATGTGGGTCTTTTATTTGAATTGTTTGGTATTTTTGTGGGTCTTTTGGTTTAAAAGCTCATTTCTTTAGGTTTGAAAAATATTGTTTTATTTTTATAATTTCTATTTACTTTTCTTTGACTAAAGCTCCCATTCATTTTTTTTGTTTGTTTTATCTTTCCTGTACTAGTTGTCTGTCATTTTTTCCATCTTTACATTTTTCTGAATTAACTTCCAGACTCATGTAAATGGCTATCTTGACATTCTGAAATTCTACCATCAATATCATATAGGAAGTAGGATTTATGGGAGGAGAAGTAAGGTTGAAACAATGACAATGCCTTGCATAATATCTTTATCAATAGTGCTGATTGAATTAAATGTGCACTAAGAAGAAGCCATAAAGTAGCTTCAATGACTAGGGAGGAAGGACAATTAACTCTTCACTCCAGGAACATTCATGAACATTGATTGGGCGCTCACCAGCCAAGCTAGGTGTTGCAGATTTAGGATGAATAAGGCTTTGCCCTTGACCTCCAGCACTGAAAGCTTTATTTTATCCTGCCATCCTTTGTCGTATTAAAACTATTCCAGGCTTTGAGAAAAGCTCCTCAGTAAATTATGATGTAAAAATATTGTTTGACTCCTAAAAATCTTAGTCACTACCCATCTTTATAATCCATCGGAATATTTATTACCAGCCAGTCAGGGCCTGTGTCCTTTCATTTACTTGTGGTTCCATGAAATCTCATTTGCAGAAATCTACATGCACTGGTCATTCACGCACCCGAGAGCTGGCAGACCCCATCATTCTTGTCATACATTTAAAGCTGCCGTCCCTTTTCCAACGGTCACTCATTAGGACCAATATTCTCAGTTAACTGGGACTTCATGAGCTGCCAAATGCTTAACCTTCAAAGAAAAGTTAAATTATTTTCCAAAATTCTTCATTCCTCGTAACGATCTGTCACGATCGTTTAAGAACAAAAATTCAACTGAGTAAATTTGAAGATGTAATTGGCTTTATTAAGTGAGTCATGAATAGGGCCTTATCCCTTCCAGCAAGTAGGAGAGATGTATAAAATACAAGGTTTTAATAGGAAGGGAGGTAGGGCAAGAAGTTATTAGCAAAAGAAAAGTTTCAGGCGAGCTCACCTTCCCTGAGGGGGAACAGCAGGGGGTCTAATATGCAGATGACCTCATCTCCCTTTGGGGGATGGTGAGGGCCCAGGTGACCGATTACCTCATTGTGCACACCGGGAAGTTCCCAGCTGACCAGTTAAGACTACATTCCTCGGGGAGGTTGAAACTGCAGTGAGGTCAGGCATGAAGCCCCAGTTTGGTGACTTGACCTAGCGTGAGTGCGCCATTTGGAGCCTGTGGTTTTCTGTTTGACACGGTACACATATTTTTACTTTACTTGCATTCTCAAACAGGTGATGGGGGTGAGAGAGGAAAGAGGAGATTCTTCCTCTCTTCCTCGGAAGAGTGGTTCCTTAGGTCACTCGCCAGGAAACAGAGAAAGAGCCCTGGGTAAAAAGACAAGCACCCAACGGACAAGGGTATATAAATCAGCATCCAGAAGACCTTAACAACAAACTCAGAAAGGTGTGCTGCACCCTTTCCAAAAGCAGTCTTTTGCTTCAAAGTCTATTAGAGTCAGAGCTAGCCTATGAAAAAAATAGGACATCACCACCAGTCTCGGCAGGACACCCACATCTCAGGGATTCATTCACAAGTGGAAGAAATGCCAATATAAAATCGTGAGGAAAATATTTACCTTAAAAGCATAATGAAGTTGCAAACAGTCCAAATACCCATCAACACGGAGATGATAAAATGCATTAGATTTCATTTATTTCTCTGGTCATGATTCCAACATGTGTGTGGGGTGGTGGGGGGGATGTTCCCCTTAATACCATCAAGCAAGTCTCCAACACCGGCTGGGTGTGCTGCAATTCGAATCAACTCTGACACTGTCGACCTGGAGAGAGGTCAGATCCCACAGGCTGAGGGCTCAGGCCCATAATCCTGCCCCCAAAACACACACTTCAGGCGCCAGTCAAAGTCCCGGTGGTCACCTGTGCTTCTGACCAACAGACGGTAGATGGGAGGCTTCCATGCCCCCTCCTTGGGTTCATGTCATTTGCCAGTGGCTCACAGAACTCAAAGAAACATTTTACTTACCAGATCACTGGTTTCTCATGAAAGGATATGACTCAGGAAGAGCCAGATGGAAGAGATGCGTAGGGTGAGGTAGGGGGAAAGCGCGTGGAGTTTCATATCCTTCTCCGGGCGCCTCTGTCCCAGAATCTCCACGTGTTCACCAACCCGGAACCTCTCCTAACCCCTTCCTTTGGGGCTTTACAATGAGGCTTCATTACATAAGCAAGATTGATTAAATCATTGACCATTGGTGATGGATTCAACCTCCAGCCCCTCTCCCCTCCGAGGAGGCCTGAGGGGGTGGGACTGAGAGTTCCAAACCTCTAATCACAGGGTTGGTTCCCATGGCAACCAGCCCCATCCTCAGGTGGGGCCCAAAAGTTACCTCATTAGCCTAACAAAAGACACCTTGATTGCTCTGATCACTTGGGAAATTTCAAGGGTTTGGGGAGCTCTGTGCCAGAAACTGGAAACCAAATATACATTTCTTATTGTAAGTCATGTTATCACATTATCCATTCAGTAGTACAACAGGTCAATCCTAAACATGGTCATGTCAAGTCATATCTATTGATGTGAAAGGACATTCATGATATTTTATAAGAGTCAGGTTCCGAACAGTAAGTAAAATTAGAATCTGTAGTAAAACCAGGAAAAGGAGAAAAAATGGAAAACCTGGTAAGATCTCTAAGGACAGTTAATGCTGCATGGTGAGTTGTTTTCTGTTTCCCCCTTTATTTTTTTTTCACGGATATTTAGAATGAATATACATTTTGTCGACAATATTTAAACACCTATAATTTACACAATGAAATGCAGAGACATTAGGGCCTGGAGGCACAGTCCTGGGTGGGACCTGGACACTCAGGTCCCACTTCCAGTTCAGCTGCCAAGACATTTAGGAAAATCATTTAACCAGGTGAGCCTGAGTTTCTCCACCTTAAAAATAAATAGGTTTTCGAGTTCACTAATGGTTATAAAATTTGGATTGATGGCCGTGTCTCACTGTATTATCTACCCACCTAGCAGACAGTGTCCGAACACACTGCCAAACGCTCAAATGCACCTTACAACGGAAGAGCTGGGGTGGCCAGGGTTCCTGGGATTAGCACAAGAGGCGGCTTCTGGGGCGGCTCAGGGCTGCTCTCGCCCCTATGAACCGAGCCCCGCACAAGGCCACGCTGCTCAGGCCAGGAGGCCGAACTGCCCATGATATGATGCTGCTCATTAAGAGTCTCTCTGTCTTCATTGACCTTGATTTAAAATAAAAGGACGCATTTTTATTTCAGAGTGGATGCCCATTATTCTTTTTTTTTTTTAAATATTTTATTTATTTATTTGACAGAGAGAGACACAGTGAGAGAGGGAACACAAGCGGGGGAGTGGGAGAGGGAGAAGCAGGCTTCCCACTGAGCAGGGAGCCTGATGCGGGGCTCGATCCCAGGACCCTGGGATCATGACCTGAGCAGAAGGCAGACACTTAACGACTGAGCCACCCAGGTGCCCTGATGCCCATTATTCTTATTTGGGAAGGGACACCTCCTGACTCCAGCAACACCTGACAACATGTATGGTAACAATGCATGGTGGACTCTTACTACTGGTTCAAGAACCCTCATGAGAACCCCTCGGAGGATCCAACACACGTCTACGTGGGTGGAGAAACGCAGTCATGCTCATGAGAGTGCACAGGCCGCTGTGGACAAACGACACAAAGTCTCGGACCCTGGAGTCCCCATGACAGGAGGCATTGGAGAGGGCGTGCAGGGGTGCGAGGGTCCCCAGCTCTGGGGATCCCAAACAGACCAGATTCAGCCACTTGTCGCCGACAAAATCCAAAGAGAGAAACAACTGGTGGTGAAACCAGAAAGGAATTTAGTTCAGCGAGGCTGACACCAGGAATATGGTGGACCAAGATCTCAAAGACGGTCTCCAAAGTGCTGGACATACGTCCAGGTTTATAGAAGGAAAATGTGGGGCAAAGCGGATGGGCACGTGCCCGAGGGCAGAGAAGGTCAAGTGGATACTGTCTTGGGGTCAATCATGGGCGGAGTCTTCCCGGCTCAGGGCAGTCCTTGTTGCTTGAGAGGGTAATTTCGGTGCCATCCGGGGATGCTTTGCCTTCAGGGTCTTCCCCCTGAGTCCAGAAACAAGCTGGAAAGAACCCAACTGGCAAGTTTCGGGTCAAAATGGAGGCAGCTGAAGTCCTCTCTCAGAGTGGGGGTCCTGGAGACCAGCTTCCCTGGGGAGGAGGGCGCAGCCCCGAGAATCCGGTCTGAAGATCCTGGGCCTCCTTCAGAGTCAGTGGTGGAAAGCCTGGTGGGGCAGGCAAAGGGAGTGCTCCTTGTCTCTCCAGCTGGAGGATGGCAGGGGGCAAGGGGCATGGGGAAGCTCAGCCCGGCGCAGGCGGGCAGCATGAATCGGAACGTGGAGAGTGTTGGCCCAGGACTCAGGAGGCCGTGGCCGTAATCTGGGCATGAAGAGAACAAGCTGCGTCCACAGTCCCGGGCAGGATGATGCAGCCCTCACCCCCCCCCGTACCCTCTGGGGTACAACGCTTGGGCTCAGGCACGCAAGTGGAAAGTCTGAATCTCTGGTTCTGGACTCCTGGGCACACAGGGGTTACGTTATCCCCCCACCCCACCCCAAATTCCCCTCATCCTTGCTGCACCCATCTTTTTTCACTATCTTCCTCCTTGGAAAGGAAGAGTCTCCCATATACCCAGACTGTGAGGGAATGGAATGAGCAGAAATGGGGAAGTAAAGATGTTCCCCAAATCGGAATATGACTTGAATCCAGTTTGATTTTCAGGAGAGACCCTTACTTTATTACGTAAATTAAAAGCTTTTTTGCATTCACTCTGGGGGAGGGATAAAAAGTGTTCTATCTGACCAGGATCCATGGGAGTTCATAACAAGGAACCGAGCCAGCAGGCAAAGTCTTAAATATACGCACGCGCACCCCAGGGATGATGAAAACAAGACCTTTTCCTGGGTATTGTTTCATAGGTTTGGCTGCAGTTTCCAAAATTTGTGTGTCTCATTATTAGCACAATGTTCTACGTTTACCCCCTAGTAAATATTTTTGCAAGATAATATTTAATGATAAAGGTATTTTGCTCACCAGACTGTTCCCCATCAACAACTGGAAGCTGACCTCTAACTTGCCCAAAGCTGAGCAAACAGTGGTGGTGGATATTCTCATCTGTCGCTTCTAAAAACGCCTTCCTTTTTAAATCTGGTATGAAAGGGTTTCCTCTATCCAAACCCCACCCCCTCCTCCTGAAAAAAAAAAAAAAAAGTGTACCAAAATGAAAGCTTCTGATGAATCTTCTTTTTTTCTGCCTTTTCTGAAATGCTCCTTGGACCAGGAGAAAGCTGAGTTTTTCTGCAAAGCAGGAGAGTTGGCACTGATGGATAGAATGCGGTTTGGGATAACTTTGCTATCCCACCTGCGTCAGGGAGGGACACTATGTTGGCAGTCGTGGATTTTACCCAGATAGCAGGCAACAATGGCAGGCTTTTACGAAAGACCTTGCTCCTGGAGATTTGGAACCTCAGGCTAGCCAGTTCTGAGATCTAACGCTCCGTCCTCCACGGACATCGACCTTATGGAGACAGACGTGAAGACACGAGCCCAACACACAAACCCAGTCCCGGCTGCCCTTCTGTGGCGTGTTCCTGCAGCATAAAGAACCTGGGAGAGGTGCGTGGCCTCCCCTCCCCAGAGGGCTTGTTTCCTAAACACCGGGAGGCCCAGTGTGACCCAGCGAGTCCTTTATAGCTCCCCCTCGGCTGTGGGGAGCACTTGTGGTTGGTTTCCTTCTATTTACAGGGACCCGACTGCTAGAAGGTGGGATGCAAATTCCAGTCCATATGCTATGGAGAAGGAAAAGTTCCCAAAGTGGATCGATGACTATTTTTATAGTCATAGCTAATAATTTACCGTCTGACGCCCTGGGGCTTGCCTGCGCCTAAAAATAGTTGTTCCTGAGCTCATGGACAGGGGCAGGGAATGCAGTTGACAATGGGCGAGCCTCACCACATCAACCCTGAACCATCAGGAAGAACACAACACAATTGAATCCAACCACCCAAGATTTGATTTTTAAAAGATGGATGTGACAGTCGATTTTCCATTCATTAGATTTGTAAAGATATTTTAAGGATAGAAATAAAATGACAGCCAACAGGATGCATCCTTTGGGCTTAAGACGGAGTCTAAAATTGTATTAGGTCACCTCTTTAGCAGTGGTTTAGCGACATCAGAGAACCCGGTTAAAGCAAATGGCCCACTCAGGGCTGACAGCTGACCCTCAGCCCAGCCGACAGCACCGTGATGGGGTCAGGGCCCCCCAAGGGACGGCTCGGCCACAGGCAGTCTTGAAACTTGGGCTTCTCCAGTGCCGGGCACTTTGCTGCCAGCATAATGCGGAAGGAAACAGAGTGGCTGACGTTCCTTTCTCCCCAGAGCAAAGCGTGGATTATTGGGCCCTTTTCCAAGGACTGAAAAGAGCTCCGTCCAAGTACTTTTTTGATAGCTGATATTTATTTAACAAAGGAGCTAAAATTTCTTTGTATGTTTGGGCTTGAATTTTTATGGAATATTTGATTCACGTACGTATGCTGAGAACTTCCTATGACTAATACAGGAAAGGTAGCTCAAACAGGGAGGTCAAGCCCAGGGGTTTTTGTTTTTGTTTTTGTTTTGTTTTTACTTTTGCTACTTTTCCTTTGGCTTCTTTCTCGCTATTTTTAAAGTCACATTTATTATGCTTTTCTGTGGATACATCTGACTACCTATCTACCCTTCTGTCTATCGATCGATCGATTGATCTTGGGATGGAGAAATTAAATGGGGGGGTTCAAGTTGCAAGTGGATTGCTTCACTCACCTCCCTATTAATATATTTTAAATTCTCAGCTACGTGCAATGGAGTTTTGAACCTAAACATACAGTGAAGTGTCAGTCCTTGTGACAAGATATTAAAAGGAGGGTGGAGGTGGGCAGAAAGAGAAAGTATGGGTGGTTTAATTGACACCACTAGACAAAATCTTTATCTCTAAACAGGAGAGAGAATGCTTGTTATTTCTATGCATGTTATTTCTCTGCCTTAACCTTAGCTGAGACTGCAGGTACACACAGAAATCACCTTTGTACAGAGGAGATGGTTTCTGATAAAGAAGACACACTTCTCTCTCTCTCTCTCTCTCACACACACACACACACACACACACACACACACACACACACACACACACAGGGACCATCTCCCCACCACCTAGAAGTGAATCAGAGGCATCCATTGGAATCCAGTCTCGCGGGACGGGTGACCCAGAAGGAGAGGGTGAGTGGGGCGCAGACTGGTGTGGTTTGTCTTGCTGGTCAGCTGAAGTGTACTTTCTGGAGTTGGGTTTCTTTCAATATCTGAGATCAGTCCTAATAACCAGGCTGTGGAGCTTTCAGATGGAGGCTCACGGACCCGACGCTGTTTCCAGCATTTCTGTGTGTTTTCATTCAAATGGAGAAAAATGGGGAGAAAAATGAGTGTGACCAGGCTGTTTTGGAGCAAAGACTATGATGCCATATTGTTTGATTTTATAAGGAAACCCTGCAAGAGTCTAACATTGAAACTAAGCTTAAGTGCCAAGTGCTTTATTAGGTCTGTTTTAGGACGACAAATACTGTATTTTACTGAGATAACACTACATAGGGGATGAAGGAAAATATGTCCTGTGCGTTGTAGAATATATAAAATGGCTTTCAGTGGTAGAGCTTGAAGATTGCAGCAATCGCTTATCACTGTGGAGGAAGACGTCTGGTGGTATGGATTTTCTTACACAAGGACAAGTTTTTCCATTGTAGTATAGTCCAGGCACATTAGTCCCTGATTTTTATTAATCAATAATACATTTGGTGCAGGTGAAGAGAATTTTAGGAGTTATCTTAGAACTTTTTTTCCATTAAATTTACCCATATTTTAAGATATTTATTTATTTGTCAGAGAGAGAGCACAAGCAGGGGGAACTGCAGAGGGAGAGGGAGAAGCAGGCTCCCCGCTGAGCAGGGGGCCAGATGCTGCTCCATCCCAGGACCCTGAGATCATGACCTGAGCCGAAGGCAGACGCTTCACCGACTGAGCCACCCAGGCACCTATATTTTCCATTCCATTTCCACTATATATCTAATAGCAGGAACTTTTTCTCACCTCAGTTAAAAATAACACAGACTACCTTACTTAAGATTAGTCCTCATTGTAAAAGATTTTAGAAGTGTTAGCATATGTAAATCTTTTAGAAATAGGTCTTGTAGCTTCTCTAACTTGATCTCATCTCTTTCCCCTTCATATGAATAGAGACTCATTCTAACAAAAAACAAACAACAACAACACCAAGGCACTTAGGCTAAGTTTAGGTTTCAGAAGTTGGAAACTGCCAGTTTTCTCAAGAATATATCTCTGTGGTCTCAGACATGCTTTCAACTCAAAAGAGGCAGAAGGTGGCCCAGAAAATTGCAGACGGTCAAGCAGGATGCAGAAGAGAAATCCCAGCACCGTGCATCCGTGTTATATAGAAACAGTGACTGGAGGTGAAAGGGAGCAGGTGCTTGGAGAAAGTCCTGCTGGATCCCCTGAGCTTTAGAAAGGATGGGAGAGGGGGACTCTGCTTCTCTTGGGGTCAGTATTGTCAGGTCCCAGTGACTTATGCAGGACCATCCACCAGCACCCGTAATGCAAGTGTCCTGTTGAAATGTGCTAGAACATACTTTTAGATTACACTTATGTCATTTATGCAATTGTTCTCATCACCAGGTGGTCTGGATAATAAAAACCATTCCAAGAACTCAAGAAAACCATCTTATTTTAAAGTCAATTTCTTGTGAGGATTTTTTTCTTCCAGATACTCTGAAGAAAGAAGCAGCCTGCTGATAGTCTAGTTCAGGGATGATTGGCAAGCCAACAATAATGCTCTTGATTTTTTTTTTTTTTTTTTTTTTGAAAGAGAAGAAGAAAAAAATCTCATCAGAAAGCAGTTTGAAGACTTAGAACAAAAGGTCATGCAACATAATCAGATCCTGGGGAAGACTAGACCTTTGATGGGCAGAGTCCTGAGAGATACGGAGCAGGTGTCCAAGCTGGAGCTTGATGGAACATTGAAGAATCTCTTGCATGGTCTCAGAGAAGAGGAAAGAAAACTTTCTAGGATGAGAAGTTTCCTTGGGCCAAATGGTGTTGACATGGGAACATAGAAGAGCATCCAATCTCCTGACTAGCAAGCAACTGTTGGAATGTTTGCCACCAATGCATTTTATGTTTCAGACCATGAAATAGGACCTCAAGAATAAGAGTGTTCTACAACACCCCAACCAGTGGTTCTCGCTGGGGATGGTTTGGATGTCCCCCCACTGGGGCGGGTTGGGGAACGCTGCATAATGTCTGCTTGTCACAACTCACGGTGGGTGCTTTTAGCATCTAGTGGGTCAGGGCTGGGGATGAGGCTGAACTACCACAGTGCACAGGGCAACTACCCCCCCACACCCCCGCAGCAGACAGAGAATTATCTGGGCTGAAATGTCAATAGGTCAAGGTTGAGAAAACATAGTCTAAACTATTTGAAATGAAATGGGTCTGATATCTTAAATTTATATATGTCATATATAAATTTTCTCATGCACATAAGACTATATGGAGAGCCTTAGGGCTGTTAATGAATCTTACCATTGTATGAACTCACTCACTGCTCTGGAGTTAAGTCAGATCTTGTAAACCAGTGTTTTCTTGGCTAAGTTAAAAAGCTGTTTTTCCTGAAAATGAAGAGGAAAGCAGTGCTGGATTATAAAGGTAACCTTTCGATTTGCAGACAGAAGCTGCTAGCAGTACCAGTCAGGATTTGCTCTTTCTTTGTGGCCTCGGTTTCCTCATCCATCACAGGGTGAGAAAAACACTATCCACTTCAGAGTTTCCCGGAGTATTAAATAATATAAAACATTCATCTTCACGCTGTGGGCACAAGAAACCCTGAATAACTATTTGCTATAATTTTGCAGTTTTTAGCATCGTACCTGAGTTATTACATGGCGACAAATTTACATTCAGAGTGACCGACGAAAATAACATATCAACACAGGATCTTGTGGGTTGATTAAAATGAATAAATACAATCACATAAATTCGCAATAAGACTTATTTTTCCAGGCCCTCATCCCAAACTGTGAAGTCAGCAAAGGTGGCATCTACGGATAAAATGAACCCACTTCCCATCATAACAGACAGGGATCTTCAGCAGGATAGCCCGTGAGCAGTGACCAACGCTAAACCCGTGTTCACCATGAAGCGAGTCCCTTCTTTTTTTTTTTTTTTTTTTTTTTTTAAAAGATTTTATTTATTTGAGAGAGAGAATGAGAGAGAGAGAGCACATGAGAGAGGGGAGGGTCAGAGGGAGAAGCAGACTCCCCGCTGAGCAAGGAGCCCGATGCGGGACTCGATCCTGGGACTCCAGGATCATGACCTGAGCCGAAGGCAGTCGCCCAACCAACTGAGCCACCCAGGCACCCATGAGCCACCCAGGCACCCGAAGCGAGTCCCTTCTTGAGCGATTCCCAGGACAGGGCACTCGCCTCCAGGAGGAGTCTTGTTTTCTCACTAGTTCTCCTCATCGAGTCTGAAATTTAAACACGGTCTTGCCAGGCTTTCTTGGCTGTGATTTATGCAAGGATGTTCCTAGGAACCTAATGAATCCTCCCAGCCGGTTGAGTCACTGGCTCTGACGTCAGGTTTTATCTTCCCGCCTGCAGATGAAAGGGACCAGGAGGCTGCTGGAGCCCCGAGCCTTCCCACCGCCGTCTGTCTGGAGCGGGACCCACAGAGGCTGACTCAGCTGAGATTTGCCCAAAAGCATTGTGTGAGCTCCAATACCCGGGCTGCCGGGTGATTCAGTCGTGCAAGTGGCAACCGCCACTGTCTGAATTTTCACCTGGAAGAGGGGGTCAGTGTCTGATGCACGAAAAGGGGACATCCATACTGCACACACAATGGGGTCGCTTATCTGTACTCACCACTGTGTGAACATTCGGGGGAGGAGGGGGACAGTTTTATTGTCCCGAGGACCCTGGACCACTTCCCACCGGGGATGCTCCCAAACCAACAGCCTTGGGATGATGTCACTAATTTAACAGAAATGACACGTGTCTCTCTGAGGGACGGGTCACAAGTCAAACAGCACAGCTGAGCTTCAAAGTGCCGTGAGGATCCTTGGAATGCTTCTGGGTGGAAGGTCCTCAGGGTCAGTTTACCTGGATAATCTCTAAGTCCTGCTCTTTAGATAGACAGGCAGGCAGACAGAAGGACGTGCTGATCTAGGCTGTAGCCCCAGGGCCTCCAGCTCCAGCTATTGTTAACAACTCCTGGGGGGCCTGGAACCAGGGGGTCTGCCCCTCCCCAACAACCACATTCCCTTCCGTAGCCACGGTCCCTCAGACTCCTGGCATTTTGGTATTAAAATGCCAATGCTATATTTGGGGAAGTAGGGTTGTGTGAGAAGAAAGTCTCAGTTACTCAAAAGTAGAGAGCAAAGGACACGATGACCCCAAGCTTCTGTAAGCCAACACCTCATGGAGGTTCCCAGTCCTCCAGCGGAGGTGCCATGGGACAACGGAACAGAAATCGCTAGCCACGAAGGAAAATCACATTAGAAAAGAACATCACCCAAACGGAGAACAGGGAACATCTGCTGGAGATGCTGCTCGAGGGCCTGGGCCTGTTCTATTAGCAGTGGACAGTGTTTTCCTGAAAGGGACCTAAAGGTGACGGCTGTCCTCAGTCAGGAGCCCTGGCACTGTGTGTCTCTGTGTCCGCCCAGAGAAAGCCCCATTCCATACAGAGCAGGGACGCCTCCTTTCATGTTTCTATTAGGAACTCGAAGACCCAGATTGTGTGAGCAAGTGCTTTTTACTTTTCCTAAGAGAAAAACTGCCCCTACCAAGGAAAGCAGAATTCTCTAACGTCCCGCATGAATACAAGAACACCCCTTCACTAAAAGGAAACATGACAGCCAGCGGGATGCCACTCACCTTACTTCCAGGGACATAAACCCTCCTCCCGGTCCCAGGAGGTCACAGGGGACGGGCCGGCTGGGCACCCTGCTCGGGTCTTCGGGTCTGCCTGAGCTCCACTGTTCTTGCCTCTGCTCAACACTTTGTCCATTGCCCCAGAGCTGCTCCCAACAGTGAAGCATGTTCAAGAAGCAGGGCATTCCGCCGGCGTCCCAGGGGGACAGTAAAAGAGAAGCCAGTTGCTCGCTGCTGCTCAGCCCTGTCTTTATTGAAACTATCTGTTTTCATTATTTCAATCAATGGTGTTATTACGTGTATTCTCTGAACCTTTACGCAAGTGGAATCATGTAGAAAATGCAGTAAATAAGTAAGATGAGATGAAGACCAGAGAAGACTGTGTCTCCAGGCATAAGAACGATAGCGATATCAGTAAGGACCTGTTCGCACTCCTCCAGCCCCACTGGCAGGTGCCGCTGAAGCCCCTGGCCGGTCCCCTGGGCGTGGTCACCTGAGACCAGGTGTCACCTCCGCACGGGTCCCCGTTCTGCCCTCCCACTCCTGCCGGCAGCTAAGGGTCTCCCTGCAGCCTCTCTTCAGGCTACCTCCAGCTGCCCTGGGGCTCCGTGAAGCCTCGGCCCCCGGGCCCACATGCACGCGTCCCCACACTGTCCCGGCTGAGCCATTGCCTTTTCCCACGGGCAGTGAGGAAGGATGCCCAATAGCAAACCGATCCTAGCCGCCTGTGGCCGCGTCGCGGGCACCTGTCTGAGGACCACGACAGACTGAATGTTGTGTCCCCCATGTGTTGAAGCCCCCGAGGTGGTGGTCTTAGGAGATGGAGACTTGGAGAGGGGATGGGGTCATGAGGGTGGGGCCCCCAGGAGGCAGAAGTGTCCCTTATAAAGAAAGAGGCCCCAGGGAGCCCCTCGCCCCTTCCCCCATGTGAGGACACCGTGAACCAGGAAATGGGGTCTCTGCAGACACTGGATCTGCAGGTGCCTTGATCTCAGACTCCAGCCTCCAGAGCTGGGGGGACAAACGTCTGTTGTTCATAAGCCCCCCACCGTGTGTGTCTCTGTGTGTGTGTGTGTGTGTGTGTGTGTGTGTGTGTGTGTGTGTGTTACAGCAGCAGGAATGGATGAGGAGGAAATGCCATGTGTGTTTTAAGGCGGTATCCATACGATCTTATTTAAGGATGGTGTGAGATACTTGAGGGGTTCCAGAGGAGGGTGCTTGTGTGTGCCTGCACCCCACAATCTTGTCTGGAAGATTCGATTTTGGAATGAGGGGAAAACCTCAGTCACCTCTGAAGCTTGCGGTTTATCATCATTAGCAGTAAATAGTGATTCTAAGGAACATTATGATAACTCTCCTGAGAGTATCTTCTCAGAACTTAGGCAACAAGAGGACCCATTGCAGGGGACCTTCCCTGTCCTTGCTCAGACGTCACTTGGCACCAGGACAGACCTCCTGCAGCTACCCATCTCTTAGAGCCCACACTGTGTGGTTAAACAGCAAACCATGCTTACAGGAGCCCCCATGACGTATTTATATTATCTCAGTAATGTTCATTTATGAGAGATTTGCAATTATTTCCAGATGAAAAGAGAGGCCACAATGCCCTGCAAGGCCAAGGGCAAGGTGGTGGCACAACAGGGACTCAAGCCCAGGTCCCCGCTGTTTCCTCCCCACATAGCCAGCTTCCGAGCTCTGAAAATCACAGAAATGGGCACTCCCTCAAAAACATCAAGAACCTCTTGGAAGACGTGACATGAAAGGAAGAGGGGACAAACCCTGCACGCCCGTTCTTCCTTCTCCCACCTGGCCCGGTGCCCCCTCTCTTTCTGGGGCTGAAGAGTTAGCTGTGTGCATCGCATCCCCTCCCGCCCGAGATGGAGAAGGTCTGGGTGTTGGGGTGCTCCATAGTTCCCTGGGTGTGGGGCACCAAGCCCTCCCCTTGCTCATTCCCCAGGCGTCAGACCCAGGATGCACCCTGTAGCCTTGAGATGGTTTCGAGATGCAAATCTCAGGCAGTACAAGGCTCTGTAGCTGGATGCAGAACTCACATTTCATGCATTTTTCTCCTTCTCCTTCTCCAAAATGAGATAACTAAGACAATGAGTTACTCAAAAAAATAAAAGGGCGGGGGGCACCTGGGTGTCACAGCCGGTTAAGTGTCTGATTCTTGGTTTTCGGCTCAGGTCTGATCTCAGAGTCGTGAGATTGAGCCCTGAGTTGGGCTCTGCGCTCAGCATGGAGTCTTCTGGAAACTCTCTTTCTCCTTCGCCCTCTCCTTCTCCCCTTGCTCATACTCTCTCTCTCTCTCTCAAAATAAATAAATCTGGGGCACCTGGGTGGCTCAGTTGGTTAAGTGTCTGTCTTCGGCTCAGGTCATGATCCCGGGGTCCTGGGATCGAGCCCTGCATCAGGGTCCCTGCTCAGTGGGGAGCCTGCTTCTCCCTCTCCCTCTGCCTGCCCCTCTGCCTGCTTGTGCTCTCTCTTTCTCTGTCAAATAAATAAATAAAATCTTAAAGAAAAAATAAATAATCTTTAAAAAACAAATAAAAATAAATAGAAGGGGCTTTCTATTTCTTTTTTCAAATACGTTCTAGATAATTCTCAGAATGCCCCTGAGTGATAACAGATGTCCTCTCACAGTTTTGACCTGTGGAAGGCCAGGGGACCTGGTTAATCATGACAAGAACTGTAGGGAACGTGACCACCACAGTCAGGGGACGCCTCCAAGATTTCCATCCCTCCACCTTTGCTCTCAGATTACTTTTCTTCCAAAATGGCTTGTCTGGTGCTTAACTAAGGCATTTGAGCTGAATTATTAGCATCAAGGAGAACACTGAAGGCTGGTAGTGACTGGTCCCTTCTTTTTCCAAGGCGTACCAAAACATGCCCATTTCTTTCTTTCTTTTTTGGTGCATGTTCAGGACTCAGGATTTGTATGGTATTTAAAGAGAAGCTAAATTTTTAATCTCTGAGCCATGGGCCTTGGGTGACATTCAAGTTCCCCCTGAATCTTCTGATTTTTACTCTGGTTCAAAACCACAGCTCCGTGTGTAGTTGAGATGGCATTTTCCTCCTGTCCATGACTTCTGCATTTAGTATCAAGTCGTGGGCTACATGCGCAGCTGTGGGAATGAGCGTGGCGCTCTTCCACGCGGTCCACCGCAGGAGTGCTAGCCTCTACCTTGGGGATTGCTCCCCAGAACGAACTAGAGTCCTCCATCCCCGGCAGGGGCAGGCCGATGTGGGCATGGCCTTGCTCCTCAGAATGCCAGCACAGAGATGTGAGAAGCTGTTCTTAGTGGGGTGCTCGATACAGGAAATGAAAGAGGGAACCAATGGTTTCCACCAACTTAGAGCAGAACCGAAAGTCCGCAAATAAAAGTTACGGATCCTTCATCACAGCCCCCCTCCCCCTGCACAGGCTGCATGAAAACACGCGATTCTCTAAGAGACTTGCCTTTTTTCAAGAGCTCTTGAGTCATCTTGGTTTCTGTCTCCTAATTTAGATTTGACTTGGAAAACAATAAAATAAAATAGTAAAAGCCCTGCATTTCCCTGCTCTGCAAACAAAGCGCTGGGAAGGTCTCGCTCCAGGAAAAGACCCTGCTCTGGGACTCTTCGTGGGACCCAACCTAACTGTGCTCGGGTTCACCTTCTTTCCTGGCATTTTTGAAAAAGCAGAGAAGCACCTCAAACCCTAACCTTTGGTTTTATTTCTGGGCCAAACATCTGGGGCTTCCTAAAAAAAGTACACTGAGATAAAGTCATCATTGACTGTGGAAAAGAAGGTTAGGCAGAAAATAAGTTGTACATATTTACTAAACATTAAGACTAAATAAGCTGCAGAAGAGATTGTAAGCCCATGTAATCCGTGCAAGGTCCCTGCTCCAGCCCTGTTCAAGCCTTTCCTCCCTTCTGTTCTTGCTTCTGATTTGCCGAATTCCCCGAAGTTAGAAAACAGAAGGACATACACACAAACGACTTTTTGCCTATCCTCGGGAGTCTAACTTTTGATCCATACCCATTCTATGAACCGTTAGAAGGTCAGATGTGCCCGTTTTTCTGCACTTTGGGGGAAAAAGGGAATCGACCATTATTACTAGACTTCAGACCTCACTTTAATGCTAAAATTAAGCTCGGATTCCTTACGGGTTACACTACACTCCAGCATTCGTTCTGGGGAAACATTTGGACAGCTCATGCCTACAACTTGCATATAACCTTCCCGGCGACTGGCTCCTTGGAGCTGACAGTTTGGTCAAAATGTGTTTGTGCATCTGGTTTTCTGTCCATCAAGGACACAGCAAATAGATTTTGAATGAGGAGAAAACTGCAAACCCAGGCTTTTATGTTATGAGCGCACCATGTAGAATATTACCATGTCAACATATTTTAATAAGCATTCATTACTTATTGGGCCTAAGAGTGCTTATGCAATACTCCTTTAAATGTGTTTGTAGATTTTATTGTTTGCAATGGGAAATACTTGAAGGCAAGTGTCCTAAATGTCACTCAGGCCTTAGCAAAGGCACGTGTGTGCAGTCGGATCAAAGGAAGCCTGCGAATTCTAAGGCACATCATAAACTGAAAATAAGGGGAATAATAGTTTCTTCATTGTATTAACCGTGGGGATACAATAACACCTGTGAATACTACATAAGCTAATATAAAATTACTCCCAAAATAACTATTCTAAGAATAAATTATTCTAGCCAGTAGTCATCAGTAGGTGAATACACCATCCTTGTCACTTCCTTCTTTTTTTTTTTTTTTAAGATTTTTAAGATTTTATTTATTTATTTGAGAGAGAGAGAGCACAATCGGGGGGAGGGACAGAGGGAGAAGCAGACTCCCCACTGAGCGGGGCTCGATCCCAGGACCCCAGGGAACATGACCTGAGCTGAAGGCAGATGCTCAACCGACTGAGCCACCCAGGCGCCCCATCCTTGTCGCTTCTGCACCTGTAACGCGCTAGCCCACATGATTCTAAAGCACGACGTTGCATCTGCAACGGCACAGCCCCTGAGTGACACTATCCTCAACAGTCATCCCCCGACCATCCCTTTCTTTGCCCCTAGAAAATTAAAATCCCTACCTTTGAAAGAAAAGGGAATTCGTATACCTATTTTATATCATCCCCATAAAGGTTTGCCAGGAAGATGTCCTTTTTTCATAGCTGTTGCACCAAAGGCTCAGAGAAGTCGAGTGACTTGCCCACAGCCGCACAGCTCAGACGGGGCAGGCAGGGCTCAGACCCGGTTCTCAAACCCACCTCATCCTATGACTCCGCGCTGCCTCCCACATGATAAGTCATGCCCCAGCCATCCAGTTTTACAAGGACACACCTCACATTTCTTCAGGGAGTCTCCCCTGGGCCCTTCCTTTTCCCGTAAGGTTAGGGGTGCAACTCCTCTGTACTCACATGCTTAGGAGATAGAGTCCTGTGACGTGTGTCAGGCTGCCGTACCAGGCTCGGCTGGTTTTCCCAGAACGGTACGAATGGGCAAGGAAAGTGCAGAGTCTTGTTGGACGGCCCCACCCCAGGTGCTCATGCTCTGAGTCACTGGCCATGTGTGGGGTGCAGGCCCAGGGCAACTAAGTCACCGTAGCCCTCGTCCATGGTCCTGCACAGAGAGCTGCTCCTTGGTGAGAATCTGCTCCCCGTGAGCCTCACTAACACCCTGCTTTTTCTGGGTCCATCTTCTCATCCACGGCCTGTTCAGAGACTTGTCCCCAAGGGCACTAGACTTGTTCTGTGCCTCCTCTGCTGCCCTCATGGGAACGGGATGGGGAGACGGGTGGCCCGCATGGGCCACTGAGCTGGGAGGGGACCCAGAAGGAGTGTCTAGAATGCGGAAGGGAGATTCCGCCAAGGTAATGACCTTCCTGTTCATTCCGTAGAGACAAGCATGGCTTGTGATCCGTGCCCGCTAACAATTACTCCTCCATCTACTCTGCGGCTCCCGCTGTTAGTGGCTCGGGGAGGGGATGAGGGATCGTGGCCGCCCTTCTGTGGCCGGGCTGCATCTGACGTGTTCTCCGGCCTCGGACCGCGGTGAACGCTCACCCTCGGATGATGATGCCTCGTGTAGACGCGGCACTCTGTACCCCCGAGCTACCCAGGGAGGACGGTCTGACGGTCTCATGACAAGGCGGCCAGCAGTGAGTTCGACTAATGTTCAGTCATGGCATTGTCTTAGGTGGGTCTTCATCTGCCATTAATACCTCCTCTTCGTAAGGAAAGAGCTCTCAGATCGTAAAACTGTGCGTGATCACGAAGCACGGGTGAGCATTATGTTCTCGCCATGCGTGCCATCGGCGGTCACCGTGACCGCTGCTCTCCGTGGGGCTCCCGTCGTGTCCCCGTGCTGTAGTCCTCATCCCGGGCAGTCGGTGTGAGGGTCACGCGCTGGAGCAGGGGCGTCGACGCACGGGCACAGGTCAAGGCTCAGCCACGCCGACAGGGATGGTGGTGTCCACAGGAGCTGATGACTCAGTATTGCCGTATGTCTGAGTCCCCGGACCCACCTAACAACTTCGGGAGGCTGTTTTCAAATTACTGCTCCTGTTTTTCAAAGAAGAGCCTACAGTAGTCACCCGAACGGGAGGGAACTGTGATGTCCGTTGCCCGCCGGGCGCCACGTCCCGGGTCAGACTCCTCACAACGTTGCATGCAGTCCCACTAACTCCAGCATTACAAACCGAAGCCCAGGGAGGTCGAGAAGCAGCCGTAGCATGGACACAGGAACGCAGTCCTACTCCCCGACGGCATCTGCCCAGGCATCAGCCCCCGAGAGTGGCACACCTGTCTTCGGGACTTGGGGGACAGGTGATTTCACCCCCAGGGAAGTGCCAAAGCCACCCAGCCAGTGGTGGATGCCGGCCGAGCGAGCACCAGGCCTTCGGGCTCTGCTGCATTTTATTTGCTCCTGGGATCTCCTGAAAGGCTATTTCCCAGTGACTAGGCCCCCAAATCGATGCAATAAAGAAGGGTCACTAAAAGGAATCATGGCAAGTGAGAGAAGGTTCTACCCAAGGACTTGAGACAAAAACAAGTGAGCCACCTGGAGAAAAGTGGATTGGGGTTTGACTTCCTGCCGCCTCCTGGCACCGGGGCTGCGTGGGGAGCGAGGGCGTGAGCCCCGTGTCGACCACTGGCAGCAGCGAGAGATGGACGCAGACGCGGAGCTGTAGACCCTGCCCACGGGGATGACACGATCCAGGCAGGGTTTCGAACTCGATGTTCTCATCTCAGAGGGTCACCAGAACCTGGTACCTAAACCTGGGACAGGAAAGCACGCACTCCGCTGGGCACTGCCTGAACCGAGCGGGTGAGAAGCAGTCATCTTGTGAGCTTGGAGCAAAAGAGGGGCGCTCTGGTGGGATGGGGGAGAATCAACCACAAATGGCTGGCAAATAGGACGTGGGAAAAGGCGCCACGCTCCTGAGGGAGGAGGTTCGGGGTCTGTAGACGAGTAAACCAGCCACCTGGGAACATCCAACTCATTCCACGGTTTAAAAGGCTTTGCATTTAGTTTAGAAGTAATATGTTAAAACACTTGATTATTTAAATCTGAATGACAGGCAGAGAACCTGCTCTAATAAAGTTTCATTTTCGTTTTCACCGAGTAGCTCTACTCCGAGGCATGGGGCTCTTTCTGCAGCATTGGGTGTGTTTGCAGGAGGGATACATCCTTTGAATTCATGTCAAGTGGAAAGAAGGGAACTCGGGTGGGCGACATTGCCCCTGTGAATGTTGCGTATGGATTTCCCCCATCATCTTCCTCTGATCTTCAGCAGCTTCAAATTCTCCAAGAGCTTTTGTATCGAAGGTGACAGGGAGAAGGAAAAGAATGAGCACATGCTGGGTGAGTGGCCTCCCTCAAGCCCCTCTGGGCAACAGGTTTACCAGAGACGTCTAATATTTTGGATCAAGTGAGTAGCTGGGCTTTATTTAAGATTAAGGTGTGTACGCTGCTGACGACAGGAGTGAAGTAGACATATGTTCCTTCATGCGTGGCACGGGCAGGTGCAGCACACCCATGCTGGGCACCTAGCCGTCAGAGGTGGAACACTCACCGCCCAGAGGGGCTCCTACTCTGGGGAGCGCGCGAGAGAAAGTGAAGAAACCCAGAGAAGAGGCAGATGCTGGAGGTTCAGGAGAGCAGAGCGGACGTCCCAGGAGGGACTCAGAGCTGGCTGTCACAGGATGCTCTCATCCCTTTCTGAAACGCCATCACACCTTGGGAAGGATGCGCAAGGCATTCTCTTAGTACGATTCAACCACCTCATCGTAGACATGAAAACAAATTCCATGTATATATTGTTCAGGCCCATCCTTGGTATTCGGTGGTAGAAGCTCCAACACAGGTCCAGAAATAAGGGCATGCACCTGCCAGTCATTCTCGTGGGCATAATTCCTGACAGCAGGATATGCTCTGTGGTCAGCAGGAATGGCCCGGGTGACTTGTTATCAGATCGAATCAAATGTGGGGCCCTGGTGAGGGAGCCGTGGGCACACACAGGCGTAGACACCTGCATCATCACTGCCAAACGAGCAAGCATTTATTGAGCACCGACTTGATAGGCAGTGATGGGATTTGGGTGCAGGGGTCACAGATACACAAGCGTGGCTTTGAAAAGCCCAACTCTTTGGCCGTGCATTTCAAATGAAACATAAAAGCACAGAGGTGCTTTGTATTGCGTATCAAATAAGGCAAATAAAAAGCAAGGCTCAGAAACTCAGGGAAAGAGACACCTGTGGACCGGCGTGGCCCGAGGGGCTGGTGGAAGGGGTCTGGTTTTACCCAAAGCTTGGAGAAAAGAGTCCAGACTCGGTTGTATGCTGTCTGCAGTGGCTGGGTTTGACTGTTGAGTGAATGAATGAAACGCAGGCTTTGCTCTCAGATCCTCCGTCCCTGACTCATGGACTTCAGCTACGGGTCGGCTGAGAAGGTGAACGTGGGTCTGACCAGGAGTCCACACACACTTTGTATGGGAGCACCTGTTACTCTGGGGAGTCTGATTCCTGACATTAATTAGAAAGCCACCCAGAACCTATCACGATAGCAGGACGAGATGCGTTGGCTACTATTTCTGTGTCTGGTTGTGTCCCGCTGGTTGTGTCCGTTAACTGACCGAGACTCGGGTCCAGTCTGCAAACCGAGGACGCTAGCGGCTGCCTGCTCACCGTCAGTGGTTTGGTTTGAGGAGCAAGCGAGAGCCGTTTTCACGTTCTTGCTGATCAGATTTGTTCCCCGGAGTGGTCGGCTGCATCAGAACCCTCGGGAGTGCTCATTTGTCAGAGGACAATGGCCAGTGAGACTGTTTTACAAACAGACAACAACAGCAACCCCAAAACAGAGCAAAACAAAGAAAAAACAAAACAAAGCAAAAACCCCCAAAACCTCGGCAAACATACGGTGTTTTATTTTCACTAAAAGTCATGGAGGCATGGGAAAAGGGGGTGAACACAAAAAACAAGCAGACATCAGTGAACTAAAATAAAACAAGAAAGAAAACAAACCAACATGTGTATCTGCATGTAAGCATAGGAATTTTAATTGGACAGAACATATGCCAAATTAGAGCAGCTTCAAGCATCGAGGCTGGGACTCCGTGATGGATGAGGCTTTCCATGCACAGAATTCATTCCATCAGGAAGAACATGGTACGTTAAATAATGCAGTGAGTCCAAGGACTATGATGAGATACCCGTTTAATGGGAACCTAAGCACGGCCCACCCGATTCAGAACAATTGGACCAGTCTCGGGATTTACAGCCACATGTGAAAACCGCGGTAACACTCAGGACTTCTGGGTTCTTTGTCATTTGTCAAAAACACTGTGAATTCAGCTCACTGAATGTGTTGGTCAATTCCATTCTGCCATTGGTCAGCATGTTCACGGCTTCTGACAGGAAAGTGTTTTACTCAAAGATTTGCAGAACTTCCTTCCTGTAAGATTTCAGTAGCATGGCAAGAACTGTGAGAGGAAGCTACGGTATTGATCATGAAAACACCCCGCAAAGCCTAAGCTTGTCCTTCACCGGATTTACGGGAAAATGTTGTGGAAAGCAAACATGAGTGAAATTTGCCTAATGCTGAGTTTAAAAAAAAAAAAAAAAAATCTATTTTTAAATAAATTCAGTGGGGAAAACAAGAGTTATTTTCCTGATGGAGAAATAAATATCCACCATGCAATTGAGCATAATCATCAGCTATCGATTATATGTCATGTTCTATACCCCATGCTCGGTCCCCGCCGACCTACATTTTCTCTAGTCTTTCAACAATCCCGAAAGGATTTCCATTATTCCCATTTTGGAGATGAGAAAAGCAAAGTTTAAAGAGTTTGGGAAACCATCACACAGCTGAGAATTAATGAATCTTTTCACTTGTAAGTTCTATGTGGGAATGTTCACCATGGATTCCCCAGAATGCAGGAGGGTAAATGCCCAGTCTTGGCAAATAGAACTGCTAGAATTCCCTTAAAAACACAGTAGTTCCTAAGTTGGGTCACTGTTCAAAGTTTCCAAGGGAACTCACAGCTTGAAGGAAGGGCTCCGGGGTATTTGGACAACAGCTTTCCCACGTTCTTGTGTGGTTGTGTGCTTTCCAGGTTCCCCCTCACCCCCAGCTGTCGCTGGAATACATGCATCCTTAAAAGGCAACGCTCCTCATTACCTAAGCACAGGAAGCTCGGTGGGTGGGTCGTGATTGATTCATGGTGAACCAGAAGCTGTTGGCGCGCCTTCCTCTCTCAAACCCCATGAACTTTTCTAGTCACAATGGGACTGGAACCAGTTCTCATTACCCCCTCCCCCTGACATCCTTTAAGTTGAGTATGCTGCATCACAGACTGGAGAAGCCCAAACACAGGTGGCCCGTCCCATGGGACCGTCCTCACATGCTCAGTAAAGGCCCCCCTCGCGGCTCTTTCTGCTCTCCAGGGAACGGGGGTGTTGCTGGGGCCACCCCAGAAATGCTGGATTTCCAGTGGTCTGTTGCCCACCAGGCCCTAGCCCCTGCTGCCTGTCTCCGTCTTCCGAGACAGCACCGTGCCAGACAGATCATTAAAACCGGATTGCCCTGGTTCCCTATTTTCAATCTGTAGTGCGCACGAACGTTCTCTTTCATTTACTTTAACTAAACGACTTGTCTGAATTCTGCCTGAAGGCAATTTTACCGTGAAGAGTTAAATTTTTACAGTGAAAATACAGGCACACATATGTCTCGTGGTGAGTTGGCTTGCTTTAGCTTTTGAGCTGTGAATAAATGACCTGATTTGGGGAGGATAGCAAATTGTAGGAGTCAGGACAGGGGCGCTAGGGAAGAGCTTCTCTGATTCCCGTCTCAACGGGAAGAGAGGGCACGCGGTCCATTCGCTGCTGTTGAACCTGTCCCTCTCCTCACCTGCAGGAGCAGAGAAGTGACACCCCGCAATGCTGCCTTCACCGACTTCACTGACATCGCCTGTCTTGCACATCTGGAAGGAAGTCTTGCACAACCAGAATGAAGTGTGGCAATGTGAAACTGAAGAAATGGACGAAACAGAGCTATGCTTTGCCGGGTACATGCCAGTCACGGCTAAACATGCTTGGGCACTCAGCACTGTAGGAAGCTGCAGAAAATACTCATCAGTGGCATGGGGAAGAGTCACCCATTAGCTAAGCAGCTAAGCCGTTTAAAAAGTTAGTAATTGTTTATGGCAGCTTTGAATTGGGGGCTCTTAATTTAAGGAACAGTTCCAGATGATTTCTTTGCTTTTTTTTTTTCTTTTTGGTATGACTTACATAAAGGGAAGTTAAGGCCTAGCACCCCGAGTTTGGAGGAACTGACAGGGTCATCGGACATTCTAGTGAAATCGGCTTTAATTGAAAATTCTGCAGTGACTACTCAGCCCAGCACGGCTCCTATCAGGACATGTGGTACCCAGACTCCTTCTCCTCTTTGTCTCTTTTCACTCACAGACGTTTAGAGAATTCTCATTAAAATTACTTAGAGCGAAACAGAGAGACCATGTTATAAAATAAACCTAGTTAAATACACTTTGTTGTATTGCCTCATTTGTGTGATGCATGGACTTAATTTTCCTCTCTTTGTGTCTTAACTATGTACATTAGGTGATGCTTGCCAATTAATGCAGGATGTCACATCCCCAATTGCTTTCTCTATCTTCTTAAACATTAAAAATAAATACATGCCATCTGTCTCATATCTTGAAAGCAATTCAAAATGGTTACTTTTGTTTGCTCAGGATTACAGCACAGTTTATAGCTTTAGTGCCTCTGAATTGTAGGAAAGTTCTGTCTCCATTTCATAAATGTAACTTCATTTTTTAAAGTGCATCCCATGGAAAGAGCAGAAGGCTCTCAGGAGAGCTTGGACAAGACAGAAAACAGGGGTGGGTGGTGATGGAAACCTTGCTCTTTGGCATTTGAGAGAGCTGGACCGAATGCTTAGCCTGCTGTTTGCCTGGCTGAGTGATCTCGGGAAATGAACTTTAACTTCGTGAAGCCTCAGTATTCCCTATCTGTGAAATGGGTAACACCTACTGTGTGGCATGCTCTGGGAAACATATATAAATACACAGAAACTGAGAGAGAGAGAGAGAGAGAGGGAGGCAGAGAGAAAACATATTGCCTACCCAACTCCTGGTTAAGGCGCAGTACTAATCATCTTCATCATCACCCAAATTTGGGAGGGGAATAATTCAGTTTGAGAAGGAGGATTGTGGTGAAAAAAAGTAGCTCAGAGTAGCAGAAGGTTAAATCCTAAGAAAGGAACTACATACGAAAGCTATGCTCTTTCTCCATAGCAATTAAAATATGAAGGTAAACAACTTGACTCCAATCGCCCCCGCCCCCACTCCCCCAGGGGCACCCAGGTCAGCTGGGAAGTGCAGAATATGACTGGTGCCTCGGGACAACTTGAGACACTTTGGATCTGCCATGGCTACAATGGCACTTTTCAAAGAGGTTTTTTTTTTTTTTTAAATTAAAAAAATGGTATGCCATAAAGCACCGAATGCCTGAATAACTTAACTGTAATTAAAGGGGCAAAGGGCAATTTGAGAACGTTTCATTTTCCATTCCAAGTTGGAGCAATTTTCCCAACAATACTTTCTACTGTAGCAAAAGAAAGTTTTCTAGATCTGAGCCGAGCGTTCTGAAAATGGTGAACGTGTAATTTGAAATCCACCCTATACTCACAGACCACAGAATTGTAGTGCTGTATAAAATGCCAGACACATGTGACCTGGCCCAAAATATTTTAGCAATACGAAAATTGAGGTCCAGCGAAACACAGCAAATTGTCCAGAAGCACACAGCTAGTTCAAACAGGAACATACCCTTTGAGCTAGGTTTCAAAAAATTCGTTAAGCACACTGAAATTTTTTAGACTTCTATAAATATCCTTGGTTTACAGCTGATTCCTTACATGACGCGGCTTCTAACAGCCTTATTTGAACATAACTGAGCTGTTCGGCATAGTCTTCGCATGACAAAGTGGTCAAGTCTTACTAGTAGCCGAGAATGTATTATCAAGCCTTTATTTAGCTGTACTGTCAGGGCAATCCAACTATTAGTCATCTTGACATGTGCCTCAGAACACCACACACCCATGAGTCCTGGCAAAAATTACATCTGCTTCCTGCCGCCTCCCACACGGCAACTCTTTGCAAATTGCAGATATTTTTACTGCCGTTCTAGAAAGAAAATTACTTAACATTCCTAATCTGGGGAGGCATTTAAACTTCCCCTCCCTAATTATAAAATTAAAAGCCAAGTAGTGTAAACTCTGCACATGTAGCAAAATGAAGATCCGCTAGGAAGAGCAGTAGTGAGCAAGCGAAAATCAAAAACTTCTTGAAACAACGATGTTAGGAAGCTCATTCCTAAGGGCATTTCCGTCATCCTGCAGCCCCCTTCTTGTAGAAGCACATTGATTTCACCCTGTCACTACCGAGTCTGAATATGATCTGGAAATGGACTTGTAGGCAGACCAATTGTTACTCATCACACAGCGGAACCAAGATGAAGATCTAAAGCTACTCACACGAAACATTTCTGAAAACCAAAAGCTATTGTACTTTCAAACTCTACATTTAATACATCCTGTTGGCCCTAAAAATTACATATTTATTTATATATTATATACATATTTAAATATATATATATATATATAAAAGCATGTGTTGATCATGTAAACAATCTTTTACTTTCTGCCCTATTTTACTGGGCTGATCAGTAAATATACAGTTTATATAGAAGAGTGGGTTTAAGGCCGGGGGTGACTTTTGGGCCGGCTCTGTCATTTCTACCTTCCTCAGAGCAACATCAGGTTCCTCTTTCCACGTTAGCTCCCAGGACAGGCTGTTTAAAAAGTCAGGGGGGAAAGACAGGCAAGTGGCTCTCCGAATTGCACAAGCGGTATTTCCCAAGGAGGAGCCAGGCTGATTAATAGAACAGGAATCTATTTTGACACCCTTGCCTCACCCTCCCAAAAAAAAGAACCACCAGACTCAAGATGCTGATAAGAATTCTTTTATGTTATTCCAATAAAAAATACATTCATACAGAAATATAACAATCTTGCAAAAAACAATTTCAAATAAAATCTTGTAAAACAAAATTTTACAAAAATCTTACAAAGATTCTTTAGATAACAGGGTGCTTCCAAAAAAAAAAAAAAAGAAATTTCACTAATAGAAATTTTTTTTTTAATGTCAAGCAAAAAGTTTCTGCTTGATTGAGGCTCAGTTATCACCTGAACAGAATGTAATTCTTTATGTACTTGCTTATTATGAAAATTACAGGCATTGACACACATGGCCCCCAGCCCCACCCAATCAAACAACTTCATGGTGTTTCGTAAGTGAGACAAGCCAGTGCAAGTTGCGGTGGTTGCTTTTTTTTTTTTTCCTTTTTGTCTTTTGTTTACCTTCTTGCTTAATGGAATTGTTATGGCTAAGCAACACAGCAGGGCCAAAAAAGGAGTTTCCCCAAACCCAGCAAATCAAGTGCCTGGATTTGGAGTTGCCAAAAGAAAAGTGCATTTTCCCCTCAGCAAAATGAAGTGAGTTGTTCAGGTACGCGTATTCATCAGCCCAGATAAAAAACCAGTTATGTGAGCTTTCCTCATTGCTCATTTCCTGGAAGATCAAACAAAATACCAGCCCAGCCAGACTCATATGTGTATATATATATATATATATACATATATATAAAGAAAAGATCCACACCCACAAGCCAGCAGCTGGATGAAATATCAGCTGTCCATGCTGCAGTATGCCAATTCGGGGAAATTACTCGTTGGAAAAACTGGAAGAATCTATGTGCTGGAAAAAATAGCTTCATCTGCATAAAAAGTATTCTAAAAAAGAATCCCTGTGATTAGCTTCCTCTTAGGTTAGATGTTCTAATAAGGCTGAAATTCAAAATCAAATCCTTAGTGTGTCTGAGACCAATTAGTGGGCGAGGATTCCCTTCGTGCCACTTTTGAATGGCCGAAGATCCCTTATTCTGGACCTGCCAATAATGACGAGCAAACTCAGCAGTCTGGAATAGATTGGATGCCAAGGATCTGTGGCAAATCATTAAATTACAGATAAAGCCTTTATAAAAGTTATGGTTTTCATTTTTACCTCCTTTATGGCCATTCTGAAGTATTTCTTCACAGGCTGTGGAATTTTCTATCTAAACATTCTTATTTCTCCTTAAAAAAATATTTATATATTATCTATATATATGTATATATATACACACACACACACACATACACACATACACATACTATACACACAAATATACATACACAAGAATTCCGCCCACTTTTTTAAAAAAAGTAATATACTTTCTGTATTACCAACAGATAGCTAGATAGATATGTGGAGCTTGTGCCTTTTAAGCAAATACATTAACATTGTTTTTTTATATTCTGTATCTTTAATATGTGTGAAAACGTTACATATTAAATACAGCCGGTGTGTGATCTATACAATTGTTGTGCAAAGTCTGTATGAAAGTCTCATGGTGGCAGAAATGGTCCGATTTTCCAATTATCATGTGTTTTCCACTTTAACACTGACAGTCAAGTTGTCTAAAATATCGAGTAAATACTGACTTGTTTGGGGAGTTTTATCTCTCTATTTGTCTTTGTGAAGGAGGACTTTAAAGAGATTTTTTTTTTTTCTGTATTATATATTGATACAGTACAATGCCAGGTGAAAAAAGAGCCTTAATAAAGCATGCATCACCCATACCCCTGTATGAGACCCCCACAGAAGGGGTCACTTGCATAAGGCACCATTATTAAGATCTACAGTGCATTAACAGCTAGAAAACCAGAAATTAGTCCTCAAGGCATAAATAAGAGAAACTTAGCTGCATGAGAAAACAGTTTCTAAGCTTTAGTGGTTTTATCCACCCAACTGAGAAAAATTTTAGGTTCTTAGTCTAATGTCACATTAGACTAGCAATTCCCAGCCCTAGCATTCTTGATACCCAACATATGCCCAATGTCTTCAAAGGGCATCAGGAAGTTCTCCAAAAAGGTAATTCAAATTCAGAATCATTTAAAAAATAATCCTATGCTGCACGACGCCTTTCTGAAAGGGGAGTGTTACAAAATCGCTGGGGGGACGGTGGGGGAAGGATTGTGTATTACCAGGCCCAGATGGCTAGGGATCACTGAAGTTGACCAATCATCTCTTAGCTGCTCAGTAACTGGAATCAACATTGTAGTCCTGATTTAAGAATGGAAAGCGGATAGTTTCCCAGACCATGCATTACTTTTAGTCTTACAAGGAAAAGTTATCAATGTGTTATATTTGTAAATACACAGCTTATACAACGGGTCACAAATGAGCTCTGTTGTAGCAAGTAAACAAGCTACTTGACACATTGCACGTTTTTTTTTTTTTTCGTAGCTGCACCAGACACCGAAAGTTCTCTCGCACGGGGAGGGGCTCCCCTCCCCACACCCACTCGCCACTCGGGGGTCTTGACCACCCACTCCCGCCCTCCATGTTTTCCCTTCTTTTTTTTTTTTTTTTCTTCTTCTTTTTTTTTTTTTCCTAAGGCGCAGACCCCACCCCCCAGGAAATGATCGGTGGTCACCTCATCTCCTGGGATACTCCTCACACACAGAACATTCAAACTCCGCGCTTGCTGCCTCTTGCAGTCTCGCTACTGCAAGGGAAAAAAGACTCTGCCCCCATCACACAGTCAGTAACTAACAGACCCTCCACAGACAGTCAACCCAACCATTAACATTCTCAGTGCACATGCTCACGGCAAAGGCTTAGGGACCACTCAGAAGATAGGTACCAGTGGCGAGTCCAGGGCCACCCAAACACCACACACCGCGGGTGCTCTGCCGCTTCTGACATGACGTTTATCGCCCTCGAAAGACCTTCCAAGTAGAGGTCCTGGAGGCAACTGGGTGGGGTGCAAAATGGCATGCTTTGGCTGGAACACGCACCCTCCTTCCACGGCTGTCTCTCAGCCTGGAAGCCTTTTAGCCCGCAGGATTCGCCGCTCTGCTCCCTCAGAGGTGCCTCTTCATGTGCAGGGCCAGGTGGTCGGACCTGGAGAAACACCTGCAGAGCAAATCAGCACCCGACAGGTTAGGTCTCCGCCTTCACCGAGCTTACAGCCCTCCTGGCCTGCGCTCCCCCGACCCAAGCGCTCTCCGAGGCAAGGGGGGCATCCACTAAGTCACGGCCATTCCCTTTTGTGTTTCTGAAGCAGGAAACTCCAGTGGACGGGCAGATAAAGGAAGGACTCCAATCTGCTCTTTGGAGGATTTCACCTGACCTTATTACTCAACCGTCAATTTTGCACGGCTGCAGGCCAACCCCCAGAAAGTATGAATGAAATCACTCTATGCTCATGCACCCAGAACCCAGCTCTTCCTAATTTGGACAACTGGCAGGTTACAGACTGTCTCAGAAAGTCCCCGGCTGAAGCGCGGGACAGGGAAGCGCCTGGCTTCTTCACTGCCTCCCGCCCCTCCCGGGAGAGGCCATTCCGGTCCCTGCGCTTTGTGCACGTACCTGTCACAGTGAGAACATTTAAAAGGCTTGGCACCAGTGTGCTTTCTGAAGTGTCTGGTTAACTCATCGCTTCTTGCAAAACGCCACTCACACCCTTCCCATGAGCATCTGTAAGGCTTTTCTCCTGGGAAGAGAGCACACGACAGGCACACTGTGATTTCACTGAGCAGGAGGAGGTACGCAGCAACAGGACACACGCAAGCCGCCGCACCGAAGTCAACTCATTCGCCAGCTCCGGGTCCGGCCTCGGTTAAGGACGGAGCCGGTACTGGAGGTGAAACGGCGGAGCCCCTTCCTGAGCCAGCCGGGGGCCACCAAGTGCTGCAGCCGGGACCCGGGCATGGCAGGGCCCACGGGACAGTCATCAGCGTTACCCAGTAAGAATGACAAATGCTCAGCCTGGCGAAATACTTCTGAGGTGACGTGTCAGCCCACTGGACCCACAGCCCTGGCGGGGGCAGGGTTTTATTGCTCTCTCCATGGAAACGCTTTCTCTCAAGCACTTATTTTGTTCCTTACTCACTTCCCTGTGGAATGAGGCTTTGTACTTTCCTCCGGGAAACGACATTTCTCCAAAACTGAGGTCATGAGTTTCTGGGAAACCCCATCCTGAGGGCCTTCAAAGCACTTTCTAAATGACAATCAAGCGACCAAATCGACCTCTTCCATCAGTCAGACAATAAATATGAATTCACTACAAGTGCTACCTGAGGAAATTCAAGATGTTGTTCCAGCCAGTGCCCGAGTGGCCTGTCGGGACATACGGGGGTAGGGCGGGGGGGACACCTGGTTCCTGACCCCGGCTCTGCCGGGAACCCCGACTTGAGGGCTCAGAGGTCCCCTCTCGTCACCCTCACCGGCCAGGTCAGAGCTTACGTGACTCCACGTGCAAGATCCCTCCCCACTCCGGAACTTGGGTGACTCTTCACCCGGCTACCCCAGACTGTCACAGTAATTTCAGATGCGACTTTCATCTGGGTTGTGGGCTTTCATTACAAAGCTGTTTTGTTTGTTTGTTTTTTTTAACTGGTATCAGAAAACAAAGGCCACGTGATACACAGAGAACTTCTCAGCAAGTACCCGGGGATCAGTACTGCTTCCGGTGGAGCGCAGGGGTCAGGCTCCCACATCTCATGGCCCGGGGGAACCCGCATGCTCCGCACCCCCCAGCCGCCCCTTCCCCCCCCACCCTTGAGCTTCATTTCAGAAAATCGGAGGTAACTCCACATGACGGGGGGGCCCCCCAGCGATCACGGGGAAGGTTGGAGTGAGTGAGGGATGGGGTGTAGGCGGAGAATGGGATTTACCTCATTTGTTTAATCTGAAAGTCTCACCCGTTCATCGGGCACACACGTCCAGTCCTTGAGCTCCCACTCTGTCCTCCCCAGAGACCCAACTCTTTTGGGGAAGCATGAGGTGAGGATGTGTCTGCTCTGCCAGCCTCCTGCGGAGCCCCGGCCCCCTCCCAGGGCTGGTGCATCAGTGGCGCCCACCAGCAGCCCACCTCCCGCGTCGCGCAGGAGGGACTGACCTGTGTGAGTGCGCTGATGTGCTTTCAAGTGGGAGCTTTTGGTGTAAACTTTCCTGCAGCCGTTAAAGTGGCAGCGGTGCACCCGCCTCCGGCCATCCGGGGAGGCGTCCCCACTGCCCTTGTCGCCCGGCTTTCCCGCAGTCCCACTGCGCAGCTTCCCGGGGGGGTGCAGCTCGCCTGGCACGCAGCCCCACAGGTGAGAAGGCTCCCTGCTTAGTTCTGGAGAAGACGGGGGCGTGGAGGTGACGGAGGAGCTCAGGGTCCCCGAGTTGACTAAGACTTCGCCAATGGGGTCGGAGGTAAACTTGGTGGTGGGAGAAAGTTCCTCAGAGCTGTCGGAGGCCTCGCTGCTCACATCGGAGTTCAGGCTGTTGGTCTCCAGGTTGTAAGCAAAGCCGGGGCTGTTCAGAGCATCCTCGGGGGGACTGGAGGAAAGCTTCAGGTCCGGGTCCTCCTTTTTCTCCCGAGCCAGGATGATTTTGGTCCACAGATCTTCCTGGCTGTCAAACTTGATTTCGGAGGCTGACACATAGCAGGGTTCGCTCTGGAGGTAACGTTCCAACTCCAGGCAGGTCTGTGCGAAAGGAACCACAAGAAGGCACGTGATCGTGATGACGACTGACAATGGAACTGAAAGCACGTTTCCAAAAACATGCAGGAATCAAGGGCAAACAGACTGTGGCCATGGGGCTGTAAGAATCGCGTCTCTAGGAACGGATATATGCAATCAGGAGAAGGACCAGTGGCCACAAGGACTCCAGGCCTTCCCAGGTTGGACCAGTGGCCACAAGGACTGATGGTCTCACCAGGCCACCTTTGTCATAGTTACCAGTGTTGACGCGACTACTGAGTTTCTGTAAACCACACAAAGAAAACCAGCCTCAGACACATGCCCCCCAACAGGTTTAACCAGATCATCTGACGGTCTCGAGAACCATGTGCTTTAAGGAATGCCCCGGCCACCCTCCCTTCTCACGCACAAGACAGAAAGGCTGCACTGCACGCGAGGCAGTGTGTTCTGACATTGCATGTGTCTTTCTTTAGCGACACAGCTGAGAGCACAGGGCCACACTCAGCCAGCACACGCCGCTAGCGGACGGTCTGTGTTCAGGGACATCAATGGAGCTGTTGGAGAAACCACCCTGTTTCCTGTAGTGCCCGACCTAGGAGGCTTTCAAAGAACGCCATTCCCAAGTGCGGGGCCATGCTCGCACACAACTTTAATGACTTCCACAGTGGTCAGAGAAAAACAAGAGCTTCAACAACAGGAGTGGAGAAATAATTCCAGAATGGCCATCTGCTATTGTAAACGATGCAGGAGGGGAAATTCCTCCCCAGCCCTGCTGGGAGTCCCACAATGGACAAGAACTTTATCTACTGGCCAAGAGTACAACTGTATGAGTCATCACTCTGTTTCTTTCACGCAATGCCAAAGGAGACTTCCTTTTGAAATTCTGACCGGCGGCCAAAAAAGGACCCGGTTCAAATGTACATGCAGTGTGTCATGGACAGTGCCCCTCCCCAGCCCCACAACCAACCTTTCAAGAAGCTACAACTGCCGAGAGACCAGCATCCCCTCTCCCCACCATCTCAAACTTTCTAGCCACTGGAAAAGAAAAACGGTAGGAAACATTTTAGGATTAAATTATGTCTGCCCTTATCTTTACTAGGATCAAGTGTCTGCATGTCCATATAAGGCTGTCTATACAACTGCAATTCTACAGAATTAAATTTCTACAGCAAACTCTGCTCTTTTTAGCAAATCATTTTCAGGACTAGCAAAGCCTACCCAAAGGGCTCATGCTTGCTTGCTTACTTAGCAAATGCGCCTGCTATAATATAGCACATACCCTCCCCCTCCCCAGACTCGTCACATAGCCAGCATGAGCAAGCAAAGGGGAAAAAAACAATCATTGTTTTCTCTTTACCCCTAAAATTAGACGTCTGAGTTACAGTGCATACGACAGTGTTCTGAGAAAACAGTATTCTGAGGAGAGACGGCAAGGTGTTTTATTGATGCGCCAAAGAAAAAGGAAAGCACATTTACTGAGATCTTGTTAAACTTTAATAATCTGGCTAATTTGAAATCTCCATTATGCTGATAAGCACTGGGGACCAAAACGTAGCTCTCCGAGAGTTTAAAAGCCTCTGAAGAGGACCGGGAGCTCAGCCTGGCTTGGGGCCCAAATCCCAAATGCCCCTAGGAAACTACTTAGATCAATTTCAATCACGTCCTAGGGAGCAGCTTCTTTAGGAGGAAAAGGGGGGGGGAGGGGAGAGGAAGGCAGGATAGGGCTGGGAACAATTAAGCAGGCATGTGAAGGTTGCAACACTTTGCATTTCATCCCTTTTAAAAGCTTTCTAGGCTTTGAAACACACAGAATATATTTGATCTGCTAATTCACTTTGTGACAAAAAGCAAACAGCCTAGCAGGGCAGAGAGACAGCCCCCACCCCTCCTTCTATCTTTTTAAAGACAATGAGACAAGTGTCAGAATCTCTCTCCCTTCAGGCAATCCTAACGAATTGGGGGAGGGGGGGTTAACTTTCTTAAATGTCCAATGTCAAAAATTCCAGTTCTACTAAAAAAATGCCGGAAACCGAGACTCTTCTTCTCAAACTCAGACTTGAAGCAATTGGGACGGGCTCATTGTCATATGACTGATAAGTCACTGGTTGTGCAAACATTGTTGGCTTTTTTTTTTTTTTTTCTGGTCAACAAAAAAAGCAGGTAAGAAAAACAAGGCAGATCGAAACAAATCTTAAGGATTCCAAAGAGGAAAAAGAAACTGGAAATGACCTAGTAGAAAAAAAAGGAGCTGGTGGATGCTTCACGGGTGACATTTTTAATTAAAAAAAAAAAAAAAACAAAAAACAACTCTGTACAAACACCAAAAAAGCAAAACCAAAAACAAATTCCCCATTAAAAACAAAACAAAACAGAACAAAACCCAACAACCCTTGGCAGTCCAGGCAAGTTCATATGACAAGATCCAGCTGTGGAGTCTGGAGCTGGTACAAGGCACCAAACTTCTGCCAAGGGCTCGGGCCGGGATCAGGCCGCGGAGCTGGGACTGCCCTCGGGAGGATGCAGTCCAGGAGCCCCAGAAACGGGCGAAAACGCTCGGAGAGACCAAGCGCTGCGGCGCCCCGTTCATATGACAACTCCGCTTCACGCCGTCAAAGGCCCCTTTAAAGTGCCTTCCGCACGCAAGCAGCACAAAGTACGTTTTAAGACTAATTATTCTAATTTTTTAAAAATTTACCCGAACCATTAAAAAAAAAAAAGAAGAAGAAGAAGAAGAAGAAAAAGAAATGCACCTCCAACCACACACCATCCTGTCCGTGCGTGCATGCACTCCCTCCTCGGTGCACCGGGCACCTGGCACACGAAAATTCCTATTTACCTGTTGCCAATATTCCTCCAGGGAGGGCAGCGCCGAGAAGTAACCAGTCTCGTGCACAATCTGGAGTTCCTGGAAGATGCTGCACATTGGGAGTACATCCATGTCGGGTTGGAAAAGACAGTCACTGCTGTTGTGAAAACAGGGAGGTGTGCGGTCTGGAGTCGGGAGCGCAGCAGTCGTGCCTGCAGCGCCGGGGAAAGTTTCATGCAAACTCAGTGCACAGCAATTAGGCGCCGCGGGTTCGGATCCTGCCGGAGCCCAGAGACGCGCTCGCGAGCCCACACAATATTTGCAAACACCGGACTGACTGCAAACGTAACCCCTGCAAAACTTCCCTATTCAAAGCTCCGCTGCCAGCCTCCCCCTCCTCCCCGCTGGCTCCCCCCACTCCCTCCCCCCACGTGACTCGCCCGCGCCCGCCCCGCGCACCGCCCAATCACGCTGCGCCCGGCCCGGGGGCTGCGCGCCGGTGATGTCAGCTCCGGCCAATGGCAGGCGGTGACTCACAGCGGCCCCGCCTGGCGTGACCGAGCCTCTCCATCACAGCCCTCGCCATTGGCTCAATTCGAACTTCAGGCGGCTCTGATTGGAAGGCGTCCTCGCAGGCTATTTTTAGCAGGGTATATAAGACGCGGGCCGCCGCGCGCCGGAGGAGTCGGCGCTGGGAGGTGCAGGCCGAGCGGCTCAGTGAGCCTGCGGCCGGCCGAGGGAGCCGCTCCTCCCGTCCCCGGTCCGCGTCCCATCCCCCGGTCCCCGTGCCCCGTTCCCCGTGCCCCGTTCCCCGGGTCGGGCCTCGGCCCACCGCTCAGACCGGCAGTCCCGTCCCCGCCCCCCCTCCCCCTCCCCCCCCCGCGGTGCTCGTCACTCAGGCCCCGTCCCGGTCGCTGGACCGGCCGTTCCCGTCCCGTCTCCCGGGCCGGTCACTTTGGCCCCGTCACCCCGGGCCCCGTCCCCTGCCCCCCGGCAGAGGGGCTCAGTGCGCCGCGGCCGGGCCGAGGGGAGCCAGGCGGGCCCCCTCGTCCCTGTCCCCTTCTGTCCGCCCTCGGGGCCGCGCTGCTCCCCTCGTTCTCCCTCTGCTCCGTCCCTTCTGTCCCTCCCCCTCCGAACTCGGGGACTCCCTGCGCCCCTGGCCCGCTCTGTTCCCCTCCGATCGCCTCCACCTCCTCTGACCGTCTCTGTCCCCTGTCAGCCCTCTGCTCCCCATCCTCTTCTGTCCACCCACCTTCCTCTGTCCCCCCAACCCTGTCCGCCTCCATCCATCCTCTGCACTACTCATCCTCTGCCCCCCCATACTCTTCTGTCCCCCTCCATCTTCCTCTGTCCCCCAGTCCCCCTCTGCTCTGTTCCCTCCATCTTGCCCCCTCTGTCCGTCCCCCTCTGATTCCAGAGCCACCCTCCCCCCTCTGTACCCTGTGTCCCCCCTTTGTCGTCCTCCACCCCCTCCATGCTCCTCTGCCCCCCCCCCAGACCTCAGGCCCACAGTGCTGGTGACCCCTGGAGTGGGAGGACAGCCAGTGTGTGGTGAGGGACCCGACAAGCTGGGGGTGAATCTGAGTCTCTCCTTCCCACTCCCTCTCTGGCACACACACCTGTATGCCTCGGAAACCTGCCTAAACTGCAGGAAAAGGGTCAGAAGGGCCTGGAAGAGTGATGTTGGATCTGCTGGCTTTTGAGTGGGGTACTTGAGGTTGAAGTGCAGGTTTTACGCTCCAATTCTGTGAGAAAGAATTTTGATCTTCAAAAAAGAGTTGCCTTATAACTTGTTCTCAGTAGGGTCCCAAGCCTAGCACAGCGTCCATACCAGCGTCCATACTGTACTTGTTAAAAATGCAGTTTTCGGGGTCCAGCCCCCAAACCTACAGAATCTGAAGCTGGGGTGACGCCACCCGGGACCGGACTGTCCCGGCCATTGTGTTTGAACAGCCCCCTAACGGGGTAAATCTGTTGCCCACTGAAGTTTTGCCAACCAGGGATCGAGAACTTAAAAGTGTCCATTTACTTGTTACCTACTGTACAACGGCCCTCATCCTGAGAAGATTCAGAGTCTACGTCTAATTGGCAGGAATCTGTTTATCTAGTAGAGCTGCAATCTCAAAGAACCCTCAGCAAGGTTAACAACTAAGCTTTTCCTCTGAATGTGCAAGCCATTTAAATTAGGATGGTGCTGACATTCAACGTGTTTTTTTTCCCCATATGAATTATGTCCTAAAATATACCATAATGTTCATTTTCAAGAAAAATGCCAAGACCACAAAGAATGTGCATTTTAAAATTCAAAATGGAAAACTGAATTATAACTAGTAGTTTCATTTTTATCTCAAGATAGAGTTTAATGAACATCCTTTTGAAGTTTTTAAAAATGTAGCATGTAAAAGGGTTTTGAGAGGATTTTGTGTGTTAGATTTTCACAGATTAGAGCAGACTAGAATATACCAGGATTATGACCCTGTAAGATTCTAGGCTGGGACCTTTGTTTGGGAATCCAAAGTCAGAAAATGTTACTGGCTCCTTGTACTTATCACATAGTCTGTAAAGATGATCCACAATTTAAATCAATACAAATTATCATTGGCCTGTGTTTACGTCATTTTGCCCCAGAAACAAAGAGGATATCTAGCCTTCTGTAGGTGAGATATGTTCCTTGGGTCTATTTCCAGGGACAGAGATGGTTTGACCTTGAACCACCCACAGGCTGAGCTAACCTGGTGACCAGCAGCTGGTCATATTTGGGATATGGTTGCAAGAGTGTGGTTTTGTTGGGGATAGGATTTTCTTAGTAATTAGCAGCCATTGCCAGAGGAAGCAAGAATCCGGGGAATATACAAGTGACCAAAGCCAGCATCCCGGCATATGGAGGAAAGTCAGGGGAAGGGAGGGGAGTCCTCCCCAAGTCCACAGAAGGGAACGGCTCTGTGCAATGCATACAGGTGTCACGGTTATGGTGCTCTATGTACCTTTTGGACAATTAACTATTCGTGGTTTTAATAATTTTCCTTATCTGCATTCCTATGCAATGTAGATTTGTCCTTGTCTCTTGCATGCATTGACAAATACTTAGAAGATTGTATAGTTTATTTTTAAAATAGTGAACCTAATTGGACATGATACAGATACACTCAAAATGGTAATTTTCAGAAAAAAAAAATGGTATAAGAACAGGATACATAGACTGGTTTTCAAAGAGAAGAAGCCCTGTGGCCTCCCACTGCACCCGCGAGCCATCCAGCTCCTGTTATTCATATTCACGTCCCGTGACTGGCCAGGTATTTGGGACTCTCCTACGTTTACAAAATAGGCACAGCTCCCTGTGGCGGGGGAGGCGGGAAATATATAGGAATATATAGGAGGGGAGCTATCTTAAAACAGGCGTTTCTGCTCCTGGTAGAAGCAGCTATTTGGTGGGGAAACAGTGTTAGCCTCCTATGAGAAAAGTCTGCGTGGGATCTGAGTTATACTAGTCACATCTGATTTCTAAAAAGATGAGCACAGAAGAATCAGAGAAGGCCAGAGTCATTCGGATGGGGTGGGGGGAAGTGTGGCATGGTATTTAGATGTGTGGCCTTGGTCACATCCTTTAAATAGGAGACGAAAATGTCTGTTAGAATCAGTTTGGTAGAATTGAAAGATGAGGCGTTAAAACCCCTGGTTTATGACAAATAGTCATTTCATAAATTGAAGGCAGTATTTCAATTATTCAACATACAGTCATCTCTTCAGTTTGCTGTAGATATTTGTTTTATAAACCCCCTCCGCCCCACACACACTTTTTAAAAAAATTGGTGAGTGAATGTAGACAGTACGATGAAATCACCTACGCAGATCGCATAGCCAATCAGAGGCAAAGCTGGGCCCACAGTGAGGTCCAGTAACCAAAAGAGCTTCTTTGGGGCACTTGGATGGCTCAGTCCGTTAAGCGTCCGACTCTTGGTTTCGGCTCCGGTTGTGATCTCAGGGTTGTGGGATTGAGCCCCACATTGGGCTCCATGCTCAGAGGGGAGTCTGCTTGAGATTTTTCTCCCTCTCCCTCTGCCCTCCCCCCTCTCTAAAATAAATAAAATCTTAAAAAAAAAAAAAAAAAAGTGCCTCTCTGTCCCACCCAGCCCACACTGCAAATTCTCACTCCCTCCCACCCCTTCTCGCTCTCCAAGCTGTGGAGAGAAAATCCTAAACTCCAGTTGGTGAGCATGACCCTTGTTCTTCTCCATCTCCCTCTGCTCATCTGTTCTTTCAGTGGTCACACCGCCCACCATCTTCAGGGGCTCAGGACCCTTCTCTGTGGCCGCCCCAGGCTCTTCACATTCCGGGATGTTAGAGGAGTCTGACCCCATAGCAACCCCGTGCTGATTCCTCACCTCCCCCCACCCACACCCACGCCCTCCTCCATTTTCCTCTCTGGTCACACTTGGGTGACACTCAGACATTTCATACCACTAAGTTCTCTCTACCACATTTAGAAAAACACAGTTTAAGATAAAGTTTGCTTTTTAAACCTAACTTTCAGCTTAAAGATAAATGGGATGATATATAGGCTTTTGGTACTTTTGATCCTTCCTATTCTTCTGGATAATTCAGGTAGGGCTCTTAAGAGGAGTCTAATGAAGGCCGATCCAAGGGTCATTCCAACAACACCCCCAGTGATATTGACGGAGAAGATGCTCTGTTGGGCAAGAAGCTGCTTTTGTTTCATTTTGATTTTGGTGTTATTACCAAAATGCTGATTACTATATGCCATTAAGGTATAGATTTGCTTCTTAAATAACTATTAGTGCTGAGAAGAGCTGATAAGGAAAGTTCTCTATTGATAGTTTTTAATAGATTTTCAACTTACGTTATCAACATATGGAATGTGCTCAGTGCTCTGGCCGTGAGGCCTCCGGGGCATCAAAGGGGGAGAATTTATACATATCTAAGAATTTATACACATCTATGTCTTAGTGGCCCTCTTTTTAAAATATCGTAATGAACTCTGGAATATTTGATAACAGTGGGAAAATATGTTGCTATCTATCAAAGTTTTATAGAAAGGAATGAAAAAAGGAGAAGAGAATCAGTCCACACTCGGTAAGGATGTTCCCTGTGGCAGGTACTGCGCTGAACCTTTTCCATGTGGTGCCCACAGGACCCCGTGAAGTAGGTGTTACAATCGACAGTTGAAAAAACAAATGTAAAGCTCAGAGAATGCGTGCGATCCACTCTGTGGCAGGGGAAGTGTTTTAATCCTGGTCTTCCTCATTTGTACAGACAGCCTACAGCTCACCTGTCCAGGTCTTGTCAAGCAAGAGTCTCACACGGGACTGGGTGGGAGGAGCCTGCGGCTGAGGGAGCTCTAAGGTGTCCTAGGGACCCCTGACCAGCACCACCCCCTCCTCCTGAGCGCATGCTGAGGCGCTAGGCTACCCACCCTTTCTGTCACCTGACTTCAAGTTAATCAAAAGGGAGATTATCTTGGGTGGGCCTGACCTAAAGGAATGTTCTTTAAAAGGAGGTGAGCTCAAAGAGGCCATTCAAGACACAGATGCTCAGAAATTCGACGTGGAAGGGAACATCCCTGGTCTGATAAAGGGACCTGGGATGCCTGTCCCGCCCAGCAGTAGCTGCTGGGCTTCTCAGTGAGCTCTGGGCTCACGGTGAGAGCAGGGTGTGTTTTCAGTTCTGATCTAACTGCTTTCTCAAGCGGCCCCAGAGCTTGGTTTTCTCCATGGGGCTGCATCTTTCCCCTGCGCAGCCAGACTTTCTTGCACCTGTCAGAGGAGGGTTGGTAGGTGGGAGAGTCCTGCCCCTCTCCTGGCAAGAGAATTCTGCTTCCTGGCCTGTAGGACCCGGCTCCTGCATCTGCCCCAGCTCTGAAAGGCTTTCGCTTCCTTTGAGGCAAGGGTCCGGGAGTATGCATGGGGTTTCATGCTTCCTTCCCACTTGGGGGTGCGGGGCACGTGGGGAGAGTGGAGGGGTGTCTTTGCTTTCCCGCCCTGTGCACCCATCTGTCTTGTGAGCACCTGGTGGGGGCCTGTGGAAAGAGCTTGCGGGTCAGCCTGTGTCTCAGGCTCCCGTTTTTATTCCAGACTGTCTGTCCTGCCAGCCCACACTTAGGCATTAACAAATTATTACCGTATCACTCTTTTCTCCCATGGCGGCTGCCTCTTCCTACTTTGCCAAGGGTGAATCAGTGTGGGGTGGGACTTCTCCTCGGTGCGTCTTGACACCTTTGAGATTCAGTTCCCATGGGTCCAGCTGCCCTCTGCTCTTAAATAGGTTAAAGAAAATGAGGATTTTGTAGATGATCTGACTTCTTCTTTTATTAGGGTGTAAAGGAGCAACGTTCTCCTATGACTTTCTTCATACTAGTCAGAAATGAGCACCAGAGTAATCCAAACGAGCACAGAAAAATCTCAACAAATGCAAGGACACCTGAGTACACATATGGTGGGGGGCAGACTTTGGCCCAATCTCACATCTTATACAAAATCAATTTGAGACAGATTATAGAGTAAATGAAGGACTATCCTATAAAGCTTCCAGAAGAAAACATAGGAGAAAATCATCATGACATAAGGGTAGGCAAAGGCTTCTTGGACAGAATACAGAAAGCCATACCATAAGGAAAAAAATATTTTTTTTCTGATTTACAGATTAGACTTCACCAAATTTAAAACTTCACCAAAAGATACCACTAAGAAAATTAATAGACAAGTCACAGACTGAGAGAAAATATTCTCAAAACATATATCTAGTGTTGAACAGGTATCCAAGGTACATATAAGTCAATAATAAATTTTTTTTGAAAAAGTAAAAAATAGAAATGAGCAGATACATAATGGCTAATAAGCACATAAAAGCATGTTCAACATTATTTGTCATCAGAGAAATGTAAAATAAAACCCACTAGAATTGCTAAAGTTAAGAAGACCCAGGACACTAAGAGTTGATGAAGATGTGTGGGGGGCGACCAGAACTTTCCTACACTATTGGTGGAGGTGTGAAATGCTGGCCATTTTTAATAAAGCCAAACATATGCCTACTCTATGACTCAGCTCCTCCATCTTCTAGGCATTTAGTTAAAAGCACTGAAAGAACATGTTCACAAATTTGTGCAAGATCATTCATGGCAGTTTAGCCATAATGGTCAAAAACTGGAAACTGCCCAGGTGTCTGTCAGCAGGAGAGGTGGTATTTCCGTATAGTTGGTACTGCTCATCGCTACGTGCAGCAACATGAATGTATCTCAGAAAGAGTACGCTGAGTGAAAGAAGCCTTGCACATAGGAATACCTACTGAGAGAATACCTACATTAAGTTCTAGACAAGGTAAAACTGATGTTTGGTTGACTTTGGTAGTCAGGGGTGGAGACTGACTGAGAAAGGACATGACCATGACAGAGTTCTCTTGGTGATGGGTGATGGTGATAGTGATGGGTGATGGTGATAGTGATGGATGATGGTGATGGGTAAAGGATGTTGGTGATGGTGATGATGGTGGTGGTGATCATGATGGTGATAGTGGTGATGGTGGTGATGATGGTGATGATGTTGACAGTGATGGTGGTGATGGTGATGGTGGTGATGGTGATGATGATGGTGATGGGATGATGGTGTTGACAGTGATGGTGGTGGTGGTGATGATGGTAATGGTGATGATAGTGATGATGGTGATGGTGGTGATGGTGATGGCGGTGATGATGATGGTGATGATGGTGATGGTGGTGATTGTGGTGATGATGGTGATGATGCTGATGATGGTGATGATGGTGATGATGGTGGTGATGGTGGTGATGATGGTGATGATGATGGTGATTGTGATGAATGGTGGTGATGATGGTGATCATGGTGATGGTGATGATGATGGTGATGATGGTGATCATGGTGATGATGGTGGTGATGGTGGTGATGATGGTGATGATGGTGGTGATGGTGGTGATGATGGTGATGGTGATGATGATGGTGGATAGTGATGAATGGTGGTGATGATTGACCTGTTCTATCTGGATATAAGTGTGTGGTTGCACAGGCGATTGCATTTGTTTGAACTGATCCAATGTTACATTTAAGCCTTGTGGATTTAACTTCCTGTAAATTTTGCTTCCCCCCACCAAAATAAAGAACTGTATACAAATATTGAACTCTGGCTAACTACGATGTGCAGGCTGTAGAGGGGAAGTATATTAAGGTGTGCAGTGTGCTTTGAAACAGAGAAAGAATGAGAGGCATGAGAGAGACAGAAAGGAGGAATGTGCTATATTGATTTAAAGCACATAATGAGTCAGAATATGAAATTAATGTTTGTTTATCCTGTATTAGTTTCCCTCAGGTGCTGCAACAAATCACCACAGACACAACTGAAGTTTATTCTCTCACAATTCTGGAGGCCATGAGTCTGAACAAAGGTGTTACAGGGCCATGCTCCCTCTGGAAGCTCCAGGGGAGGACACTTCCTTGTCCCCTGTGTCATCTGGTGGCCTCTGGCTTCCTTGGCTTGTGGCCGCATCACTGTCCTTTCCCCTCCCTGGTTACACAGCTGCCTCCTCTTCTGTCTCAAATCTCCCTCCCTGTTTCCTTGTAAGAACACATATCCTTGGCTTTAGGGCTGAGTCACATAATTCAGGATGAGTCCCTTAATTTAATTACATCTGCAAAGGCCCATTTTCCAAATAAGATCATACTCCTAGATTCCAGGGATTTGATGAGGACATCTTTTGGAAGGTCATTTTTTGCACTCTGTGAAAAGAATGTAAATTCACTTGTATTAAATAATACTTATGGCACTAGAATAATGGGATATGACAAACTCCACCTAGTTTCCTACATTATCAACAGTAAACATTTTCATACAATAGAGCATATGTTACTTAACATTTCAGAGATTTTTTAAGATAATATGATCACTTTTAGGGCTTGCTTATTTCATTCCTGTTCAAAACTAGTATCATCAGCTATCAGGGGCACAAGTCTTAACGTCCCCGTTAAGAACTTGATTGATGGAGTATTGATACAAACCAACAAGGGACAGAAACTCGTGTTGCTTTTCTTCAAGAATTTAATCACTTCAAATTGAGGGCTGTTGGTCCAGGGTCCAGAGCTGCTACTCTACTAAAGCAGAGCAGAACAGATTTTCCAGCCTGTTTCAGATATACACAAAGATTTATCTGGGCCTGTGAAAATGGCTAGGTCTTGGTCCCTTCGTCGGATGGGTAAGAGATTAGGGAGAAGGCCCCTTTCTTTCCTCATTCCAGTATCGAGTCAGTAGCCCCGAGGAGGCGGCAGGAGGCACACCCTGCCGGGGGAAGGAGAGGAGACATTGATTTTGGCTGCTTCCTGGGGATGGTCTTGAAGGGTGGTGACAGAGAGCGCCAGGAGGGAGGGCCTGATGAGCAGCCCCCGAGGTAATGTGACCAGGAGCCAGGATGGCACCCTGGCTTGTAGAGAAGAGGATCTGGGGAGGTGAGGCTGGAGGGCACAGGCAGAATGTTTCCTGCCTCTCATTGCCAAGGAAATTGTGGCAGGAGTGTGGAGCATGATTTGGAAGAATGAGTGGATGACAGGCAAGAGGTGAGAAAGGTCTCGGTAGTGACTCTAAGCGCTAAGCAGCTCTCCTCAGAGGCTGAATCAGCACAGCTGGACCCCAGAGCACTGCTAAGTGTTCTGCATGGATTATCCGCTTCACTCTTCACGACCACCCCACCACCGCCATGGTAAATCGAAAGGAAACAGAGACACAAGAGATTCTACACCTTGTTTGAAGTCATCCAGCTGGGAGTAAGGAAACGCAATCTTTCCTATGCACTTGGCAGTACGACCCTCTGAGATCAATGTTCTTGTTACCTCGTTTCATAGATCTGGAAGCTAAGGTGAGGAGAGGCAGGTCACTTGCCTGAGGTCACCTGGCTGAGAGCAGCAGATCCAAGTGGAAACAGGGGAGTGAGCGGACTGTGGGAATATTCCTGAGCTCGCAGCTCAAGCTCTGCAGCCTCGGGTCAGAGGAACAGGGTTGGGGTTGGAGCTGGGGCAGTCGGAGCCCAGCCCGAAGGCATGACCACCACCCTGTGTGCCTGTAGCCGTGGAAACCCAGAGAAAAGACTGCAGGTTTGCTTCTGAGGAACATCACCAGGATTTGGTAGCAGGGAGGTGAGGTTCAGGGTGGTGAGCTATGGGGTCTACACATCAGCCTTTAGGGCTTGGTTGCTCCCTTGGACCTGGCTGCCACAGCTCTGCATGGTCACATCCCGTGTCACTGTCTCCTCCAAGTTCCTCCTGATTTGGGCAGCCAGGTGTGTCCCACCTCGCAATACCTGAGAGCCCTCTGTAACTCTCCCCTGCATGTTCTTGGAGAGTCCACCCAAATGCACCCCTGAGAAGACCTCCCCAGCACCCCATCAATATGCTCGGCACCTTGTCATGCCCTCTGTCCCCTCTGCACTCATGGCCTTGGGCGGTGATTGTGGCTCACTGTGCTGTCGTTCTCCCCAAGGTCTGTGAGCTCCCCACGAGGGGCACTGACTTCCACGTCCACATCTCACTGTCACGGTGGACAGGGTTTATGGCTCGGCTCAGAAATGCAACTCCGTTCACTCTCTGTGAGATGGTGCCTAGGAGGCAAGTTTCCCGAGTTTACCCGTCGAGAGGTGTGCTGTTGTCTTGCGCCCCAGCCAGTCATGAATGCTGCTTCACCCTAGGAGACTGCCGGCTTCCAAGGAGTAATAATGAGTACTGCCGTCCTTCTTCACTCTGCAGATGTCAGTAGGCACTCATCTTAAGAGAATTTTCTAGAGGCAGTGATGTTGTCTACTCACTCTATGTATGAGGCAGCCTCTAAAAATTGAGATTCAGAGCTAGAGTTTACAAGAGGACACAAAGAAAAGGGAAGATTGCCAGAAATTAATGATTGATGCATTTGGTCTAAATCCAAAGCCTGTCATTGAGCCTTAAATTGTTAAGAAAAAAAAAAAAAAGAGAGAGAGAGGGAGAACATAAAAAACTTACAGTTGAGTACAAGGATTGCAGACTGGCGATTACAAGTAAGATTAAAGTCTGCTGTTGTAAATTAAATAAGGTAGGATTATGTTTGCAAGTGAACACCTTCAATCTTATTTTCACCTACTATGTTCTAAATAAAAAGGAACTGCCAATAGTGCCTGCTAAAAACTTAGCAGTCACTAAAAATTTCCCCAGGAAATTAAATTTCGTAAGCAGGTAATGATATAGATGGTCTTCAGGTATTGAGCCCCTGCAAATACATAGTACGCAGATAAGCAAATAACCCTGCTCATACTTGCAGGATGGCTACCCCGTCTTTCCGTGCCACTCATGGCCTTAGCTGTTGGCTTATGCCTTTGTCTCCTTCCTCTAACAGGCTGAACAAAGAGGGTACTCATTCTTTTCTCATAACTAGCTCTTAGCATAAGGCCTGATCTAGCAGCCATTCAGTGAATACTCTGAGTGCCTGTCCGCGTCTGTATGGATAAGGTTAATGATGTCACTTCAAAGTATTTTCTAATTTTAGTAAATGAAGATAAAATTGGTTCTCTAATTTTACTTCACTCTTCTCCCCTCTTTTTCCCATCCACAAATTCAAACAAAGGATGGCTCTTTTTATCCTAAAGAAGTCATAGTTGGTTTTATGTCCTAAATTGCTTTTCACTTAGGAGCTACCTATGTGAGTTGCAGTCCTGAATAAATGCAGATCCACGGGATAAATTACAGGCTGACTCAGAAATATTTTTAAAAATGATATTTTATTGTTCGCTGGAGAAATTGAAGGAAGAAAAAATAAAATGAAGTCCTGGACAGGGTGACCCTCTAGGTGACAAACGGCCAGTCTTGCTGCACCTGGCTGTTCCTGGGCTGTGTCGCTCTTGGTGGATTCCCTTTTCTCTTCTTTTCTGTGTTTATTCCTTAGTTTCTCTGGAGTACATCCTCCAGTAACTTCTTGGTTCTTCTCACATGGCTGGGGATACCTGGGTATACCTGTGGTCTTCTAGCATTTTCCATTTCTAGGGATGTTTCCAGGGACATCTCTTCTGGTAGCAGTTCTTTCCAGGACTCTAAGGGACAAATCATTTAGGATAAGTGGGCGGGGAGCTCCCACAGGCTGTGTGTTTACCCCATGCCGGACATTGTCTGAAATATTTGCTCTAGTGTCTTTGGGAAGGGAGAGGTCTGATGTCTTTCTGGAATGTAAGTGCCTGTGCTCTAAGGGGATGGGTGGCACAGGGGAACCTAGATTGAGGTTTTCACTGGTGCACTACCCCATAGATGGGACTTCAGTTGTTTCTCCTGTCCTCCACCCACTTCTCACCCCCACACCCATCTGTGTGTCACTCTGGCTCAGACACCTCTGCGGTTCAGTTGGGTGCACTGACACTCGCCTTGTCTGAAACCCACTTCCAGCGTATTCCAGGCTGTAGACGTCTCCCCCTGATACCTTGTTCCACTCACTGTTGCCAAATTGTATTCTAGGCCCGTCTTGAGATCTCCTCTATATCTCCCTATTCGATCCCTGTTACCTATTTGTTGTTGTAATGGTGCATTTTTATTTCAATGGTGTCTAGAGAGAGAATGGGGTCAAAATTATGGGTCTGGACTGTTAGCTTAAACCAAACGGAGTGAATTTCATTTAAAAAATAAGTTTAACAACCCACAATAATAATCATGGTTATGTTTTTTCTTACTCTGCCAATGATAGACATCTGTCTTCTTTCCGTTTTCATGTACTGGGTTTTATAAAACTTGATAAGCCCAAGATGTAAGCGGGGGGTTGGGGGGGGGAGAGAGAAAGCGAGCACGTGAGCAGGGGGAGGAAAGAGAAAAACACAAAGAAAGGATGAAAAGAAACGTGGCACCTTTAACCATGCTTGCTTGGTATTTCAGAAAGAACCCAAAACGAACTTCCCATAACCAGAGGAACCACATTGAGAACTTGGCAAATCCATATGTGGGCCAAATTTTTGTGACACTTTTCTCTGAAAAGAGAAGTCTCCCTAATAAAGGTGATCTCCAACTTAGTTCAGTGCAGAAGGTCATCTAGCCTTCCTTCCGTACAACTGTCTCATTTCCATGAAATGTTCACATTTTCAGATGAGTCACAAATCTTTATCATCTATGGTAACCCCTTTCCATTGCATGGACGCAAAAACATCCCAAGCACTCAGAGAAAATCCTATTTGGTTTCTGAGTGTTTGCTCTTTTTTGGGCATCTTTCTATGCCTTCGGGATACAGCAGTGTCCAAAACTACCTCCCCACCCAGCTCATGTTCCGTTGCAGGGACAGCAGGTAAACAAGTAATAACTCAGGTGATGACAGATGCCATGAAGGCGGTGGGGTGGGAAGTGATGAGCAGGGGGAGTTGATGAATGCTGTCTTAGGATGGTTCTTGGATGAGGTGCATTTGTGCCAAGAGAGGGGTAAGGTGGGGGGATGAAAGGAAGGCATAGCGGTATCTGGCAGGAAGTGCATGCAGAAGGAATAATCAAGTGACAATCATTCCTCTTCCGCCATGATTTTAAAAGGTATTTAAGGATTTCCTATCGCTGTTGGTACTTCTTTATGTATTAATTGCCTTTTTTTTGTTGTTGTTAGACAATGTTTGTTCTTAGGCAATCTCAGATATAAACTTCTAGAGATCATGACAACTTACAGGAAACTTTTTGGAGGAAATCAGTACTTTAAAACTTATTGTAAGTATGTGCATGGAAAGTCTTCCGTTTGAATATGTTGCAAGACTCTTTGAATCTAATGTAGGAAACCAGATCAACCACCGCCCAGGGAAGATGAGACCATTTCAAAAGCCCCTCAGCTGTCCAGCCAGTATGACATCTCTGTTTTATGGTTTTTTGATCTGATAAGGAGCCTAGAACACTGTGAGTCACATGCAGGGGTTGGTTCTAGAGGAACCAGAATCCCAAGCACTTCAGCCTCCTTCCTGGAATGTTCTCCAAGATTTATTTCGTGTGGCACCCAAATTGCCAAGAGTGGAACAAACATGAACTGGCTTCTGAGTAACAGTGTTTGCTTGGGCCATATGCACAACTGGGGCATTCGTGCGGCTGGGCAATTTACACAACTGGGTCATTTGCACAACTGGGCTCTTTGCACAGCTGTAGCTGGAGGTGCTTCTTTTCTGTCTTGGTAAGTGATCCTTTGCATTCTCTCAGAGTCAGGGGACACATACTAAGAAAGCTTGCAGCTCTGAGTCCCATGTCTCACACAAACCCTGGGCAGCTTGGTGGGCTACACCACATTCCCCAAATCCAGAAGTGACATTGGGTTGCATGGATTAGCCTGACACCGAGGCACTTGCCCACTTCACCCTTCCCAGTTTCCTCGACACCTGTGAAGGGCTCTGCGGAGCGTTGCCTGAGATGAGAGATTTCAGCATCCGTCCCCAGAGATGGGATGGTAACAGCAAGGGGCTTAGTGATTTCCCGCTCCCTATTTGTTATTGAAGAATTTGGAAGCCAGCCTGGGTGACCTGGGATCCATAACCTCTAATAACATATCCCTCGTCTATGGAGTTTAAACACACAATGTTGATTTTACTTCATTTGACCTCCTTCAGGGTCATGGCCGAGGGTCTGCTCTTGGAGACAACTGGCAGCTTGACTCAACTCCTCTGCATGGCCGTTACCTTTACCTGACTGGCTGGGGGTTACATGAGATACTGTTCGCTTAGCCCACAGCTCTAGACACAGCTCTGTTTAAGGTACGGTGACAAATCCAGCCTGACTCCCAGGCAGATTCCGCAGATACTAAACGTGGGGTAACATTTACCAGCAGACTGCAGAGGATTGTTTTCCCCGTTTCGGGGCTCAGGGGCCGTCATAGCGGTGGGCACGGAGGGCAGGTGAATTCTTGGAGGAGGAATGCTTGTTTCGTTGGCTTCTCTCCCCCTGTATTGCCATCTTTTCTCGGTTGTACAGACATCTGGCCGCACACTGGCTTTAAATGGCCTCAGACAGGGACGCCTGGGTGGCTCAGTCGGTTAAGCGTCTGCCTTCGGCTCAGGTCGTGATCCCAGGGTCCTGGGATTGAGTCCCGCATCGGGCTCCCTGCTCCGCGGGGAGCCTGCTTCTCCCTCTGCCTCTGTCTCTCTCTCTCTCTGTCTCTCATGAATAAATAAATAAAATCTTTAAAAAAATAAATAAATAAATAAATGGCCTCAGACAGTAGAGAAGTCCCCATGTCCCCACTGTTGTGGTGCCTTCTTGGTCCTTGATGGTTACAATGTAGGAGGGCTTGGTGGCATCTCCGTGCGGTCAGTCTTGTGACCACAGTGCAAATGCACACTGTCTTCCCTGATTTCTCTGATTGCTCTTTTTTTTTTTTTAAAGATTTTTATTCACTTATTTGAGAGAGAGAAAAAGAGAAAGAGCAGGGGGAGAGAAAGAGAGAGATGAAAATCTCAAGCAGACTCCTCTGTGAGCATGGAGTCCCATGCGGGGCTCAATCTCACCGCCCTGAGATCATGACCTGAGCCAAAACCAATCGGATGCTCAACCAACTGAGCCACCCAATTGCTTGGTTTTTATTACTCCTAGAAATAGTCTTGGTTGGGACTAGGCACACAGACAGGCACACATGGACACATTCATACACACACACTCACACACACAAATGCAGAGACACACAGATAAATTCACAGACATACTCACACAGAGGTGCATGCATACGTATACACACACGCTCACACACCCAGATAGACAGAGACACACCACTCACACAAGTACATACAGACACACATAGACAACTCAGAAGTCCACACATTCACACACACACACACACACACACACACACACGAGCGAGGGTCTCCTGGCTATGTCATAGCCAATTAGCTCCTGGGCTGTTAAAATTCTGTAGCTGACCTAAGGCAAAGTACAGCCTGAATGAGTACCTTTAGATTTACTTTAGAATAAACTATGGTATTGTTGTGAGAAACAGATTCAGAAAAACATGCCAGATTTCAAGAGCATTTGAATGATTAATTTGAGGGACTGAGTAGGTAGCAAATATTTGGCTAGAATTGCCTATCCTCAGACAGTGCAGTTGAAAGAAGAGCCTTTGAATGATGAGCTATTTATAACACTATTTTAAAAGGTTACCTTGTTGAAATGCAACATCTCATTAGGAGTTAAATCCTGGAACGGGCTGGGAAAAAAAAGTGGTACTTGAAAATAACATGTTGTCAGGGGAGCGAGGAAATGTTACAGTGTGACTGTCTCTCTGTGAAGTGAGCATACGACCACAAGGACTGGATCTTCTGTGGTGAGAAATCCTGTCGCTCTCCTGAGCCCAGAAGCCCTTACAGATGGCAGAGTAGAGAGATGTTTTCTTAATGCTTTAAGGTAAAATATTACATGACAGAGCACAAGAAAACATGTTCCTCTAAAAAGCAAATTGATGGAATCTGTCATTTTAGAAAGCTAAGATTATCAAGGACTCTTCATGTCTCGAGGAAAATAATGGAGAGGAAATGTCAGGCACTGTGGTTTTCCTGAATAGGCTTTAGCTCATATACATCAGAAGTCAGTTTTTAAGAAAGTCAATTTTTCACACATTTACAGAAATAATTCGCTTCAGATCTGCAATGAAGGCTTGAAACCACATGCGTTTTTGAAACTGCCAATCCAGGATACTGTCTGGGGCATCTTTTTTTTTTTTTTAAATACCTAAATTAGATCTATGCAGAATGTGGAAATAGCAGATAACAGGCGATGTGGAGCTAATAAAGACAAAAATGGTAAAGGCACTTTCTCTGAGCCCATGTCTCCCTCCAGACACAGTGAAGGGACAGTGCGGTGGGGCCATCCCCAAGGTCACAGGCAGCGGGTGCGCGAATCTGTTCAGAGACGATGTTAGGTGTTTTGGTCCACTATTTAAAACTACAAAACCAACAATTACAGTTAGATACTATTCATTCCGAGATTCAAGGTGGGAGAAAGCAGACCAAAACTGAAAAAGAGCCCGCGGCCTCTGATGGACCGTGGTAGCCCAGGGCAGGGAAGGAGCCAGCACAGTCGGGACTGTCCTGCAAGGGGACACTGGGGCTCGCACGGAGGGAGGAAGGAGGTGCAGGGACCACGCAGTGGTTCCAGCTCTGGCGTCTGTGCATGAAGAGGCCCGCCTGGAACCTTCCCAGGGCCTCTCCTTCCAGGGTCTGTCCGCTGCATCCCACCGTGGGAGACGTTCCTTACAAGTCCGTGGTGTGTCGGGCGGAGGTTTTTCCGGAGAGCCAGCACTTGACAAGAATGCCACACATCTGACGCTGTAGCCAGAGAAGCCTATTTGAATCATTGAAAGGCTGGGTGAGGGAATTTGTGAGCACCTAATAATAGAATTTCAAAAATCCTTTTTTATTTATTTTAAGCACATTTCAGTAGCAGAGGCATTGTTCTTGAATAGCCCATGCACTGTAAGTGTATTCTCAGTGTTTAGCAGGCAAGGAGCTTTAGTTGTCCACATGGACATGTATTTAAGTGTTTTAAAGCATTTGTCCTGAAATATATTTTTTATGTTGCCAATTTACACTGTATAGATGCAAAGATTTAGTGGGCAAGGACTGACTTTATCCCAGTCCTGCTCAGAGTTAATGAGTAAAAATTCTGAAATTAATATCTAAAAACTCAGTCCCTTTGAATGTCTTAAAAAGTTCCCCTGCCTGAGTGTAGGTTCCAGTTAATAGCACTCATACTACTACTCTTCAGTTTGTAGATGGTTTTACAAAGAATACCAAATGCTAGAATCCATGCCCCTGAAAGTATTAAACTTGTTTTTATTTTCATTATAAAACATACTTGTTTGATTCTATTAGAATACCTGTGAAAACCATTTTGTAAAATTTTAACGATGAGATCCTGATTGAGGAAGTCTCTCCTAATTTCCTAGAAACCATTAATTAAAATTTCAAAGTATCAACCTCTGTGTTACATATTCATCCGAAAAAAATGTATTATTTAGACAACAAACGCTGTTGCCTTGCGATAGGTTATTTTTTTTCAAGTGAGCCAACACAACGGAATAAAATATATGATCTGTCGCGGCTGACTCACTTCCTGTTTCAATAACAAGAGTGTCATCCGCTACATGCTAAGCAGCACACTTTGTTACTGTGTGTGTGGCTTTATGTGGACACGTTGCCAGAAAGTTCTTAGGGAAAATACACTCATCATTCTAATACCAAAAAAGAAACTTTCGGTGAGCAGTTTTGGCTGTAGCCGTTGCCCTCTTTATTATTTCCGCTATAACCAAGCCTCCCTAATGGGAGCGAGAATGCTTGCCTGGCAGCATGAAATGCCGCTGTAATTTCACCCGGCAAAGGGGCCCTTTACTCCTGTCCTCAAAGTCCTAACCCAAAGGAGCAGTGGTTTCCCCCAAGGTTGAGAGTTGTGCTCCAGCTGGCCACCCGGCTTTGCTCTCAAGTGACCACCTGACCTCGGACCTCCATTTCCACATTTGTGAAATGATGGTGTCAAATAGCCTCATCTCCCTAGGCTTCCTGCAGTGACAAACTCTGCGGCTCTTTGCCCGGAATCACGAAATCGTGTTGGCATGTTTCTGTGCCATCTGTGCCCACGGCTCCCTGAACCGAGAAGCCGGCCCCCCAGGGGGGTCACGCGGCACATTTTAGGTGATTCACCTGCGTGATTCATGGTCACACTGCCTTCAGGGCAAGGCAGTCGTGGCCCTGGGGTGCTAGAGTTTTTGCAAATCACTGCAGCTCAGCAGTTGAAGAGCTCCGGACTGCCCCTGGGCGGGTGGGCTGGAAGACGCGGTCCAGGGCTCGGAGGACATGGCAGGCGGGGGAGGAAGAGAATTGGTGTGTCTAGTCCGACCACTTCCGAAATAGCATCCTAGGCTGTTGGGGGCGTTAACGTGATTTGGGTCAGATCCACAGTGCACCGAGACACGTTCCAGGGCCTTGCAGGCTTCACCGGCAGGCAGCCACCTCGCTGACTCATGAGGTGTGACATTGCCCTAAGAGTAAGAATGAAGTAAGGTCTTTTTGGAGGGGAGTAGGCCTTCCTGCGGTAGAAAGGGAACTTCAGACAAACAGCCAGTCATGGCTTTGCCCCCCCCCCATTTAAAATCTTGTTGCCTCTATGGCCGCATCTGGGTACCAACCATCTCTCTTTCAAAATCCCCGTACAGAATTACATGATGACCATGTTGCTTCTCAAGTGTGTGTTAAAAATCCATCCAGAGCCTCATCTTAAGGCGTCACTAAGTTATAATAATTAACATCTTATTTACATTCAGTAGAACTCTACACAAGTGTCTAATGTGGGGGAAGGCATTCTCCAATTGCTAAGTCAACATTTGCCCTCAGTCACAAAGAAGGAATACAATGGGCATGACGCTGTTTTCCTGTCACCGACTGCGCAAGGTGGCCTTGGTGGGAGTGGTGTGCGAGGGCCGCTGGGTGGGACGGACCTGCGCCATCAGCCTGGTGCACCTGCATGGTCCCTGTGTGCCTGGGATGAGGGCCAACACTCCTTATTGTGACTGGGCTGTCGCTTGGGCCTCAGTCACATGAGCACGGTTTAAGAATATGCTGCCGTGCAAACTGCTGAAAATATGCTCATCCTCTCTCCTTCTGCTAAAGCCTGAAGTTCCTGGGGTGGGGGACACATATCGTCCTCAGGAGCTGGGCCCACAGTCTGTTGATGGGCCTTGGGCCATGGGTTCAGGTCTCAGTCAGACACGATCTGGGGATGTGGAAGTAGATTGGGCTAATCTCAGGGCTTCAATCCATTCCAGAGTGACCTGGTCTGGCTCTAGCATTTAGAAGTCATTTGGATCTCTGAGTCCCATGAAGAACCTAAGAAATACAAAGTCTACCCCTGAATTGCTTCTGCTTATCAAGAGCTTGTGGGCTGTATATTGACTAGGGCTGGTCACCTCTTGCTTCTGCTCAAATTAAAGCAACAGGCTGGGTATCTGTGGTCTCCCTCCATGCCCTGTCCCGGGGGCTCTCTCCAAGTATCCTTGGGTCATTGATTTTCCTGCAGCAAGGGGACAGGTGAGTCTCCACATCAGGCTCTCACTTCCAATGGTGTGGTCTCAGAATCCTCCAGCCTGAGTCCCATAACTGGCCATCTAGGTTGAAAGCTTCTTGATCTGAAGATCAAGTGTACTGAAGCTACACTTGGTAAAGGGCTGAAAACGTTTGCACCTCTTCTTTTTAGGCTCCTCTCTTGTGAGCTGCCCCCACCCCCACCCCCCTTTGCTTTGCTTTGCCACAATGTCCCTTCCTTTCTTCCACCTTCTTCTTTCCAGCCATCCTTGCTTTGCCTGATCTTCCTCCCCTGCCTGTCTATAGGCCCCTGTGTGGTATGATTTGTTTGACAATCTGAAATGTAGAGTTCCCTCTGCACGACTGTCTTCAGTTAGGGGTGGGCCAGGTAAGACTATTTCCCTGACCCCCAGCTCACTCATCCAGCCGTGGTTTTCTAGAAGGAGCTTTCCAGCTGGGTGACCTCGAGCTGGTCTCATCTGTAGCATGAGGACATGAAGATGGACTCTGCAGAGTCGTGGGGAGGGGAAATGCCCGGTCTGTTGCTTGACACAGAGCTGGTGCTTGGTGAACGTCACTGACCGTCCCTCCCGGATCTCTGGACTCCAACTCTTTGAAAGCTCTTCACAGACATGGCTCTGCCCCAGGTGCTATTGTTAGATGTTCTGATTTGTGGTTCTGCACTAGTGTGCTGGGCGGCCCGCTTGCTTCTGCACCCCAAGTCCCCCGCGCCCCTCGAGAGTGGCAAGCCAGAATAAAGGGCCCCGGCAAGCGATTAGCAGCCGTTCCTGCTGCTGTGGTTATAAACCCTGCTGCTATTTTAGGTCCGGTATTGTTCAGTCTGGGTTTCGTTTCCTTCACCAGCTATTTTGGCAACTGCCTGGCTCTGAAAGCGCAGGCTCTGTCATGGCCAGGGGCTCGCTGAGGGCCTCTGTCTGGTTTTACGTAGTGAGATGTCAGGCACCCACAGAAGAAATAGAGGGTGGGAGAAGTTACACTGATTGTCTTTCATTCAGAACGGTTTTAAAAATGTCTTTTTAAACAAGAGAGAGACGTTAGAATGTTTTACAAATGTGCTTTCATACCTAAAGTTAGGAGAAATCAGATTTACACAGTGATATTATTGTGAAAAATTGGAGAAAGAAATTGTAAAGAACATTCTAGAATGTCTCTAGGTATACATTACAGTGTGTGTGTGTGTGTGTGTGTGTGTGTGTGTGTATGTGTGTTCGGAGGGAATTCCTCATCTACTCATCTGTTTTCCGAATAGGATGGCTCCTATAATCCCAGGAAAACCTCTTTCTTTACATCCCTCAGAGATGTCTGTCCATACATGGGTTCCTCAGAACATTAGCATATGATTATACAATAATTGAGGCGTGGGGAGTTTCGGCTGTGGGTGTTTCATACAATGTGACACCATGTATTAAAAACGGTAAGATTCACTTCAGGCCCATGAGGGTCAGAGTACTTTGTACAGATCATTCCCTGTTGTTCCGACGGCCAGGGGAGCGGGCAGCCTTGTGAGGACGATGGCAGGCTGCTAAGTGTGGAGATTCCATGTGGAATTTTCTATAATCCAGAGACAGTCCTGAGGCTGACGCATGTAAAAACCGGAGGGGTTTGCCTCCCTGTCAAAACCGGTCAGCTCCCCACGCATAGTTAGCTGAGCTTACAGCAAATGCACTCACAGGTGAGACAGCCTTTGGCACCCAACCCTTAACTTTCAGTTCAGAGGACGGTGAGTTCCCAGTACTGGGGAGTAGAGGCTGATGTCATCGAAAAGATATGGCCCTGCTTTGAAATCAGCAAGTGCGTTCAAAGTTCTCCAGCACGCACACACACACACACACACACACACACCCTGGAAAATGTGTTTCCGAAGAGCCAGGAGCAGCCCTTTGATAAACAGATGTTCTCAAAACAACAAACAAACAAACAAAACCAAGGACATGTGTGTGGTTTCTGCTGAAGAATGCTCCAGAGTTTGTACACGGGCATTACAATCCTGTATTCACTTAGCACTTTCCCGGAAGATGTTGCTGGGAGTGAAAACCAAAATTAGCTCTAGGCCAAGAGTGAATAATTTCGACAGCCACTCTAAAATGGTTTGTATGTTTGGAGCCATATATGGGTGAAAGTAACGATTTCAACAGGAAGCAAAAAAAAAAAAGGGGAAAACTTTTGTACACACCAGAAAAATACTTCAACTTTAATTTGTGAAAGAGGTCAGATTCCCAAGACTTGCTGAATGACACTCTAGGTAGTTTTAAAATTTGTTTTTATGAAATTTATTTGAAATGCTTCACCGACTTTCAGGGCCAAATCAGGAAACACTGCTTCCACTAATTATTATTTAACAGTTGGCTAGCATTTCTCTTCTGTATGTGTTCTCCTTTTCATAACGAAAAACCAGTGAACATTTAATTGAATTTTGATGATAATCTTAATAGCGCCATTCTACATTTACTCCTTCAAGCAATTTCATGTTTGCAAATTGCCTTTGCATTCCTTGTAGCTAGTTACATAACTTACTTTGCTCAAAGAGTAAAATTAAATTCTTACTAATATGACGTGTTTTGGCTTTTTCAGGGTAAACACACAAACATGTCAAGAAATGCCCAGAGTGAACTCATGAGGGCAGGGACTGACCAGTGCTGGTTATGAAGTGTCTCCCCATAGTCTTTCCAGTAGACCACATGCAGCCATTCTGACAGAACTGGGGGTGGGCATCGAAATAAAGTCCTGCAATGTAGCATTTCCTGACATGCTGTCAAGTTGACTTTGTCACCTAAACTCTCATCAACTGGCATGCTTGGCAGCCCGGTGGGGAGCTGGTTAGAGTCCAGAAATATAAGCCCCCAGTGTTTCCCAGCTGGAGAGGCTAGAAAACGGTCCAGTGCACCGACTTCTCAGCAAATAGTAAGTAAAAGCTGGAGATCCCAAAAAGGATCTCAAAGGACATAGGTCCCAGCGGGTTCGTGGTTCTGCCGGGGAGCACCTTGGTTCCCTTGGGCCGGGCACATGGTGGCTGTGCTGATGATTATTAGGAGATATTTAAAAATTTGTTTTCCTTTAGATCACTGGCTTTGTGTCCATTTTATGCATAGATGTGCTTATGTGCTAGCTCACCACAGTAACGCTTGCCATGCCGGCAGTAATTCCCAGGGCACTTGAGGAGGACCGGAGAACGTTCGCATGGGGTTGTCAGGTGAGCAAGCCACTCCTCCCTGAAACCTGCTCTCCACGGACGGTACTTCCCGTCCCTCAAACATGGTGTGCTGTGGCACATTCTGGTAAGTACACTTGTAGGCATTGATTTGAAGAAGTGCTTTTCCCCTAAATCTAAAACCCAGAGGGGTAAGAACTAGCATTTCTTTCTGTTTTTTAAAAGTCCTAAAGACAAGAGCTCTTTCCTTCCAGCAGGGGCCTGCGGTTGCTGCAGAACTCAAACACGGACCCGCCAGGACACCTTCTCCAGAGTTTCATGGGGGCTCAGGAACTGGTTCTCCCCTCTGCCCAGTTGTACCGAGCACCACAGAAAGACAACACGTTCGTTGTTTGGACGATGAGGGTGCTTCCGTAAGCACTCACAGCCATTCACCATCCTTCCTGGATTAGAGCAAAACGCCCCTGAAAGACATCTGTCTCCGGCTGCCACCTTTTACAATTCGCAGGCCACCGCCCCGGGAATCACAGTGGGTCTGTGTGTGCATGGCTGAAGAGAATAAGAGGGGTTGAAGAGTCCTCACCTGACCTCTCTTCCAGGAGCCTGCTGTGACTGGCCCCCCGGGCCTGCTTCCCCACACCCAGCAATCTCCTTTCTGCGCCGGCAGCTCTCTAAGGCAATGAAAAACGAGACTAGTAGTAATAGCAGGAGTTGTATCTGGCTCTTGAACGTAGCCACCCCATTCCCTCACACATGCTTACGTGCGCCATCTTTCCGCACTGGCTTCCGCCCTCACTGGGTTGTTTCTCCGTACAAAGTGGGAAATGTTCAGGAGGGAGGCCGCAGGTTTTCCTAAATAGTCTACCTCAGGAGTGAGATCCTCAATCCTGACCAAGGTTTGGGTCTATGGCCCAACCTAATTAATAGGTTTTTGTGTTTTCTAGAGACAGATTAAAATTCACTTACCTTCCTAAAAATATCTCAGGTTCAGACAGTGTAAGTTAATACGCTTCAATTGTTCAGGCGTCTGGGAAAAATATCTGTACTCTATTGAGTTAAATCAGAGAAAAATATGCTTTGATAGAGTCCCAAGTCAGAAATAAAAGATAAATGTTCATGTTTTTAGTAAGGTTCCGTGGTGGTTTCCAACATGTCCACAAGTTCTTCAATAATCCTTCTCTTGAGCGTGGGCTGGACTCAGTGCCTCCCCTCTAATGGAGAGAATGTGGCGAAGTGAGTGTGACTGTGTGGGTACCTGAGACCAGAAGGCGCACGGTCTCCTCTGTGAGTGTTTCAGATCACTGGCCTGGGGGAGGCCGGCTGCACATGGTGAGGAGCCTCGGCCCCTGGGGGAGAGGATGGCGCCCAGAGCCGCATGAACAGATTCTCTTCAGTGTGGCTTCTCCTCGGTCAAGTCTTCAAAGGACAGCAGCCTCATCCAACATCCTACATACAAGCTCCCGAGAGACCCCAAGTCGGCCCACCCAGCTAAGCTGCTCTGGGATTCCTGAAGTGAGGACTGTGAGATACTAAATAGTCACTGTCTCAGGCCGCTAGGTTTGGGGGTGATTTCTTTCATGTCGGTGGATGTCTAAGATAGAAAGCGCCGCGGCCATTAAAATACAGAGCAGTGGACAGAAATCCTAGGAATTTGCTATTTCATTTCTTTGAGTGGATTTTTGGGGGTGTTTTGGAAGGCTGTGCACATGAATTTATCTTATATTGACTTATTCTACCAGCACAATACCCCCCCCCCCCCGGTAGTCTCACCATTTACCAGGAGGAGGGGCATATTTCTGGTCTAGGCAGTTTTCACAGACACTGTGTTTCTTGTATGGTCAACGATGGAGAGATAACTTATCCATATCTCTTCAGCTATAGGCACAGGCCAAAAAAAAAAAAAAGGTATTATTGTTGCATCTGGAAGAATTCAGAGGAAGACAGAAGCCATCTATTTTAAATATAAATCATTCAAAATGTACCAAGTCAATAAGAAAGGGAAGTGTCAGATACATTCTCGGTTCATTCTTCTCATTGCTCCAAGCCACCCTTTGCTGATCCTGATCCAGTTTCTGATTCTGTGTTATTGAGATCCCTTGAGCAGATAGGAGCTCATGGCCAGAGAGATCCCATATTAGCAACACGGACAGGACAGACGTAGGGACATCTGGCCACAGCCTCCCGGCCAACAACCCCACACCTACCACCCCTCTGAGTGTGAGGGGTGGAGCTGGGACTGATGGAGATTTGGGGTGGTGCAAGGAATTTCAGGGCCCAATTTTTTAAAAACAAGATGATAATACTTATTCAGTGTTAAAAAATTGGGAAATACAGATAAACAAAAGGAAGAAGTACAAATTACCCATAATCACACAACCTAGAGGCAGGTGCCATTGGGCTGCCCAGCCTGGTCGCTGGTTGGGGGCTGGGGGGGCAGTGGAGGTCGGGCTGGGAGAGTATCTTTCTCTACGAACAGTGGGATGTGTAGCCTAGGGGAAGCTGTGAGCACCCTCAGAGTCTCAGTGCATGTACGACCTGCTCCATTTTCACTCATCTGTGTTTATCCGTCTATTCACACAGCTGTGCGTGTGTTTAACTTATCGGGATAAATAATAGCCAGCTTTGTGTTTGGGACCTGCTGTATATCTTTAAGAATATATTAGGTGCATTATTCTGTATTAGTGAATATCTATTTGTCTCGTCATAACACCCACAGAATAAAATACTGTATAAACACAGAGTCAGTTTGCAGTTACTATCCCCGTAGTTAATAGTGCGAAGGCTAGGATTCAAAGTGCTAGATCAGAAGTAGACACGTTTTTAGGACTTTCGATATGTTTCATCAAATTACATTCTCAAAAAATTATGGTACCAAATTGCATTCCCACCGACCATGTTTCAGAGTGGACATACAGCATAAATTTTGTGAATCTACTGGCATTTAATGATTAAGCATTTGCTCCAAGTTTTAAACATTCGAAAAGAGCACACAACACAGTGGTCATGCAAGCCACACCTTCCCACGGTTAGAGAGAAACCCCCTTTGTGGGAATTCAAAGATGCTCCTATTTCGTATGGTATTGTTCCTGCTTTATAAGTGAGGGAACCCAAGGCTTACAGAAATTAGGTAAACCTCCAAATCACAGGACTGGTAATGTTCAAAGCCAGAATTCAAGGCTAAGGGGGGTGGGATCCCCAGCCCAGGAGCTTAACTTACCCTGCATTGTCTCTTGTCTCTAACATTTTCCTGCCCCCAGGACCCATGAGGTCCTACTGGCTGTTCCTGAGTATGAACCTGATCCACCTGCTCCTTCTGATGATTGTGGAAATCCAACCACTTAATTTGGTCCCATTAGCCAGATTCACGTGAGCACTCAAAACATCATGGCTCTATTCATTTTTCACGTGTGGTGCCTTAGAGTTCCTGAATGCAAATGCTCAGCAGGGCTTCACAAGTTAAATCCATAGGCCATTTCTTGCTGTGATTTTTGGTATGGCATCTCAGACATACCAGAATGTGCTGTGACAGCTCCTCGTGACTAAGTCTTCTCTCTCACTACAAGAGAGTCACGTGTAATTGAGGAATAGATGTGTCTCCTTTGTTTCCCTTTCCGGCTTTGCAAATATACAGATGTAAAAAAAGAGACTATTTTAAAAGCATCTACTTGAGTGCAGGGTTAGTCACGTGATGAAAAAGGCACATCTGTGTGAGTTTCATGAGCATCTGCCAGTGATCACGCCCAGAAGACTTAAATGACTTACTTGTTGTTACACCTTCAAAAGGACGCAGCCCCCAGTCTGTAACCATTGGGATAAAAAGGGGAACCCAGTCCTGCAACATATCACTGTGTCACTGATGTTACATGACATGCGCTTGTGGAATTAAAACCAGCGGTGTGTTGACACTTTCTGGGAATAGCACCTAATCTGTTATCTTTACTTTCTTCCTCCCCAATTCCCAAGTTCCTTTAAAAGAGACCCAGGGAGGTGGGTGTCACCAGGACCCCTCTCCTTGTGGCCCTGGAGTCATCTCCACCAAGAGAATGCACCTGCTGTACTCCCAGGTCTGGTTCTGTTCAGGATGTAGACTGTGCTGTCTCTGCTCTGGATCGAGTGACCTACACATCAGCAACTTCAAACAACCGTTCTATTTTTTCTTGTGATTTTGTGGGAGAGATTTGGGAATGGCTCGAGCACGCAGTTCTCCCTGGGGGTCCCTCATACAATTGCAGTCGGACACGTTGGCAAGCTGCTGTCCCCGGAAGGCCGACCGGGCTGGAGGTTCCAGATGGCCCCGTCCCATGGGAGGTGTCTGGTGCTGCCTGTGGGCTGGGAGCCCCGCCGGGGCTGCCAACGGGAGCACCTACAGGTGACCTCCCAGGCCTCCCAGAACGGCAGACTCCGGGCAGCTGGACGCCAGGCGTCCCAGGGCGCTAGCTTCCCAGGGCGAGCAGCGCAAGCAAACCACCTCAGAGCTGCTCAGCTTCTCTGACCTAACTGTAGAAGTCCTATGGGAGCACATACATCATAAGCTGTTGGTTGAAGCCCTCACATATCCAGCCAGAGTCAAAGGGAAAGGACACAGACGTCACCCTCTTCACAGGGGGAGAGGATCAAAGAATTTGGAGCCATGTTGTTAAAACAACCCCAATCAATACCCAATATTACTGTGTTAGGCACTTCCTAAATTCAAGAATATATTTTTTGAGTGACCAGATTGACATATTTATAAATCATTACACTTTGTGTTTTCTTTTTTTTTCTCCTTTTATATTTTTAACTTAAATTCAATTAGCCAACATATAGTACATCATATACTTTGTGTTTTCATTGGCCTGCTTAGACATAACAGAATACAGCACTGGTAGGAATTCTGCTCACAGAATCATCACACGTTGGACTCCTGATCTGACACGGCAGATTGGGGGTCAGCATTTGCTAATTGCAATTAAATTTTGTGTGGGATGTTTCTGACTGCAAATATAAATGGGTCCTCCCATAGATTAGCTCTGGAGAAAATTTTCATGATGACCTAGACTCATTTATCTATGGGGATGTAGGCATTGAAGTGGGAGAGGGTTCCACGCCCAGCTCCTGTCCTGGGTTTTAAAGAAGGTTTGAAACAGAGGGCAGTTGATTGCTCTCTGTCCTTCTCTGACAGCAGAAAGGAGAAAACGGGGGAGTCTTAGCTTTACCAGCACACTGTGCTTTACACTGAGCTTTCCTTTTGGGAACCAAATGCAGGTGCCTCTGTCTGAAGAATCCTGTTTTCCAGGAAGCCTATAAGAAAAATAACAGAGCTCAAGTAGGCCAAAGGGAAAATGCAGTTTGGGTGGACTTCTGACCAACAAGAAGGGTTCATTCATGTTTGCATTAAGCATGGTCCCACCCATAAGCCAAGCTGCCAACCCATAAGATCTCCAAGGTCTCTGAGGCCACTGTGGCATCACTTCCCTTCTAGAACCCTCTCCTTGCCCAGTGCAGGAACCAGTCCAAACTCCCCGAATGGAAACCAGAAGCTGAACATGTAGGGGACTTCATTCTTTACCACCCCTCCCCCTTTGTCTGTGGTCTCGAGGTCTCTGGACGTGAAAAAGGAACTGTTCCCCACAGAAATTAGGGGACCCAACTGTAAACATACCACTAGGTAACAGATTCCCCTGGCAGTAAAAGAATATGGATTAATGGAAATTTCAGTTGGTTAGGGAAAAGCTCCCTCGCCTACTAGGAAGCACCCTTGCTCATGACACCAGGAGCACATCAATTCATAATCCAAAAAGCACCTGCACGGGAGCATTCTTGCAATATATCACACATCCCGTCTCGAAAGCTTGCTTCTGAACTTCGGCACAATTGCCACTGAAGTTCCTCTTCGGGCATATTTATGTTCAGGGTAAATATATTCTACAGATCATTATTATCCCTTAAAAACATTTACTTCCTATTCTGCAGCTCCATTTGTAGAAAGTAGAAGGGATTGCCCTGGGCTGGTTTTCTTGAGAAGGTCTAGTGAGTGAAAAGAAGGGTAGAGAATGGTGTTCTATCAGGTCTAAAGTAGACACCACAGGTTCACTTCATATCCTACTCCTAAAGCTACTGCCCTAATGTTCAGCTGGAAGGCCGCTGGGTCATTGCTATGACCTTTTTTTTTTTTTTTGAAGTATAACTGACAATGTTATAATAGTTTCAAGTGTACAACACGGTGATCCCACAATTCTCTATATTACTCAGTGCTCACCATGATAAACGTAGTCACCATGCAATGCTATTACAGTGTTACTGCTTGTATTCCCTATGCGGTACTTTTCATCTCTGTGACTTATTTATTTTATAACTGGAAGTTTGTACCTCTTAATCCCCATCACCTGTCTCCCCCCTCCCCCCACCTCCCTCCCCTTTGGCAACCACCAGTTTATTCTCTGTATTTAAGAGTCTGCTTGTTCATTTGTTTTGTTTTTCAGATTCTTCATATAAATGAAATCATATGGTATTTTTTTTTCTCCGTCTGACTTATTTCACTTAGCATAATACCCTCTAGGTCCACCTGTGTTGTCACAAATGGCAAGAGAGACACATACATCAGTGGAAATAAACCCATGCTTATACGGTCAATTAATCTATGACAAAGGAGGCAAGAATATACAATGGGGAAAAGACAGTCTCTTCAATAGATGGTGTCGAGAAAACTGGACAGCTACATGCAAAAGAATGAAGCTGGACCACTTTCTTATACCATACACAAAAATAAACTCAAAATAGATTAAGGACCTACATGTGAGACCTGAAGCCATGAAACTCCTGACAGAAAACACAGGCAGTAATCTCTTGGACATCAGCCTTAGCAACATATTTATGAATATGTCTCCTCAGGCAAGGGAAACAAAAGCAAAAATAAACTATTGGGACTACATCAAAATAAAAAGCTTTTGCACAGCAAAGGAAACCATCAAACAAAACAAGGCAACCCATTGAATGGGACAAGATATTTGCAAATGATACAGCCAATGAGGGGTTAATATCCAAAATAGATAAGTAACTTATGCAACTCAACACCAAGAAAGCAATTGATTAAAAAATGGGAAGAGGACCTACATAGACAATTTTCCAAAGAAAACATACAGATGGCCAACAGACACATGAAAAGATGCTCAACATCACTAATAATCAGAGAAATGCAAATCAAAACCACAATGAGACATCACCTCACACCTGTCAGAATGGCTAGTATCAAAAAGGCAAGAAATAACGGGTGTTGGCGAGGATGTGGAGAAAAAAGAACCCTCATGCACTGTTGGTGGGAATGCAGACTGGTGCAACCACTGTGGAGAACAGTATGGAGGTTCCTCAAAAAATTAAAACTAGAATCACCACATAATCCAGTAATTCCTCTACTGGGTATCTACCCACAAAATACAAGAACGCTAATTTGAAAAAAGATAGGCACCCCTATGTTTATGCAGCATTTTTTACTGTCACCAGGACACGGAAGCAACCCAAGGGCCCATCAATAGATGAATGGGTAAAGATATGGTATATACACACAATGGAGTATCACTCAGCCATTAAAAGGAACAAAATTGTTACTCTTACTTTAATTGACTGGAATCTATCAAACTTGCAGCTTTGTTGACAAGTACTGAGAAATATTCTTAGCCACAGCTAATTGTGTTCGAAAAACTTGTTCATCTTCATCACCATGTATAAGGACCGTCTCTGGGTGGAGCTGACCCCAAGTCCCGTCAGTTACCCTCATCTGACGTAACCTTCCACACTTCGCTCTGGCATAGCAAACTGCAGGGGCAATGGGCTGGTGACCTGTGGTTCAAAGCATATGGGAGAAGTCATAAGCTGCTCGGGGTGACCTGGAGCTTCCAGGGCTGACGGGAGTGAGGCAGCGAGCAGGCTTTGTGACGTGAGTACACGGACGGCTCCTGCCGCTGGAGCCACCGATCTTTGTGACTTTTCCACAGAATTCTCTGCAGGGCTGTGCTCCTTCTGGAGTTCCCAAGAAAGGCCCACTCAGATGCCCACTGCCTGGCTTCAGAGGTCATAGCTTCCATCAGCAACCTGAACCCGCAGCATTAGTGGGGTTGGAGGGAGGGGAGAGGGATGGAGGGATGGAGAAGGTATAATACACCGCAAGACGTCCTGTTCTACCGAATATTCCCTTGCCAGAGGAGAGCATCCAGCATAGCTCCAGACGTGCCGTGGCATCATTTCTCAGCTAGGGAAATCATGTTGTCAGTGGGGCACGTGGGCTTGGTCTGGGGGTATTTGGTGGCAAAGAAAAGAAACTGCTCGAAGTACATCAAAATAAGCCAACAGACTAGCTAACAGGAGTTTCTGTTGGAAGATACAGAGCTGACAGGCAGGAAGAGCTGCTTGCCTCATGAGAGATTGGAGCTGGGGTTCCAGAAGTCGTGCGCTGCCCAGGGAGCGTCCCTCCCTCAGAGCCCACGGGGTTTACAGAATGCATCCTGTTCAGAAACCCAATGATTCCTGCCTCGAGATATGCCTGCTTCTTTCCATAGTTACTCGGAGCTTCAATAGACGAGCCTGCTTTTTCCCATAGAGGTGTGCGTGTATGAACGCATACATGCACACATGTGAGCACACTGCATTTCTAAGTAAGAATTTGTTTGACCGTCTGCAAATGTGCATTTGATGATCTTGCTCTGACACTTAAACCATCAGCAGGTGGCTTTCCCTCTGTGACGTGGGAGCGAAAACCTTCTTCCTGGTTCACAAACTTCCTTCCACCCAGGGCAAGGTGGTGCTGAATCCTATCATCATTAGCTCCTTCCTCTGATTTTGATACCATTCCATTCCATATACATGTATTTCTAAAAAGCATATGTTTTAATTTGCCAGTTTTCTTTGAACTTAATAAAAAAGAGTGCCAGGTTGTATATAATCAGAAACTTAACGTTTTTCAGCAGGTATTATATTGTTAAAATTTATATGGTGATTTCTGACGTCAAGTGTTATACATTTGTGTGAAGATGCTAGAAGATGACCCATTGATGGTTTCCCACAAGTTAAACTGGAAACTTTTTCCAGTGTCTAGTAGGTTAAATAATTTTTTTTTAAATCATGAATGGAATTTGAATTTCGTTAAAGTTTTCAGTATCTGTTTGATGAAGCAGAACTATCTGGTGGGGAAATTACCCAGAATGTGCCATGTGAGTGAAACAAAACCTACCAGGCGCTGAGCAAAAGAAACCAGACCCAAAAGAGACACACTGTGTGATTCCATTTCAAGAAGAGGGGTGTGCAGATGTGTCCGCAGAGATGCTCTATGTGGTTGTGGGTGTGGTCACACAGGTGTATGCAGTAGTTAATAGTCAATACACTGAACCCCACAATGGGTGCACTTTAGTATATGCAAATCACAGGTTGGTAACACTGATTTAAAAACCAGTGCCTGTTTCTTGCGCTTATCCTGGTGATTGAATGAGATGCGGCTTACACGGTGGGCGGGCGGGGACGCAGTCCTTTTGGCCACAGGTTTTCATCTCTTCTGCTGCCTTCCTGTTCACACAACTACACTTGGGAAGTTGGCTTTGGAGGGAGGTGGGTGGAAAAAGCAGGGATTGCCCCCCTGACAGGCTGGGGTCTAACCCAGGCAGGCCGTGGGCAGCTGTGATGAGAAAGTCCTCGTCCTTCAGGAGCATGGTCCCTGCCTCACATACTCCAAGTTTGGGTGCTTCAAATCTATCTCCTCAAATGCACATCTGCAAGACTCATTCTGACACCCTCCGGGTTGTGGGGCGTCATCGGAAATTTGAGGTCAGGAAGGTAGGACCCCTGGGGTTAGAGCCTTCCAGGGCCCCCATTGCTATTTCTGTGTCCCCCAGATGTGCAAGTGCATCTGGTGGGTTGTGCACATGCTTGTGAATGAATCAGTGACTGAGTGAGCACAAACTTCACCTCTTTGGAGCCTTTCTATTTCTCTGTCAGTAAAATGACAACGTTACTTCTCTTCTCGAGTGCTAAGCCTATAGGTTCCAGTAACTTCTTATCTCTGGAAAAATGATTTCCAGCATAGGGTATTTCAATTTTTTCCAGCTTCAGTTGGAAGTTATGGTTGACAAATAAAACTTGTGTATGTTTCAGGTACACGATGTGATGTTTTGATATATGTTGTGAGATGAACACCACAATCGTGCTAACACATCCACCGCCTCCTATAGTTACCATAGTTTGTGTGTGTGTATATCGTGAGGACACCTGAGATCTACTCGCAAAGCAACTTTCAAGTGTACAAGATAGTATTGTTAACTACAGTCACCACACTGTACCTGAGATCCCCAGATCTTTCCCATTTCCACATATGAGTGAGATGATTCAGTCAGTATTTGTCTTTCTGTGTCTGGCTTATCTCACGAGGCATAATGTCTTCCAAGTCCGTCCACATTGTTGCAAATGGCAGGATTTCCTTCTTTTTAAGGTTGAAACAATATTCCATTGCCACTTCAATTCATATCATTCATAGATGTTGGCATTATGCATTCCCATCTAAAATCACCGTTAATCCTTAGGCCATGCCTACAAACTTCTTGTGGCAGAAAATTTTCTTTTTAAGAGAAAGACCAGCAATCGGATTACCAGAAGGAACTGGATTCCCGGCTAAGGAACTGATATTGTGCCCCGACCTCACCATGGACCAGAGTCTGGAGGGGGCTGATTTGGGCTTAGGCTCTCCATAGATCCTGGGTCAACACAGGAATTCTGCCTCATGAGCTGGCGTATTCTTCTAAATGCCACTGTGGGGAATTTGTGAAATGGACATTTTATCCTATACATTCAATAAATAAGATGAAGGTGTTTTTCTCATGACTAATCTTTGAACACTGCCCAACAACGCATTCAAATACTCTGAAGTACGGATGCTGACCTGCTGTTTTTCTAAGTCAGCTTCCTTTTTGAAGGCTCACAACGAAATGCACATGAATACACAGAGTCAGGAAGCACACATTCAGAGATGCATGAGTCATACAGCAAATGCGTTCAAACTCACATGCAGATAAATCACCGCAGTGGTTTTTAGTTTAAAGCATATGACCTTGTAATATTTAGGAAAGTGGCGATCCTACAATTTTGTGTTGCCTTCAGCATTTATTGTACTTTACAGAAACTATGCATTTATTTCATGAATTCCACGGGAGGTATCTAAGAAGCATCTGTGTGTGTCATCTAGCTCTCGGCTTACGAGGATGACCTCTTGTTTCTAAGACTCGCCCTCAGAGACGGTAGAGATGCCAACTGTTGGAACTAACTGAAAATATACCGGCCTTTCCCCCCACCTCAAAACAAACAAACAAATAAGGCATTGTCTTGCTTTGAACACATCAGGTTTTCTCTATGAGGCGAGGTTGTCTGAATTCCCTCTGCGTACTTCTGGTGTGGCATTATCTGAATTTCCTGTTCATCTCTCTCTCAAGCAGCATCTCTTTTCCTTGATCTACATTTGGTCAATTAAGATAAACCCAGCGTTCACTATGAATTACAACTACAAGAACTTTACTCGTGACATTGTTAAGACTGAGACATAGGAAAGAAAATCACGTCAATCAAGAATAATATCATATTGTAGGGAGCACACCGAGCATATGATTCCCTTTCCCAATAGCCTGGCATGATGTTACTTCTCTTTCTAAAAACACCGTTTCTTTTGTGTGGGCCTTTGTGTAAAGCAGAGGAATGCTAAGCACTTTTATTTTAATCAGACTTGGTTTCTGGGAAATTCAGCTCTTCTCCCCTCCAGTTTATCAAGGTGGTGATGGAGGCCTATCAGTCTCACTGATTAGATAGTTGGTCCAACGCGCACAAGATCAAGCTAGAGCTGCTCCCTGTGATCTTCAAAGAGAAGGAAAGTCTAGATGAAAAGTGGAGGCATCCTGGTGATAAGAGCCAGCCACATAATTGAGAAATTAGGTCGTGATGAAGAGTCTTAACAGATACTGCGACTTAATCTTTCGTCTGTAACCCATTTGATTGGCACTAACTTAAGTTAGGAAAGTCTCGACATCTCAAAGGGAATAACTTTGGTTCTTCGGTTCATATTTTCCATATTGATTTCTTTTTTCTAGGTATGACATAAAGATTTTTAGGAATGAAAGTGCAATGTTGGAATACAATGATCAAGGTGCTGTCAGGCTCTTTATCTCACTGATATGCCCAAGAGCAGTGTGGACTTTTAAGAGGTATTCATGTCTCCTTAAGACAGAAGAGGATACAGAACTTAAATGAAGTTTAAATGACTTCCTTGGGGCCAGTGGCTAGTGAAGTATGGCTATGGGGCTAGATCAATTTCATGTACTAATTCTCTCTTCTCTGAATGGCACACAGTACAAATAGTTTTAAAACATATATTCTACTTGCTATGCGTTATTGGAAGAAAAGGTGATTTCCTTTTGATTTTAGTATATTAAGAAAGGAATTTTTTGATATATATGCTTAATATTATTGTCTCGATGACTCTATAAATCTATCTAATGGTCCTGGGATCCAGGTTACAATTTTGTATACTTAAGTATTCTACATTGGAACAGTATCCAAAATACTCATCTAGTATATTCAGATTTTTGGGGGTCAGAGTTACAATTCCGAACACTGTTACATAAAAACTGTAATTGTTCAGCTAAGGTGGAAATATTTCCAGAAAGAGTCTGAAGTATAGCTCTCATGCCTTCCTCAGAGCCTACTTTCACCAGAGATCTCCAACCTCTCAGAAGGCATTTTGGCTAAAAACTCAGTATTTTTGTTTATGACTTTTTTGTTTGTTTGTTTAGGTATAAGATGAATATTTACTTGGTATGACAGCAGGGTCTGGGATATGGAGGCTGAGTCTTCTTTAAGGAAAAAAGCTATAGTTAAAAAAAAGTAGTAGGTGAATGGCATATGCGTACAACAAAGACCTACGGGAAAGCTATAAAATAATTTAAATATACTGTATTTTTGTATGTCATCGTGGGTGGTTCCCATCACCTTGTTGGTGTTCGATCCCCAAGCAACAAAAAATAACTCGGGAGAGGAAATCTGACTGTGAGTACACCTTTATTTAGGATTGATGGGAAAAGACTCATGGCTGGAATGGTATGTCCAGCGCCTAGGAACAGAATTCCCCAGCCATGAAGTCATGGGGGAGTCTCTGCTCTGAAAATAAGGTATCTGTCACTTGGGGGAAAGATGAGGTTGCAGAGTACGTGCCACAGGATTATGAAAAATGTTGGAATATAGCCTGAGCAATTGGACTTTAGCAGACCATTAACCTCAGGCTACGTCAGGACAATTCCATTTATCTTAAGGCAAGTGTTTGAATGATGCAGATTGAATATCGGAGAAAACTGCAAACTGGCACAGTGTTCTGGAGTGGAATGAAGACACTGCCCATTTTTATAGCATCTCCAGAGAGAAAAATGTCCTTAACCTGGGGTGGGGATTACTTAAAAAAAACTTAAAAGCATTGAATAGAATCATTTAATGATAGGAAGATTATAGCAAGTCAGCTATCAATGAAGTAGATTTATATGAACAGGGATTCTCATAGAGGACTGAGGTCCCAAGCGGCCACCTCATGTCAGCCTCGTGCTCGGGACCACATTGGTGGTGAGGCTGCCGACCGTTCAGGTGTGTCCCCGAGTGTGTGTAAGAAGAGGCTGCTGAAGTACAGAGATAGAGGTTGTGGGTTAACTTGACTCTTTCAGAAATACGTGAGTCACGCGTGGCAGAGGTCACATCGGGCTTGCTCACAACTGAAAGTCACACACAGGGACACAGCTCCTCGTGTAGGAGGGGCCACGGCGCGTGGTGTTCTGTTGTTGTTATTTGTTCGTTGGTTTAAGTAAGCTCTACGCCTGATGTGGGGCTTGGACTCATGACCCTGAGATCAAGAGTCGCATCTGCACCTGCCGGGCGCCCCCAGGGCATTTGGTTTTGATTCTCACTGTTGCCTCCTCTCCATGACTTGCTGGTCACTGGTGGACGAGAGCCTCTGCTGGGCACGGATATAAACCATTGGCCAGGGGACTGGCTCAAGCTCTTGGCTCTGGTTATGAATACACTGGCCGTGAGGTGTCTTCCATTACTCCTAGGGGTCCCACCAACGACGATGGCTTCTGGTATTTCCAGTTGCAATGTAGCCCGAGACCAGGCTAGAATATTAGGTGGTGGGAGAGGTTACTTAGATATCTCCCTATGGTCTCAGATTTGGAAATCTCTGTAATGAGTCAGTGGGAATTAGAAAGCCACTCGTGAAACCAGAATATTCGGAAGGGTTGCTGACTCTCTCAAGAGCCTGGGCCCAGGTTATGTAGGCCAGATTCACTTTCAAAAGTATTTCTGAGGCTTGACCCCAGCGTTGGCTGGAAGAATGTGCCTTCACCCCGGACCTGGCCAGCTTTGGCTCCAGATAACGCTTCCCTGGAGGCTTGGGTGTCACAGAACCTATGAAAAGTCAGACAGAACCCCTCAGCCCCGATGACACCAGCTCCCGCCCTAACAGGACCCTGACAAATAAATTAAAGGATGCTTGAAACCCGCTGCTGTTATTTTGATGACAGTAAGGAGGAAGAGGAGAAAAGGGGAATCTGTCAGCAACCACATGTAATCGTAGGGCATTTACAAAAGTTTTAAGAACGTCTGTGGCTTGAGCTGGCCGCGGGAGGGGTAATTCTGTGACTCTGTCTCAGAAAGCACTGTCCCTTCCTTAGGAGCTCAGTGCTGCTTGACAGTTTCTTCTCCTCTCCACCCTGCCCACCTCCACGCGCACGTTAGAACTCAGTGTGGCCCTCACCGGCGAGGCGTCTGTGAGCGGGAAAGAGTGTCACAGAGGAGGTGGCTGCAGGAGCGGGCTGGAAGGTGGGCGCTGGAGACGCGCCAGCCAGTGGGGAGCAGGGCTGTGCAGGGCAGCAAGGAGGGCAGGAGCTCCTGCCCCCCCTCCCCCCACCCCGTCATGCATGAGGAAACAGACTCAAGCTGGAAGAGCCCATCATCTCCCGGCAGGGACACAGCCTTCGCCCGTGGGGGGAGAGCTCGGGCCAGGTCTGGGTGACCCTAGTCATGCTCCAGGGTACCAGCCTCAGCGAAGTCACCTTATTAACGCGTCTTTGCTTTTCGTTACTCAAGACGGAGCTTCTTATAAAATCCAGGCAGGTCTCCATGGGGAGGAGCCCTGGGGTCTGGGTGAGAAAGCTCAATGGTGGCGTTTATCTGATGCCTGATCCCGGCTCTTCATTCCTGGCCAGGCTTGTCTGACTTCTGTTCCAACATGCTAGTGACAGGGTGACTGGCTTGACATCTGCTGGGGATCCCTCCTGGGCCAGGGGCTGAGTAATGCTGACTGGAGTGTGAGGTAGGGAGAGAGAAGAAAGGTGAGATTCCTTGCTCGCCTCCCACCCCCCATCTCTGTGTGCGTGCACATGTGTGTATTTGCACGCGTGTGCAAATGTGTGTATGTATATATGCACACGTCTCTGTGTGCACGTGTGTCTCTGTGTCTGTGCGTATGGCTTGTGTGTCTGTGTGTGTGCGTGTGTTCACATATGCATGTGTGTGTAAGTGTGACTGTGGCTGGGTCTCTGTGTGTGTGTATGCATATGTGTATATGCATTTGCATGTCTCTGTGTGGGGGGTGTATGTGTGTTCGTGTGTCTCTGTGGGCATGTGTGGGTGCATATGTGTATTGTGCGAGTATGGATTTGCAAACGTGTGCATGTGAGTGCATGTGTGCGTGGGTGCGCACTTGTGTGGTAGGAGAAGAGGTAGAATCAGGAAGCTCTGCAGTAAGCTCACGGGGCTCCGGTGTGCTCGTGGAAAGCAAACACACCCGCTGCTGGACGCGCAGCTCTGGAGCCCGTGGAGTAACTCTGCCCTGCAGCCTCGTAGACGCACCCGAAGCAGAGCTATTCGGGAAGCATGGCTATCGATCTTCCCTTGCAATAAAGATGGACCAGTGACTGAATTCATAAGCATAAGCAGGAATCGATTTTGAAAGGACTTCAAAAACAGCGACTAGGCACAGCTGTAATGTCGCAGTGTAGACTATACCGACGTGTTGGAGGAACAGACGCTCCTTTGGGGTTCGTGGTCGGGACACCCCCACACCCCTGCGTCCGTTTTCTCTTCAGTACTACTGAGTCCTTTGGCCTTTGACTGAATGACACGCACTGTTTCTGCACCAGTTGCCTTTCCCTTTCACAGCAGGATCAGAGTTGAAACGGAAGCGAGAGAAACTCCAGGACTCCAGCAGTGCCTTTCAAGCCCCAAACATTGTCATCAAGAAACAAAACGGTATCATTAAGAAAAAGTTACATTTGCAAACCTGGTATCAAAGGTTTTTAAGTTTCTATTTATAAAATCTAAGAGTCAATGCATGTTGGCTTTAAAAGGGGGCGCATCTCATATTGCTAGAAGCTTAGAGAGGGGGTATTAGGAAGGTCGCCACGGTGGCTTGACCGTGAGGCAGAAACCGATCTTCACATCACCACGGCTCCCGTAATTTCTCAGTGAGAAGGTAGTCTAATCTGACTGCATTCAGCCGAGCACACAGTTAGAACAATAGTTTCTCCTCAAAAAACAAAGCAAAAAATAAGTAAATAAATAAATAAAATTGAGGCAGCCTCCCATGTAGCCCTTTGCCTGCATGGGTGATGCCCACGTGGAAGCTTCTGGAAGGTTTGCTCTGTTGTGCTCCCAGCACTTGCCAGCAGGGCCTCTGTCTCCCTGCCCGTGTTCCCTGTGGACTGAGATCGGCTGAAGATGCAAAGTGTGAAGAAAGCCTTGGAGGCCGAGCTCCCAAAGAAGAGGTGCTCCACGGGCACGTGGGTGGCTCAGTTGGTGAAGCATCTGCCTTCGGCTCAGGTCATGATCTCAGGGTCCTGGGATTGAGCCCCGCATCGGGCTCCCTGCTCAGCGGGGAGTCTGCTTCTCCCTCTCCTGCTCAAGTGAATAATGCATGGCTTCATGGTGGTCAGCTTAATCAAGTCCAGGAGCCTGGTTGTGAGGCTGTGGATGTCTCTCGGTGCTCTGTGGGCCCGGCTTGCAAGGACGGGCACTTCTACAGAGAACATCCTCCTCAGGGCATCTCACAGTTAGTCCCCTCTGTGGGGGACACGCAAGCTCAGGAACTCCAGACCGTGCTCCTGTCTGGGGCGTTCACAATGCTGTGGGCATACTGTCAGGACTAAGACTTCCTACCGCTGAAAAAGTCTACTGAACATTGTTTCAGGGTGTGTTTCCCAGATTTGGTGGACCTAGGGACACTTCAAAAAATAATAGTGACCTCTCTTAGCAGCTCCTGGAGTTCACTGCCATGCGATAGGAGGCGGTGATGTCATACCCGCTGGGAGGGGTTTGGATTGAGGCGTGTTTTGAGTCCTGGGTCTGCAGCGCCTCACGTTCTGTGTGACCTACCGCATGCCAGGTCATGTCTCCAAGCATTTCCTCTCAGTAAAACGTGGATAAAATCCAAAGTTAGAAACAAAACTGGGAAAATGCCTAGAACATAGCAACCATTTAGCACAATGAGTGCCAGCATGCAATGGGGCAGCGGAAAATGCTAAAATTTACGTGATCAAAGAGGCAAAGAGGTTTTTTTTGTTTTTTTTTTTTTTTTAACAATTGTATTATGGCATTCAGACTGGCTGTCTATACAAGCACCTTTAAATCCCCATGGTTTAGATTAGGATTCTAATAGGAGCGAACTTGAACAATACTAATATGCCAATCATTTGCTTTTCTATTATTGATTTCAAATAAGCATGTAAGCCAACTGACAGAGGGTTCCAGAAAACGGGTCCTAACACACTCAAGAAGTACACCACACATTCATTTGAAATTCCAAACTTTGGATGGAGCTCAGAAGGTTCTGGCGGCAGAATTCAAAAAAGAAGGCAGATAACAGTTGTGAGCCAAACATAAAGACAGCAGAGTGTCCCGGTCAGGTCATCAAATTTCCCATTAGGGAGATTAGATTTTAATCTGTTTTCAAAGTGACTGAGTGTTTGAACTTGTACAATAGAAATAACTCCCTCCCCACACAAGGAAAGCTCTTTCTGTAAAATGCAAACAACATTTATAAGCAATTTCTATTTAAAATCATATCTGTAGAGAGTTTATTTGCCTCCTAAATAAAGATGTGAGGATTGGCTATTAATGTGTTCTGTGCATAGAACTCCAGCTGATGGTGATGCTTCAGGAGGCAGAAGTGGAGGGGGAGAAAACACTGAGGAAAAGGTGTACAGTTTGGTTCATGCCATTGATTTGGAAAGATCGACTCTAGATTGCAAACGTGACCCTTCTGTCTCAGATCAGCTTTCTTTCGAGAAGTTAAATGAATTTGAACCTGACATGGGTTGGCAGCAACATGGAAACATGTGGAAAAGAGAGGCTGGGATAAGGCATCATCGGCTTGAATGGTGGAAGGAAGGTGATTTCCCATTTTTGAATGAAACAATGTCTGCATGAACATTTTCTGAATCGCATTCAGCCTTACATTAATGAAATACCTTCAATGGGTTGTTTTGATGGAGAGAAATTACCTTGGCTGCAAAAGAGCCATTTCTTCAGATTCGTGGAGTCATCAGGTTCCAGCAAGTCCACCGTCAACATGCCGAGATGTGCACCCCTCTGTCCCAGAAAGTGAGGTGTGCGCCCCTCTCTCTGGTGACCGAGTGATTCTGCCCAGAGTTTATGGAACCGCACAAAGAACTCTGGATATGAAAAATTGCGTTCCTTACCTGCTTTTATTTTATTTATTTTATTTATTTATTTATTTATTTTTTAAAGATTTTATTTATTTATTTGAGAGAGGATGAGAGGAGAGAGAGAGCACATGAGAGGGGGGAGGGTCAGAGGGAGAAGCAGACTCCCTGCTGAGCAGGGAGCCCGATGCGGGACTCGATCCCGGGACTCCAGGATCATGACCTGAGCCGAAGGCAGTCGCTTAACCAACTGAGCCACCCAGGCGCCCCCTTACCTGCTTTTATATCCAATGTAACTGGAATTAAATGTATCCTTGGGAGACATCAGGGTTGGGATGGTCTTAGATTTCTTGTGTGCATTTGAAGAGTCACTGCACGCCATCAACACAGAATGGCCAGTTCTGTCGGGCAGAGGCTCATGGGGTTCCCACGTAGCAAATGCGTGGGACAGTGTGAATGTGGGAGAGAGTTTTTAATCCTAAGTCAATTTCCTCAAAAACTAAAAGGAAGGAAGGAACTTTCACTTGTAACAGTCTGGTGAAAGTGTTTGCATTTTTGTAACTTTTATATAAACTACTCATTTTCCAGAAATCACTGTGAGGATGTTCATGCATCATAACTCCCATTTCATGAATGAAGATGGACACTCAGATTTTAAAGTGTCCTAAGGTTGGACAAAATCTTCACGATGAAGACAAAACCCAAGTATTATGTCTTCTTGTTTACTGCTTCCCCTTGATTAAATATTAATATCCCATGGAATGAAAGAGATGGAAATTATTACACCAGTCACCAGGTAGACAAGAACACAGCTTACGGACATGTCGTGGATTGCTGACCAGCTCTTCCTGCTGGTTTTTCTTCCCTAGACACTGGCAAATATTCCAGAGCCTGAGGTCTCGTTTAGGATTTTTTTTTTTTTAAGCCTGTTTATCGAAGTGTGAAGCATCATTTGAAATTGATGGAAAAGAGTTTTTTTTTTTTTTTTTGAAGATTTTATTTATTTGTCAGAAAGAGAGAGAGCACAAGCAGGGGGAGCGGCAGAGGGAGAGGGAGAAGCAGACTCCCAGAGGAGCAAGGAGCCCGATGGGGGGCTCGATCCCAGGACCCTGGGATCACGACCTGAGCCGAAGGCAGATGCCCAACCAACTGAACCACCCAGGCAGCCCAAGGAAAAAGAGATTTTTTTGAAGATGATGGCCCGCTGGTCCTGGGCTCGAGAGGAGACGTGTCCCGGGAACCCCGCTGGGAGAGGCGAATCTTTTCAGAGGCAGAAAAATAAAGGTTTGTAGGGAAGTGGGGAAGAGATGAGCGGGGCAGTTAGGCAGGCATTCCAGCACCTTCCTGACAAGGGAGAGCCAGACCAGATGGAAACGAAACCCCTAGTCTTCCACGTGCTTATCAGGGGAGATGTAATTCCTTCTGAGGGTCGAGCACAGTCTCTCAGGGTGAGTGGGGGTGTGTTCTCTCAAATATCCCTGCCCTGCTTCACACCCGACACCAGCTAGGAGGCCTCTTGTTTGTCCCGAATGCCACGCAGCAGTCCCTGGTTCAAATGGGATCAGACTTTCCTGAGCACCTGTTCTGTGTTCAGTGTCCTTCCAGAGCTTCAGCCCAGTGTCTGATTGAGAGTCACACTAACATGCCGACATCTGGGAACAGGCCGCCCAGATGGGGACTGTGCGTCTCTTACTCCTTGTGCCATCGAGGGCACCTGATATAATCTATCTAAACTGCACTTTCCCACTTACAATGACAGGACTCCTTCCCTCATGGGCGGTGCGGTGAGGACAAGAGACCATCCATGTAAAGTGCCCCGGCTCTCTGCCTGGGATGAACAGGTGCTCACCCTTAGCTGCTTCTCTTGTCAGTGTTGTGTTAGTAAATTATCACTGTCATCAGATGAAGGAGGTGGTAAAGCACCTTCAACCCAAAGAAAATAAATGTCTAACTGAAGGGTGTGCTTCTGCTTCATCGCCGTGGTTGAGACCCCAGGCTAGAGGATCCCTTGCAATTTCCAGATAGCCCTTGAAGTGAACCAGGAACACTTGAGTTTGGCAGGGAGCCCACAGAGAAGGGAGGATTTGGGAACGGCTGGTGCAGATGTTTTTGAAGAACCCCCTGCCCCCCAGGGCTGGATCTCTTTTGTGTGCAATACACGGACGGGATGCCCAGGAAGAAAACTGGGTCCCTGTTTCTCGGTTTGGGTGGAGAAGGAGGTGTTGGAACATGAGTCAATCCCCTCATCTTCAACTCTGTCCCATACTCAGCCCCACATGGGAGGACTAGGTCTATCCCCCGACACGGTGTATGCCAAGGACAGTGTCTAGTAGCCGGAGGCTCTTCTCTACTTGTTCGATAGAGGACAAACAAGTTTTTGTTATGTATAAAGCCAGGTCTTATCATTCCTTGACCATATCTGAAAAACGTTTTAGATTTAAAGGTTTACATTAGCAACACTATGAGATCCCAGTGTGGAGTATCATCAAAATCTATTTTATATCAGAGCTGTTGATTTCTGCGGACTGAATTATAATCTCTTGGAAGGAAGTGATTGGGTTTATTCATCTTTGTTTCATCAAATCTGTGTAAACACACAGTGCTTTTCCATATGGACCCTCAAAAAATCTTCCTGCTCTCAGATTAAATTTAATATATTGAAAAGAACCAGAGTTGATGGTCTTCAGGAGAATGAATAAAACCAAAAGTTTAAGAGCACCCCACCGAGGTATAGAATGACAACACAATTGATATATTTAGTCAAAAGTTTTGGGCAATACGTGGACAAAATAGTAAAAATTGCTTTGATTCTGTATGGAGTTGGTTGATTAATCATGCCATTTACCATTAAACACCTTTTAAAAAAATCCAAATGAATAAAATTTTAATGAACTGAGCCTATCTTCAACATCTATAATACTTAGTTGAAAATTTTCCATGATGGGGCATAACACTTCTTACTTATTTTCCTCTTGTGAGTGTTTTATCTACTTAATAAAATTTTGTTGTATGAAAATGTACATGTGTGTAATTAAATCTTTGTTAGTTATTCTAATGTAAGCCTTGCATCTGTAAAGTGAATTTTAAAATTTGTTCAAATTAATAATTACCAAGTTTCCAGTTATTTATTAAATCTCTTAATAAATGCATTAATTTATTAACTCTGTTAACAGATGTTAATAGCTCTCTAAATACACTGACTTACTGAGTAATATTAAACCATTTGTCAAGTTTTTTCTCTCTAAGGGGGTTGAAAATTATTTCAACTCAGTTGTGACTGTTTAAGTTCTGAGGAGAACCAAATTAAAATAAATGACTCCTTCCTTCCTCAGGTACATAACGCGTACAGAGTTTTGTGTTTTGTTTTGTTTTGTTTTAAACCAAACTGCTTTCTGATTTCTCAAGTCATTTTTTGGAGATTGTTTAATTATGGAATCATACTTTCTAATTAAAATGAAACTAGTTAGTTCATTAGAGAGCTGCCTGTCAAAGGCAGACAGAAATTATATGGACTGTTGGCAGGAGGAACCAATTTTACTGACAACTGCAATTCCTATTTGCAAAAGCAAGTTTGCAGGTTATTGATTGAAGACAATAGGGCGGAGATTCGATGCTCTGATAACGGTAGATACACTCAGAGGCTCGACTCCGTGTTCTGTGCGGGAACTTCCAGCTCAAAACCCCTGCAGTCTGGTTCAGTTTTGTGGAGTTATTGCTTTGTACCTTAATTTAAGTGTACTTAAATAATCGGTGATGTTGGCTAGAACGGAACAGCACCTGGGCAGACATTGGGGCAAGAAAGCATGTGAGACTTACTGATGCTCTCTGAAGGGTCCTAACGGGTTTTCGTGTATATGGTGGAACGCATGAGGTCCTTAAAAGTTATGTGACTTAGAGACTTTCACATCTTCATCAGACTTCCCACATGTCAGCTATGAGCTCATCGGTGTATGTAGATTATGACGTGGCACTAATTTTTCCTTACCAGTTTATGTAGGCTATCTTGTGGCATTACTTGTTGGTCTTATATTTCCACTATACCCAAATACTTTCTAGAAAACTCATAGCTAGTTTTTAAAGCATCTATTTGTGTGCATATCCATATATTATTGTAAAGCATTTATATCTACGGATAGATTAGAACTGAAATTATGCCATGTTTTTCATCGTGTGAGTGTTGTGTCTAGGTAGGAATGTCTTCAATCTCAGCTTCATGGAGAACGGCATTTCCACATTTTCTGGATGTGATCCAACTCTCTGAACTTGGAAACTGGAGTCAGTCAGCTTGTCAAATTTTCCTGTGCTCTTACAATTGGGAATAAGAGTTTATAGATTACAATTGGGACTAGAAGTTTATAAATTACAGAATGCTAGTCTCAAAGAAGCCAGTCTTACCAGACCAAGTAAGGTTTTCATGATGCATTAGCTCCGTAATATTCATACTGACATGGAATATCATACTTCCATTTGCATGTTATCTTACAGACATACTTAACGTTTATCTTTGGGACAAAGTCTAGCTGGCTGTAAATAGCTACACCATTTCCCCAAAACCTGCGAGGATTTAGGTTTAGTAATGTAAAAGGGCTGCACGGTTCTTTGCTATTGTTGTTTGTATGTTTTAACAGCTGACCTAAATAATCTGGTATTCTGTTCTTCCCCAACAAGGAAAAAATGCACATACAGACCCATGCATTCACAAATCTCACATGGACTCAACAATGTTGACTGGGTTTTCCTTGACCAGTTTCCCTGTATGATTGACAAATCACCAATCCTGCGTTAAGCACATGGACTTCATGACGTCATAGGCTGGCAATCCCAACCATTTCTACTATTTGTCGAGAGCCACCCTGGTGTGGAGAGGGGAAGGATCTCAAGCCAAGAAGTTTGTTCCCAATTCCTACTTCACCAGTTTCTACTTCATCTCTCTCGGCTTCAGTTTACTTACCCAAGATAATGGTACCCACCTCCTAGGGTTCTTGTAAGGATGAAGTGAGTTAATACATCTAAAACAATGAGAACAGTGCCCGGCACACAGTCATTCCTGTATTTGGTTGACCTGTCATCCCCCCAAAATTAACAGTAATAAAACTCACCATGTCTGAATGATCCAAGAAGGTTTACACATAAATCTAAATCCTAACACTTGAGAAAATTTTCTGTGACATACCTGCTTTATTTTTTAATGGCAAAAATTTTATGACTGATGGTTTGTTTCTAGCATGTGCGAGTGGTTTCAATCATCCTTATTAGTTTAATAGTGCCCTGGAGTGGTTTCTTGACCTTTCCCACACCTCAACGATTCTCTGGGAGTTTTCTGTAGACCTTTGGCTCGCGGACAGCGGAGTCACACGGGGTCTCCTTAGAAGCCCACCAAGTCATCCACACTCTTGGGTTAGGCTGGGCAAACGGCATAAGGGGCCTGATTGTGGGATAATATTCCCTTCTAGAACAATTCCTTTGTCCTCTTGGAGCAGAGCCATTCCTGCATTTTATTCTGCTTTAAAAATTACTCCTTCTAAACACAATGTGTCCTAAATCCCCCATGCTGATTGTTAGGGGCCCGAGGGAAGCCAGAGGCAGATAATGTCCATGGGCCTGAAGGCAATGGCGACATTGGTCTAATAAGAGTACATTGGGCTCCTAGTATGTTCAGAATGCTTATATTGTGTTATGACAATTTTGTCAGTATTTACCCAAATGGACTGAGAGAATTAAGGTCCTGAATATGTACATTTTAATACATTCCTTCATTCAACATGGAAGAGTGTGCTTAAAATGGCCTGACCAGCGGAGGAAATCCAAACAAAGTAAGATTAGTCTGGGGGAGGTGCCAAAGGCCAGCAGGGCTGGGAGCAGACATAAAAAAGAAGGAGATTCTGCCATTTGCAACAACAGGGTTGGAGCTTGAGGGTATAATGCTCAACAAAATAAGTCAGACAGAGAAAGGCAAATACAGTATGGTCTCTCTTATGAAGAATCTAAAAAAAATTTTAAAAATTGTAAAAACCTACGCTCACAGATACAGAGAACAGATTGGTGGTTGCCAGAGATGGGGGATGGAGAGTAGGCAAATATACAAACTAGCAGATATATATACACACACACACCCCTATATCCTGGGGATGGACTGTACAGCATGGTGGTTAGAGCGAATAATACTGTGCTGCATGTTTGAAAGTTTCTAAGAGAATAAATCTTAAAAGTTCTCATTACAATACAAAAATTTGTGACTATGCCTACTGATGGACATTAACTAGGCTTACTGCAGCCATCACTTCACAATTCCCACAAATATAGAATCATCGTGCTGTCCACATGCAACTGATGCGATGTCATATGTCAGTTATATCTCAACAGATTTTTAGAAATACTGATCCTCTTTGGATTTTTTCAGCCGTGTAAAAATGTGAACATTATTCTGAGATCACGGCCATATAAAAATAGGCAGCAGGCTGGAATTATCCCGAGGGCTACAGTTTCCCGCCAGGCAGGGAAAGTAGGGCTGCGGTCTTGGCAGTGATTCTGTCTGCAATGCTCATGGTGCCTGGAGCAGAAAGGTAACACGTCATTGTTCACCGAAAGGGCCAATGAATTGGGTGGTTGCTGGGCAAAATGCTGTTGATTTATTTATTTTATTTTTTTATTAGTTTTTTAATTCCAAAATGCCAAAATGCTGTTGGTTTTAGAAGGATAAATTTCAGCATACTATTGCTCCATAAAACATGTTCTGTCCAACACCAAGATTTCGGTCCTAACTGCTAATCATTATTCTCAGGAACCAACCCTTGAATTCACACTTGGTCCCCTACCGTGGACTCTCCTCTGCTCCTGATCATATTAGCATAGTCTGAAACTCTGCCCTCTGCAGAGCGGAGCTGGTGGAGCCCAAGAGATTTGGGGGTTTTGGTCATTGTCCTGGCCAGTCGGGCACTAGTCCATGAGGCTGACACCACGGCAACTGGATTTGGTGCAGAAGCAAATGAAGAGCTGAGATCGATTGTGTGGGTCTCAGGCTTGCAGTCAGGGGGAGCTGATATACCAGATACCCCTCGGTGAAGCCCTGTTCCCAAACCCCCGGCCCATCCAGGAGAGTCCATCATGCCTCAGCCAATGAGGAACGGGAGTACAGGTTGATAATTCAGAAAGTCCCTCAGGAATGCACTGGGTAGTGGGTTTTCTAGATGTTGTTCTAGGGAGATTCCAGAGCAGCTTGAATCTCACTGTCAGAATAGTTGAAATGTATAACAGTACTATATATATATTACTATTCACTGCAAGATTCTGAATGATTATTGGCCACATGCCAGGCATTTTGCTAGATGTTGGGAATAAGATGGCAAGACAGAAGTAAAATCCACCTCCAGGAAGATTATAATCTGAAAATTATAATTACTTATATCTATATCATATTATATCTCTGTGTCTATCTATATCTTTATCTATCCTATCTACCCATCCATCATCCATCCATCCATCCATCCATCTTTGTATGTGTGCATGATAATCATAACATAATAATAATGATGTATTATTTAAGTTAAGTAATAGTAATAATACATAGTAATAACACTGTGTTATTTGGAAGGTCACAAAAACTGGGGTGCCTGTGGGTGGCTCAGTCGGTTAAACATCTGACTCTTAATCTCATCTCAGGTCTTGATCTCAGGGTCGTGAGTCAACCCCACATTGGACTCCATGCTGGTCATGGAGCCTACTTAAAAAAAAAATTCACAAAGATTAGGAATAAAATTATTAACTTTTTGGTATATATACACAGAACATTTTTAGAGAATAAGTACACACACACACACACATACACACACACTTGTTTCAGAGGAAACACAGGTGGACATGGAGCTTGGGGACCTTGCAGGGAAATCCCACTGTGTGGTCTTCAAACTCCCAGTCACCTGGGAGGTTAAGGTGCACACAGAGATATACTTGATGACATTTTGGGAAAAGGCCTAGAAGTCTGCTTTTTTACAAGGTCTCTAGGTGATTGTGTTGAAGGTCCTATAGAACTCACATTTTAATTTTTGTTTGCCAGTATTGTCTCCTTATAATGACTTTGGATACAGAATTGTCTGAATGTTTTCATCCATAGTGGTCCCTGGATTTTAAGCCGCATGATGCCCAAGGTTGGAAAATAGTTATGATGTCATTTACAAAATACCTTTCTACTTATTGCTTCTTTGCTAGTGTGTTTTTTTTTAAGTGGAATGTTCAGTACAATAGGCAGATTTATCGTTTTCAATAGTGTAATAACTGTTTTACTTGGTAATCTTAACACATTACTGTCTAATCAGTCCCTGGAGGGTTAGTTGTAGACATTTTTTTCTCCCTTCTCCTTCATTTCTTGAGACATATCTGGGTTAATGAAACACTCAGAATAATCAACTCTGGTATTGGGCTAGCTATAGCTGTTGAATCGAATTGAACTGAGCTCTGGGGAATTATTTTAGATATGCCAAATAAATAATTACTGTGATTTCTGGTTTACAAAAACATTCAATTAACAGATCTTATTGTTCATTGGAAATTAGTAGGGACTCCTAATTCTTGACATAGAAACATGTCTGAGATAATGTCTCAAACACTGCATATGATTTTTAATTTTTTTATTTTTCATGTATTTATTTTTATATATGATTTTTTTTTTTTTTTTTAAAGATTTTATTTATTTATTTGAGACAGAGACTGAGAGAGAGAGCGCATGAGAGGGGGGAGGGTCGGGAAGGTCAGAGGGAGAAGCAGACTCCCTGCCGAGCAGGGAGCCTGATGTGGGACTCGATCCAGGGACTCCAGGATCATGACCTGAGCCGAAGGCAGTCGCTTAACCAACTGAGCCACCCAGGCGCCCTATTTTTATATATGATTTTTAAGCACGTTTTTCTCCCCACTGACCTGCCCTTGCAAACATTTCAATAGAAATTCCAGTTATCCTTATAGACATTAGCAATCTGAAAAATTTTAAATAATATTTTCATTATTATCAAAATTTCTTCTTCCCTCCAGGTCACTTATTTTCTTGTTGGGTGAGATGGGCCTGTGCTAATCAGCAGGGTTTTTGTTTTTGTTTTTGTTTTTGTTTTTTTATTTTTAAGATTTTTTTATTTATTTGACAGAGAGAGACACAGCGAGAGAGGGAACACAGGCAGGGAGAGTGGGAGCGGGAGAAGCAGGCTTCCCGCAGAGCAGGGAGCCCGATGCGGGGCTCGATCCCAGGACCCTGAGATCATGACCTGAGCTGAAGGCAGACGCTTAACAACTGAGCCACCCAGGCGCCCCTCAGCAGGGTTTTTGAATTGCATAACCCAGTATTTACTGGCCAGTGTTAACTCTTCAGTTCATGTTCTCATAGAGTGATGCTTCTAAGATAGATTCCTTTATCTGCTCATCTAACTTTTTGTAACATAGAAAGATTTTAGCTTAATTCAGATCAAATATGGCCAACACTTGAAAGAACCGGGTATTTCATTTTTATAAGTCCCTATGGAGGAGAATTACCTCCTTATGTGACACTCGATTTCCCATTGAAATTTGCATATGCAGTCTGAGATTGTCAAATCAGATTCTTCAATTAACCCTTCGAGCAGACTACTTACATATGAAGAATATTTAAGTACTGGGGGTTCTAAGTCACCTGAGGATGTCTCTCTTGATGAACTCATGAATGAAGGTTGAGCTCATGCCCAAGGCATTCAGTATGGCCATGGCTTCGCCTTGTTCCCCCTCATTGCCCCTCATCCACCGTCAGCTGCCCTGGATTTGTATCTGAGATGACATGGCTGCCCAAATAGACTATCAATCTATTTCCTTTTTAAAAACTGGGCTAGTTCTTCACATAACCGAGAATCTTCAGTTTAGAGCCTCTAGCTCAGTGATGGAATACTAGATTGCTTTAAGGTGTGTGATGGCACTAAAATTCTTCAGCAGTGTCATAATATCCTCACCAGATGTAGTCACTAGATAGATCAAATATCAAATAGGATCTTTTTTTTTAATTAGAAATGGGACATGGTGAGTGTGTTATTTCAACATGAACTAATGATTGTTAAGCCAGCCATGTGACTGGATAACTCAGTTTCATGGATGTCATGAGTTCTAGGACAAATCTACCTCATGTACTGTATTTATTCATATCAATTTTTTAAAAGATTTCTTTATTTGAGAGTGAGAGCAAGCAGGAGTGGGAGGGGCAGAGGGAGAGGGAGAGAATCTCGAGCAGACTCCATGCTGAGTGTGGAGCCCGACACTCAATCCCAGGACTCTGAGATCACGACCTGAGCCGAAACCCAGAGTCAGATGCTTAACTGACTCTGCCACCCAGGCGCCCCTAATATCAATATTTTTTAACCCCACTAAGAAACTTCATAAGAAGGTGAGGTGTAGAAAAGCATGTTTTCTGTCACTTAACTTTTTACAACTCCCAATTGATTCATAAATTTGGACCTTCTCTGCCCTGGGTACAAAACTGCACACAATCGTTGCTTGGGAGTAACTACATGAAGACACTGATTGTTCTTGTCTTGGTTATTTCTTCACCTGGGTTCTAATTTATAGAAAACTCAGAGTCCTTAGTTTATATGAGCTCCACATGCTCCAAAAACCAAAAATGTACAATGTTGCTTGGTGTCAACTTACTGATGTAATATCAAAATGACTGGATAAGAGTCAGCCCTATATCAGACCAAAATTGGATCATTGCTTCTCTGCAGCTCTGTTTGATCTTGATGTTAAGATATTTGGAAAGAGATCAATAATCATCAGATGTGTCAAGTCTACTGAAAAAATAATTACACAATATTTAACTGGTGTTGTAGCATGACAGAATGGTGTTTCTTGAAATACAGAATGATAGTTATGCTACTATCTTTAACTCAAGACAGGGAGAAGAACTCGACATCTCTCTCTTTATGTGTATGTGTGTGTGACTATGTAACTGTCTATAACTGTAACTATGTATAATATATATAATATATAAGGTAGATATAACTTTACATATATTTTATATATCATAAAATACATGTAGTAAGTATATATTTGTATACTAAATATAATATTAATATAATATTAATACAGTATTTATATAATAATAAATATATGTGTGTATATATGTGTGTATATATATATAAACTTTTCTCTGTTCCATACTAACTGAAACAATGATAATAAAAAATATAAGGTGGCCTGAATCTAGAAAAGTTGCCATAGAGATTCTAGGTAATTTCACTTCAAATTTACTGAATCAAACAATTTCCTACTGAGTAGAAATGAACTATATCAGTAGCTTTTATGAAATAGTGATTTAATTTTTTGAGTATTTGTTAACTGGAATTCCCTGTAGCCATTAACCTCTCTTTTTACTTGTTTGGGGGGTGAATCTCTTTCTTTTTCCTTTCTCTCATTTTTTCTTTAATTCTCACTCATTCATATAATTGGCATACCAAATACTTTGAGAATGTGACCCAAAATGTCAGCTAAATGCGTATATATAATTATGTATATATAAATCTTAAATATCTTGCTTTTAGTTATGCAATAAACAAAAACTGAGCAAGATATTTCAATATCTTGCACCTACTTTTATTGAACAACTAAAAATACCAGCACTTGTCAAGGGAAAGATGCTGGTGGGAGTGGCCAGGGACCAGGGAGAAAGTTTCAGCTGGGATTGTGTCATAGGTATGGTTTTACTGAGGGGCAATAAAACCAGAGGAATGTCGCCGTGACGACAATCACGTTCCCTCTTCTTGGCCATCCAGTTTTACTGGCTACTATGGCCATGAGGAATTTTATGTTTTCTACAAGATCACTGTCTTTCAACGGGTTTGCTCCATTGGAACAGGTTTCCAATTTGCTGGAATCAAATTATTGAAAACATAGTACATGTCATTTAAATTTTATAACCATGAAAGCCATTTCATATATATGTAAAATTACTAATCTGGAAAAGTCATGTCTCAGATCAATAATTTTATTTTGATTCAGAAAGTATGTATGTGTTTGTTCAAGGGGCAGAGGAAGCTGTGGGAGGGCTTCCTGCTTCCTTGTGTGAGGGTCCCATACTTTTCTCCTCCATCTCCTGGTTGAAATGGTAATGCACTTGGGAGCTTCTCTGGTTCGAATGAGTGTATCACCTGCCTCGGTGAAGATAAGGATACTTGGTGTGCACGCCTGACTTCAGTGTGAGGGAGTAGGGGCAGCCCCACGTGGTTGGGGTGTCCAGGATTTCTCAGCATCTAAAGGAGAGGAGCACTTCTGACTGATGCAGTCCTTTTGCAGCCTGGCTAAAATAAGACATGAATCGTGACATTGTGGGGAAAATCTTGGTATGTGAGCCTGGCATAAGAGAGAAATTTTAAACAAGATGCGAGAAAAAATAAAGTCACATTGTCAGTTTCACCCTCAAAACGAAGTTTTTCCGAGGAGAAGATAAGTTTCGATAAGAGAGCCACGGCACCACTTTTCTAGTTTTTCAGAGTAATCCAAATCATTGAAGAACATGTTATCTGGTCATTACTAACTACTGAAACCTGTCTAGAAGGATGTCCAGGGGAAACAATCTATTTAAGAATCACTTTTTGGGGTCCATATATTTATTTTTGTTACTGACTGTAAATTTGGTTCTGGCCTTTAAAGATGCCAGTCTTTGGTTCTGATGAGATATATCTCCTAGTGATCACTTGAGGTTAAAATGATCAATACTAGGCCATGGACACAGGGAGGACGGATGACAGTGAGATGAGGCACCGCACGGGCACTCCCAGCAGGGAGGTGCATGGCCAGGAGAACCCCAGATGTGGGCACAGACATCCAGAGTTCCGGACACCAGCCTTGTTGTTTGCAGAATTAAGCGTTGAAAGGTTCTCACATAAGTGATATTTTCAAGAACAATTCAGTGACAGGCATACAGGATTTTAACCCTACAGCCTTCACGAAACCAGCGGGACCATGGCTAGGGAAGCAAGTTTCTTCAAAAACAAGCTGTATGCGTTGGGGGTCAGGGAGCGCGATATGCCATCTTATCACAATACTTGACTTCCTCTTTAGAGTCTGACAAAGCTTCTGTATTTTCATAGGACCTCCCCCCAGCAGACAGACAATGCTGGGGGGAAAAAAGGAAGCTAAACAATGATGTGCTAAATTTGAAAGAAACTTAACTTTTCACATGATACCAAACCTTACCCAAATGCAACGTTCTTTGCCCTGCTTTTGTTCTCCAATTTTCCACTGAAGCCATCCCGAGGAAGTGGTATCATCAGCTTAATTAAAAATACTTCCTTTGTCTTGGCTGGCTTTTACCAAAAGGAGTGGTTCAAGTTCTTAGAAGAGATTGCTCCTGGCATTACAATAGCTGAGGGCTCTGGGAGCCCCTTTCACGCGGGCTCTGCTGGGACCCGTAATGTAGCTAGGTAAACAGTGATCTCATTTTGGGTCATGCGGGTTTACTAACATCATCGTGAAAGGTATCAACAAGATATGAGGTAGCTGTCAATTTATTTAACTCCGTTTGTTTTGGCTTTTGGGTTTTTTTTTTTTTTTTTCGTCTTACGGAGTGAACTCTGAGGAAGCTGGAAACATTTCTTTCCACTGAATTTTTGTCACGATAAAAGCAATGCCTGCTCATTAAATAATTGTAAATGAATAGAAAAAAAGAGAAGTTACTGACAATCCCCAAACTTTCAGACAAACACTTTCTATTTTCCTTGATTTTGAGACACATTTAGGAACTCTCATTATTTTTTGAAGGTTTCAAATAATCCTAAATGAGGACGCGTCTGTCTGTTCTGAAGACAGAATGGTTATTGAAGCTCCACACATTTCAGTTGGGTTAAACTTTGACCAAGCCAGGTGACCAGTTAGCAGACCATGTGGAATACTTTCTATCAGCCAAGACCACACACCCAGATTCCTGGAGCAGGTCTCCGTGTTTGTAATCAAACATAACCCCAGAATGTTTGCTCTCCTAAGCATTTGAGACACATTCTTCTCATTTGAAAGCTTTGTGTCTTACTCAACAACCTCTGTATCTAAACTATGTTAAAGATACATAGTGAAGGGATGACATCACAGAGCTGATTTTGTTCTTTCAGCTCTGTGCTTAGCTAAAGTTGAGCAGTTGCAATGAGTCATGCAATCTTGTGACCGGCCAGGCGCTTTTCCAATCAGAAAGACAGTTAAGATCTCTAACAGAACCTGGAGTTGTTTGAAGACGAGGTAACAGCAGGACCTGGACGCTTGGTGAAACCAAGCCTGTGTGAGTAACAAAATGTGTTCCTAGTCCTGCTGAATAACACAACACCAATGATGAAGTAACACTTAGTAAAGCTGACTCATTTCCTCATTTACAGATGAAAGGGACTGTTTGAGAAATGACTATCTCCCAGGTAAGTGATGTTTCCTTCAGGTAATGCGTGGTGAGTCTTTTTAAAGCCAGGCTGACCGTGACATTGGCTTGTTGGTTATCAGGTCTATTGAAAGGGAAATTTTATTACAAAATCCTGTCAGATGTTAAAAGCCAGGTCCATTTCTAACCTTGACTACGTGAGGACTGCTGATTTCGGACAATATTCAGAAGAAAGAGCTCGTGGAAATCAGGTGTAAAGATGACTGAACATTGAAAATAAAAATGTGGACTTAAAGCAAAGTTTCTTTTTATTTCCCACCAGATATGTGTTTACTGGCAATGCTGCACATCTGGGTGGGATATCTGTGGGCGAGCACGCTGGATGCCCCTCTGTATCTAGGGAAGCCTCCGTTGTACCGGGACTGGGGACTGTGGGATTTCCAGCCATGTCCTGCTGACTTGAACCGACTCAGCACGCACTGCCATTCTGGGAAACCAACCTCCTCTCTGCAATCTTGCTGTAATCTCCTGGGCTTTAAAATCAAGGCTGCCTTTACAAACACATTCCTCAAAGTTAGTTTGGAGCGTACTTATTTTAAAAAACACAAGAAGCCTGTTGGGAGAAAAACATTGGGAGAATGAGTGCATTCCTCACCCAAACTCATAACTCTTTTCTTCCTTGACTAGATCTTACTAGGACTTTACAAAAATGGAAGTAGGCTCTCTAAATAGGATTTTGTTATTTTCATTCATTTATAACGTGTGAATTGCCCTCTGTTGTCTCTTTCCCCTACTTGGTATGCCTTCTTCTGAATTCTCGTGTAACTTTAACAGTTGTACAATTCTTTTTGTGGTTGGGAAATCACAAATTGTGAAACACGTTAAATTGAGCACATTTAAAAATAACTTAGCCTTTTCTACTGTTTGGGTAAGGCCGTCTGCTTGTTTGGGGTTGCTAATGGGAATAAGTGACCATGTGTACAGTACCTCTACAGCTGGTTTGTTTGCTCAGAGGAAAGAATTCATTGAATAGCCATAGACTACATTCCAGAATGCTGGCCAACCGCTGTGCAAAAGGGAACTGTTGGGTCACAGCAGAGCCCACTGCCTTGCCTGGAAGAGCAGCTCCAAATGTCTGCCCAGGGGACAGAGACCTTGTTGCAGGATGTCCATGTGGGCTCTCCTAACAAGCATTTTTATTAGTGGTTCTTTCCTCCTCTTGGCTTCCTAGTAAAAGGCTATTGGAATTTTTAGTCCCTGGAAGTCCACGCTTCTTTTGAAGTTACTTCCTATGTTTTGCAATTAATTCTCCCAATGAACTCGATCTAAATATTGGGTCGGGGGGTTGGGGTGGGGGTAATCTCAAATACTTCAGGGCCCGGAGGAGATCTGTCGCGTTGTATTTCTCTCCTTCCTCGCGAACAGACGACAATGGTATGGTTCTGCATTTGGAATCTGAGAATCTGCGGAGGCATCGAGTTGGTCTGCAGGGAGGGTTAAGAGCTAGCCTGGTGGGTGGGATGCGGCATGTGCCAACTCCCCCTCCCTCATTGATCTGTTTTATAAATTGGACAGCTCTACTTTGATCTGCTTTCAGACAAGAGTTCCTTTTAACCCAAAGGGATAAATAAATGGGTTTGAAAGTTGTTTAGAAGGGAATGTCAAAGCAAAGCCCAGAAGGAGGCTGGTGCGGCCTCAGTTGGCCGCTCAGAACGGAAGTCAGGGCAGGGCTCAGGGACCGTGCTGGCCTGTGCAGGTCTCTCCTCCTCCAGATTCTCAGGGTCTGACTTATAAGGCAGCACAGAATGGGTCATGTCCTGGTGCCTGGTCCGCCCAGATGGAGTCCGGACTCCCTCCTCTGCCTTATTTGCCCCATCCCTCCCTCTTAACCCTCTCTGTGCTATGTGGCCTCAGCAAGTGGTGGAAGCCTCTAGGAATCAGACTTTCTGTGGTGGGAAGTGCCAAGGCGGCAGCTAAGCCCTAACTCCTCTCCTCCAGTGAATGGTGACCTCTGTCTCCCAAACTCATAAGCCTGAGGTCCCCAGAGCACATTCTCTTCCTTTCCTGACCCCACCACTTTCCCCTTCCAAAGACCTAAAGAGCCTTTGCCTTCCCGGCGACCCTCAGATCTGTCCTTCCCCGCCTGTCCGTCCCCACGGCCACGGTCCTATTTTTGGCCCTCCCTATGTCAGGCCCATCTGTACTTCCAACTTCTTCTTCCTTGGGCCACACGCCTCCCTCCAGTTCTCGTGAATGCTTCACATGACGGCCAGATGGGTCTTCAAATGCTGCTTCGAAAATGTCACTTTTCTCAGAAAAGTCTTTCCCACTTGTCTCAGGGTATTCAAATCCCACTGACTCACTTCTCGCTTATTTTACTCAATGAGTATCTGAGCACTGGTGTTTCCCTGTTGGCCACGATGGGCCAAGAGCCGCCTGCACACATCCATTTTAACTCAACATGCAAAGCCGTTTTACGTGTAAGGGCAGACAATGCTCTTCCTAGGTGACAAGAATCAGAAGGTGCTCAGGAACGCACCTGCTGTGGTGCAGCCCATCATCCGTCCCGCCAACCGGAGTGCAGGAGACGAGTGCCAGGGGCTACATGCTAAGAGCTTGGGTTACACTATGAGCAAACATGCCCGAATCCCTGCTCTTCTGAGCGTGTTATTGCAGCAGGGAGCTGAGGGGAAGAATCCCTCTGTCTTCGGTGTGGACGTCAGCCTCTGTAGGAGATCTCTTATGTGGAGCCATCAGATAATAAAGAACGACAACAGAAACGTCATTTCTAGTAGCTTTTAGCTAACCATGCCGTCTTTGGAAATCACGTGTGTGTGAAGACAGAGAGTCTAACTTCCATCTATTTTATCATTTGGGGGGTCACTTTTAATTGTTTGGACGGAAAGCAAAGGCCTGTCGAGGGCACGAGAACAGATTTTGGGGGTGGGGCCAGTGGAAGTCAGACTCCGATGGATTTACACCCTGCCAGGTGACAGTCGTGGCCTCTCAAGGGCCTGGGCCTCGTACCTGTGAAGGAGGTGTCCCAGCCTCACCATCATGCAGCCCAGCTCGGGCCTCCTCCAGCCCATGGGACTGCTATGGATTGAATTATGTCCCTCCCAAATGTACCTGTTGCAGCCCTGACTCCCAGCATGACTGTATTTGCAGATGGGCTCTCTAAGGAGGTAACTGAGGTTAAACAAGGTCATCAGGGTGGGGTCCTGATCCCATAAGACTGGTGTCCTGGTAAGAAGAGGAAGAGACAGCAGCATGTTCTGTCTCTCTCTCTCTCCCCCTCCTTCATGTGAAGACACAGTGAGAAGGTGGTGGTCTGCAAGTCAGGAAGACATCTCCCCCCAGAACCTGGCCATGCCAGCACCTTGATCTCGGACTCGTGGCCTCCAGAGGTGTGAGAACTGTTTGTGGTTTAAGCAGCCCTTCTGTGGTGTTCTGTTATGGTGGCCCAAGCTAACTAAGACAAGGCGTCTTCGACCAGCCATACAAGGAGGGCCCTGGTCATGGTTCTCCCTCTGAATCTCTGCTCCCTGGTGCTCTGGGGTCTCCCACGGAACGTGCGTTCTTACACGCCCCCTTGAAGTAGAAGCCTCGCTGTTAGGATTCCAGTAAGGGGTCGTGCACGTATTTGTCCCCCTCGGGTACCAGCCAAATACATCCCTCACGCTATGAAAAGGAATATTTGTTGATCAACCGGTCTGCCAGATGATGAGCCAAGTTGTACCTGGTAGGCTGAAATCGTTCGTTTTTACTTTGGTTTCAGGATAGGCAGAGAAATATTGAGAATACTCTGCACACACTTCTGGCTATTTAGAGAGCTGAGAGCTGTTTATTTTCTCCTGGAATGATCCGGAGAGTTACTTCTGCCCTTTAACTGGCTCACGGACATAACATAAAGCAGTACGTGCCAAATCCTACAAGAGGCGTGCTTTAATTGTCTTCGAACGGAAGGTGTTTTATCAATAAAATCAAAATCCCATTAAATTCTCTGGTACTTGACTAGGGTGCTTCATCCTGCACCCTTTCTTTAAAATTATTTAATCTCTTCTTAGTAAAAAAGGAGAAAATACCGGTTGAAGCAAAAATGATTTCTTTCTACTCTCCTGGTGTTCCTTTCTTCATTCTGCATGAAATTAATTTCAAAGAAAGGAGCCGAACTCTTCAGTTGCGGCCGCACAATTTAGTGCAAAAGCAAGATTTTCAATTAACAGCGATAACCTGCACTTGATCAGAAAATAAAGCTATTCCTGCTGAAGTGACCAGGAATTAACACTTTTTAATTGTTCTCCTAGGGAGAGTGTGTATGTCGTAAAATAATCTGAAAGCGCTTTAATTTGCACTTCTGACCTAAAATGACCCTGTGCTTAATTTGACCTACTTGATGTAGGTCATTGAATCAAGAGTTATCTTTCTATTAAATTATAAAAATGATTTTTCTTTCAGACGATGTATTAGCGATATTTTGCTTATTCAACAATAATGTTCAGAAATTTACTATCCATGATGTTAGTGGGTTTCTATCTGAGCTCTGCAAATATATATATTTTTAAACTGTTCTGACATTATTTCATTAAATTGCAACATGTGGGTTTAAAGGCCGCATGGCAAGCTCCGTAGGCAGCCCTGCTCTCTGATGCCTTCAGCTCGGGCTCCAGAAGCAAAGGAGAGGAAAATAATGACTTAATTGTTTCAGTAATTTTGGCAACCGTGTCCTTCCTCAGCAAGGCCAAATTGGCACTTGCCAAATGATCAAGATTGTTGACATTATAAAAGTTTTGCTCGGATTGTTTCTTTAGTTAATTGCTTGAAAAACTTCTGCGTTGTCAACTTCGCTCTCTTGAAATGACTCTACACATCTTCCCGCAGGTGGGATTATATTCAGGTGCAAGTTACAGAGAGTACAATTCATAGAGATAGTCACGATTGACACTGTATTTAGTTCACATAAAAATAAGGGCCAAGAAGGAGGATTTGAGGCTAATGCAGCCTCTTAGTAACATCTTCAAAGACCTTGTATCGTTCCATGGTTTGTGATCCATCATCTCTGCTTTGTATTTTTTATTCTCCAGGTTCTAGGACACTTGCTGCCAGTGCAGGCAGCTCCACATTCAGGTTTAGAAAAAGGGGGGAGATTGTTGTTCAACAGGCATAACGTTTCAGTTATGTAAGATAAGTGAGCTCCAGGATCTGCTGCGTAACATCGTGCATAGTTAGCAAGACTGTGTTGTGCACTGGAGAATGTCAGAGGTAGATCTCCATTAAGTGGTCTTCTAACAATAAGAGAGAAGGAAGGAAGGAAAGAAGGAAGGAAGGAAGGTAGGAAGGTAGGAAGGAAGGAAAAAGGAAGGGAGGTAGGGAGAGAGGGAGGGAAAGGAAAGAAAGAAAGAAAGAAAGAAAGAAGAAAGAAAGAAAGAAAAGAAGGAAGGAAGAAAGAAAGAAAAAGAAAGGAAGGAAGAAAGAAGGAAAGAAAGAAAGGAAGGAAGGAAGGAAGGAAGAAAGAAAGAAAGAAAGAAAAAAGAAAGAAAGAAAGAAAGGAAGGAAGGAAGGAAGAAAGAAAGAAAAAGAAAGACGGGCGCCTGGGTGGCTCAGTCGTTAAGCGTCTGCCTTCGGCTCAGGTCATGGTCCCAGGGTCCTGGGATCGAGCCCCGCATCAGGCTCCCTGCTCCGCGGGAAGCCTGCTTCTCCCTCTCCCACTCCCCCTGCTTGTGTTCCCTCTCTCGCTGTGTCTCTCTCTGTCAAATAAATAAATAAAATCTTTAAAAAAAAAAAAAAAGAAAGAAAGAAAGAAAAAATAAAGAAAGAAAGAAAGGAAGGAAGGAAGGAAGAAAGAAGAGAAAGAAAGAAAGAAAGACAGAGGGAGGGAGAAGGGAAGGAAGGAAGGAAGAAAGGAAGGAAGAAAGAAAGAAAGAGACCGAGGGAGGGAGGGAGGAAGGGAGGAAGGAGGGAAGAAAGGAAAGAAAGAATGAGCCAGGACACCAGGGAACTTTGGAGGTGATAACTATGTCCATTACCCCGATGGTAATCAATTCTCTAATTGAGTTATCAATTATAACTCAATAAAGCTGTTAAAAAGAAAAGGAGAAGAGTCCAAAGCTTTCTCCTGAAGAAACTTTCTTTTTTATCTTTTATCTTTATCTTTTTTTTTTTTTTAAACATATTTGGAAAGTCTAGTCCTCCCAGGAAAATCTACCCACCTCTCATAATCCAGAACTTTGCCACATGTCTGCACCCCAGCACAAAGGAGGCTTGGGATCAGCTTTCTGATCTCTACAGTGCAGGAAGCAAAGGACGGTGACTTCAGTGGTTTTTGGGTAGCAAATCCAGCTCTGTGCCATAGCGTCTTTCATGTATGTGGTATGAGAGGCATTGTGGAAAGTCAAGTTGTGGGTTTATCTCATTACTTTGTTGACTTCATCCAAACAAAATTCCAATAGAAAAAAAAAGTCAATTGATTGCTAGTTAAACTAGAACTAAGAATAAAATGAAATGAGCCACGTTGGGCTCAAATTCTGTGCTATCACCCGATAGCTGTATGATCTAGGAAAGATACTTAATGCCCATAATCCTCGGATTCTGTGTTGGTAAAATGAGATTGCGCACTCGGTAGACGTCTGCAGGAATCGCCCGGTGCATCACTCCTTTTGTATGAATTCCTCTTATGCATTGAATCTAGGCTTCATCCAGACTTTCTTTGGCCAACCAAACATCAAAGCACATGAAACCAGCCAACAGAACACCACAAGCACAGTGTAAGCTTGTGCAGGGGCGAGGGTGATGCACGGAGCTTCCGTTCTGTGAAGAGGCTTGGCAGGAACGCCCTTCTGGAAAGAGAGGCACGGAGCCTAGCTGTTCCAGTGGAGACCAACGTCTTGCCAACCTGCAAACTAAGGGCAGCGGCTTGTGTAAGGGCAGTCTAGACCTGCAGAAGCTTTAAGTAACAAACCCACGGATATGCTTTAAAGACCCAGGCATTGTTGGCTTAAGCCACTAAATTCGCGGTAGAAAGAGATAACTGATACACACCAGCTTTTCTGCGTTGCTGCTGGGATGAATTGCAAGGACCGTGAGATCCCAGGCACAGAGCCAGCACTCAAGAATACAAGCTATTATTACTGTTGTTGACATTGTTGTTTTCGATTGCACAGCATTAGATCCACGAAAAGGGCTTGTCAATTAGGAAAAAAAAACAAAGACCAACAAACCCTGCAGCTACTGTCTTAACACCTATAGTCTGTTTACCATGTGTGCTGTTGGGTTTCTCCTTAAGAAGATTATATCCTGGCTGATCCATTTAAGATAAAGAAACAATACATTTATTACCACAGGCTATCAATCAATAATAAGGGACCCAACTCTAGGACACACTATCAAGTAAGTGAGCAATCAGAGAACCAGGAATTAATACAGGTTTTTGGAGAATGTTTTGTAAAATGGATCTCTTGATCAGGGTCTTGAATGGAGGGATAGATTTCAATAATGTGGATGCTAATAATACTATTAATGTCTACATTTGTTGAGGACTTACTGTGTTCCAGGCGTGACAATAAGCACTTTACACGCAATTTCAGATTTATTCTTTAACTGCCTGCTTTACGAGGCAGTGTTATCCTACCCTTGCTTATGGACGAGGACACAGAATGAGAGAGGAATTTCCTGATCTGCCTAATGCGGCCCCCCTGGTCAGTAGCAGAGCTGAGACTGGATGCCACGGGGGCCTGATCCAGTGCCAATCCTCTTTCTCTTTGCACGGAGTCTGGCAGAGAAATTAAATGTATTTACGCTCTTCAGAAAACTCCCTTTGAAGTTGAGAGTTGATATTCCCACTGTCACAAGTCTACCCTGACGTGTAGTCCAAAGGTCCTGAATAAATGTATTAAGAGAAAGTCATTTTTGTGATTAAAAGATGTATTGTTGTAAAGGAAAAGAATAGAAAGAGCTAACATGCATATAGCATTTGCACTGTGCCAGCCACTGATCCTAGTGCTTTATGCACTCAGTACTTATTTTCTTCCTCCCAACCAACATCCGAGGGTAAATTCTTTTATTTTCCCCACGTTATAGATAATATAACCAGATTCAGAGAAGTTAAGTCAATTTCCAAGGTCACAGAACAGAAGAATGGTGGGTCAGGTGTGCAAACCCAGGCGGTCAAGTTCCAAAGGCGTGTTCCATCCCCTCAGCTGAAGGGCAGTCCGGAACTCTCAAACATCAATGGGACCAAAAAGTGAAAAACCAAATGCTTGTGTGCCTAGCCTCACAGACTGGGGGCTCTTTGTTACTGCAGCAGGACCCAGCTGATGCTGGTGGATACAAGTGGCTGGCCAGAAGGCCCCCTTATGTTGTGATTCATCAGAATTCCCTTATATAATTTAATTTTTCCACGAAAGGAGTTATTCTCATTTTCATGTTATCCCCTTCTCCCATTTAATCCTACTCCTAATTGAATTGAGTCTCTGCACTAAGGTACATACTATTCATCTCATTTTACTGATGAATAGAATGAAGCTAAGGGAGGTTTAGAAACTTTTTCAGTGTTATACTGAAAGCCGCCAAGTCTGGATTTGAATTCGGTTCTGTCTGATGTCAAAGTCCGTGAAGCACAAAGTTGTAGAGATCAAGGTGGCCTTTAAAGTTACTTAGCCTTCCAGTCTTAACAAAAGTTTCACCATATAATGTAGTTCAGATAGCAGGGACAAAATTTCCTCTGCAAAATTCTCTCCTGATTTTGCCAGGGACTTACAGCAGAAATAAAATTACATTTATTAAAAATAATGGTATTTAAGTGCCTGCAATAGGGTCTTTTAAGGCATTAAAAACTCATACAATTTGTATTTAGCCTTTCTAGAAGTCAGTTAAGATGAATTTTGTTTTTAAAAGTATTTATATACATATATAATATATATCCTCCCCCACCACCCCACCCAGTTCCCTTGTTCTTCAGTGAAAACACATTTCTAAATGACCCTTAGGAATGATTCTTTTTCCTTTGTGGGATTTCATTGAACACAGAGAAGAAGAAAGACAAAGTGTATGACAAAGGGACCACTATGCTTGCACATTACACACTGAGGAGCAAAATTTTACAAATTAATTCAGGTGGATATCTGCCACAATTTTCCACTGTTGTAAGCCATGATAAAGCCAACAATTTAGGTCAGAATACTATTTTGACATGAATTGTCTGAATAATTGTCTTGGCACTTCATTTCCCCAGAGCATATAAAAAGCCACACAGTATTTTTTACTTTTATTTCAGCAATTAAAATGGTCATCCAAAAAATCAGTAATTCAGTGGATAATGCAATGCCAGTGACAGTTAATTGAATTAATGGCATGACTGATTTTTTCCGAAAGCTAAATTTGTAAGTCTCATGACAGCTTTTGCCTGAATCTTTAAACTTGTGCAGAAAACTCCAGAAAATTTGAATCCTGGACCAGGGATATGCTCCTTGCTCAAAAGAGTTTGGAGTTCTCCTTGTGGATGTCATTCAAATTCCTTCCAGCCCTAAGGTCTGTGAATATAATTGCCTTTGTTGAGGCACAGTGTTTGGATGATTCTTAGTGGTAGCTGGTGATTAATCTGGGGAATGTTGCTCCTCGTAAAAACAAACAAGCAAAAAATTGAAGTGTGGTTCTAAAGTCATGAGCCTGACCATCTTGTGTAATGAATTCCATCTGACAACATTTCCGAAAGAAGAATTTCCTGACTCCTTCTCATGATTTCTTTTGAATTTTAAACTGTGTGACTCTATTAGATAATGAAAAATTAAGGTTAAAATGAAATGAGCACATTTTTTTGGATTACATATAGATGGATCACACACACACGCACATACACACAAGACTTTCTTCATATTATTGCAGGAGGAAACACACTTTTGAATGCAAAAAGTCATGCATATTTTATTTTGTTTTGTTTTATTTTATTTATTTTTGTACTGCTCTTGTTACTTTCTTGTCCTTGCAGTGGATTAGCTCGCATCCTCCCATATCTGCTTGCATATGTTACCTTTCACTCAATGGGAAATTGCTCCCACATTCATGAGGCATGAGCACTTTGGGACATAGTGTAGGTCAGAAGTCATTTTCCATCCCTTTCATTGCGTCCTCCTGATTGGAGTTAATTGAGGCAAATAACAGTGCCACGGGACTTACAGTAAGTCAGCGAGTCCAGAGATTTTTGTTCTCCCCTCCCAAGCAGCTCATCTATCAGCCGTCACCGTCCTGTGTGGGCGACAATGCTGCATGCAGGGCCTGCACCTGCCCCTCACTCACACCCTCTACCCTCAGTGCCTCGCGGTCACCGGGCTTCTGTTAGTTCTGTAGGTTCCCTCCCGGCCCTTCCCGATTTCCCACAGACCCCTCCTGATAATCGGAGCCTGCGGCTTCTTTGCAGATGGGAGTGCCTGCTGTCATCTCCCGTGCCGCGAGGACAGCCCTGCCTGATGATCGGCACTTTGCCACTTGTTGGGAATATCGGGAAAAAGCCATCAGGTGTTGACACGGACTTTAGGGACCCGGGGTCCCCTCCAGCCTGACACCTGAGTACCATGCACAGATGCTGTGTACTTCTGCATTGATATCGCCGGATGTAGTACTTTCAACCTCAACTGAGTCTTGTTATTTTACTTTTTTGGGAAATACAATATTAATACAATTTGTCACTATTCTCTAAGGGATGCTTATTATGCTGGGATTCTAGTATGTTTTACCAATTTAGTTGTTTTAATGGCCTGCAAGTGTCTTGATTTTAAAACCTTATTTGCCAGGTCTTTTGAGAGCTGGCTATAACCTGAGATTATTCTCATAATGGACTGCTTATATAATGTACTTCTTAAAAGCCAAGTGGTACTTATCACCTCGTTTTGCATATTGAGTGACATTTTTAGCTTGGTATTAATAATCCCACATTATAATAAAAATAATAATAGCAAGGATTTGAAAATCCATTACAAATCTCCTTAAACCCAGGTGAACTCATTAACTCTTAGATGAAAAAAAAAATGGAATTAAAAAAACAAAGACTTGATTTTATTCTGCCTGATACGACGACTTTGAGGAAGAACTAGAAGTCGAAGTGCATTCTCTTGGGTCAACTCCAGGGTTAGATTTGCTAGACTCAGCAGCTAAAACAGTCCGAGATTTAAAAATGGAAGCAAAGCAAGAAGCACGTCCATCAGTTAGAAGTCAGACTGATGAGGCTGAAGGAAAGGCGGAGCTTCCTACCTCTGCCGTCCTGAGGGACGTGGAAGGAGGGAGACAAGAAAGTGGGTTAGGTGAACCCCTAAGTTACAAACAAAACATGCCAACAAGCTAGCATTTTCTAACAATTGGAGCCCTGTTGAGACACGTTTCCTGTCCTGGTTTGCCTTTGAAATGTTGCCATCTCCGTCAGCAAGGGCTCTATGGGTGTGAATTCAGTGACCTGCGGGATCTGGGGACATCTCCCAGGCACACACTTTACTCGGTGTAATGGGCTGAATTGTGTCAAATTCTTAGGTTGAAGTCCTAATCCCACTACCTGAGAGTGTGCCTTTATTCGGAGGTAGGGTCTTTTCAAGGGAACTAAGTTAAAAGGTGCCATCAGTGTGATCCCTAATCCAATCTGAGTGGTGTCCTTATTAAGAAGGGGGAACACAAAGAGGAAGAGGGCCCTGTGGAGGTGAAGTCTGACCTGGGGGTGAGGTAAAGAGTGCCAGAGGTTGCCAAGAAACCACCAGAAAATGGAAAGAGGCAGGGACCAGATCCTCCCTCAGAGCCTCAGTAGGAACTAGCCCTGGGTCTCAGACTTCTGGGCTCCAGAACTGCAAGACAACACATTTCTGTTGTTTCTGCCACCCAGTGTGTGGGTCTTTGTTCAGGGGGCCCCAGCAAACTAACTCACTGGGCAGACACAGAACCAGAGTCATATCTGAGAAAATCCCATCCCATCAAGAGCTTACAGCAAGCTGAGTGAGCGGTCCCCATGAAACACTTAGCAACAACAGGAGGCAAATCATGGTGTGAAGGCCACGGGAGCAATTCACAAAGTACATGCTGTTAGAATTCAGATGACAGGAGAGAAGCAGAGACTGACACCTCCAAGGAGTACCACGCTGTAGTGTGTACGAGCAAGGCAATGGTGTGCACAGTCCAGAGCAAGGAAGCAGAGCCCATGGTTTTGGAGATGAACACCGGGGACAAAAACCAAGGCCCCACCTCTGTGTTGGCAAACCCCATCATGTGTCCTCACCGGGAAGGGGAAAAGACCCAAGCGGGGTAAAAAGTACCCACACGTAGGCAAGGTGCTTTCATGTGGAGGAGGTCATTTATCACACTCAAACTTTCCAGGAGGATGTGTATTTATTCTACATTATATCCTAATTTAAACATCCACAGAAAAGCAAAAATGCAAAATTTTATTTTGTTATTTCCACGTGACTCTGTAATGAGTGTAAAAATGTAAAAGTACCAAGCAGGAAATACCCAGGGGAACATCCTTACTGCATGCAGATGACTTTATCATTTATAATCATGAAAAGAAAATGAAATCATGAAAGAAAAGTAGATTTTATTCATAAAGATGAGAACACTTACTGGCATTTGTAGAGCTTATTTAAATTCAAATACATCTTCAATATTCGATCACAAGTCATGTGAAAAAAATTATTTAATAATTGACTTGGGTTTTCTTTAAATATAGCTTTGACCTGCTTTTCAGAGCTTTTTTTTTTTAAAGATTTTATTTATTTATTTGACAGAGAGAGACACAGCGAGAGAGGGAACACAAGCAGGGGGAGTGGGAGAGGGAGAAGCAGGCTTCCCGCTGAGCAGGGAGCCCAACGCGGGGCTTGATCGCAGGACCCTGGGATCATGACCTGAGCCGAAGGCAGACGCTTAACTGACTGAGCCACCCAGGCGCCCCCAGAGCTTTTTCTATCAGCCAACTTTCTATCAATGGGAATAACCGCTTGCCATATTGGCTATGACCGATTACAGTCCACGCCATCCTTCCAAAAGCTCATTCAAATCTACTTTTACTGCACAGAATACAACAGCACTAGAGTTTTATTTTCCTCTAAGGAAATTCCCAATATGTAAGTCTAAATATCAAAGGTAGTGATACCAGACCGTAGGGTAAGACCACAATGGAAATGTGACTCATCCTGAAACTTCAGAACTTGCAACAGGCCACAAAAGTAATTAGTTACCCCTAATGCTTGGCAAGATTTCTGCTTAGATATTCTGTAATTGTGAAACACACTGCCAATAATTCGCTCTTCTTTAAACTTCTTGTTTGCTGTGACCGCTGGACCCCCGAGATGGCATTCTGCGGCAAGGACCACACTTGCATGACTATCTTCTACATCTCTGTCTGCTTCAGGAAGAAAAGAGGAGTTTCCTCTAGGTCAGGTGTGCTGATTAAGGATATCCATTTTATACCATCACTTACTGAGTTAAAAGTTAAAAGCAAGTAATTCTGTTGTGATCGCAGTAATTAAAAATATAGACAGAAAGGTTGATGTCACATTTTAAAATGGGCATCGGAGTAACTGGATGGAGATCCGATAAAATAAGAATCTGCTTAATTTGCAGGTAGATCCTCAAACTAATGAAACCAACATATAACTGTAGGAGATATCCTGTACAACAGCAAATGATTACCCGTTCAGAACTGGTTTTCCCCAATGTGTGATTCAACATTTTGGCAATAACCACTCAGTCCATCAATATTTGTCTTGTTTTAGTAGGAGTATTTGCAATTCAGTAGGAATAGGTATCTTGATACAAATTAAAGAGGAACACTGTTTCTCATGATAAGCACCATACTCCTATTCACCTTTGTCTCAGAAATACATGACAAATTTTATTTCATTCCCCCCCAGTTTTATTGAAGTGTAATTGACAGATAAAAGTATGTATTTTTTAAAAAGATTTTATTTATTTATTTGACAGAGAGACACAGCCAGAGAAGGAACACAAGCAGGGGGAGTGGGAGAGGGAGAAGCATGCTCCCACAGAGCAGGGAGCCCGGTTCGGGGCTTGATCCCAGGACCCTGGGATCATGACCTGAGCCGAAGGCAGACGCTTAACGACTGAGCCACCCAGGTGCCCCAAAAAGTATGTATGTTTATATGATTTCACTCACATGTGGAATTTAAGAAACAAAACAAATGAACAAAGAAAAAGAAACAAAAACAGACTCTTCTCTCTAGAGAACACACTGCTGGTCACCAGAGGGGATGTGGGGGTCGGTAGGGGGGGAAGTAGGTGATGAGGATTAAGAGGACACTTATCTTGATGAGCACTGAGTAATGTACAGAATTGTTGAATCACTATATTGTACACCTGAACATAAGATAATGCTGTATGTTAATGATACTGGAATGAAACTTTTTTAAAAAGCAGGAAAAATGACAAAAAAAGTTGTGTATATTTAAGATGTACACCATGATGGTTTGACATATGTATACATTGAAGAATGATTGCCACAATCATTAATTAATTAACTAATGATTAATTAACTGAATAAGGTATCCATCACCTCACATAGTTACTGTGTGTGTGTGTTGTGTGGTAAGAACACTTAAAATTGACCCTCTTGGCAAATTTCAAGCATACAAACCAGTATTATTAACTGTAGCCACCATGCTGTACATCAGATCCCCAGAATTCATTCATCTTGTAACTGAACGTTTGTACCCTTTGAACATGTCCCCGTTTCCCCACATCAGCCCCTAATAGCCACCCCTCCACTCTCTGCTTCTGGGACTTTGACATTTTTAGACTCCACATATAAGTGAGATCAGACAATATCCATCTTCTTGTGTCTGGCTTATTTCACTTAGCATACTGTCCTCCAGGTTCATCCATGTTGTGGCAGAATTTCGGTTTTTATAGCTGAAATAGTATTCTATTGCATGTAAATGCCGTATTTTCTTTATCTATTCATCCATTGGTGAAAACTTAGGTTGCTCCCATGGCCTTAGCTATTATGAATGATGCCCCATCAAACATGGGTATGCATAAACTCTTCAGAGATAGTGGTTTAATTTCCTTTGCATGTATATCCAGAAGTGGGATAGCTGGATCATACAATAGTTCTGTTTTTAATTTTTTAAGGAACTTCCATAGTGTTTTCCATAGTGTCTGTACCAATCTACATTTTCACCAGCAGAGGATTCCTTTTTTTCCACATCCTCCCCAACAGTTATTTCATGTCTTTTTGATAATAGTCTCTCCAACAGGTGTTAGGTGATCTCTCATTGCAGTTTTGATTTGCATTTCCCTGATGATTGGTGACGCTGAGCACATTTTCATTTACCTATTGACCATTGGTAAGTCTTTTTTGGGAAAAAAAAATGTCTATTCCGGTCCCTTGACTACTTTTTAATGGGGTTATTTAGTTAGTTAGTTAGTTAGTTAGTTAGCTCTAACTCAATAGCTTATAACTCAATAAGAGTTCTTTATCTGCTTTGAATATTAATGCCCTCTCACACATATAATTTGCAAATATTTTCTTGCGTTCTATAGGTTGTCTTTTCATTCTGTTGAAGAAACCTTTTAGTGTGATGTAGTCCCACTTTGTTTTTGCTTTTGGTGCCTGTCTTTTTGGTGTCATGTCATCGGATATTTTAGACACTGAGGACATGCGACCCTTGGCTGTTCTGGAGCTCCGTCAAGAAACTCAAGGCTCTCCTCCATGAACAGCAACAATGGGAACAATTGCAAATCATAGTGCAAATCATGTTTTGATATTCATCTTGGAAGTGTTTTCACCTCATGGTCATTTATATAGGAATATCTTATCCGAAAAAGCAAGCAGCAGCCTTACCAGTAATTGGGAAATCGCCTTTAAATCCAGCCACTTTCTGGAGCACCTGGGTGGCTCAGTCGGTTAAGTGTCTGCCTTCGGCTCAGGTCATGATCTCAGGGTCCTGGGATGGAGCCCTGCATCGGGCTCCCTGCTCAGTGGGGAGCCTGCTTCTCCCTTTCCCTCTGCCACTTCCCTTGCTTGTGCAGTCTTTCTCTCTCTCAAATAAATAAATAAAATCTTTAAAAAAATAAATCCAGCCACTTTCTTTTCTTGTAATTCTGTGAAACAAACTTACTGTGAATTGGGTGACATAATCAGTCTCAGTTCATATAAATGCTAAGCGACAGTTGCAGTTCTAATTTTAACACTCTAAGCAGAGGTTTCTAAACACTTTGGGGTGACACACCCATCAGTAAAAAGTTTTCAATCATAAATATCCAAAGTCACTAATTTTTTAATTTGTAAGTTATAGATGTGGAAGTCTTCTAATATATTTGGAGCATTAAAAAAGATACACAGAAACATCAAGTGAAACTGTGAATCAGACAAGCATATATGCAAGTGGAGGTTCTAACAGATGTCCTTGTACTATGATTCATCACTTCCTGCAGGCTTTGGGGCACGTGCACCCCGCTTTTGAGACCCCTGAGCTAATCGGAGACCTGGGGGCTTCAGTGAGGTCCTCATGGGGAAAATGAAGTGGTCCTTCCCCTCTTTATGACCCCGCCTGAGTGAGTAGGCTTCGGAAGTAAAGCCACACTGGGTAACAGTAACTTTTAAATGTTCATTAGTATGATTCATTGTAATGTTTATTACTTTGAAATCACAAAGGATGAATTATTTTCTTCTAGGTAGAGCACAGCTACAAGAAGATGTCCGCCATAATCACAAAGGGGAAGTAACGGATTTTGTATTAGGGCACGTAAATGAGATCACCGACACATGAACACGCATAAACCTCCTATGTTGGGAGAAGATGGGGCCCAGGGTTTATTGATTACCTACCATGTGGCAAGCATGATTCCAGACAGCTCATGTATGTGGAAAGAAATAAGGCCGTATAGCTCTTACCTAAAATGTTTGGTACGTAGCAGCTTCTATTATGGCCTTTCTCATGGAATCATCAAAACTATCAAGACAATTAGGCATCGGTATCCTTATTGTGTATAAGTGGGTCACCTCTGGATAAGAGGTGTTTAAGAACTTAGCCATGGTCACACCCAGGAAAAGGCAGAGAGGCCTTTCTGATTCCATAGCTCCTCTCCCGGGGCTTTTGTCTTTGTTTTCTTCAGTTCTGTCACTGTTTACCTATGACGGGCCTCGCCAACTGGTTTTGCCATATCACACGGACAGTGATGGTGGATGTTGTTCCGGGGACCAGACCCACAGAGCAGTGCATGCATCCTTTGTTGTTCTGGTGGAACAGCCACAGGGTGGGCATTATAATTACATCCAAACATCCAAAGCATGCTTTAAAATGAATGACCTTTATTCCCCTGTTTTTGGTGTGTGGGCAGCAATGGGCTTATGATGATTACATTTGAAGATCCTCTAGGAGAATGGATTTCTTTCAGTGTTTAGTTGTCTGTCATCTGTATTAGTTATCTATCGGTGTACACAATCACTCCTAAAACATACTCAAATATACCGACTAACGTTTTTCTAGGCAGAGTTGTCTCTCTTTACCAGGTGGTCCATATACTGTGTACATACACACTACTTTATGACTTCTCCCACTTATCATACGAACAAGACCTTTTCTGCGTTATGAAAGAAACTTGAACAATGTAATATAGAATGAGCATGTAATTTTCCAATAAGTGGTTGTACCAGTTTAACCAACAATTGCTCTTTGGTGGTGGTTCCCATGTGTTTTAACCATAAAAAACAAAGCAAGGATAATATATTATTATGGATCAAATCGTGTCCCTTCAAAATTCCTATATTGAAGTTGTAACCAACAGTGTGTCTGTCTTTGGAGTAAGCAAGTAAGTCAGGTTTCCGTGAGGGCATAGAGTGGTGCCCTGATAGGACGGGAGGGGACAGCGGATAGCTCCCTCCCCGCCCTCAGTGAGAAGGCTATGGGCAGGCCAAGAGAGCTCTACGCAGTCACCTGACCTGTGATCTGCCGGCACCTTGATCTGGGACCTCCAGCCTCCAGAGCTGTGAGGAATGCATGTCTGTTGTTTATAAACCTCCTGTCTGTGGTCTGTTGTTACTATAGCCTGAGCTCACTAACGTCATACCTTTGTGCATAAGGCCCTCAGTGCTTCTCCCACCCTGCGTCTGCTCCTGTTTGTGCTTCAGTATCCCATCAGACCTCACTGAAGAGCAGGAGTTCAAAGATAAAATAATTAAGAACTCAGGATGGCAACGGCAGAGCCTGAAATAGGCGGGGGTCCTCCCGAGCGTCCGCCCCCTGTACCTTCACAGGCTCTCGCCCACAGACCCGGCGCTGACTCTCGGCAGCTCATGGGGGTTCCTGCACCAACACGGGGGCCTTGCTCACTATTATTTGTCCCCACCATGCAGTGCTCTTGGCACCTGGTAGATACGCTATAGATGTCTGATGTTGTTAACTATGTTGTCCCAGGGAACGGACTCTTGGCTCTATTTTAAAGAGCTTCTTGGACTAAAACCACTTTTTTAGTGGTTGTTCTATGATTCTATATTGAGAAGTAACCAGAGAATCACAGAAGTCTGAAGCTGGAAGGAATTTTCTGTCTGGTGGTTTTCAAGCTTATTTTTGTTTGATATTTTCTGTGAGCCACGGAGACGGTCCTTCGAGGCGCAGTTTGAAGGAGGCAGTTTGTAGGTGATGCAGAGAGCCCCCCAGCCCTCCCTTTCCCTGAAACATAATTTGAAAACCAATGATCTGGTCCAAAGTGCTTATCTAAAACCTTTATTTATTTGCTGCCCTCTTAGGGATCTTCAAAAATGACAATTCCAAATTAAAACAAGCAAAAAAAACATTATCGTAGGGTTTTAAAAACATGGCAGGATACGTAGTAGGTGTTTGCACATGACATATTCATCTGCCCAAATCTCAAGAATTGGAAACTAACCGTGTGGGCGTGAGCGTGACCTTGGGCTCCAGGAGGATGGTTATATTCGACACCATCTGACCTCTCAGTGGCAACAGTGGGAAGCACACAGGTAAGGACAGTGCAGGGATACCTGGTGGTCTCAGTGAACAAGGACTGTGCCTTCTACCTGCATTCATGGGTTCATGGCTCCGCCCCAACTTCCTTCCCTCTCTCCAAGATGCTCCCCTTACTTTATGGGGCTCCTGTTATCACCATCACTTGCCTGTTAAATGAGATCAGGTCAGTTTCCGCATGTTCACGACCCAGCAAACTTGCCAAATCACTACCAGGGAGTTGGCATCGTGGGGCATTCTGTTCTTTTTCAGGTGATATATTGTCGTGCAATATCCCATTGCTTTTATAACTTTATGGATCCATTCATGCCACAGTGTGTGAGCACTTCCTGGGCGTGTTGTGGTCTACTCGATATCAGGAGAGTTGAAAAGGTGAGTGACACACGGTCACAACCTTCCATTAGGACGGGAGGTAGCCTGGGACTCAATCATAAAGGAAGGAAAAAAATGTGTATTCCAACAATGGTTTCAAACAGTCATAGCATTAAAAAAAACCTGATTTTCTCTTAATAGCCAAATTAAAAAAAAAAATTGAGGGAGTTAAATATTATGTACAGGGCCTTAAAAAGCATTATTTTAGGACCTCAGAATGCAATAAGTTAAACATATGCTTTCTGCATTTTTTTTCCATTCTAACATTTTTAGGAAAAGTCATTTGGCTTCTAAAATGTTACCAAAGTAAAGTTGAGTCAAACACAGGTTTCAGTGCATTTTATCATTAAGTATAAATAGGTTACAAAAATATATATAAAAAAAAAATACCCATAGGTTACGATTTGCACAGTTAATGAGGAAAAAGGAACTAACAGAAGATTATAGAAACCACAATCAAGGTTTTGAAAACTTAGCTTAAAAGTCCTACCAGGAGATAAAAAATATGTAAGTATGCTTGTTTTACCAAAAAAAAAAAAAAAAAGAATTCCTCGTCCCTCCACCTCCTCACTCTCTATTCTTCTTAGAATTTGTATGTTAAGTTTACATGGTTCCCTTTCCAGTATGTTTATTTACAACACTGTCACTGTTTCCATAGTTATGCAGAATGTCTGTTTCCATAGCAACACTCTAGGTTTCCTAAACAAATAGTATCACAGTGTTAATCTTGTTTCAGTGTTATTGTACTATGTTATTAGATACAAAATTCAAAAAATAATTTAAGCAGGGTTTGAAACTAGGTGGGTTGGTTTTATTGCCTGGTGCTTTTGATATTAAATTTCAATTTCATATTAAAACACACATCCATTTGAAAAATAGTGGGGATTTTGCATAGTAAACATGATACCAATTTTATTCGCTAGTTATAAAACACTGTAATTTAATAAGAGGGTGTTCCGATACATGAGCAATATCCAGGGAGAGGTTTACCATCTTCAGATTAAAGTGACGGTTTTTCAGTTGGCCTGGGTGATTTAGCTTCCCCAAATCTCTGAAGTCATTTATAACCTACCCGCAGCAATATTTCCCTTTGCCATTTTTGCATTTTAAGTAATTTCTATGCGTTTTGCCTTTTATTTTGTAGCCCTGGAGGAACAGCTGCAAAATAGACTTCAAGGGAATTTTACTACTTCCTTTTTCTCCGATTGAAAAAAAGAGAGAGACAAGCGAGTAGGTTTTTGTGCTTTCTGTCTTTACATTTGCCTACCGTTACCCTTCATTTCTTCTCTTGGGAGCAGATCTTTTGGACTCTTTGCAGAAATGGGACTACGCCTTTGCTCCAGCTCCCGAGGCTCCCATGAGCACTGAAGGAGAAGATCGCCAATGTGGGGCTAGTTCTTTTACTTAACAGAAGTGAGAGGTGCTCTACTGACAATTTTCCAGTCAGACGTTTGAAGTGGGCTGCCGGGCCCTGCAGGTCTGGGTCTTGGCGCCCTGCACTCTGCCCCACTTAACCAGGCACTTCCGAGGCCTGCCTCTCACTTTCTGTTTGATTCTGTCATCCTTTAAGAACATATTTAAATGACTTTCCCTTCCTGATGTTCGCATGAAAAGGAATCGATATGGCGGGGGCATATAATAATTTATAAATGGGAAATAGTTTGCTCTGCTTTGAGGAGTCCGTGATGAGCCGAAGTTGATGTCACAGTTTGGACCCGCTGCGCCCTGGGGTGTCAGTCTGGGACAGTCAGGCCTCTGAGTGAGTGGATCCCAGCTCAAGTGTCTCCTCGCTGCCAGATTTGCGGTCCCTGTTACCGGGCTTCTCTGAGCCCCTACCTTCCTCATCTGTAAAATTGGGAAAATACCACCCACTCCACAGCGCTGTGGGGAGATTAGCATGGTAACACTTGCTAAGCGTAAACTTGTTACACGTTACTCATTTTCCCTTCTTCCTTTTGATAATTTGAAGTGTGGGGTCAGAGAGAGCCTGAAGCAGGGGAGGTAGCTGTGGGGGCTCAGCACTGGCCATGGGGCTTCGTCAGCCTTTCCCCACTGCCATCCTGTCTCTGGTCTATCTGCAGCAGGTAGCTTTAGGTTTTCTGCTCAGCGGAGGTAAACATTCAGACTTGCCAGAGCGTGCCTCCTCAGTGTGCGTGCCCGGTGAGCAGCAGATCTGCGGTAAGGGAACCCCCAGAGAAGGGGTCCTTCCGGCCCTCCATCCCTGCAGCAAACCTTACCCCAGCGTCCCTTGGCCTCCAGGCACAGCAGGGCATCTGGGGACCTTGCAGAAATGCAGATTTGGGTTCAGCAGGTCTGGGTGGGGCCCGAGTTTCTGCATGGCTGACAGGTTTCAGGTGACACCCAACTGGCTGGTCCAGGGACCTCACTTTGAATGAGAAGGATCTAAACTCCCCACATTGGAGCTTTTCTCAAATTTGTTAAGACCCTAGTTAGGGGCCAGTTCCCATACCATTGGGTCCTCAAACTACTTTGGCCTGGGTCTATTTGGGGTTCTTATTCTAGGACAGGATCCAAATCATCTATTTTCTCTGAACGTCTTCTTGTAAGACGGAGAGGCTGGGCTGCCTGGAATCTCCTGGGTCCTTTTCAGTGAACAAATGTGGCACCCTTCTGTTTTGCAGAAGTGAAACAAACCCGGGAAGACGCAAAATTGCATCAATTCAAACTGTCATCAACCAAATTTTGTTCAGCGGATTTGAATCTCCTATGAGCCTAAGGATCAACACGATTCAGTTCTATCAGGAAAAATACATAACATTTATCAGAATTGGTTATCAGAAATCATTTAATACCCTGATCAGGGATTTACTTATGAATGAGTTTAGAAGCTGACTGTTTTATGTAACCATCAAAAATTACAATATAATTATTGTTTCAAAATTCTCTGAGAAAGTGTGTTCTCATTTCTTTTTGTTATGCTGACAGTGTAACATATCCAGTGAAGTTTTCTTAGACAATATTATGTTTGGTTTCTGTTCTCTTGTATGTCAGAACCCTGTTGGCATTTTACTTATTATATGTTAATAGCACAGTTTCTTGAAAAGGAACCTTTTAATGGCATTTCACTCTTCTCTGAGATTATATTTTAAAAGGAAATTGTATCTGAAAGATCTAAAAAAAATCCACCAGGGCTTTCTAGGGGATTTTGTCACTCGCGTTTTCCTTGCTTATGATCTCATTGTCGAGGACTGTATGAGCTTCTAAGAACCAGTGGATTATGGTTTCTAATAAATATATGCAAACAGAATTATTTTCACTTTTATTCATATGCTAAATATATTCACCCAACTGACATTGACCTCATAATAAATCATGACGAATCTGTTTGCCCTTCTCCAAAATAACAATACAAGTGTAACAAAATCAATTCCCTTTGGGAAAGAAGGCAGCCGCTTTCCCACAGTGGCTTGCCTGCCCCGGAAAATACCCTGTCAGTGAAAAATCACATAAACATATAAAAAATGTGCATGAAAACAGTCTCATACCCACACCATGAGGAGCATAAGAGCTCATGACAATTAAGCACTTACTACCTGGCACATGCCAAGGGTTCAATGAATATTACGTACTGCTATTATTCCTGGCTCTTATCTCACTATTCATAATCTCATTTCATTGTTTATAACAAGCAGGACGACAACAGAACACACTGTCCCCAACTCTCTATGCCTGTGTTAAGATAGAATGTTTTACACATGTATATACATAATCTTTTTCTTCGAAGGAGGGTCCTTTCATAGATGATGATTTCAGATAATTGAGGGGAAATCCTGACAGTACAGTAGAAGGAAATAATGCAAATATTCTCTAAAAGCCTATAATTACTATAATTTGAATGTCCAATTCAAACAGATTACCCTTCTTAGGGTGGTCTGATCATAGACTGGCATATGGAAGATTAGGGTACATAAAGAAACTTTTTCTTTTTTTTTAAATATTTTATTTATTTATTTGAGAAAGAGAGAGCAGAGCGAGAGAGAGAGAGAGAGAGAGCATCAGTGGGGGGCAGGGACAGAGGGAGAGGGAGAAGCAGGCTCCCTGCTCAGGGCTCAATCCCAGGACCAACTGAGCCACCCAGGCACCCCAAGAAATTTTTTCAAATAAAAGAGCAGAGTATCTCAATGGAGAAAAACAAAATCTATGCCCATAACATACACATACAAATGAGTGTATATACTTCTATGTGAAAGGCATGTATATTTTTCCTCTAAGCGTATTGATTAAAAATCAATTGTATCCAGTTGTATGATTGCTTTTGTTACATGGTACTATCACAGAAGTACTGTTTTCCAGAACAAAGAAGAAGGAAAACTTAGGAAGAAGTTGGAAGTGAAGCCAAGCCACCATTCCAAATCACCAAAACCAAACATTCCGTTGGATGGATGGTTTTCACTTAGGGAGGTTATTAAGCCATTCTCTTCTGCTTGTTCTGGGTAATCATGAAGGGGCACTCACAAAGAAATTCTCCATTATTTTGTGGGGATTTTCCATAGTTTATTTATGCAAGGTAATGCTCAGAGTGTTTTCCCTATATAAATACATCATGAAAATTATCAGGAGAATGCACAGCAGCATTGGAAGGAGAAGCTGGGGAGACTCATTGGAACATCCAATGTTCCAGCTGGAGACATCCCAGGAACATGATTAAGGACACTAACTCAGCTGTCAGATGCCCGGGTTTGAATCCAGGCTCAACACTTCCTGAGCTGTTTGATTAGGAGAAAGTTCCCTCGATTCTTTGTGCCTCAGATTATTTACTCATCTTTGTAATCGGGATATAATAGTACCTATTCCAAAAGGCTATTGTAGGAATAAGCATAACAGTGTACATTAAGTGATTAGTGCCGTGCCTTATACACAGTAATCAATACATGTTAGTGATTATTGGAAAATGAATCATGTTTCCTATAACTGCCATTGAGACCATTAGTCATTTACAAAAGTTTAATGAGCTGCTTCTTATTTTGCCAAAGCTGATTATAAACTTACTACAGTTTGATCCTGTAATGTTGGCAAACATTTAGCCAGCCTGAAGCTTCTAAGTCACGTGAGGATCTCAAATTCTAGAAAGAACGGAGTCATCCGTCAGGTACTCTTCGTTCAGAAAGGGTTGTGAAGATCAGGAATTTTAAGATAAAGTCCAAGACAGCTTGGACGTTAAATAATTTTTAAACTCTGGGTTTCACTCTATCAACAGAATTCCAGCAGTAACCATTCAACCAATGGTTTTAGCCACGTTGGCTGCCATAAAACACCACAGATCAGGTGGTCTGAACAACAAATTTGTTTTCTCATAGTTCTGGAGGCGGGAAGTCCGAGATCAGAGCACGGGCAGATTCGGGGTCTGGTTCACAGTCGGCTGTCTTCTGTGCCCTCACCTGGCCTTTCTTCCATGTGTGCTCAGAGAGCATGAGTGTGGCTCTATGTTCCTCTTCGTGGACTGGGGCCCTGCCCATATAACCTCATTTAAATTTGCTTCCATAAAGAGCCTATCTCCAAATGCGAGCATACTGCAGGTCGGGGCTTCACCAAAGTCATTTTGGGGAGACACAAACGCTCGGTCCCTGGCACCAATCCGTAGGGCTGTTTCTTCTGTAGACAGCTTATAAATCTAGAATAACGTGACAGCATTTCCGTCTAGCGCTCCTCCTCGGGTCCCACCTTCCTGTCCTCCGTCCTTCCGTGTCCCCACCCGGACCTTTTCCCGGTCTGTGGTCCTGCTGTGTGGCAGGTGGAGACTGTGGGGATGCCCTCAGGACTTCTGTCTGTTCTTCTGATAACTTTTAACATCAAACATCTGTATTTTTATTCGAAGTCTTATAGATTGTTTGCTCTTCAGTCACATTTTGCTTGTGTGAGTCTTCGCGATGGTTGACAGCCCTGAGGCTCCCCTCCCTCAGTGCTCCCTGTGCTTTCTTGGTCGGTTTTGATGACCCCTGTCATTGTCTTTCTCCTGGAGAGGGAACCCCGGTCTGAGGAGCAGCATTTAGGTTTGGCGTTAGCCTTTGTCTAACGAGGATTACCACAGAGCCTCCTTGAGGTCGTTAGCCAAGAAGTGCCAAGCCCTGGGGACACTAGTCCAAAGGAAGCTGACTAGGAGACAGGCTTGTGAAGAGATGAGCAGCACCTAGTAGGGGGTGAGTGAGGCAGGGCAGGCAGGGGAGAGGTGACCCACAATGCAGTTACTGCACTGGGGGGGGCGGGGGAGCTCAGCGGATCCCACGAGTTGCTCTGAAACAGGCACGGCACCTCAGAGATGTTTCCAGACAAACTACGGGTGCACCACTTTGTGGCCCGCATGGGCCCGTCATTGGATCCTGGCTGCTCCCAGGGGCTGGTGTATCTGGAGCCTCTTGGCTCTCACTAGCGGAGGGCCATTCCAGGAGGGCCAGCCTGGGGCTGGGGGTGGTGCTGAGGGGGCAGCCGGGCAGTGCGGCCGGCATCCACTCAATGGGAATTTGACTGGTCAGTTAGGAACATTCTGCTGTGGATTTTATTGGTCAGTCCATTTTTTGGCCATGTACTTCATGAAGCTGTTGGTTAAGGACAATTTTGAGATAAAATTTTGTGCATGAAGCCTGGGACCCCACTTCTCAAACAATGGCTTTTCTGAATGGTAATCATAGTTTTTAAGGTATCTTTAAAGGATCCACTCGGAGGCAGATGGCATTCCAATTATTTGGACAGCGAGTATGCACCATGAAGGGCTGGCACCATGATAAGATGGCCAACGGGGCAATTGAGAGGGAAAACCACAGAACTGAGGTCCCCGTAGGGAGCTGTCGCACCCCCAGGGCCAAGGGAATGAAGGGAAGAGCTCCGAGTCGGGGCTCCTGGAGCCCGGACCCAGGTCTCCAGAAGGGTGTCTGTGGGACTGGGGCTGGTGTCATGGTTCCAAAGGCTGGGAGACTCCACGCTGGGCCCAGAGGCTGCTCGAGAAGCATCATTGTTGGTACCATAGCTGTAGGGACAGAAGTCACAAGAAGCCCAGAGGCAGCCCACAGGAAGCCTGGGAGTCGGGGGTCTCATTCTTCTCCAAGCCTGCGAGCTCCGGCGAGTGCCTCTCTGGCCAGGCCTGCCCAGGCTGCGGCGTGCCGGTCAACTCGGCATCACAGAGCCGGGCAGGAGTGGAGCTGAGATGCTCGGCTGATGTCCACTTAGATTGTGAACATTTTCATGGGGAGCAATGTCAACACACACACTGATTCGTTTTCCCTTAATAAAAATCATAAGGACCAGTCACTGCTCCCACTTTGAATCCTGCAGCTGCTTTCTGACAAAATGCCTGGTGGTCTATGAGATGTCCCTGATGTTAAACAAGAAATAGAATAAGTCTTTCCACATGAATGGCAGTTTATTAACACTGTTTTGGCTGAGGGGTGTAACACTGGTCTGGGGTTTGGAAGGATTGACAAGGGGTTTAGCTTTGAGGATGCAAAAGATGGTTTTAGATGGATTTTCTTCAATTCACAGTAAGTCTTTGATTTTCTAAGGTGATTGTCTTGCAAAGGAATCCCTGATATTCTTTAATAAAAATGGCTGCAATGTTGGAATGTGGTTCTAATATACATGCAAATCAGGGAAAGATCAGAGACTATGTAACGTGGGGAAAGTCCAAATAATTGGGTTCACGAGGAGCAGAGAAGGAAGAACCAGATATAGAATGGAACAAGGGAGCGGGGAAGGAAGCTAACAGGAGCGTCCTGCCGCGAGGCTGGGGGCTTGGCCGGTGACCAGGAGGTGGCTGATTGACGGCCACCTGCAGGGACTGACTCCTTTCCGGGCTCAGGAGGACTGCTTGGGATTGTCACCCCTCATCAGGGGCAGAGCCTGAAGACCCTGTGCCTATACCTGCCCAAGCGCAGGACCGCCAGGTTAGGCTACCTGGAAGCCCCGCCCCTCCTGCGGTAGGACCGCGTCCTGCACAGAGTTTGGCAGCGACCAGGAGACCAGGAACCTCAGCCGTCTGCCTTCTTTGCAATTCCTTGCGGAAAAGGGTCTTAGACTCTTTTCGTTTTTCTTGAAATACCTACTGATTTTTTTTTTTCTGTCATATTTATCTTTATGTACCTTGGTACAGGCGTTTTCCAAAAATTAGTGTTGCTTTTGTTTTTCAGAGATTTCAGTGACCCGAGATTCCTTTCTCTTTAGTGATGAGGACAGTGCCTGGAACTGCCTGCCCTCAGGAGACACAGGGGTCCCCTTTGTAATTGCTTGGAAATGAGGAACTTCCAGAGACCCAGAAGAAGAATTTGACCTTGGGGTGTGAATGGTTAATGGGAGCTTGTTGCAGAGGAGGTCCTGTTTGGGTTGACTGGTGGGTAAAGCCCACCCTGATCCTGAAGTAACTTGCCGGGGAGGTTCTTGACTGCAGGCCCTTTCTGACCACACACAGAGATACCCAACCAGCTCTACAGAAGGCATTTTCTAACTTTCCAAGGGATTTCTCCCTGTCGCATGGTTCACAGAGGATTTTCCCCCATCTCTCTCTCTATCTCTCTCTGGGTTTTTCCGATTACTAATTGTATAATGATTTCTGGTCCTCTCTTTAAGCCTCAACTTTCAGATGAGCAGCGGAGGGTACAGATAAATAGGTCGGTTATTAGTGACGTCACAGGGAACTCTGAGCTGCAATGAACTGTGCACGGCGTTTGAAAGGCAAGATAGAAAGCAATGTGACTAAAGATGTAAACAGGGTCACCTCATTTTAATAACAAAGTCCAGCAACAGATGAGGAATCAGAACAAAGTTCCTCCTTGAGTACATAATTGGGGAATGAAATGACTCATTTTTACTAGTTAATGTACAATGAACTGTATGGGGCCGGAGGGGACTCAGCCCCCTTCTGCTTATCTGTAAATTCCAGGGTGCCTTCCTTTATTATGGGGGCAATCCAGTCCTCAAAACTACCTGGGGGAACCAGACAATCAGCGAAACACCTCACATTATTTGCTGGGGAGCCATTATGGCCAGACAATTGTCCCATCCTCCAAGGGGATTGCTGCTTCCCATCTTATTTTGTCCATTGTCTCAAATTTCCAGACATTTCCTGAGACTCCTGTGAACTCAAGGCAGGTGGGTCAAGTAATAAATTAAAACAAATCCATCCTTCCCAGGAAGGAGAATTTCCTGGCAAATCTGAGCTTCACATGTCCCTGTCTGAGGTCCGTATTGTCATGGAAGTTCTGGGATTGGGTTGGACGAATCTCCAAGGCCTGGGGTTGCCCCAGATGCATACCTGTCTCCTCAAACACTTGGAAATGTCCCCAGCCCTCCCCATTCTGTTCCCAGTGCTACTGATTCACTTATTTATCAAATGGATGACACATGCATCTGCTAGTCACTAAGGATCCAGCCATATTTTTATTCAATCCTCCCGGAATTAACCAAGTAAGCAGCTACTTAACGACAGTCAGAGAGCCAGGCAGAGTGCATATGTCCCTGTGGGCAAGGTCATGGGTGGCCTGCTTTGCAGGCTCTGTGCTTATCATTGTGCTTGGCACATTGATTGCTCTATAAATATGTGTGACTTAAGTAAGTGAGCAAATTGGAGCAACAAGATAGGGAGCTGTTTTCCAGGGAACTTATCTCCCAGCATAGTTCTCTGCTTTGAGACCAAAGGTGCTAAGACACTCTCAATGTACACTATGACATTGATGAACCCAGCAGCACAGTGGTCAGCGAGTTTATGGGTGGACAAAGGGATGGAAAAATATGCATATACTGTGAATGTATATCTGCAATCTGAAATACTGAATTTCTTTTGGTAAGAGGAAAAAATATCATAATTCCTTTTTTATTGCTGGATCCATAGCTGATCTCACTGAAGCTATGTAAGAAAATTCTTGGTTTACTAGTATTGTCAATCGAATCAGTTTTTTTTTAATTTTAAGTTTTTATTTAAATTCCAGTTCATTAACATACAGTGTTTATATTAGTTTCAGGTGTACAATATAGTGATTCAACACTTCCATACATCACCCCATGCTCATCACAAGTGCTCTCCTTAATTGCCATCACCCATTTCCCCCGTCCTCCCACGCCCACCCTCTGGTGACCATCAGTGTGTTCTCTGTAGTTAAGAATCTGTTTCTTGGTTTGTGTTTCTCATTTTTTTTTCCTTTGCTTGTTTGTTTTGCTTTTTAAATTCCACATATGAGTGAAAAAATATGGTATTTGTCTTTCTCTGACTGAATTACTTCACTTAGCATAATACTTTCTAGCTCCATCCATGTTATTGCAAATGGCAAGATTTCAATCTTTTTTATAGCCCAATAATATTTCATTGTATATGTACACCACCTCTTCTTTATCCATTCGTCAATAGTTGGACACTTGGGCTGCTTCCATATCTTGGCTATTATAAATAATGTTGCTATAAACATAGGAGTGCATGTATCCTTTTGAATTAGTGTTCTTGTATTCTTTGGGTAAATACCCAGTAGTGTGATTGCTGGATCATGAGGTAGTTCTATTTTTAACTTTTTAAGGAACCTCCATACTGTTTTCCAGAGTGGTTGCACCAGTTTGCATTCCCATCAACAGTGCACAAGGTTTCCCTTTTCTCCAGATCCTCACCAACACCTGCTGTTTCTTGTGTTGTTGGTTTTAGCCATTCTGACAGGTGTGAGGTGGTATTTCATTGCAGTTTTGATTTGCATTTCCCTGATGATCAGTGATGCTGAGCATCTTTTCATGTGTCTGTTAGCCATCTGGATGTCTTTGGAAAAATATCTGTTCAGGTCCTCTGCCCATTTTTAATGTTATGTTTAGTTTTCTTTTGTGTTGAGTTGTATAAGTTCTTTATATGTTAACCCCTTATTGGATATGTCATATGCAAATAACTTCTTCCAATCAGTAGGTTGTCTTTTCATTTTGTTGATTGTTTCCTTCACTGTGCAGAAGCTTTTTATTTTGATGTAGTCCCAATAGTTCATTTTTGCTTTTGTTTCCCTTGCCTCAGGAGACATAGCTAGAAAGAGGTTGCTATGGCCAATGCCAGAGAAGTCACTGCCTGTGTTCTCTTCTAGGATTTTGATGGTTTCAGATCTCACATTTAAGTCTTTAATCCATTTGAATTCATTTTTGTGTATGGTGAAAGAGAGTGATTTGGTTTCATTCTTCAGCATGTGGCTGTCCAGTTTTCCCCACACTGTTTGTTGAAGAGACTGTCTTTTTCCCATTGCATATTCTTTCCTGCTTTGGTGAAGATTAATTGACCATATAATTGTGGGTTTATTTCTGGGTTTTCTATTCTGTTCTATTGATCTATGTGTCCATTTTTATGCCCAAACAGTCCAACATTGTTTTGATCACTACAGCTTTGTAATATAACTTGAAGTCCAGAACTGTGATATTTTCAGCTTTTCTTTTCTTTTTCAAGATTGTTTTGGGTATTTGAGGTCTTTTGTGGTTCCATACATATTTTAGGATTGTTTGTTCTAGTTCTCTGAAAAATGCTGTTGGTATTTTGATAGGGATTGTATTAAATGTGTAGATTGCTTTGGGTACTGTGGACATTTTAACAATATTGTTCTTCCAATCCATGAGCATGGAATACCTTTCCATTTGTGTGTGTGTGTGTGTGTGTGTGTGTCCTCTTCAATTTCATCAGTGTTTTATAGTTTTATAGTTTTCAGAGTACAGGTCTTTCACTTCTTTGATTAGGTTTATTTCTAGGTATCTTATTATTTTGGGTGCGGTTGTAAATGGATTGTTTTTTTAATTTCTCTTTGTGCTGCTTCATTATCAGTGTGTAGACATGCAACGGATTTCTGTACGTTGATTTTGTATCCTGTGAGTTTACTGATTGAATCGGTTATTTTGGACCAACCAAAATGTATATATTTTTTTTATCATGAAACAAAAATACCAATAAGTGTATAACTAATAAAAAGTCCGGACTAATAGCTTCTAATTGCTTGTTAGTCCCCCTGCCCCCCAACATATACAACCTAGTTCTATGTCCAATTTTAAATTAAAACAGGTTGATAAATTCAATTTTCTATAATGTTAGTCAGCTGTAGATGCCTAAGTTGTTTGGGACCTATTGGCTTGAGAAATTAAGATTCTCATGCAGTGAACAAACTAATGAGAATTTCTTTCCAAGATCAAAACTAGTCTTTGTTTCCAGGAGGCTGCCTTTATTTATTTATTTTTTTTTAAATGGTGGTGCTTGTTTTTGTACATATTGTTCCTTTTGTGTGTTATCTAAGATGTCATAAAAATACTTCTATAAAAGCTACAGGACTGAGTTGAATTTCAGGCTTCACGTTTCTCTAGTAGTCTGTGTTCTAAAGGGTGCGGTGCTGTTTCCTGCACTCAGCTGATCGACTTGGGACAAGCTTTTACCACCAAGCCACCTTGTCCCTGGCCATCCATCATGTGCACCCTGTTTGTAATCAAGGGCTCTCTGGCCGGAGGGGGATGTTTTGGTTTCGTCTCCAGCATGTTGGCCTCAGGAATGTTCAGCATGAGGGGGAAAAAATGAAAAGGTCAGTTTCACATGAGGCCAGATGATCTCAGTGGTCATTTCCCACAAATGACCTGGCCATGACATCAACTTTCACTTTTCTTATGACTGCCTTCTTTGAGAGCGTCCACATTCCACATTAGCAAATTAACAATTTCAATGAATTTTGACATCAATCAGGTATCTGCTCAACCTCCAACCCCTCCACTTTCTGCCTCTTGTCTTCTCACTTCAGACGGTGCTATTGGCAAGCAGACCTAATGGCACGTGTGTTTCCTGGGCTCCCATTTTGATCTATGTGGTATTTTTTGGAGCGAAATATGAGCCAACTTTAAAAAAATGGGAAGATTCTGTAACACCTTTAGATTTCCATCCTCTCCTCCAAAATGAGGGAAATCCAGCAAGACTAGATGCAAATTTCCCTGACGCAACCCTGCCTTCATTAAGGGATATCTGCCCCCATTTCCCCAAGGTCTCTAGCACACCCTAGAGCTGCACCTGCTGAGACCAAGTGCTTCTTTCCAGTTGTTCCTGTGTTTTTGTGTCTGTGTTTCTTACTCCCAGCCCACGTTTCTTCTTATGTGGCTTTCTTGGTCCATGGAGGCATTTTTATTTGCAACTTCTACTCTTCATAGCATTTTATTCATCAAATCTTAGCTTTGGGAGTTTTGGTAGATATAATCCTATTAAGTGGCAAATAGTATTTTATTAATAGCATTGATTTCCCTTAACCCTGTCACAGTTAAATATGATTCCTTCCCTTGTCTTCTCCTAGCAGCAAGCTGGGATTGTTGGCATTGCCTTTCACACCTGACAGAGGAACTCGTTGCTAGAAGTCATTATGTCCATGTCAGGCCGATGATATTTACATGGGACTTTGCATTTTACAATGGATTTTTTTTCCCCAGGTATGAACTTATTGCAATCTCAGGGCAACTCTGAGTGAAAGGAGGATTTATCATCTCTAGTTTATAGATGGGAAACTCATGGGGGTGAGAAACTTGCCCCAGGCCACATGGTTAGTAACTGATAGAGCCCAAATGCAGTCCAGGGCTCCTGGCTTCCAATCTCCCTCTCCATTAAAGATGCTGCCTCCTTGGTAAGTTATGGGCTTTACAGTTTGAAATCTCTTCCATTATTGTCAATTCCAATAAACATGTGGGCAGATCTGTCCTGCCCACTGGAATTTTCCAGCTGAATGTCTTTAAAGACAATGACTGAATATTTGAAGACAAGGCAGGGAGAGAAATCACTAGTGAGTGGTTTCTGGGTTTGGAGACGATTATGATTTTCTTTTTTTTTTTCTTTTTTAAAGATTTTATTTATTTTCTTGACAGAGAGAGACATAGCGAGAGCAGGAACACAAGCAGGGGGAGTGGGAGAGGGAGAAGCAGGCTTCCTGCAGAGCAGGGAGCCCGATGTGGGACTCGATCCCAGGACCCTGGGATCATGACCTGAGCCGAAGGCAGACACTTAACGACTGAGCCACCCAGGTGCCCCGATTATGATTTTCAAAGGACTGACTGGATTTTTATATAACCTCTACCATATTTGTTCCACTGTCTTCAGTGTGCTGTCCTGTGAATCATTCTTCGATGGTGTGAGATAAAGTTTACTTGCCAGTTTTCAGGTTTGGAATGAAAAATACAAGTTGTCATTCAAGCGTCTTTGTCTGGTAAGCTCTAGACTGGGTTGCTAACAGGTAGTGAAAACAAGCTGATCCATTGTCACTGCTTTCTTCAGCCCACGTGAAGTGCTGATGAGGAATTAGTTGCTGGAGTGCGAGTCCCTGCGTGGATTTACTTGACACCTGTTTGGTTGTCCCAGGCCTCTACATCTGCATAAAGGTTTCAGGTTTCCAGGGAGGCGGTTCCTCTTCATGTGCTCTCAACGGCCTGTCTCTCGCTGTGCTCCAGAGTTCCATCAGGGACCCCAGGAGAACTCCTAGAACTGCCCTCCAGCACCACCTCCCTCGAGGGACACTCTGCTGGAGCAGGTATGAACTGCTAAACCCTTCTAGCAACGTCTAGGCCCTCGCATTTCCAGAATGGCCCAGTGGCTTCCTCATGGATCTTTCCTGCCAAGCTCCTCCGCTCTGCTGTGTTATTTCTCAATTCCATGGGCAAAGACATTTCCCCTTCCTTCTGACATTTCAGAAATGCCATTTGATATGTTAACTGACATTGTCATTTTTGCTAAAGCAGTTTGCAAAAGGTATGCTTCTTTTCAGTTCCTGCTTTCTCCAGGGATTATCACTTACCCATTGGAGGGTTTTCTCTTCTCACATGGAGACTGCTGCCTGTAACACAACATAAATAAGAATAATGATGCTTTCAGGTTTTTAAAAGGATTTCTGTAGAATAGAATACATACACGTATTGATGAGTTTTCAAATATTTAAAATATATAGTTTGCAAAATTCATTTATAACAAGGGTGGGGGAAAACATGATTCGTGTGATTCCCTTGCTAATTTGTGCCCTAATTCATTTTTGGATGATGGTTTTGGGTAGAATCATAAAAATGGAGTAGCTTAATCAGTACTTGCATATTTCTTCCTGCCAACTGAATTGATACCAACCAATTATCCTACATAAGAGAACAAGTCATCCATTTGAACTACCTTTTTTGATGCCTATCTTAGTATTTCAAAGAGAAATAACATTCTTTTACGACTTCGTTCTTGCCTGAAACAAGGATTCACCCAATCTGATGGTGCATTCTGGCAGTGGAGTGTTTCCACCTCAGAAATCAGCATGTTAGGGTTGCTTGTCCCACTCCTTTGCACAGGCCAAGCCCATCCTGCAGCGCCCACCAGCTGGCTTTCTGTTGAGATATTGCTGTACCTAAAATTAAAAATTTGTAAGGAATTACTGTGAAAACATGGGGAAGAGTTGGTTGTAAGTCATATTTACTGATTTTCAGATCTGGACTAAAGGTGAAGTGATTCACTTATAGGGTCTTTAAAAAAAAATCTTATTTATTTATTTATTTATTTATTTATTTATTTATTTATTCCTCATCTTGAGTGTGCTCTTTAACCCCCATCACCTATTTCCCCCACCACCCCACCCACCTCCTCTCTGGTGACCATCACTGTGTTCTCTGTAGTTAAGAATCTGTTTCTTGGTTTGTGTCTCTCTCTGTTTTTTCCTTTTTCATTTGTTTTGTTTCTTAAATTCCACATATGGTATTTACAGTGAAATCACATGGTATTTGCCTTTCTCTGACTGATTTATTTTACGTAGCATAATACTCTCTAGCTCCATTTATACCATTGCAATGACAAGATTTTGTTCTTTTATATGGCTGAGTAATATTCCATTGTATATATACCACATTTTCTTTATCCATTCATCAGTTGATGGACACTTGGACTGCTTCCATAATTTGGTTATTGTTGATAATGCTGCTATAAACATAAGGGTACACATATCCCTTCTAATTAGTGTTTTCATTTTCTTTGGGTAGGTACCCAGTAGTGTGATTGCCAGATCATAGGGTAGTTCTATTTTTAACTTCTTGAGGAAACTCCATACTGTTTTCCAGAGTGGTTACACCAGTTTGCATTCTCACCAACAGTGCAAAGTGTTCCCCTTTCTCCAGATCCTCACCAACACCTGTTGTTTCTTGTGTTGTTGGTTTTAGCCATTCTGACAAGTGTGAGGTGATATTTCATTGCAGTTTTGATTTGCATTTCCCTGATGATCAGTGATGTTGAGCATCTTTTCATGTGTCTGGTGTCCATCTGTATATCCTCTTTAGAGAAATGTCTGTTCATGTCTTCTGCCCATTTTTTAATGACATTATTTATTGTTTGGGTGTTGAGTTGTATAAGTTCTTTATATATCTTGGATACTATTCTTTATCAGATATGTCATTTGCAAATATCTTCTCCCATTCGGAAAGTTGTCTTTTAGTTTCATTGACTGTTTCCTTCACTGTGCAGAAGCTTTTTATTTTTGCATAGACCCAATAGTTATTTTTGCTTTTGTTTCGCTTGCCTCAGGAGACATAGCTAGAAAGAGGTTGCTATGGCCAATGCCAGAGAAGTCACTGCCTGTGTTCTCTTCTAGGATTTTGATGGTTTCAGATCTCACATTTAAGTCTTTAATCCATTTGAATTCATTTTTGTGTATGGTGAAAGAGAGTGATCTGGTTTCATTCTTTTGCATGTGGCTGTCCAGTTTTCCCCACACTGTTCGTTGAAGCGACTGTCTTTTTCCCATTGCATATTCTTTCCTGCTTTGGTGAAGATTAATTGACCATATAATTGTGGGTTTATTTCTGGGTTTTCTATTCTGTTCTATTGATCTATGTGTCCATTTTTATGCCCAAACAGTCCAACACTGTTTTGATCACTACAGCTTTGTAATATAACTTGAAGTCCAGAACTGTGATGTTTTCAGCTTTTCTTTTCTTTTTCAAGATTGTTTTGGGTATTTGAAGTCTTTTGTGGTTCCATACAAATTTTAGGATTATTGGTTCTAGTTCTACTTTCAGGAACTTTTTACAAGTGTAGTAAATTCGAGAAAAAAATAGTAGAAAAATTTGTAAAAAAAAAAAAAAAGGTTTGTTGACTTTTGTTCACTATTGAAATGACATTTAGGAACAGAAGTTTTTGTTTGTTTGGTTGGTTTTAGATTTTATTTATTTATTTGAGAGAGACAGAGAGAGAGCATGAGCAGAGAGAGGGAGAAGCAGACTCCCCACCAAGCAGGGAACCTGATGCAGGACCTGATCCCAGGACCCTGAGATCATGACCTGAGCTGAAGGCAGATGCTCAACTGACTGAGCTTCCCAGGCACTTCCTGAACAGAAATTTCTAAAAGGGAAATATAAATTACATAATTTGTTGCTACCACTTGACACCATAAAGATAAGTGAAAATGAAATCAAGTGACCTGCAGATGGTGTCCACTGGGGTTGTCCGTCAGTAGCTGTTTCACCTTTTCAGTGTACACCACTTCCTTTGGACAGTTGACCCATTCCTCCATTCCTGCTTTCTCCCTTTGTTTTATCTCATTTCTTACCTTCCTATCATTCCCTCCTTCTCTTTTTTCTCTCTTTTCCTTCTCTTCAAAGCCTTAGGATTGATGAAACCACCCCAACTGGAACCTAGAGAGGTGTTGCACTGGGGTGGTGGAAATAGGTAGGTGGGACCACATCTTTTCCTGTTGAATTGGAAAGGGTTGACGTCTCACTCATAACCAACAGAAAATGCAGAAATGATGCTATGTGGCATCTGGGGCTAGCACAGAAAAGATAAGGAAGTTTCCACCTGCTCTCTGGAATATCTGCTTTGAGAGACCACATGGGGAGACCCTGAGCTATATGAAGAGGGGTGGAAAGGGGAAGATACAGAGACAGAGACAGATTAGGGAGGGGTCTGGCCAGCCCTGATGTTCCATCAGCTTTTCTGGCTCCATCCTCGATCTGACTGCTGCCACAGGAGAGACCTTGAGCTAGAAATACCCAACCAAGCCTTTTCCAAATTGGTGACCCAAAAAATAAGTGAGCAAGATGAAATGCTCACTTTCAGCCCCTGAGTATTGGGGTAATATGGTACACGGAAGTGGATAACCAGAAAAATGAGTTTGACAAATTGGCTAAGAATCAAGAAGCTTGAGGACCTGGGTGTGGTTTTTCTGATACCACTTGGTGTAGGATACTTTTCTTGCCAAGAGTTTTATTTCCTGTCTAGAAGCAGATCAAAAAATTCATTGTTATATCTTCTTACAAGATTGTCATAATTTACCTCAAAGGAGATAATGTATCTTTGAGAAAAGTAAAAATTGTTAGGTAATACAATGGTATTATTGGTATTATTATTCTTTAGCACTTCTTTTTTTAATTTCAAGTTTTTATTTAAATTCTAGTTAGTTAACATATATGGTGAAATTGGTTTCAGGTATAGAATTTAGTGATTCATCACTTACATATAACACTCAGTGCTCATCACAACAAGTTTCTCCGTAATACCCATCACACATCTAGCCCATCCCCCACCCACCTCCTTCCATCAACCCTCAGTTTGTTCTCTATATTTAAGAGTCTCTTATGGTTTGTTTCCCTCTCTCTTTTTTCTTTTCCTTTCCCCCCTCCAATATGTTCATCTGTTTTGCTTCTTAAATTCCACATTCATATGAGTGAAATCATATGGTATTTGTCTTTCTCTGACTGACTTATTTTGCTTAGCATAATACCCTCTAGCTCCATCCATGTCGAATACAATGGTATTATAAATTTCTATAGAAGAAAAAATAGAGTGAAATAGAAGTTTATCTATAGCTATATTGCCACTACTCCTGTTATTAGCATTACCTGTATTTCTGAGAAGCAGTGAAATGGCTCTCTAGCCAGCCTGTCTGGTTTTTGTCCTGGCTGTGTGGTTTACTAGCATGTGATGGTGGGCAAATTACCCAATAAATCAGTTATATGATAAACACCAACTATTAATGTTGTTCCTCCTATAAGGCTTTCAGCAATTATCCCTTCCCTGCCCTCACATCCTACTGTTTGACTATCGTTGTCTTTTTTGTCTGTTAGTGCATGGCTTAGACATCTTACTTTGGGTGACAGGCCCAGGGTGGACACCCTCCCCCAAGACTCCACTTGTACATGACTTGTGCCGTGCTGACTCCTCTACACACCTGTTCTGATGTTTTGTCCATGGTTGACTTTCCTGTCACCCTGGCTAAAGTCTGACCCTCAGGGAGAAAGCATGTCCTGTCTTTGTTTCCGTCTGCCAGAATCTAGTGCAAGTAAGGCATAGAGAAGGAAAAAATGGGTGAATCAGTATATGAGTGAATTATGCATTTGCTTTAAGCCACAAATAATGCAAATTTGGAAAGTGCTGGAGGAAAGGTGCTTCTAAAACTGCATGTCATGTAAATGATCCTTTTCTGATGAGTAATGTGGCAGTTGGCTTGATTTACTGTAGGTCTAAAAAAGAAGTGGTAAGGATCCAGAATTTCAATGGAGTTCTGTGGCATCTTTCAAGCCTTCCTTGTCTCTAGGTAGAAGAAATTTGGTAATTTAAATTTTCTGTGTTTTGTGAAAGGGAATCTGTGCATTTTCCATGCAGCTAGAGAAACTTCAGACCTCTGCAATGACAATGTTGTCATATCTTATGAATATTTTTCTAAAGGGATGTAACCACACTGGTGAAGACCACTGTCTCTTCTGCCTCCAGTGTCTCCTGTTGTAGTTTTGTGGTGTCAGCTGGTGGTGGGAGGCTAAAGGAATTTTTGAGACTGGGTTAAAGGGAAGTTAAGTTGGGAATATGCCATTTTAATAGCAATTTGGAAAGCCATTTTAGAATGTTTCAATGAAGCAAGAAATTCCCAACTTCTGGTTTTGTGAATCTAAAAGGTACCTTTTCTAGTCATCTAGTCAAAAGGACTGGGGTGGGGGGATTGAGACAAAAATCAATAGAATATTAAACAAAAACAATAAATACGAGCAGTGACATCAGTGGAGATGATTCTCATGCTGAGAAGTAGGTTGTATAACATTTTTTTGTCATATTGAAACAGAAATGTACTAAAAGGAGGAGGTAAGTTTCTAACAGAAGTATCAGGTAGTGATTTACAATTAGTTACTCTGCAGGAAAACATAAGATGCCATTTTTAGAGTTTATAGATGAAAGAAGTCGATAGAGGTTTCTCAAGTTTGACAAGAAATCTAAAACATTTCCTGATTTCATCAACAAAGAGTTGTGAAGCTGGAAGGGATTCTTCCAGGTATGACTGATAAAAAACAAAAAACAAAAACAAAACTGGTCTTGTTTTGCTGAAGAGAAGACCGAATTATCCTTCCACTTCTGGAGGATGATGTCACAAAATCATTGCCAATGATGAGGCAGTCAAAGAATACGGAGGGGAAAATGTATGAAAGTGTGTTAGATATGTTGGGTAGCTAATTAATCCAATATTATGTGTTCTCCTGAAATTGTGATGATCATGGTATTTGTCAGTATTACAACATCTATCATTTATTTCATTTTGTTTTTCCAAATACATCCTGACTTTTGATATCTGTATTTTGTATTCTTGTCTATAAAATGGACCCCTAAACTGTATGGACATCAGGGCCCACAAAGCCCACACATGCCCCCATCTAACTATTGTACCTGTATGTCCTATTTTACACTTCTGAGGTCTGCACTTTCCATGCATTGTCTCATATCTACAAACTTGAGTGACTTCACATCACTACATAGTCTCTAGTTAATTGATTATTAATTTTAATTTAAACCCCTGTGAAAAATCTTTCATCTCTCTTCCAAAGGAGATTTCCATTTTTATTAGTGTTGACTAAATTTCCTTTAGAAGATAGCAGTGATTGAGGAAGAAAAGAAGAAAATGTTACATATGGAAATTGGGTTGGCATGTACTTAAAATGATGCGTATACTATGGGAACTTGAATATTGACTCAACTGGATGGCCAGTAGGCTAACAAAAAATTCAAGTTACAGAACGTGTTATTGTTTTGCCTATCAGCCTGCTTAGCAGCCAACAGCTCGGTACACTTGAGGCAATGAGTCCTAGATTTGGGAAGTCGAGAAGATTTTTGTAAAGACCAATTTTCCTCAGGAATGGGGCTTAAATTTTGGTAGGAAAAAAGTGGCGAGATTTGAAATGATTTTGTAGGCACTCATCTCTTCATAGGGTTAGGGTACAAATTCCTGAAGAACAAGGTGGGTATTGCTGGTGAACCCATTCCCATTTTGGAAGCAAACAAACCAACAGGTGTCTGTATGATCAATAGAGTTTTAACACTGGCAGATGTTTGTCTTGAAAGAGGAGAACCATGTTAAACTATTTGCTCAAGCACCTTCTAGAGAAAAGATGGCTTACTCACATTAGGGAATGTAAACATCACTTACATTCAGAGGGTCAATTGAGCTAGACTCTTGCATGACGTCTTCTCCTTTGCCCCCAACTTTCCTTCACCTACTGTAACATGGAATCAGATTGCCCTTCCCTCCTCTGGAATTGCTTTCTTCCTTTATCTTGTGTTTGTTAAGCCTTTCCCACCTACCCTGCCATCATTCCCCATGGTCTTAGATACCATATAAGATTGACAGTCCTTCCATTTTTTGTCAGTACCCAAATGTGCCCTGAATTCCAATTTGGTATATTTAGCTACTTACCTGGAATTTCCACCGCACGGGCATCTTCAAGTTCATGTGTCAATACCAAACTCTGGATTTTATTTCACCACCCCCAACCTGCTAGTTGGATGTCCTGGACTTTTTGGCTTATTGTCTACTCTTGAGTTGCATGGCATCAAAATCTTGAACAGATGGTCCCACTGTTTTAGAATTAATTTATAGCAATGCACAGTAGCTTTACTTTTCATTGCTGTTTTGTTGTGTTGTTGGTTTTTTTTTTTTTTTTCAATTTGAGAATGTATTCAGATACTCCAAGCATATGTTGAGACTAGTGGAACACTTCTCTGGGTTTAGGAATCTGTATATTGTAAAATCATCATAAGCTCCAGTTTATCCAACAAGCCATGAGTGCCTTCAGTGACTTTCTGAAGTGGAAACGCACTTTCCAGTCAGTGTTGGCAAAGGGCAGGGGCCATTAGGGGTCACTGGGCAAGGAGAAGGAGGGCCTGAGCCTTTTCTAAAAACCCTCTTCGTGGAAAGTCCCTTCTCTTGTTATTTCCCCTGATTCCTCTCTATGGTTCATAGCAAAACAGAAGTAGAAAGAAATTCTTAAATGACAGCAATATCATGCTGCTTCAGACACCTTTGTAATGACAGCTCCCTGGTCTCCAGTTAACTTCTGAGTATTTAAAAGACAGGGAGGGATTTCTGCTACTTTAAAGTAATTAATAACTCTTCACCATAAATACTTTTCTCCTGGATTTCTTAGAAGTGGATGAATGGGCTCCAGCCTTTGACGCAGCTTTTACTGACGATTCAGGCTTAGTAGAAAATAGTTTTTAAAGAACACTGAATTAAAATATCATGTGACTCATGAGCAGAAATAGGGGATTTTAATAGAGGGGAAGATGTCAGAGAAGGACAGAATCTCCGTGGCCCAGTATGATTGGTGAAGGATTTTCCCATAGAAGTGGAATTAGAGTGGGGTCTGGGTGGAGGGCAGAGGAGATGGATTTCTAGAGAGAAGAGAAAACCATTCTCGGGGAAGTACAAATGTGCGCAGAGCCACCAGACAGGTCAAGCTGCTGGCATTCGCGGACAGCACCATGATCTATGTGGCAGGGTTTGTGTGGGTGCTGGCAGGGCCCGAGACTGTTGGGTCACAAAGATGAACCCAGTTTAGAAGGAGTTACATCATTTGTTAACTCAATAAATATTTGTTAAGTGGTGGCTACATGACAGCTATTGGGGGTGTAGTGGCAGGCAAGTCGGATGAAGTCTCTGCCTTCGTATGTAATATTGGAAGCACTGCATGTCACTGAAAATGGACACAGCCCGATCAGTGAATAACAGGGTATGGAGGGAGAGAGGTGAGCATACCTAAGAGGAGAGGCAGGGAGATTCTCTGAGGAGGTGACCTCTCTGTTTGTATTTTATGGGGCTCTATAGGTGTCAAGGGGTGTGGGGATTGTAGGGCCCAGATGGAAGCAGGAATTCTAGCTCTGAGCCACCCCTGCAGAAGTTAAGTCAGAGATGGCACAGGCTTGTCCCCGAATGGTGGCCCTAGGCAGTGAGAAATATTCCCATTCCACATACACATAGAAGATTGTCTTGATGGTTCTCGCCAATGAGTGTGGAGTCTGAGAAGTGGCCACCCTCAAAGCTGGCTGGTTTTCTTCCCTGAACAGGTGGGCGCAGGTGTGCTACTTGCCGAGATGAGAAGACTGAGAAGTGGCATTATTTTGCAGATATGAGAAGTTCAAGTTACGGGCCCATGATCTTTTAACTCCCTGTGAGATATCTGAGCAAAGATGACATGAATTTGGATACAAGTAAATAATGCATGTTGAGTGTTAGGTGAAAGTAAGACCCATGTGACAAATGGACTGGCACTCAGACCAAAAACTGAAGTTAGAAGTGATCTGTTCAGCACCATCCGATTAAAGTATGGTTGAGGAATGTATATTAGTTTCCTACCCTATGTGAAACCTCATCTTAGGCACGGTGGGAATCAACCAGGCAGCTCTGCAAGTCATCCTGGGAGGGGCACAGGTGAAAACAGTCTGTGGGTCATTGTATGGAGTGTGGTCTCAGTTTAGGAATTTCTGCCATATTTGAAGAATGATATTATTTACCTAAATATTCAGAGATCTACCAGGATGTCACCACTGGGAGTTCCACAGTGACTCATGAAGACTGGAGCTAAAGGTCAATTATTCTTCCAGGTCTAGCTGCCTTTCTCTCTACCTGCCTAGAATCTGCATCATCATGAAAAACAAGTTCCTAAGGAATGTATGAGTCATGACCTGCAACGACATTCAAACTGAGTCCAGGAGAGACAGAATGGAAGGGTCTGGCCCCATGTGCAGCATGTGGAAGTGTGGGGACCAGAAGAGCACCTCCACAATGTACTGGGTGATGGCAGCATTTTCATGCAAGAAAATACTCCTCCCGTGGTAGCTGAGAGGACAGCGCAAGACCACAAGCAAACCCAGCACCATCCATTTCCAGGGAGAGTGTGGATTCTTTGTTCCTTCACAACTTTGATCACCAGAACATGTATTCAGTTTGTGTGATTTTTGCTTGGAAAGAACTGAGTGGTTGGCAACAAAAACAACATTATAAGGGAAGTACTTGTAAAGCTCCTAAGTGATTCCCTTAGGGCATGGACACCCAGAGCAATGCTCTGTTCTCTGAACCTCATCTGTTCCAGGCATCCTTGGGTGGTTGCTCTGGTCACACGATCCACTGCAAGACGTGGGTCTCTCAGTATTTCCCCAAAAGGAAGGCTGGTGTGTGTGTGTGTGTGTGTGTGTGTGTGTGTGTGTGTGTTTTAAACACAAATGTGTCCAAACTAAGTACTGCTTATGTCAATCAGGGTTCTGGAAGGACACAAAATTCAGGCTAGATGATTCAAATGAAGAGATCTTAATGAAGAAACTACTCACATTGTATTTCTTAAACTTACATATATTACATGTAAATAATAGCTCAATAAAGCCAGGGAAAGAAAGAAGTGTCTTCATGGGAGGCAGATTTCTAAACAGCCACAAGAATTATTGTCCACATACACCTCTGTAACTCTTTCCCCTGCTGGGTGGGCTGCATTTAGTGACGGGCTTCCAACCAACAGAACACAGCAAAGGTGTTGAGGTCTCATTTCCATGATTAGGTCACAAAAGATGTGGCTTTGGTTTTGCTGGTATCTCCCTTGCCTTCTTGCATTGAAGCTTTGATGAAGCAAGCCCCCATGATGGAAGGACCCACTTGGCAAGGACCTGAGGGCAGCCTCCCACAGCCAGACTTCGAGGAGTAGAGTTATAACAACAACCACTTGGTCACGGTCCTTTCCCTGGCTGGGCTTCCTGGTGACCACAGCCTGGCCACCACTGGGCTGCAGGCTGATGAGACTCCATTCTAGAGGGTCCAGCTAAGCTGCACCTGGGCCCCTGACCCAAAGAAGCTGTGAGATAATAAATGTGCGCTGTCCCAAGCCACTAAATCTTGGTGTAATTTGTTATGCAGCAATAGATCATTAATAATTCCAGGTCTATTGGGGGCATACTTTAAAAAAAAGATTTATTTATTTATTTTAGAGGGGGAGGAGGAGAGGGAGAGGGAGAGAGGACTCCGATCTGAGCATGGAACCTGATTTGGGGATCAATCTCATGACTCTGAGATCACAAGCTGAGCCAAAATCAAGAGTTGGATGCTTAACTGACTGAGCTACCCAGGTGCCTCTTGGGGGCATACTTATATTTACAATCAACTTATAGAACATTTCCATGATCCCCTAGAATTCCACCCTGCCCCTTTCCCCAGCCCCTGGTAACTATGACTCAATGATGATTGAGTTTAAGGATAGTCATCTAGATTTATAATCTAAGATTTTACTTATGCATTAATTTTACTATCATGATTACAGTGTAGAGTGCTGATCTCCATCTCTTTCATTTGCCTTTTGATGAATGAGTGTAAAAAGTTTTCTTCTGCCAGTTTTCTTCTGTACCATTAGGGACAGGACATGAAAAGTTCTGAACTGGGGTGCCTGGGTGGCTCAGTCGTTAAGCATCTGCCTTCGGCTCAGGTCATGATCCCAGGGTCCTGGAATCGAGCCCCACATTGGGCTCCCTGCTCCGTGGGAAGCCTGCTTCTCCCTCTCGCACTTCCCCTGCTTGTGTTCCCTCTCTTGCTGTCTCTCTCTCTCTGTCAAATAAATAAATAAAATCTTTAAAAAAAAAAAAAGAAAAGAAAAGTTCTGAACTCCCATTGTCGCCCGCAAGTCTCTAAATCTTCACTGAAGATTGTGCAGTCCTTTGGGCAGGGCAAGAAGAAAACAGAAAGCTGAGGATGTTTCACAATTGCTTCATCTTTCAGGTCCTTCTATCACCCTCTGGTTCTCATTACTTGGTCTTTTTTTTAGTACTGCTGGGAATAATTGATGGGTAAGGATGAGAGATGATGATATAATTTCTGGGATTATAAGTAGCAAAACATTTCAAGATGCAGGAAAAATAAGATCACTTAGACTCATAATGTGCCTTATGGTGATGATGAACTTATGGGAGAATCCAATGGACCTGTATGGTAATTAAAAGATTAAACGTCTTATTCTATTTTTAAAAATAAGTGTATTTTATCTTTGGTTTTTGGAAGACCTGTAAGAGAGGATAAAAGTCATGAAATGCCATTTAAACCACTTTTAAAACCTCAGACGCTAAAACAGGGTCCAATAATGCCTGGTGCTGAATGTGAATGAGGCAGGGTGAGACCTGAGGCCAGCAGTGGTAGTGAGCCATTTCCACCCTGTGAGAGAGGGACAAAAAGAAGAGCTCAGTATAGAGAAGGAGCCCAGCAAGAGGCAGAACCATGGAGAAAAGGCCACTGGAATCAGTGAATTTAGGAGGAGGCCGGTTGTTGCCACGGACATCATGTCAAAGCAGGGGAGAGACACTAATGCCTCCTTGCTCACACTCAGCCGTCAACGATGCCTTCCCTTAGCCAGACCAAGCCAACTGGCACCTTTCAGGGCTCTAAGGGCAGACAGGCAGAGGATGGATCTAGGCAGCCGTGTGTAAAAAGAACCTTCACATGCTTCTAGTGACTTCTTTGAAATCTGTCTTGGATGGTTTTCCTCGTTAGCACATGTGAATATACCTCATTCTTCTAAATTGCTCTAAGACACAAAGCATAGATGAACCATACCAGGGAGGACCTTATAAAACAGGTGGCACTTCCTCTGAGGCTTGAAGGATTTTAGTACATGTTTCTCTGTATGGAGGAGAAATGGCAGTCCGAAGTGTAATGAGCTGAGTAAGGGAAAGGCTCATTATCTGAGAGGTTTCTCTGGTGGCTGGCATAAAATAGATACTCAATAAATACTTACATTAAATTGAGCTTGTTGAGGAAGAGAATTAATCAACCAAATCTGCATTTTTTATTGTTGTTTCATTAAATACATTTCTTTAGCTGTATGTTAACAGTAAAGAAATTTGGAGATCTGAGGCAATAATCTAGATACTTTTAAGACTGATAACCTGCTATTTAGGAAGTTGTTCTTTTAGGTCTAAATGAGCTATGTTGAGTAGAGTCAATTAGATCATTGCTCAAGTCCATTTTACCTCCTTAAACAAAGGCTGAACACATACTATGCCATTTGGCATATTCTATCTTTTTGTTTAAAATGGTAATTAGTTTGTCTTTGAAAGACCAGCTTGACTTAAAATTGTAGTCTTCATATAGAAGTGTTAATATTACTTTTTCACACTCACAGAAATGATTTCCAGAACATTAACTACAATAGTTGTATAATTATGCTTTCTTTTAGATAATTCTGTAGCGATTTCTTCTCTCATCTTTGACTTCATCCATAACAGGAAAATGGTTGTGGGAGAATGCATGGGGGGTACTTTCACTATTGGCATAATTTTTCCTGCCTGCTTTTTGTCAACTGCATATAAAACTGTAGAAGAAAAAATATGCTTCAATATACAGTTTTCATTATGCTTTAGATACTTCTAATATCCCTTACTAAATGCCATAATTCCACATATGCAGCTTGTCACCTGGCATATGTAGACACGGAATTATTTTGGACATTATCACATAGTTACATCAAAATGCTGAGCAGAGAAAAAAATGGCATCTGATATCCACTCAGTGTTTAGACAAGAAATTTTTGTTTGATGTGAAGGCATTAATAATTTGATCACAGAGGAACATTTTTCAGTAGTGCTCGCAGATTGCTGGTAAAAGATGATTCTTCCCTTGTGGACACGCTTTATATCACACACCCTCCAGTTGCTGATGGAATCTCACACGAACCGTGTGGGGCAGGCACTTTATCTGCTCAGGGAGGGAGGACACACTCAAGCGATAAGGAGCCTGTGTGTCTTTTGGGATCTAAAACAAGTTGTTTCAAACCTCAGGCAGTTGAAGTTCATACTGACATGGCTCGAAAGACTTGGGGGCGACCACCATACAACTACCTGAATCCGTTTCTCTCCTGGTTCAGTTTCAAAATCAAGAACTTAAAAACAGTTTTGTGGCGTATGGGCTTACACCTGTATACCAATGTTCAAAATGAGCTCTTGACTTTGAAGGTCTAATCTTTTGTCATTCCGGGAACATGAGTTCCCCACTTGGCCCAACACCTCCAAATCAGAGCTCATCGTTGTCTTCTCCTCTGTTTATCTGGTGGGAGTTATAGGGAGGGATGGCAGAAGACAGGAGGGGCAGGTTTTATAGACGATGTAACGGGTTTTTGGTGCCTCCTCTCTCTTGGCCAACTATGAACACTATCTGAAATTTTAGGAGACAAGATACAGTAAGCCATTACATGTCCCAGTTCCTAAGAAGGCACATCCTTCTTTCCTTAAGGGAGAGGACAAACATAGGTAGGGACCTCTGTTACTGTCTCTGTTTTCCCTACTGACTCTGCATGGTTTCCAATTAGCTGGAGATCAGATCTGGAGCTGGATTTTCAGTAGTCTGATGGCTGCATTCACAGAGGTAGTAGGTATGACATGGTGGACGATGGGGATGGAGGACCTGCCAGTGGGTTCTTCTTAATAGGGAGTTTTCTGTGCTTCCTCCTTAGTTCCTCACCTTCACAGCCCAGACTCAAAACTGTCTCTGGGACTTGTCTCAAGCTGCTGTCAGCTGCAGGAAGGTGGGTGTTCTTACCCCCCAGTCATATCCCCTGGCAGACTGTCATTTGAGTCCTTTTTGTGCAGGAAAATGAGATCAGTTCATTCTCTCCTGCTCCTCCTCCCAAATCAAGGCCCAACTTAACAGCCTGCAACACGGAGTTCTCAAGAGGGTGGGGAGAAAGGACAGGTCTCCCTACTCCTCCACACCAGCAGCAGCCCCAGCAGGGTAAGGGGGAGTCTCATGGGGTCACCGCTGCCCTCCCGCTCCAAACTTCCTGAACATTTGTCTGCCCTCACACAACTGACTTCATTTCCATCATCTGTGAAAATGTCCGTGTCCCCTACCAGACAGGCACAACTGCCAGCTTAAGGATTTTGCATTATTTACCTTTGTATCGCCAGCCCTAACATACTGCCTGCCATTTAGTAGTTAGAGGACCCACGTTCTGGAGAAAAAAAAAAAAATTGACACATGATAAAATATAATTTTTACCGTAGAATGAACACAAGTGTACTCTGGGTGAAAGGCAAACAGTCAAAATCCAAGAAAAGAAGGCATTTGTTAGGTGGTAAATACTGAAAGAGTAGAGATACCCCAGTTTTTCTAGAGAAAACGACAAAAACACGGATTGACCAGGAGGCCCAGAGAGCGAGGGCCAGGCGGCTGGAAGTCATGGAGGGAAGCTTGTTCAGTCCTCCTCCCTGCACAGAGAGCTGAGTGGGAGGAAAGGGAAGAACATAAAGCAGGAGTGGAACATAAGGAAGAATCTCGTAGAGTGGTGTGGGCCGAGAGGTCAGCCAGTGAGTTCCTGAAGGGTGGGGGCTTGCGCCAAACTGTAATTCCCAGTTTACTCATGCACTTGAATTCTATGATTGTGTGTCCTAGATAAGAGTTCCGTACAGAGCAGATGGAAGAGTGATAATTAGTAGTCTCTGTATTAACTAACATTTATTGAGTATCTATTATGTGTCTGGCCTCAACTCGGTTAATCCAGTCCTCATGACACCCACTCCGGGGTGGGCTCTTGTTATTAACCTCATTAATGGGGTTAACCCCACAGATGGGCTACTTGAGGAACAGCAAGGTCAAGTCACCAACCCAAGATTATCATAGGAATTACACGGGATTCTGAAACCGGGCATGAGGATACAGGTAGAGCAGAGAAGGAAACAAAAGCTGGTCATGAATCACTTGGTGTGGCCAGATGTGCATTGACCCGTCTGCCTAAGTGTGGCTCCTAAATGTAGGCACTCGCAGCGACCCACTCCTTCCCGATCAAATCAGAAGAGTAAGTATCAGATAGTATTATTTCATAATCAAAATATTTCATCAGGGTGCCTGCTGGTAGCAGATATCTAAAGGTCTCCCTTGTCCAAGATCAAGCATCCACTAGCTCATTTCATTCAGTTTTCTCATTTGTTATGTCGAGATCATAATGGTGTCTCCCTCCGAGGAATGATGAATGATGTTGCACATCGAGTGAATAGCAGCGTCTCTGCCATACTATCTGCTCAATAAATGTCAGCTGTTATTATCCGTGGCAAATTAGCGAGTGTATTCTGTACCGTTAGTGTGTTCTTAGGCTCTCATCTAACTGTATTACGTCCTTAAGAGAAAAGTTGCCAAATACATTTTGCACTACTTTGTGTTGCATCAACAAACCACCGATAAGGCTTATTTGCTTCTGGTGTAAAACAAAGACCCACCTCAGAGGCAAATACTACTGTAGTATACAGGCCAACATTCAGATGGAGTTAGATTCATCTAAAAGCTCTTCTGGAAAGCCATGCTGGAAATAATCAGATGTCATGGGTCTGTCACGTAATCCTGGTCCAAGAGCCTAACGAGAATCAGCTCCAAGTAGGGAGAAATGTCTCTTGTATCCAGTTTCAGTAGGAAGGACCACGATGTGCTCTGCATCTAGGGCCCCTTCCACAGCCACAATGCAGGGCACTGTTGCTACCCACGGTGAGGAAGCAGAGCCTCGGTGGGGTGAACATGCTCAGGATCCACCTCCACACGGCCATGAGAGGGCAGGACTTGAGACCCCCCCGCAGCCCAGGCTCGGAGCCCAGAGTCCTTCTGCAACGCCCCTCTGTTGGCCGCAAGCTTGTAGGTGATGGGCGGGAGCAGCGTGCGGGGACGTTAGGTCTCTGCCAGCCCTGCTAGGAGCTTCCAGGAACGTGCATTCTTCTTTAGTGACACTTTGTTGAGAAGATGTGTTGCTTTCTCTTCTTTACTTGGCAGGTTTCGAATACCCACGGTAGCTTTAACTACACAAAGATGTTTTCAAGAGTTCGAGGAAACCTTTTCATAAACAGCAGTCTTTGGGAAATTGCGGATTGGAGGCCCTCCTTCAGGCCTCCAGAGAGCAAGCGGGTTGCCCTTGTAGCCACACAAGCCACCTCGGCCTCGAGTGTCGGTCAGGAGGCCTCTCTCCTGAGTAGTGCTGGGGAGAGTTCACGGACGTGTGAGCTCAGTCCTAAGCCCGTTGGCTGCCCCCTGGAATACCATCATTCCCCTTGACCTGCACACGTTTGGTTTCATCTTCAACAGGAGAAAATCCTGGAAATCCGGCATTGTTTGGCCCCTTTTCTCACTAACCGATCCAGGCTTTTCAGAAATCGCTCTGCTTCATTCTAAACAGGAAGTTTCTGCAGGCAGTTGTACAAATGACACGGCTTTGTGTGGGATGTCACCTATTGTTACTGGAACAAAGACATTCTGAAATAAGGACAAAGCCTTCAAATCCGCCAGGGTCCCGGACCCTTCAATAGCCTTGCATTGTGTCTGGAGGGTGATTGAGTGAATTGGGTCACTCCAAGAATATACCTAAGCTTCTGAAACTCTGCTATTATTAGGGTTGCAAATAGCATTTCCAGTAGCTGTTCTAGCTGCTCTGCATATATGCAAAGCAGGGCTTTTCTAAATAGCTGTGGTTACCTGCATGGGTATAAAGAAATGGGGAAAAAATGTCTGTGGATTGACCCATAACTCAATCCTTCCACTCTTAACGTGTTAGGAATAGCAAAATATTTATTAACCGCGAGTGCAATTAAAGTTTTTTTGAAACACTGTGCACGAGTCATGTGGCTCTCCAGCTTTTAAGGCCTATGTCTGTAGAGTGTAGATGTTTTATATGATGTTAAAAGAAAGCCTGCGTCAGGAGAGAGAAATTCAGCTCCCAGTTAGCGGCAACTATCCAGTCCATGGCTTGCACCAATCCGTGGCTTCTCATCTCAAAGAATTCCGAGTGTGGGTTTTGGTATAATGAACTGTGTTTATAAAATGAAACTTATTCCCCTTGAAACAGGATTGCATTTAGCAGTGTTTTTCTTTATCTTAATAGCTAAATTGGTAAAACATTTTCAAAAATGTTATCTGAGACTATGTATGCAACAAAAATAATGAGATCATTATACATTCCCTTCCCTTTTTCCCTCTGTATGAAACAGCTCACTCAGCTAGATTTTGCACACGAGCATACCCTCCTCCTGCAATCAACCTCCCCCCTCCCTTGGTATCTGTGTCACATCTGTAGCAATGTGTGTGACTTATTTGTGGGGCTGCCGGTGCCTTGATAGTCAAGCAAGTGCCACAGAGGAAATCTACCTCTAATCCTTTAAATTCTATTTTTAACCAACACTGCCGGAGATTCCTTCCTTCTGTCTTTCCCTCTTATCGGGAGAAGATCTGCCTTTTCTCTACTAACATAATACTCTGCTTTGGAGCCCACACATTCCCGTGTCATTTGCTGCCTTATGAGAGCCCTTCTGCTTTTGTCTACAACTTGATCCCACCCAAAGGATGTTTCCTAGCAGTCTCCAAATTGATCTCATCTTCTGGCATTGCTCTAGGCAGGGATACATCGGGGCTAGGTAGAAAATGTCCCGATCTCTGCGGAGCAAACTCACCCATCCCTGTGTTCAGATGAAGTACCACTTGAACCAGGCACCTGAAATTCTAGGAGCTGTGAGTACAGGTACATAGACGGCACCTGTGGTTAACAGTCAATGTGGGAGCTTCACTCTAGAAATGCGGGGATCTCCTCTGCTATTTTGCTGTTAAAAAGCGAACTGCTAAGATTACCAGTCTGATTAAAAAATTAATACTATAGGGACACCTGTGACACAGTCAGTTGAGCATCTGACTCTTGGTTTCAGCTCAGGTCATGATCTCAGGGTCATGAGATCGAGCCCTGCGTCTGGCTCCACGCACAGCGGGGAGTCTGCTTGGGATTCTCTCTCTCCCTCTGCCCCTCCTCCCTCTCTAAAATAAATAAATAAATCTTTAAAAACATTAATACTATAATAATGCACATTGACTTCTTAACAAATCAGTGTGCTTCTGGTGCTTCAATTAAACTGAATAATTATTTAAGTAGAAGACCCCTACAAAAACTCAAAGTTATTCCAAAAATAGGGTATTAATTTTCTGTGTGATGAATTTAAGAAGTGATAAATGGATAGTAAACAATTTGCATGATTGGTATTGACCCTTCATAAAAGTAACCTGTGTTTTTTCTTTTCATGTGATTTCTACAACATACGGTTTGAATCATAGGGCACTCATAAGGAATTTTCAAGTTGTGTGTGACAGGAATGCAGCTCAGTGTAGATGAAACAAAAGGGAAACATATGGGCCCAGGGGACTCGAAGCTCTGGGAGTGACTGGTCTTTGGGTATAGCCAGACACAGGAGCTCAATGATATTACTGGAACTTTGTTTCATGCAATTCTGCTTCATATAATACTGGCTTCGTTTGAGACATGTTTTCTCAACTGGGTGGAAAGGAAGGTCTCCTTGGGATTTCGGGATCTCAGAAAAAGATACTTCCTGCTTCCTAACTGATACCTACCCATCTTAGGGCTCATGTTGGTCCAGTGAGGGTTGAATGCTGATTTGGGGATGAATGAGTGTGACTTGAATGGCCAGCCTGGATCACAGGCTTATCCTTATGACTAAGGGAAGTCGTCCCTCCTTGGATTGCAGCAAACAGGGGAGAGCCGTGTCACACACACTGACTTGCTTTTAAAGGTGAAGGACTTTAGGACCAAGGAGAACATATGGTTACTGGCTGTACCATACTTGCCTGGCACTTTGAAGATCACGGAACTTGGTGTTCATCTTAGTTCTGCTCTTTATTCATGAGAAAGTCTTAGAATTGATGTTTTAAAACATGTTGCAGCCTGGACAGTGCAGACTCTGTACAGTGTATATGGTAGGGACAGCCCCTGGCCCCAACCTTGTTGTGTTTATGTTTATTAAGGATTTTACAGTGAGTGCTGCCACCTTAGGATCTTTTGGTCTTATCTAAAGTAGAGAGAAGCTGAACGAATTGGCCAGGACCCAGAATACCCAATTTCTCGATCATTTGGTAGGTTCTTGAGGGTTATATGGAAAGAAGATCCTCCAGAAATGTGTTCTTTTTGTTTCTGGTTGGAGCTTTGGACTGAAGCTCTCTTGATGTGCTGTCTTGGGACCCATGTGAAATGTAAAGACTCCTTGGCACCCTTCCCTAGACCCATGTTCTATTCTTGGTCTGTGGGTGTAGGAACCTGACATCAGTAACCTCCCATGAGGCACAGAAAGGAAAAGCATTTGTCCCATATAGGCGTCTTGGTCTCCTCGGGCCAAAGGTTCAAAATCTTGTATCATCCTGTCTCTAGTTACATCCTTTTTCTTAACGATCCAATGTCATTGTTCCTCTTCCTTGTGAGGTAGACAAGTAGAGAGAGATGACTAAGTTCTCTCTAGAGCTTGGACCGAGCTACTAACAGAACCCGAGTCAGGCATGGCGAAGGCTGGAGGGTGGACATGGAGAGCGGTAACAGCAGACGGGATTTAAGGAGTGCACCTGTCTCCAACATCAGCGAGACTGGTTGGTGGTCTGCAAAAGCGATGGCTCAGCTCCTCTGACTCGGCCAAACAAGCCATCCAGGGGCCTGCCTTTGGGTGGTAACACTGTCCCTTCTGACTTGTGGGTCAGAGTGAAAGCAATGACATAGGATCAGTTCCCAGTATACAAATCAATTGTGCACTAAAGGTTAATTTAGAAATATGTTTATGTTCCTGTGGAAAAAAAACATGTTCCACATTCCAAAGTTATAAATGGTGTGTAGGTTCCTAGGCCACCGTTTATGATAGAATTATCATCCACAGTGTTGAATATTGTTGTGAATATTATTGTGAATATATGGTATTTCTTCTGGGTATGATTTAAAGACTACGTACAAAGATGTGATGTGTTTTGTTTGATGTTACATCAGATGGAGCAAAGCCTCCTCTCTGTGGCTCACTCCCTCTGCTGAATTAGCCTTTCACTGGTGCAATCTCTGTCAGAGCCTTTGTGTTACACATGTAAAGGGCCTTTAGCTTCAGAGTCTGGTAGAGAAATCTATCCAGCCCCTTCCAGGTACCCAACATAAATAGGGGTCACAGAAAACTCTGGAGCGAAAGGAGTTATAAATATCTGGGTGTGGAGTGACATGGAGCTCACACAGAGAAACAGGAAGAGTTTCTAGAATGTGCAATCTAGGTGAGCTCCACGCTTGAGGACTCACACAACAGCAGACGAGCCATTAGCAAACTGAAGTTGAGGGATGTTCCCATAATTGCTTCAAATATCATATCAGTGTTTTCTAAGAAATAACATATTACCCAAACAGCCAAACTTCCAACGTCCTTCCATTGTATCTTAATTTATTCCCTTGTATGGACCTTGTTTCTCAACAAGATGAATTCCTCATTAAACACCCCCAAACACGTCAACAACATCTTTTTCCCTATGTGAGTGTCTCCCGGACCTCACTTTTTTTTTTTTTAAAGATATTATTTATTTATTTGAGAGAGAGAGCAGAGCAAGAGAGAGAGAGATAGAGAGAGCGCACGGGTGGGGGGAAGGGGCAGAGGAAGAAGGACAAGCAGACTCCCTGCTGAGCAGGGAGCCCCACCGACGGGGGGCTCGATCCCAGGACCCTGAGACCACACCCTGAGCCAAAGGCAGACGCTTAACTGACTAAACCACCCAGGTGTCCCCGGACCACACTTTTAAACAGGACTGTGGGTGAGAAGGAAACTTAGCTGGAAAAGCCTCACGACTATGTCCCCAGGCCAGCTGTTGCAGCAGGCTCCTGACCTGGCGGTTCACTTGGCCTCCTGTTTTCCTTCATACATTTGTAAAGTGGTAGGTGTGCCGAATGAGAGCAGAAATGATTATAAGCTTCGGAACATTTAGCACACAAACTATAAAATTACTGGGTAATAAAGGTGCTGGAAACCTATTAAAGTGATTTGCCCTCCCTGTGATTCTCATAAGCAGTGGGTTCGGACTAATTACACTGAAAACTCCGAGCGTGTGTCATGGTCCCCTGGAGAGGACTCAAGGCCTCTGCTTCCAACTCAGGCCGTCATGAAGGAAGTCTGCTCTTCACAGAACAAAATGTTTTCCAGTTAGTGGAAATAATAGTGATGCCAATCTAGAAAGTGTAAGCAAGGTGTTAAAATGCTGCTGTAAACTTTTAGAAACGTAGAGAATGTGCGAGATCAAAGTAAATTCTCTGCCTTGATATATTTATCTAGCAATCGAAGTCCAAAAAATGCCATTAGGTAGTTATTTTAAAATAAATTGTTTTCATTTTTAATATAGAGATATGTAAGGAGAAAAGCGGGCATCGACTCTACCACCAAGACATTTTTAACAATGAGAAGTGAATGACCTGCACATGGAACATTAAAGCAGAACAGACAGCTATAAAATAAAATAAACTCTTCTCTTTATTTAATTTTCTCCACCCCAAAAAAGTAACAGCTGTTTACCCTATACTCCTTCTTTAGTATCTTCCCAGAAAGATAATGCACACACTTGCTCACATATGCACACACACACTCGATGCAATATTTAAATCCAGCAACGCTTGACTGTGACTGCCCATCCACAGAGAGCTTGCTGGGTGCCCGCCAACCCATGCCCTGCTGAGGGACCCTTAACTATGGCCACCGTAACCCATCAGGTGCATTTTGGCTTTGGGTTCCTTTTAGCCACTTACTTGCAATTTAACAGAATTTTGTCTTACTTGAGCCCTGACTCCTTTGTGCTTTTTTAATGAGTCTCTTATTCTGCTCAGAGACTAAAGCAGTTCTATGAAAAGTCTAAGAGAAACCACCAAAGTAAACAACAACAAAGAAAAGCATTGCTAAATACATATTTATATCTTTTATTTATTTATTTATTTATTTTTTAAAGAATGCACGGCCACGTGGTGGCACAGTGGACAGGGGGCACCTGAGTGGACAGCGCGAGAGACGGAATCCCAGGTCCCCAGAGGGAAGGGCCAGCCTCGCAGGGCGCCGGGGACCGCCCCCCGTTTTGGCTGCAGCTAGGGCACAGCGCTGCGTCATCCCGCCCCTGTGCCGGGATCGCCGGGACTGGTCCTCCGTGGAGTAAAAGCCTCCATGTGCGGAGCCTCAGTTTCCCCACCCGCGGATGTCAGAGAAGAGCAAAATATGGAACGCTTCACGAATTTGCGTGTCATCCTTGCGCAGGGGCCATGCTAATCTTCTCTGTATCGTTCCATTTAGTATATGTGCTGCCGAAGCGAGCACTATATCTTTTAATACTTAAATTATTTCCCTGATAAACTAAAATCTTGGTGGCACCTGGATTCCATATGCATCATTACAGACATCCACACACTGAAGAGCTAGTTCATGGTGGTGCTGCGAATGTGATTTATCTGTCGACTGACTTCTGGTCACTCTACTCTGGGTGATGCAAAGATGTCACTCTGACCACAGAAAAGGATACTGGCAGAAAAATAGCAGCCATATATTATCAATATAACAAAGGCCTGGCTAGCTGTCAAAATAAAGGGCTTTCTGTAGCCTGTAGATTTCTAAATAAATATAGAAATGCCTGCCTCCTCCCAGTGCCTTCACCAGAGAGATTGTTGTAGGATACGAAGTAGCTGGACCAGAGGGAAGGAAGAGGGGGAGAGGGAGTCAGAGCGAGCAGAGAAGGCATATTTTTAAAAACCTATATTCCCTTTTTGCCTCCTCTTAGATTTCAGAATACTGGTAACGCTTGAGCCCTGCTAGACTCAACAGTGAGGCTTGGATGTGCTTGAGCTCTCTAGGAGGGGTTTCATGAACTCTGAATTCCTTCTTGCGGCAGGAAAAATGTATTCACTTCATCCCAGAGAGGATGAGCTTTTCCCACGCTCCATCCTGTCTTCCTCAGCAGACTTTGGGAGGCACGGTAAGGGATGGGCTGAGTGGGTCTTTGCTCCCAGGGGATCCACACTCCAGGAGGAAAAGGTGCATGAACCATGACCTGTATCCAAGAAGGAAGAGTTCAGCGACAGTAAGAGGGACATGGGCGCTACCATGGAGGGAGATCCTTGGGGGCTGCAGGCAGATGGTCCTTGCAGAGGAAGCTCGGGAAAGACTTCTGTGAATCTACAGCTCTTGGACCCAGGGAAAGGTGGCAGACCTTGAGGGGAGCTGACCACGCAGTGAATCCAAGGCTGGCGGGGCGTCACGAGGGGTGCATCTGCTGGGTGACTGCATTCACTTGTAGACGCCCTTCCATGACTCGCAGAGCGCATTTCTTTAGAAAATGTAGTCACACCATCAACCTTATTCATGCCTCTGTTCCATTTTGCTGTCAGGAAGAGGGATGATGAGCTGGCTGCCTGCCTCAAGCATCCTCACTTTTAGCTGTGACAGGTGGCCCCCCAGCCGCTCCTTGTGCATCAGAACAGAGTGCAGGGAAAGTCTGATGCCAGACAGAGAGGCTCCCACGGGGCTCCCCCAGGAACTCCGGTGTGTCCAAGCCCCCGAGGGTTCGAGCCGTGGCCAGGATCGTGGGGGCAGCCCTGCTGTTCTGGGGACGTGCATGGGGAGTGGACTTTGGGCAGACACCACTTGCCAGCACCGAGATTCTGGCCTTGGGAGCCCTGCTTTCCTCACCTGGACAACAGGGATGATAATAGCGTTACCTCCCAGGGCTGCTGTGTTTCCAGCTTGCTTTCCAGCAGGTGCCCAGTAAGTGTTCATTATCGGCCTCCCCACCATCCTGTCACCGGTAATGACGGGCCCAGGTCTGAGTCTTGCCACTGCTGACCAGTGCTCTGAGTGGGTTCCTTCATGCCGTGAGCTAGGCATCTCTGATCTTTCCGGGAGACGTAAGGCCCTCCTGGTCGCCTGGGAGGGCTCATGGGTATAAATATGGAGTGCCTGCAAGGGGAGCAGTGACCGCCACAATGGTAGAGACCCCGGAAAAGTTAGAGTTGACCATTTTCCAAGAAACAAGACCCAAGGCATGCTACACTGGACCGACTGGGTGCTTTGGAAATTGATAACAGCCCAGAGCACACCCCTTCCATCTGCGACATTTTGTGAGGCGGGGAAGGGGTTCCCACCTTTGGGTCATGCCTGCCGCCCACCTGAGCCCCTCCCGCTTCCTGCTGTCCCTGCGCTGGCTCATGGGGAGGCCCCGGAGCGCCTCATTGCTGCGCTGACAGCACCCACCACCCACCTCTGCACCCCCGGCCTCGTGTGCGGGAAGAGAACGTGAAGCCGACACGTTTCGTCTGAAGATTAAATCAAAAGTGCAGATGAGACCAGAAGTTATTCTTGAGACAGCTAGTAAAGCATCTGCCCAACCGTGTCTCCTTCACATTTGTGCGTCTTACATTCTGTGACCTTTGAAAACACCCAACTTGGCAACTTCGACTGTAATATATAATTTTCCCTTAAAATGCAATAAAGCATAACTGAAAATGGAACTGACCTCTTCACGTCACGAATGCTCTTATGGAAAAAGGATAAAGTAATTTATAAAGCTGTTACAATACGATGGAGCCAGAACCCGGCCGGAACCGTCTGCGAATCCCTGTCACTGGTTTCCGCGCGCCCCGTGAGCGAGCTGGGCTGCCCACCCGCACCTCAGAGCCACTGCCGAGAGCCCCCCAGCCCTCTCCCTTCCGTCTAAGCCAGCACGTTATTATAGTTTCAGAGCATAAGAGCATCATTATTTTGTGATCAGTTCAATTCTCAGATATGTCCAGTGACTTGGATGGACCCAGACCGACCAGGGAGTGAGGGGTTAGGGCTCAGCAGGCTGTCACGTGGGCGTATGTGCTCACCTGTTTGCTGCCGGGCTCACCTAGCGCTGTCTGGTGGTGTGCAGTGGTCTTGCGCTCCTCGGGGCTGATATTCTGGGGGGACGTCCATAGTCACATTGCGTGATGCAGATCGTTTGTGTCCCTGCCCCCCCAATCATGTGTTGAAAACTAACCCCCAGTGATGGTGTGAGGAGCTGGAGGTCATTAGGTTGTAGGGTGGAGCCTTCATGATGGGATTAGTGTCCTTCTAAAAGGACAGAGAGCCCCCTTGCCCCTTCCTCCACGAGAAGACAGGTGAACCAGGAAGGCGGCTCTGAGCAGACAGCGAGTCTGCCAGCACCTCGATCTCAGCCTCCAGCCTCCAGAGCTCTGAGGGATGAATGGCTGTAGTCCATAAGCCCCCCGGGCCAGCCAGAGCGCAGGAAGACAGAAATGAGCACGTGAGGATACATGTGACAGAGAAAGTTAACGGAGGGTTTGGGAAGGTGGGAGCCTCCTTTAGTTTGAAAACTCAGTATTTACTGGAAGAAGGGATCTCCTACATGGCGACTAGATATTAGGGAGATCCAGGTGGTGCAGGTCTCTGGGCTGGCACACCTGGCAGGAGAAGCTGGGGGGCCATGGCCCTAGAGCAGGAGGGAGCCTGACGTTCCAGAAGTAGGAGGAAGGAAGCCAGGATGAGCAGAGGGAGGGAATGTGAGGCCAGGTGGGAAGCAGCGGGGCCAGTTCTGCTCTGGGCTTGTGCGTTCCTTTAAGGGTGTTGTGGGGCTGTGGGCAGGGAGGAGAGGGCGAGAGCATATGAGAGTAGCTGGGGCAAGATGTGGCTGTGGCCTGGAGGAAGAGAGGACCGAGTGGGTCAGAATCAGGGAGAACGTGGAGGCAGACAGCCCTGGATATGCCGAGAGAGCAGCTACGTGCCATTAGAGAGCAGCTACATGCTAAGTCTAACTTCCTCTAGGTGCCACGCACCTCGTGGGGCACCTCCTATGAGGCCCTCTGGTGAATTCTCTGGAAGTAAGTGTGAACAGCCTCATTCTATGGCCAAGATGGTCTCGGCTCAGATGGGCTGAGAAACGTACCCAAAGTCACAGGTCTTGCGAGTGCAGAGACAGGAGAGGAGCCCGCCCCGTGCTTTCTGAATCCAAAACTCAAGCTCCTTCCCCTTTGCCGCTTGTCTTCGTTGTCAGTTTCGGTTCCGAGAAATAACACTGGCACTTGGCTTCTCTTTCACTTCCCAAGATGTAGTACAGAGTGCGGAAAGAGCATTAAGTGAAGTCCCTTCGGGACATGGATACTGGGTTGGGTTAATTCTCGGTCAAAGTGAGTGTGTCCTACACTCTGATTTCCGTACATAGAATACCCATTGATGCAACAGCAAAGTGGCCAAGGGAAGTGACAAGGTGAGGCCACACACTGTCCTCACAGGTGTCCCCTGCAGCCCCGATCTCAGCCTGATAAATCAAGAGGACGCACACGCCATTCAGCCGGGAGACTCTGTGGACTTGACTTCTTGTCTTTCTCTAGGTTGGATTAAAAATATAGTGCTTTTCCCCGTTAACAACTGTACACAGAAATGCAGAATTTTTTACAAGGCACACTCCCATCCTACACCCACCTTCCCTGGGGTTCCCAGCCCTAACCGTGACTCCCCTACATCCACAGTCTACAGCTAGCTAAGCCTGCCCTTGTTGGGTCCCAAAGCTTTAGACTATGTACTGAGGAGTGCATTGCTCCAGGAATTGTCTGTTCTCCCTGATCCCGAACCCCATCAGCCCCTCTATGTCGGACCTGGGCCTCCCATCCACGCACATTTCAAAACAACTCCTGCCTCTACACTGAGCGGTACACATCTCTTTCAGCTTCTAAACCTTTCTTTCCCTCAGTTTTAAAACAAGAAAAAAGGTCCCTCTCTCTCTGGTTGTAGGTATAAACGTTCACCAGCACCGTAGCATCAATCCCATGGCGACTGTGCGTCCACTCAACAGACGTTCAGTGAGGCTCCTCCAACCATCAGGAGCTGTGCTGGAAATTGAGAACACAAATAAAATGCATCTCGGGCCTCAAGGAACCGACTTCGAGAACGAGTCAGTTCAGGCTAACAGTGCGCCGCTAAAGAACATGTTTAGGAGCAATGCAAAATCTGAGAACATACTTTGGATCTCAGCGGCTAGTTTTGGCGGGGCCTGTCAGCCGGGTGTTGGTTTGGTCTGCGGCCTGTGGAAGGCAGGCGACGCTCCCTTCTTCATACTGCGAGTCTTCTCAACTGCATGATCCGTACGGTTATTTATCCTACTCACTGAGGAAGGTGAGCTCTTCATGTTGTAAAAACATGTTTCACAAATTTCACAAATTTCACAAATTTTGGGACAAGTCAGAATTCTCCATGCCAGGTCATTGCTATGGCAGTGACCTAAGGATTAGGGTAAACAGAGGCTTTCTCCTCAGCGACAGGGAACGCTAGCCTGGGAAAGTGGCCTGGTGCTCAGAGATTCTCCGGGTCATGTGATGGTTCTGGGGAGCAAAATGGCTCCGAGATGTGTCCTGGGAGCGTTTCCAGCCTTCATTTACCAAGGACCATAGGGGTCCTTCAGGTAAGACTGTAGGTGGCAAACCCTTCCACCATCAGATGATAGAATTCTATCATGCTGCTTACCGTCTGCCTAAACACAAGATTTTTTTTTTCTTTTTTAAACCAAGAACAACCACGGGATGGATGGATGATTTCCTGCATCTGATCTGAACAGTGACCGCAGCTTAAAAAAAAAAAAAAAAAAACTACTGGAAAGGCACATCCACTCAAAGCAAACCTGGGAAAACAATTCCTTCCAGAGAGAGGACTTGTTCCAGGCGGGGCCCGTGGCGCTGTCTTCCCCGTCCTGCCTTCTTTCCTCTCTGACTTATTTTTACTTTCTGTTTGAGTTGGCCTGGTGTTACTTTGCCCTACATGGGCTTTGCAGTCATCCGCTGATGGGGTGGCCGGAGTGAAAGTCCGTTCTGCCCACGCGCCACGGAGCTCAAAGCGAGTGTTGTCAAGAGTTGCTTGACGTCAAGGCTGACTTTTAAATTTGCCAGAAAGGCTTTCTTTGGAGCGAGGTCTAGACCCTCACGTTCTCTTTTTGGAGAGCTGGTGCCGGCTACAAGAATTCGGGGCCCACAAGCTGCATTTCTAGATGTTCAATGTAGCACATAGATGGGCAGAGGACCTCAAATGTCGCCATTAGTTTTTGTTTTGTTTTGTTTTGTTTTAAATCAGCACATTTTCATGTACCATTCATATCTTTTCTTCCTTCTACCCACTGCTCTTAGAAAACTCACTTAAAAAAACTCCCCCCCCTTTTTTTTTTCCTTGCTTGCACATTATAGATTTAGTTACCTTGTATTTTGGGATGAGCTCAGATTTTAATAGAACTTTATTTTAATTGGCAGTCTATCTTTGGCTTGTTTACACTTTCAAATGGGCCTCTCTCAATGTGCCTCTAGAATTGGTCTGATCACCTCGCGGAGCTCCTACTTTCGGACACAAAGTGACTTTTGAAATACTTCCATTTTCCCTTTCTATTTAATGTAGTCCAGCCCACTTTTTTTCATTTTTTTTTTTTTTACACAGTCCGTCATGGAGTATTTGTTTACCAAATGTTACTTTTCTTGGATCAAATCTATTTTTGAAGAGTGCAAAAGCAAACAACTGTTTGAAGCTGTCAGGCTTCATTTTATTTATGCATGAATAACACAAATAACTGGAAAATGACCTAGCCTGTTTTTCTCAGATTTAGATAGAAAAACTGCTTCCGGGCAATGTTTATGCCAAACTGTTCACGCCAAGTTTCCAGTTTCGGTGCCAACTAGTTTTTGCTGCCAAGTTGTAAACCTTCGGTAAACACGGTTTAGAATAGAAATGCAGGCACAACCTGGATCAGGGTTCAAGTGGGACTGATGAGAATTCACTCTGAGAATACAATTTAACAGGAACAGGAGGGGAAACAGGCTGGCTCCGAAGTGCTCCCACCATAATGCGGAAAATACACAAATGATATTTGATTACTGAAATCCCGGTAGACACATTTGGGCATTTTATGTGTTTCCTTTGCCACCACCTCAAGTAGCTCGGTGCTCTGTTGGAAGTGGCAGCTTGTTGCCCCACAGCGGCTGGCAGCCCCACTCAGCCTCCAGCATGGGGAGAGGGGGCCTTGAAAATTTCAAGACGTAGGTGTTCACTGTGTTTGCCGTGCATCCGTCAAGATGTATGGGGAGGAATCAAACATTTCCTTGTAGAATTGGTTCAGCGATATTCATTCAGCTCACCATCCTCTCCTCCGACATGCTGCCTCCATGGGATCACACCTCTCCCAAGTTCATAACCATCCTGTCTATAGCTTCCCACTTCCTTGGAGTAACACCCCCATTCCTGACTGGGACCCCAAAACCCAGCAGGTGCTGCTCCTTCTGTGTATAAGCTTGTTCCCTCTCTCCGCTCCCTGCTACAGGACAATTGTTGGTATGCCCCCAAAATTCATGCGTTGGATCCTAACCCCCGGTGTGATGGCGTTAGGAGGTGGGGCCTTTGGGAGATGAAGTCATGAGGGTGGACCCCTATGACGAGATTACTGTCTATAAAAGTGACCCCAGAGAGCTCCCTCACTCTCCTACCATGTGAAGACACAGCAAGAAGGTACCGTCAATGGACCAGGAAGTGGGGTCTCATCAGACCCCAGATCTGGTGGCACCTTGATCCTGGACATCCAGCCTCCAGACAGTAAGACTAAGCGTCTGTTGCTATAAGCACCCAGTCTGTGGAGTTCTGCTACAGCAGCTTGAGCGGACAAAGACCCCCATTCGTGCTCTCAAGTTCGAGTGAGACCAACACCCTCACCTGAGCTTGTTCTTGCCTCAGGAATTTGGCTGTCCCCTCTGTGTGAGAGCACGTTTTTTGTCTCTTACTTGTCTGGTTCCTTCTTGCGGCTCAGATCTGAGATCACCTGGCATGTCTCCAACACGCATCCCCAAGACTCTTTAAAGTAGCTGGCGCCTGCCCAGCCTGTCCCCCCAACATCTCCATCTAATACATTCTTGGGTTTTTCTTCACATAGCTGAGATGGGTAGCTCAGTTATTTACTTACTTAGTAATGAGCAGAAATTTGATTAGAATGGAAATTTTATAAGAGCCTGGACATTTTCTATTGTTTCTTAGTTTATTCCTAGGACGAGGCACACAGAGGGTACTCAATACCTCTTTGTTGAATGAGATAAATGTTTATTAAACCAACATCTCCTATTTACAGGGCAAAATGCCCAGATTTGGGGGTGTAGGACTGAGTAAGACACAACGATGCTCACAGAAGAGCCGAGCTAAACTGTGCTCCCGGTGAACCCAGTCTCAGGAGAGGCGCAAGGGGTCATGCTGTGCCCAGAAAGCCCAGGGCCGAGAGCACCTGGGTCCTGGGTCCTGGGTCTTGGGTTTTGGATGCTGGGTCCTAGTCCTGAATCCTGAGTCTTGGGTCCTGGGCTCTGGGGTCCCAGGTCCTGCATCCTTGGTCCTGGGTCCTGAGCTCTGGGGTCCTGGTCCTACATCCTTGGTCCTGGATCCTTGGTCCTGGGCTCTGGGGTCCCAGGTCCTGCATCCTGGGTCCAGGGATCTGGATTCTGGGTCCTGGTCCCTCATCTTAGGTCCTGGATCCTGGGGTCCCACCTCCTGCATCGGGTCTTGGGTCCTGGATGCTGGGTCCTGGTCCTGCATCCTGGGTCCTAGGTCCCAGGTCTTGTGTCCTGAAATTTCTGCCCGTCCCCCCTTGCCTCCTACTCACGTGGCCCTGCTGCCCCTTCCAACAGCTGGACAATGGCTCAGGTGCACTCTTCTGGCTCTGTCTCCAACCAGGGTTGTGCTTGGACCCCCAGAGGGCTGCAAGTGTCAGCACCCCATACCACCATGTGTCATCACTCAAGGAGCCAGGTCTGTAACCCACCGCACCTCAGTGGGGAAAACACACATCTTCATAATTTGTTTCTTTTCCTTGAAGAGGCAGGTTTGCTTTTTGGGTTTTGGCCTGACTGACTCAGTTATCACTTGACCTGAAGGATATCCTCTCCTATGAAGCGTGAGTCCTCCTGGATTGCAGTTATCTTCTCTGGTTGGAGTGTGAACCCTGCCCAGGCCTTCCAGGGAGATGTGCGGCAGAAATCGGACACTGTGTGGGCATGTGGTGGGAGGGGTCTCCACTGTTGTTTAGAGTTAAGTAAAATGAAACAAAGTAAATGAAATAAGCAAAATAAAAAGAAAAGTAAAATACAATAAGATAAAGTAAAAATAAATAGAATAGAATAGAATAGAACAGACTAACCCAAACTGAACTAATATAAAACAGAAGGGCTGATCTATGAGCCTAACCTGCCTGAGTTAACTATGACAGCTGTGAGGATCCTTTGCCTGCTCTGGAGCCCGAGGCTCTCAGGCATCCGAGGACCTGACTCCCTGGGGATCCCAGAGGGGACAAGCCCCCCTTTACTACATCTGAATTTGTAGTCCTGGTTGTTTGAAGGTCTGTGGTCCCTGTATCATAGTGACAAATTCTGGAAGACACTGCATGGGACCTGAGCCAGATGGGTGCTGGGCAGACCTGGCCACCTAAACAGGAGGAGGGGTGCATCCGGGTCCCAGCGCCCCGGGCTGCCTCTCACGACTGGAGTGGGTGCCGCCTGACCACACGTGCCCCGCCAGCCAGGAGCCTGGCTTCCTCCCCTGCACAGTGAGGGGTTCTGTAAGGTGGCTTTCCATCGCTCTGGCTCCAGCCTTCTGTGGAGCGAATGCTGGAAGAATCTCGAGCGTAGAAAGCATTTTGTGGGAACCTTAATGCTGGTCATGGGACAGCAGGTGTCAATGCGCATGAGGTAACGTTTCACCAGATCTCCACTCGTGTCGATCTCTATGCAAAATTTAGTGCCTCATTGCTGTCCTCCAACCTTTTTTTTTTTTTTTTAATTTTGTTTATTTATTTGACAGACATAGCGAGAGAGGGAACACAAACGGGGGAGTGGGAGAGGGAGAAGCAGGCTTCCCACTGAGCAGGGACCCCCCGATGCGGGACTTGACCCCAGGACCCTGGGATCATGACCTGAGCCGAAGGCAGATGCTTAACGAACTGAGCCACCCAGAAGCCCCTGTTCTCCAACTTTTTAACAAAAAAGCAAAACAATTCTATTTCTTAAATATGAAGCCATTAAAAATATTAGAGGATACTTACTCTCTTGGGTTATTTTGCTGACACCAAAAAGAAAGAAAGAGAGAGAGAGAAAGGAAGGAAGGAAGGAAGGAAGGAAGGAGAATTCTTGCGAGCCCAGTGGCAGTTAGGTGGTTTGTCAAGTTTCAAGAATGTGAAGACAGAAGGAGCCCCAAGAAGTTCAGCCAGAGATGTGGCTATTACTGACCTAAGGAGATGTTGCTGCCCATGTTTCAAACCAGGAGTCATCTTTCTGCTCCCCACGGTGGCTCCTAGTGTCCAGTCACTCTGCTGGCCCTCAGCTGCCAGGCATTGGGGGCCTTTGATGTGCTCATCCAGCAACAAGACAACATCAAAAGGAGCACTTACTCTGGTGGCGGGTGCACAGACGCTGTTTCACATGCCCTTTGCTAAGCGCCTCTGAGTTTGGAGTCTCCGGGGCTGATTTTAAAAGCAAGTTCCCGAGGAAAGAAGCCAGAAAGTTCTCTGGAAACAGTAGCGGGAGCTAATCTCTAATAAAACAAAACGTTACCATTCATCTGGAAAGATTTCATACATCAAATGCCAGTTCAATAAAGAAGACAATTTGATTAACTGATGCTGATTTCTTTTTTAGTATTGACTTTGAAAGGAGTTCACAGCTATAAAAAGGCCAGGCACTGACTTGAAAGCTGTAGACACTGAAGAGAGAACTGAGGATGTATTGACAAGGGGATGCACATAATAAACATGTTTGTGGAAACAGACTGAATGAGTGCTGATGAATTTTAAATAACGGTGGAAGAAAAGGAACACAAAACAGTAAATAATAAATTCAAGTTCCAATCCCAACATTGTGTAAAACTTACTTATTTAATATGTACAGGGCGTGGACCATTAAAATTTTTTTTTTTTTAATTTGAGCATAGTTGACACCCAATGTGATGTTAGTTTCAGGTGGACAACATGGTGATGCAACTTCTACGTTACACTGTGCTCATCACACGTAGACTCAGCGATACTGTGAGAGGGTGGCATCTTTCCCGAGCTTCCTCTGCAAGGACCATCTGCCATCATGCCACACTATCACAGTATCGCTGAGTCTATTCTCTGTAATATTCCACTGTTTATATAAACCACATCTTCTTTATTGGTTCATCTACTGATGGACAGTTGGGCTGCTTCCATATCTTGACTACTGTAAATAATGCTGCAATAAACATAGAGGTGCACGTATCTTTTCAAATTAGTGTTTTCATTTTCTTTGGGTAAACAGCCAGTAGTGGAGTTACTGGATCATAGGGTAGCTTTATTTTTAATTTTTTGAGGAACCTCCATACTGTTTTCCATGGTGGCTGCATCAATTTACATTTCCACCCATAGTGCATGAAGGTTCCTTTTCCTCCCACGTCCTCGCCAACGCTTGTTGTTTCTCGTCTTTTTGATCTTTGCCATTCCTGCAGGTGTGACGTGATATCTCGTTGTGGTGTGGATTTGCATCAAAACCTGGCATGGACCATTTATTTGAACACAGCTGACAGCTATCTTTTGTTTCGTGGTAGCTAGAGATGCCCTTGGCCCACTCCTTCTCCAGGTTTTGCCCAAGGCCCAGAGGACCCCAGTTGCACAGTTGGATGGCACTTTAAACCAGCATGCAACCTCCCTCTTGAAGCCCGAAAATCCAGGTATGTTGGAAGTGTTGGAAGTGTTATCTCACATAGAAACCTGGAGGTGGGGGGCCCAGATGGAGGAGGAATGCTCAGTTCTATGAAGACCCGAGATAGCCATTCTCTGTCATCCCTAGGTGTAACCCGCCATCTTTGTGGTGCAAGAAGTGACTGGAGTACCAGTCATCATATCTATGTTCCAATTACCAGGATAAGGGGGCGTACAACAAGACACATTGTAAGGAACACACCTAGAAGCTGTCACATGGCACTTTCCTTGCCATTTAGCATCGATTTAGAGGATCTATTATGGACAGTCATTCGTCAAGATAAAATCCAGGAGTTGGAACATCAAGAGAAAGAATATTAGAGGACAATCATCAGTCTCTATAGGGATGAGAACAATTGATGTGGAGAGAGTGCTCAGCCTGTGGACAATGAATAGTAAAATGGAAAATCATGAAAAAAAAATGTTCAGGTTGGTAGACAAGATTCTAGGAAGAGCAGGATGCTGTGGGCAGGCCTGAGACCTGCGAAGTTGACAGAAGGAAAGCTATTAGAGATGAAAAGACCTGCGGATCCTGATGGAAATGATCCAGAAAGATGAGCGTAGGGGGGAGCTTTTCTCACAACTGCTGTTGGTTCTTATAATTGTAAGAATTTGGGATTCATCTCTTTTGACATCTAGCAAAAAAACTGAAAAAACTTGAATCATGCCTTCAATCATTCCCTCGGCAGACATTTATTGAGCTATAAATACGCTGCCAGTCCCTGGAAATCAGCGAATAGGATACTCTTCCCCTTGATTTGTTAGCACATATTGCTAGTTAAACAGATGATTTCAACCTGTTCTCTAGCCAGTAGTCAAACTGGTGTTTACAGTCGTTGCCGCAACAACGGATTGTAGACAGTCGATTTCCGTAGCTATCCCCAGGAAAATAGTAAATAAATGTGTCTAGACTTGCGCATATGCACTATCACTTTTACTAACTGATCGGGTCACCCGGACATTCTCGCCTCTCAACAGCATAGAGTTGAGTGGAGGTTTCCGTGAGTCACAGAACTGAACAGATGGATGTGTGGTTTTCACTTGGCAATTGATTTGTGTGGTGTTTAATTCATTTCAGGACTTTTAAGCGGTGCATAATTTAGGTTAAAACTTCTGAGCCGCTCTTGACTGTGAAGGGGCCTCTCCTCACCGAACAGGTGTCTATGACCATGTGCTTCTGCTCTGCATCCCTGATTAACACCAAACTTCAGGGAAACTCTGGAAAAGATTTCCTCTGTATTTATTTATGAGATTTATGCTGAGCATTTACAATCACCGTAGCTCACGTCTCTGGGGAAGAATGGGCATATCGACAAAACAAGGCACCGAAGAACAGAAATGCAGCCCAATTAAAATGAGGCTGCCAATCTCCACAGAGGCCGCGGGACAATTTGACCAGAGTTCTTGCTGTTTATCCCAGGTGGTTCTACTTTGAAAACACCAATGCCAGTTTCTTGTAGACTTCTTAAAAAGGCACGTCATAGTGGTAAGTTAATTTAGTGGATTGCATCGCAGAGTTTTAAAGTAGAATAGCGTAGAATATAATAGATTAAAATATCATGGAATTTATTGGAACTGAATAGGATGGAATAAAATAGAAAATATCAGGGAATATGGTTTCAATAAGGGTGAGAAAGGTTTTATAAAGCTCCGTGGGCAAGTTGATGTTCCCAGTGGTTGAAGACCATGGTGGGCCTAGAAGGAGAAGTGATAGACCATCTTCCTGTTCGTGTTATATATGGTGACAGAGATGTTCCTTCCTTCCCTGCTTTATCCCTCCTTCCCTTTTTCCTTCCTTCCCTCCCTTCCTTCCTTTTATTCTTTATTTTTTTTCTCCACTCTTATTTTGGGTCACAGTCGCAAAGACACTCACTCCAGTGGGGACCATCCCTCAGATGTTCACTACAAACAGAACAGGAAGGTAATTATTACATTTAGAATTCTGTCTTCCAATTCTAAAGAAGTTGTGTAACCTTTCAGAAGTAGGGAAGTACAGCTTCCAGTGAACTTTCACTCATGTAATTAGGAAGGATAAATGTACAAACTTCGAAGGTCCTGATTTCTCCTCTTTTGGTCCCACCACCTTTGCAGAAATGTAAGCCTTTAAAAAAAGATCACTCGACAGCTCTCTCTTCCCTCCTGAAAATAAAATAAAACTTCCTTGTGCATCTCAGGAACAAGTGTTTGAGTCCTAGTCACTGACCTGCACAGTGAGCTAGATCAAGCGTTGGATCTGGAATCCAAAAGGAGTGCCTCATCAATCCACTTATTAAACACTTACTAAGCAAGTCACCAGAAGGTGACAGAAATCAATTTGGACAAAAATAGGTCAAGTTCCTGCCCTAATGGAGTTTGCTATCCAGAAGGGAAGCAGACATTAATGGGACAATTAAAAAAACAAAAGTATGGTGCCCACTGTTGACAGTGGGAGGCTGTGTGCGTGTGGGGCTGAGGGTCTCAGGGAGATCTCTACTTTTCTGCTCTATCTTGCAGTGAACTCAAAAATGCTCTAAAAAATAAAGTCTACTTAAAGACGAAACAAAGTAATAACGATAGCAGCAAAACAATATAAAGTTATAATCATGAAAATGCTAACATGGAGAAGTACTTAAAGCCACAGGAGGGTATCTTTTAGTGATCTCATTTTTCCCGTTGAACCTGAGGTCAAAGTAAAGAGGTGGTGTTGGCCAGGCAAACAGGTAATGTTCTGGCCGGAGAGGGGAGCATGTCCGGAGCCCTGAGGGAGGAGAGGGCAGCGTTGGGAATGCTCAAGGAGTGGGAGGACCCCCTGCCCCGTGTGGCTGGACCACAGTCTGAGAGAGAGGAGGGAGCAGGCGGGAAATGATCCCAAGGGAGGAGATCAGGTGAGGCTGTAGAAGCTTGAGAAAGATTTTGATTTTCATGCTGGTGGGAAATTATTTAAGACTTTGAAGCAGGGAAATCCTGTGATTACACTGGCTTCTTCTAAACATTCTCTCCCCACTGTATTTTGTTTACTGGGGCAGACATTGCCAAGAAGTGCACAGATCAGCGAGTTTTTACACGTGTTCCTGCGTCACTTCACCACCTGGATCAGAATGGAGACTCCCATCAACCACTGGGGACTGCCTGACCTTTCCCGGTCAATGCCACCTCCACCCCTCTGCAGTTAACTCTGGTCTGACTCCACCACCGTAGGAACCGGTTGCTGATGTGCGTGACCTGATGAACTTCACAGATCGCATGTGGAGCAGGAGAAACCACACACAACGCGGACACTGTGATTCCAGCACTGTGAGGCTCAGGCTTTCTGAAAGAGTTGTTTGGCTTCATTCTAGAGTCTGGAGTGGAGAGAGGCAAAGGGCTTGGCAGTAAGCAGGAGGAAAGACCTTCCTTATCATGAAGGAGGGAGCGGGGTGAGCGGTGGTGTGCGGGGGGGGGTTGCAAGCCGCTCCTTGCAGCAGATCCCCCAGTGGGAATCCTCACCCTGCCCCCGTCCAGTTCTGAAATCCGGAGGGTGGGGCCGAACAGCCGGGCGCCTTGAGTCCCTCGTCTGCACGTGGGGAGGCTGATCATGGTGCCCGCTCTTGGTTTCATGTGAAGCATAAATCAGGTAAGAGACATCCAATGCGTGGATGGTGTCCAGCATGTGGCGAGTGCCATCTGAGCATTGGCTCTTGTTGTGATGAGGGACATTTGCAGGTACTGTCTTCAGCATTGAGAGTTTACCTGGCACGTACGCCGCATTGCCATTCCACGGTGTTATGAAAGAGGAACACAACCCAGGAGACACACATGTGGGGAATTTTGCCATCAAGGTTTCATGAAATCATATTTCGACTTAGAGAAACACATTAGAAAAGTATCTTTGACACCGAAAGGCACATCCGTGGTTAGGGGACAGTCCAGCAAATACAGCCTATATTCTCAATCTCTATAAAACATTTTTATAAATTTCCCTTTATCTAGTGGTGGCTACTTTCAAAATTGCTGGTGCTGCTGCCTGGAGTATGAAATTAAATACCCTTTTGCAGAAAAAGCCTCCAGCTGATTTTTCTCTCAAATAATATGGGGTGATTTTTAAAAGACCTCAGACACACAAAATGCTATCTTTTTTTAAGGCTTTAGGAAGGGGTTTTCAGAAAGAGTGAAGCAAACCCAAAATAAAAGAACCTTTCTCTTCCTTCCTTTTTTTTTTTTTTTTTTAAACATTTTAAGCAAACTGTGTATATCTGGACTCTGCCAGGCTGGTGGGATTTCTTTCTGATTAGAAGACGAATCCTATTTTTGGATTCCCCTCTTTCTCTATATCCGTTTTTATTTCTTAAAAAAAGAAAAAGGGTGAGCTGCCTGCCAGGGCATGGATCCTGGTCTTAATAGAGAAATCCGAAATCTAGGCCAGCGAGAAAACAAGTCTTTGAGGTTTCCACGCTTCACTGCGGGACGCACTTGGCCTTAGCCTGCAGCCCGCCGTTGGAAAGCGAGTCTCCCGCGCGCGGGCCCTGCCCTGCTGGCCCCAAGCCCGGCGCTGCGGGTCTCATTAGCTCTGCAGGAATTCTCAACCCACCTTCAAATGTGGACCCACACGAGCCTGTCTGCCCCTGCTTTTCAACCCTCTCGGGAAGCAGAAGGGGAAGCTTTCAAGAATCCCAGAGGGGCTGGTGCTGGGCTTGGAACAAGAACGAGAAATCCAGGTAGCAAGACATCAGTGAGGCAGACAAAGGGAAAAGGCTCACGCTACTCCTAGAGTTCTGAAAGTAACTCTGTGTGTATTTTGAGACCAGGGGAACAAAAGGGGGAGGATCCACTTTTAAGGACGGAAGGAATGGAAACTCAGGTCTACCATGAGACACGGGTGGTGCTCCCCATTATCTGAGTACGGCTCCTGAGTAATAGTCTTTGCAGAACAGGGAGTGTTGTGCTTTAGTAGACCCTTCCTAACAAAGGACACCAGGGAATCTACAGCATGTGCAGAGTCCTTCCCTTGGGGCAGGTTGTATCCACAGGAGATGCTGCACCCCTTCGAGCCATCCCTGCACCTGTTCTGGGCCCAACTGGTGGGAGGTCCACGGCTGTCTTTGGATCCGCCTCACTGATGCTCCTTCTCTCTCCCCAGCTCCCAACGTCCTTTGGCCCTGAGCCTGGCTCCTCTTCCCCATGCATTTCTCCATCAGTCGTGGCTGGTTTGCTAGCTCTGCTCTGAATAGGTCTGCATGCTGGGTGGGAGAGGGAAGGCAGCATCTTATAGGGTGGTTGCTGGTCTAGCACCTCCTTCCTTCTCCCAATCAGTCTTGAGTTTTATTGCAAATGCACCCCCAATCTAAATAAAGAGGGCACGTATTGAATGGAGCACTGGGTGTTATACGCAAACAATGAATCGTGGAACACTACATCAAAACCTAATGATGTATTGTATGATGATTAACATAACATAACAAAATTAAAAAAAAAAAAAAAAAGAGTTAGCCTGGCTTAGGTGTGTGCCAAGCCTCAAGGAGGGAGTGGTGCAGCCAGGCCCCACGGAGGGTGGGGAGAAAGCACTGTCCCAACCACAGTAAAGAGCTCCGAGCTTCAGTTCTGGGGTGGCCTCACCTGAAGCCCAAGCTAACCTATAGATTATTACCCTAACTCATTTGTGTTTCACTTTGAATTAATTAAAATATTATACATATTACACACTCATGACACTAACCTAGAGTAAGTCTCAATCCTGACATACCTAACTTTCAAGGACACAGGAACCCACAGAAACAAGGATTTATAATGAGCCGTGATAGCTGCTAATAAAATAATATGGCCTCCAAGCAAAAGGACTTAACCGTCTCTGGTTTTTCACATACTGTGAGGTTCTAAGCCCTGAGACCAATTTTACTGTGAGTGTAAGCTCATGGTAGTAGGTGGAATTAATTTTCTGCCTCCCCAAGCATCTTGCATTCTTCAACTGAATAGTCCTAGCTTTGAGAATATTTGGTTTGGAATCCTGGCTCAATCGCCTGTTACCAGTCTTACAAACTTAGTCAAGTTACTTAAACTCCATGCCTCAGTTTACTTTTCTGCAAAATGTGCATGATAAAAAAATATTTAACTCATAGGTTGTTCTGAGAATGAAATCAGTAAGTGGGTGAGATGTGCTTGGGTCAGAGCCTGGTCCACCATGAGAACTAGTACACGTTAGCTCCACTGGGGTTGTGGTGGTTGCTCTTATTACCATTGTAGATGGATGAACTACATTGTCATTGCTCTTCCTTTGTAAAAAATCATCCCAGAATCGAGTTGCACATTCCGGAGACTCTGAAACTCCTTAGTGTGGATGGATGGCCTGTCTGTTAGTCACATGGCACATCTGGAAGGCTGCCACGCTGGATCCCTTAATGACCCTGCCATTCGACCTAAGTTAGACTGATGGGCAGTGATAAAACTTTGGGTCAGGGGAGTTCAAGGATCATTCTTGTAAAAGATAACCAAAAACACTTACCAAGAAAAGATGACCTGTAGTAATTAAAAAAAAAAAGAAAGCCAAACTTCTAGGAGAGTGAACTCAATACCCACAAATGATATCAACCATTGGATCAGAACACTGACCCTGGAATCCACTCACATGTTTCCAGTCTCAAGGGCAGTCCATTCCCACTGGCTTAACCACTGACCCTATCACTGTAGGATCATGTCCTGCTCCAAGTTATAAAGACTAGGTGCCATGCGATCTTTTGTCATCTGGAGAGGCTGGGAAAGAGAAAATCTTTTAATTATCAGCTCGGCCAATCCTGCCTCCTTTAGTTAAGAGTTTATGCTTCAGCATATTTATTTCGTTTTGCATATTTTCACAGGCAACAAACAAATGCCATTGAATGTTTTAATATTTTGGCTGTGATTCTCCTTAGCTAAGTCACTTAGCTCATTAGGTGCATGGTATAGACCGACTTGTGCCCCCCACAAATCCCTATGTTGAAGCCCTAACACCCTGTGTGGCTGTATTTGGAGATGGGGCCCTTAAGGATTAGTTAGGATTAAATGAAGTGATCGGGGTGTGACCCTGATCCAATGAAAAGATGAAAAGACACCAAAGAGGCATCTCCCCTCTCTCTCCACTCATGCAGAAGAAGGACCTCGTGAGGACACAGTGTCTGCAAGACCGGAAGGGAGGGTCACCAGGAACCAAACCAACCGGCACCTTGATCTTGGACTTCCAGCCTCCAGGACTGTTAGAGAGACTCTTTTATGGTGGCTGAGCTAACTGATACAGCACCTTCCCAGTTTCACATGATTTCAGGCACCAGAAGACTCGCCAGACTCTCTGCTTCCCCATAACTGGAGAACCTTTCCTCAAGCTTTTTTAACTTCTTCCTCCTGTTTCTTGATGCTTCAGAGAGAGCTCCTCCCACTGACACTCTCCTCTGGGCCATTCCTGTTTCCTGAGGCTCTTCAAGACTTTACTAAAACTCTTCTCAAGGCCCTCAGAGCTTCTACACACTGCTGTCCTAAAACCAGTACCCCATATGTTAGGCATTCTCTGGCAGCACCTTGCTTCTGGGTACCCCCATCTACTCTAGTTCTCTGTAACTACATAACACATCATCCCAACGTTGAACGGCATCCAATGAGAACAAGGCTTTATTTCGTTCCTGGATCTGTGATTTATGCAGGCCCTGGCTGCGGGCTGTGGTCTGGGGTAATCTGTGAGGTTGCACTTCTAAGATGTGGTCTGGGGTAATCTGTGAGGACTCACTTCTAAGATAGCACCCCACGGTGGCTGGCAAGGTGGTGTGGGGTGTTGGCTGGGAGCTTGGCTGTGGTTGAGGGCTGAGGGCTGTGGTTACTATTCTGTGGATCTCTCCTTGGGTACTTGGACTTTCTTCCCAAAGAGAAGAAGTAGGGGATGATAGTTTCTTGGGATCTGCACCTAGAACCTGGAAGTTTCCCTTCTACCATATTATATTGGTCAGGCTGATGCAGAGCTCAGATTCAAGGGGAGTGAACAGACATCCCAAGTCTTGATAGGAGTAGTGTTAGGAATTTGGGCTATGTTTTAAAACTAACAACATATTTTAAAAAGGCAAAAAACTTAAAAAGTCATATTTACTAAATTCGAGAGCACGATACCCTCAATGACAGGGATATTGTTACACATTTTAAAAAATAAAAGCCACTTTTAATCATATTATTCCTTTCAAAGTAAAGAGTATGCCTCAAGAACGTGAAAATTAAATCAGCTAACCCATACACTGATGCCTGTATTTCTGGTTCTGTGACAGTGGTTCACTTAAAGACATGGAAATTTTAAAGATTTCATCCCAGCTAAGGGTCAACTCCAATATCTTGTTTCCTCATCTTTTAAGTAAAAATAGAATCAACCCTACAACTTGACCTTATGACTCCTTGACTGTAACTAACCCATGTTCTTCCAAAGGTTTTATGTTCCATCACTTAAGCCATGGAGCTCAAGTTGCAATGTTTTAAAGTATATAACCAATAATTTATAAATAACTATAGCTTTTAAAAAATTTATATACTCTCAAAATGAACGTGACCTCCAGGTTCAAATACCCAAGGAAATGGCTTTTTGGAGAGTCTGACATTATAATATTAAATTTAATTTTAAATTTGCATTTAATTTGCAGTTGCGTTTGAAACCACTTATTGCCAGGCAAAGCCCTTTTTCTCCACAGCCTTTATGCCTCTGATGTACTGCTCCATAAAGATGCCACTGGAATCCCTCACCTTTCTACCAGGGGTCTTTAAGTAATTTTAGAAACATCTTTTATTTCTGACTTTTTGAATGCAGAACAAGAGACACAGATGCCTCAGTCAGCTGCTCAAGGACACACAGAAAAGCTCTTCTCTCTTTACAAGTGTCTTCTTCTCAGTGCCAAGCAGAGCTGTCTAATTGACACTTTGCTTTGAGAAAGCACCTGTTATTGGTATCTGAATTGGTCTAGACTGAATAGTAAACCCATAATTTGTGAAATATATTTTCTCAGAGTGTTAGTGTCAGATGTTTCTCCAAGTTAATCATAGTCATTGATACTTAAGTCATTGATACTTCACTACTTTCTTGAAATTTTTTAAAGATTATTTATTTATTTATTTTTTGAGAGAGAGAGAGAGGCATGAATGGGGGGAAGGGGCAGAGGGAGAGGGAGAAGCAGGCTCCCCGCTGAGCAGGGACCCCGATGCGGGGCTCGATCCCAGGACCCCAGGATCATGACCTGAGCCAAAGGCAGATGCTTAGCCAACTGAGCCACCCAAGCGCCCCTACTTTCTTGAATTTTTATGCCCCAACTGGGTAGCCTCATCTTACCTTAGAGATGATTAGCAGATCGCCAGGTTAGCTAATGGTTTCCCTTTAAAAAATACATTCTATAGCATTGTATGTTCTTAGGAATTCAGCATAATTCCTATATTGATATTTATGATTTATCTTTTGCATGCTTTTATTTATGCATATATTTTTAAATATTTCTTTATTTTAGAGGGAGAGAGAGATAGAGAGCTCACAGGAGTGGAGGGAGGGGCAGAGGGAGAGGGAGAAACTCAAGCAGACTCCCTGCTGAGTGGGGAGCCCAATGTGGGGCTTGATCTCAGGACCCTGAGATCATGACCTGAGCCAAAATCCAGAGTCAGCTGTTTAACCTACTGAGCCACCCAGGGGCCCCTATTTATAGTTTTTTTTTTTTTTTTTTTAAGGTTGTTTTTTTTTTTTTAAAGATTTTATTTATTTATTTGAGAGAGAGAGAATGAGAGAGAGCACATGAGAGGGGGGGAGGGTCAGAGGGAGAAGCAGACTCCCTGCCGAGCAGGGAGCCCGATGCGGGACTCGATCCAGGGACTCCAGGATCATGACCTGAGCCGAAGGCAGTCGCTTAGCCAACTGAGCCACCCAGGCGCCCCCTATTTATAGTTTTTTAAAAGCTTTATTTTTTTAGGTACTTTTAGGTTTACAATAAAATTGAGAGGAAGGTACAAACACTCATATACCCTCTGACTCCACACTATCAATGTCACTCACCAGAGTGGAACGCTGTTTGCCAAGGATGAATGCCAACTGACCATCATCACCCAGGTTTCACTCTTGGTATACCTCCTGCAGCTTTGGACTAATGGGTTTGGATATCTGTATAATGACATGTATCTATCCATTATAATATCCTACAAAGAATTTTCACTGCCCTAAAAGCCCCACTGCTCCACCCACTCATCTCTCCCACCCCTATTTACAATAGTGATCTTTCTATTATTGTTACAACTGTACCTTGTCCAGAATGTCATAGAGTTGGAATTATACAGTATGCAGCCTTTGCAGATTGGCTTCTTTCACTTAGTAATATGCATTTACGTTCCCTCCATGTCTTTTAATTGATAGCTCATTTCTTTTTAGTGCTGAATAATATTCCATTGTCTGGATGGACCACAGTTTATTTATCTATCCACCTTGGTTACCTCCAGGTTTTGGCAATTATAAATGAAGCTACTGTAAACATCCATGTACAGGTTTTGGTGTGGACATAACATTTTTAACTCTTTTGGGGTAAAGACCAAGGAACATGTAATTTATTTTTATGATCAGAAAAATACTAGATTTTTTTGTGATAGAATTTAAATCAAACGATACAATTCTGCATTATTAAAAATCTGATAGAAATATTCTTTTCCTTTCAGAGTTGTATCATATTCTGTGTCTGTGTGTTCCATACAAATAAGTAGAATAGTAAATGCATACACATTTATCTATCTATCTATAATTTTTATCCCAGCAAAAGCAGGGCAGAATGCTTTGCTGCTTCTGGATCTGCAGTAAGTCATCTCTTCATTTTATATTTGGGGATACGCAGAAATAACAGGTTACTTTTTAGGAAATTCAATCGCACTGCTGGGTTCCTTCATAGAAGTACAGAACTTGGTGAATAGGTGGCCAATAATGTTGCACTGAAGGCTGAAATTGCTCAAATAAATGTTACTTTAGTGTTAAATTACATTTCCAGCATTTCTTTACCCATCTATCTCTTCAAACTATATATTTAGGGATTATTTCTCAGAAATCCACTTCAATTTAATGTAAATGCTGTTTAAAATATACATAATCCTCTTTTCCTCATTTGCTATCCAAAAGTTATTACTAGTATTTTTCCTTAGACTTGTCATTTTATAACAAAATGACATTGTTCTTCCTTTAACATCACATACTAATATCTCAGGAAGGGCTATGGATATACATTTTTCATTCAATTTACTTTGAAACAATACTCAAGTACTATACAAAAACAGTGCATTGCACAGTTAAAAAATAATAAAACCCTGGAAGGAGGAAAACTTGGTTTGTCGGAGGCAAGTGTTTTTGTAATTTATTGCATATACTTTAGCTGCCTCTTCTTTTCAGCATACTTAATACCAAAAACCATGACAAACATGACAGGTGATCTTAACTTGGAGGATCCATGAGTGTGTCTGTGCCTCCTTGAAATCCTGAGTTATCAACCATGAATATCTAACATTGACCTCGCCTGTGAACCCCTGTGCCTTGGATAATCTACACAGCAGCCCTCTGAGTTGGGGACTGTGGTTAATAGCACAGATTCATGGGTGAGAAAGCTCTGGGGTTCTGTGATCTGCATTTCAGGAGTTGGACAGAAGACCCCATGGAGAAGAACATCCAATCCCCCTAAACGAGATGAGCTTCCCTTTACCGTCCTGCTATAAATGAAGAGAGGTAGTCATAAACTTGTCCTCCCACAAAAGTAACCAAAAGTGCGAATGCATATTTATTAAATCAAATGTCAACTCTGTGAAACCATTTCTTGTTACATTTCATAAGTTTTAGAAGTATGAGCAGCCTTAGGAATTCCCCGGTTTAATCTCTGGCTTTTGTGCTCTGAAATCAGACCTAAAAGAGGTGACTCGTATGGCTAGTCAATGGCCTTTGGAACAGTGTCCCATCACCTTGTTAAACTATCCTCCAAATTGGAAGGCTTTTGTTTGGATGAGCTCTGCCTCATTTGGTAAGACACTGGTGTGTCCGCTGCTGCATGTGGGTGTGGGGACAAGGGTGAGTTGTGTGCTCTGAGTGAAGGATGGCGAAGCAGGTTAGCATGGGGATTCCAGGTGGGGTCCTGTGCTCCTACCACCTTTGGAGGCGGGGGGGGGGGTGGGCGGTTTCAGGAAATAACTGTGGGAGCGATGGGACAGGTGGAGTGCAGAGGGGCTCCTCTCCTTGCCTAAGGCTGGGGAGGGGGACTGTGGCCCCAGGGCAATGGCCTTGACCCTGCTACAGCCGGGACGGGGAGGACAGAGACCCAGAGACCCAGCACATTTGTACTATTTTAATTTCAAATCACACGACATTTCTCTGACAGAGTACTCATTGTGATGATTTACTCATCAGCGACTTGAAAAATGTTCTCTGAATGCATGTGGCAAAGGGTTTGTTGGGACACTGATCATTTTCATGTATTTCCCTCGGTTCTGCTTACACTTTACCAACAGCCATTCAGCACTTTCAACAAAATTCAATGACCATGTCAACATATCAACAGGTTTCTGAACCATTTCTTTGATAGTAAGATGGTACTCTGCAACCTTGACTTGCACCAAAAACTTGGAATCCAGGTGAATAACATTTCCTTGTCCTCTGAGGGGGGCCCTTGTCACCAGAGCACTGGTGGGACCAGTGACTTTGTAATGTGTTCTTTTTCTTTTATTTTTCTCCGGCTTTACTGAGGTATAATTGACAAATAGAAATTGTGTCTATTTAAAGTATACAACTTGATAATTTGATATACGTATACATCATACCATGGGATGTCATTCAGGCTTAAAAGATCCTGCCATTAGTGCTCTCTGGGATGGACCGAGAGGGTGTTGTGTCAAGTGAGGTGCACTGAATACAGAAGGACAGGTTGGGCATGGACCCCCTGATAGGAGGAGTGTGATTCAGTGTTCAGTTCAGACATTTTCCCGGCTCACTCTCGGTACCTGGCTGAACTGGGAAGGGGAAGAGGTTTTTAACTTTGAAGTACTGTGAAGGAGTGGATTTATTCAAAGCTTATAAAGTACATCTTTCCTTCCTAAGGTCCTTTCAAAGAAATGCCATTTAAAATTTCTGTAGCTAGCCTTTATTTCTGGCCCAAATAGTCATCAGGATACAGAGACGTTGTTTATCTGGGTAGTGTATTCTAGTTTTAAAAAAATGTTATAACAGAGGGGAAAAAAAAGAATAGAAACCCCAGTCAAAATTCCCTGAATGTGGCTATTATTTATAGACTTATAAAAAGCTAATCTGCTAAGCACAAACATAACATACTTTCCACCGGGAGCAAATGATCAAAACCAAACACATGATTATTACTATTCTACTGCGTGCTTCTACGGGGCCATCTTTTTTAGATTCCACATAGAAGTGAGATCATGTAGTTTTTTTGTTTTTGTTTTTGTTTTTTTTTCCTGTGTCTGGCTTATTTCACTTAGTTTGACATCTTCTAGTTTCATGCATCTTATGGCAAATGGCAGGATGCTTTTTATGGCTGAATAATATTCCCTTGTACATATATACCACTTCTTCTTTATCCATTCATCCACTTCGGTTGTTTCTATGTCTTGGTTACTGTGAATAGTGCTGCGGTGAACACAGGATTGCAGATAGCTATTCAAGGCACTGATTTCCTTTTCTTTGGGTGGATTCCCAGGAATGAGATTGCTGAATCACAGGGGGGAAATGGGGAGATGTGAGTCAGAGGACACACCTTGTGGTTCCATAGGATGAGTAAGTCTAGAGATCTAACATACAGCATGGTGACTGTAATTAATAACGCTGTCCTATATAGTGCGACTTTGCTAAGAGACTCGATTTCAGGTGCTTTCATCACACACACACAAAGATAACCATACAAGAAGATGATGTGTTAACTAGCTTGACTCTAGTGATCATTTAACTGCATCTGTGTATATCAAATCATCACGTTGTACACCTTAAATAGACACAGTTCTTATTACATAAATCAATAAATAACCAAACACAGGGGAACTGGAAAGTGCCCGGTTGAGCCAGTGTCATGGAAGGACAGATGACATTATGTGACCTTTTCTCTCTGACACAGTTTAAGTCTGACTTGCCGTGGTTGTCCCTTCAAGAAGCAAACCCTCATCTGGTGATGCGCCAGACTGACCCAACGGCCCAACCTCTAAAAATGCACCTTCCAGCTTCTACACAAATACCAAAGATGAAGGGCATTGCGCCCAAACTATGAAAACGACTTTTGTCAGCCCTCAGAAGCCAGCTCTGCAGCTCCCGAACCGGGGCGATATGCGGAGCGGCCAGAAGGGGTGAGTGTACCGTGTCACGGGCAGCTAAAGGTAGCAGGCGGAAGGAAAGGAATAGAATGTCATCTCTGGGAGGAGGGCACAAGCTCCCTGACGGGAATGGATGTTCATCTTTCTGGGAAGTAAATGGGCTGCTTTATTGACATGAAGCTGTTCTTTTCAAATTCAGGGGCCACCACGTTTTATGACAATGCCTACTCCCCAGGGAGGCAGTTTAGGAAAACACAGAGTGAGGCCTATTTTCATGTGGGGTTAAGCTCTGTGTATTTAGTTAATAGGCTACTTATGCAAGAGATTTGTAGTGTATAATTAAGCTACAGGGAAGAAACCAAAAGAGCAAGATAATATTTACCTTTCTTAAATATAGTCTAATTGTTTGTGAAATCATACTCCTTTTTAACATTTTGTACCATTTTCAGGAAACGTTGATATGTTACCCAGAAGGGACAAAAAAAGAGAAATGAATAATAAAACATAAATAAATGGAAAACAGAGAATTTGCCTGCAATACTCTTTCCTAAGCCAGGAATGACAGAACTAAAGTCGTATTACCATCCAAATCTGATGAGTAATGCTGCTGATCTTTGTCTTAACTTAAACAGAAACAATGCATAATAATTGCAGTCCAAATTTATAAACTTTAAAAATCATCAAGATCATCACTATTATCATTGCAGTGTATATATATATATATATTTAGCGAAGACCTTAGATATTTAGATTCTCAGGGACCGCTTCCATTAGAATGTCATCTATTCTACTTTTAGAGAAAGGAAATGTTTGGGGAACACACAATTTGGTGTCTTGAGTTGTAAGGTAACTCTGAAAGGAGATTTCAGCAATTTTCATTTTCTCAGTTTTTGCAATAAATACGAATTGTCCCTGGTGTTAAGAAAAGAAGGCAGTTGCTTGTACTACCGAACCTGCTGCTCTGGTTTTAGAGAATACTGCAGCACTTTATTTACTTATTTATTTTAAAGATATTTTAAAAAGGATTTTATTTATTTGAGAGGGAGGAGGGGAGCACAGAGGGAGAGGGAGAGGGAGAAGCAAGCTCCCTGATGAGCAGAGAGCCCCATGCGGGGCTCAGTCCCAAGACTCTGGGATCATGACCTGAGCCAAAGACAGATGCTTAACCTACTGAGCCACCCAGACGCCCATTTACTTATTTATTTTAAAGATTTATGTATTTATTTATTTGAGACAGAGAGAAAGAGAGAGAGAGAGAGCAGGAGAAGGGGCAGGGGGAGAGAGAGTCTCAAGCAGACTCCCCGCTGAGCATGGAGCCCGAAGCAGGCTTGATCCCAAGACCCTGAGATCACCACCTGCACCGAAATCAAGAGTCTGACGCTTACCCGACTGAGCCACCCAAGTGCCCTGAATATCACAGCACTTGAAAGAAACCTGTCTTACAGCCTCTTCCCCACACTTTTCGCCTTTGCTTTCTCCTCCTCGCCTTCAAAACGCTCCATGACGATCAACACAGATCTGGAGGACCAATGCCCCCAGACAAGGAGAAGAGAGCGACAGAGGAGGAAAACACGGTATTAAAACTCAGTGCCCACACGCCAAAGCAGGTGCGTGTGATCGGGTGTGTGTGCACGCAGACTTGTCTGAACCCCTGCAGGAAACGTGGGGCCCTGCTTGCCATTCTCTCTCTCTCTCTCTCTCTCGGTGCCTGGCATTTTCTTATGTGGCACAGAGCTGGGCGGGCGTCTGAGGTGTTGGGGTCCTCCTCAGGGCATGAGGCTCCTGTCCTGACCCGCACCCCTTGTCAGAGACCCACCAGTGGGACTCACGTCCCCCCAGACATGGCCTGTAGGAAGCCGAGACCAGCTGGAATCCTGCAGAATGTTTCCGTCCAAGGTCTGAAACGCTCCATGCGTCCTTCCATGCCACAAAGATCTTACAGATGGCACTTGGCTTAGATTGCGTCTGGTTTCCATTTTGTAAAAGTTAACTTTAATTTTGTCACTGTAGGTTTATTTCCTTATGACACTGGATTTAAGCTTTCCTTAACAATGTTCTGCTGCCAATTAAACTCCTTTTAGGAGGACAGCTTGGGTTTCTGTGACTAAGCAAATCTTGCCTCTGGAGAAAGAATTAAAAAAAAAATCAAAACATACAACTGATGTTTCTTTTTTTTTTTTATACTGTTTTCAATTTTTGCCCTGAAATCAAACATTAGCTCCTGAACTCTCAGATAAAAATAGTTGCGGTTACCCAAAATTATTTCTTGCAGGAGATTGCTCAGTCTTTTCCTTTCACCTCAAGAAGAGGATCCAAGAATACCTCCTGCTCTCTAGACAAGCGTCATAAAACCAGAACAGATAGCAAATGCGTGACTGTCTGATTTCTCTCCAGCTTCCATGCACCGTCCCCCACCCCCAAACACAAACCCCTGCACATCCATGGACTTGTGGAATACTATTGAGGATTGATCAGAACAAAAGATTATTTCAATGTCCGGGGTTATCAAGCCTCAATGGTTATCTTGCTTCTGCTGCAGAAGTTATTCCCTGCACCTCATACATCCAGAGTTGATTTCTGTTCTTCAGCTGGACGCTCGTTGCTTCTGAGGAGGGCATCCTGATGCCGGCGCTCTCCGGGAGTTTGAACAGAGGCCATCTGGGACCATGATCTGAGGGACTTCTCATTGAGTTAAACTTTTGAGGACATTTCTAAGAATCCCCACCACATATGTCAACATTTTAATTTTTGTTTGCAATAGCAATTGTTATGATTGGCCATGAGTTTTATATTTCATAAATTTGAACCAATGATTTTTGAAAAGCACATATGGAACCTTTTAGTAAAAGCTCAGTGCATATCTCATTTAATTCCTACAACAGCGCCAAGGAATGGATGTTATCACTTCCCCCTGGAAAACCGAGACACACGGAGTTTAAGGGTCTTGGCAAGCCACCTAGGATGCAGCCCATTCTCACTGATCCAATACCTGTCCCCTGTGCACCCCAACACTTGGCCTCTTGAGCAATGGGCAAGTGTAACCCCCCACATTATGGACCTTCAAAACCTGAACTTTTTGGATGCTCAGATCTTACAACAAAATCTGATCGTTCCTGCATGCATTTTGTAAGAGATCGATTAGATCGGGGGGAAAGTTAGAGAGAGTGTTTCGCCAGGATCCACCACTCTATGGCTGCTGATGGATATGATTTCCTTCTTTAGGTGGCCTGTTACTTTTTTTAATACATTCTCTGGGAATCATGATTGATTTTTATGATGGATAAATGTCAGAAAGATTTCCAAGGAGCTTCTGGAGACTGAAGTGAGCAGTCACTGTGACTGTGGATGCACGTTGTCTCAGTTTTGAATCCTTGCCCTGATGTTAGCGTTTTCCAATACCCGAATCTCATTTTCCTCATCTGTCAAACGGATCTAATAATATGTATCTTGGGACGACAATGTCTCTATGATACAGCTGCATCCATATAGGAGACAATATATATGGAGAGGTCGGCAGGGTCATGGCACAGAGGAAGCAGCATAGCTCAGGCTCCGGGGAAGCACTCTGAGATGGAGATTTTCGGGGTAAGTGCTCAAGAATAACAAGTGTGGGGGAGAGAGGGGGCAGGAATGGGTCGAAGCAGACATTGTGATCTGATGTAAACAGAGGCCCCCCACTAGTAATCCTGTGGGAGCTCTAGAGTTGGGATCCCACAGTCTTGTGAATTGAGGCAACATGCCTGGGCTTTTGTCACATCTTTGGAAAAGTCATCAGATTCAGCTGTCCCCAGGGACAGACATGAATCTTGGGTAAGACGGTTCCTTGGGGGTCAGAGCACTTCCTGGGGGAGGGACTCGACTGTCAGTCATCAGTGGGCACACACCTGGGGGATGGGCAGTGAGTGTCTCCATCCTGAGAGGTGATCCGGCCAGCACGTCACATCACCCATCCCCATAGGTGTTGCTCAGTGGGAACTGGGATCATTATTATTCACTATCATGTCATTATTGCGTTGGGAACAGTGTCCCATGGGCATGCTCCTGCCAAGAATCATCCTGACTCACTGCAGCACGGCAAACAGTCATCTCATTTTGTAACAAGAGAGGCCCTCATCCAGCATTGTCATCATTGAAACTGAGTAAGAAATTTAGAAGAATTTGAAATTCTGAGTGGCCCCAGAAAGCATTTTCAGCAGCACATCTGATGCACTAATGTGCTGCATAACAAAATCAATTGGCTTAACTTGGCACATATTTCCTGAACAGCACAGCCTGAACCTTGGATTTGGAAACAATTTGGGAACTGATATTTGACTATTCATGTTTGGAAACAGTTACTCTTTGCATAAAAATCACAAATTAAGTATTTTTATCAAGGTGTTTTGAAATACAGACAGGCTTCAGACACCTATCTGTTTTGAATGGAAATCTGATCAAGATTGAGAAGATAAAAATGAAAGAGATAATGGAAGAAAATAGTCATGAGATCACGAAAAAGGGCTTTGCAAAGGGTTCAATCTTGCAAAGTACCCAGTGTTAAGAATATGCCCGAAACACAAATATATATGCATCTAGGAGCTTGTGGTGTATAACTGTCATCCAAACTGTTGGACAAGGAAAGGGGGTGAAGCCAACATATGTTGTCAAGAAGATCACAGGACTTACAGGACACAGAGCACAGGGTCTAAGAGAAACTGGTATAGTTGGTGCGAGACAATCCCCGCAGAAACACAGTCCTGTTGTGTGAAAACGGGGAAGAGCATTTCTTTTCTGACTTCGCTGGTACGAGTCAGAGGCACCCTGAACTTCCCAGGCTGTGGAGGATGACGTACAAATAATGCTGATGGCGGCCAGTGCACTTGGAACCGTTGCACCACGGTCTTAAGCCCCCGAATGTAACTCATCCTCGAAGATTCTAAGAAAAGGGTGAAATGAGGTATTTGCATAAATGATGAGAATCTAAGCTTTCTGCACTTGGCAGCTCTACTGAGGAAGTAATTTCATACAAAATATAGAACTCAGATAAGCCCCCAGCCCCCAGCCCCCAGCCCCCAGCGGAGACTTTGGTGAGGGCACAGCATCTGAGCCCAATGCTGGCATCTGTTCTGGCTGGCATTGCACAGGGCCAATTTTCCCACTAGACTTGTTCAAGTACAGAGCTCACACTAGCTGTAGCCTTCTCCTCCAGTCTGGACCAGCTGACCCAATGCTGTTCACCAGGTTATTGATGGCAGCCCAGTGACTGACTAGTCTTCAAGCCACAGATTCTATTTTTTTTTTTTGATGTGGTGTTCCATGATTCATTGTTTGTGTATAACACCCAGTGCTCATTACAAATGTGCCCTCCTTAATGCTCATCACTGGGCTCACCCATCCCCCCACCCCCCTCCCCTCTAAAACCCTCAGTTTGTTTCTCGGAGTCCATATTCTCTCGTGGTTCCTGTCCCCCTCTGGTTCCCCCCCTTCAGTTTTCCCTTCCTTCCCCTAATGTCCTCCATGCTATTCCTTATGTTCCACGAATAAGTGAAACCATATGATAATTGACTTTCTCTGCTTGACTTATTTCACTTTGCATAATCCCCTCCAGCTCCATCCATGTTGATGTAAAAGTTGGGTATTCATCCTTTCTGATGGCTGAGTAATATTCCATTGTATATATGGACCACATCTTCTTTATCCATTCATCTGTTGAAGGGCATCTCGGCTCTTTCCACAGTTTGGCTATTGCAGACATTGCTGTTATGAACATTGGAGTGCATATGGCCCTTCTTTTCACTACATCTGTATCTTTGTGCCACAGAGTCTTTTCAGTGGACCTCAAGAACTCTGTTGCATCTGCATTAGAAATGCCATTTATCCACTTGGAGATACTTTGGATCTCAATGTATTGGTAGGACCAGATTTCTTTCCCCTTGCTTTGAGTCCTGAGTGATTTGATATACCTTTGAGACACTACAGTCTTCAGCAAGTTATGAAGATGAAAGAAACTTTCCCACCAATCAATACTAATAAAAAACATTTTGACCGACTATGCTAGAGGAAGGACTGAATTATCTATTTTCTTTAGAGAGAAATATTTATTATTCATCACCACATGAAGAAGTGATCAAAGAACATTTAGGAAAAAGGTATGAAGAGCAGAATTGGAAATGTGTCAGATAGTTCATTAATAAAAATATATTCTTTTTCTGGAGGTTTTAGTATTGGTCACTTTTTAAAAAATTTAGGTTTTCTGATTCTTTATGTGTTCCAAATATTCTTTTTCATATCTGACTTTGTATTTGTCATTTTGAATTCTGTCAGGTGAGTCGGTTTTGTCAGCGAAATGTTCATTGTTCACATATGCCACCTCTCATCGCTTGCCCCATAACAGACATGCGATTTCCCCATTCTGAAACTTGGTGTGTGAGCGTGAGCACAACAGGAACACAGCCATAAGTGATGTCTGGCTGGCTTGGCCGCAGGGAAGCTATGAGGTCAGCGACACGGCAGGTTATCGTCTGCGGCCTCCCAGGGAACGTCTGTCAATAGCCCGTGTCCTCAGAGGCTCCACACTCCCTGGACACATCCAAAGTCACTTTTACTTGCCACCAAGGGAAAAGGTCATTCAAGAATTTGACATCAAACAAATTCATGATATCCCCTGAACTTTCCACAGGCACGGAGACAAGAAGCTTTTCCTCTCCCTCTCCCTGCAGGAAGGATCCATCTCCATGAATAACACCTGCTCTCTAACACGTGAAAAAAGGACTTTGTCATTTAGAAATTCTTCTTTCCACGTATCCTGCCTCTGAGAATGGTCTTGCTGGTGTGAACAGAACCACTGATTTGACAGTCGAAAAGCAAATCTTGTTTGGGTACATGTTCGTTATGTGCCTGGCAGAAAAGGAGCTCAGACACGAGGAACTGTTTGCTCTCCCCTGTGGTGCCCCCAGAACCATGATGGCCCATAGCAGGTGCTCAGTAAATATTTCCTTAATGGAAGACTGGCCTCCATCATGGAGAACTTCCTAATAAGTATGCTGGTTTCTGCTCAATTTAGGATCCTTCTCTGCAACATTCTGATATAGGTTCACCCAATTTATCTTGAATACAAAGTGATGGGGAAAAGCTCACCACTTCCAAAGGTGATGTTTCACTTTCATTGTAGACCAATTTTATGATTAAAAAGTGTTTCCTTCTATTGACATTAAAACCTCATGACAGGTTAGATATGTCCAGCCTTCTCTTCTCCCTCCGCCATCAGGAACATAGACCTAGTACCTTCTCCACGTGACATGACCAAGAACTATCAGAGGAGAGCCCCTTCCCCCCACCCCGGCCTGCACCCCGGCCAGGATTGATCTCCGTCCCTGCATTTCCAAATCCTGGCTGCTCTCACGCCTGCCCACGTATGCTCTCTGTCAAAACCTCTGTAAAATGGTTCAGCCTGAACTGAATGCTTTAGGGCTGCTGTGTTTCTTGTTCTGGTGAAATCGGGATGGGCAGCTTCATCCCACTGTTCATCTCACTGTCAATAGATAACGCCGTGAGCCTTGTGTCCTTTTTTTCATGGTCTTGTTGGGGTGTGGTTCACTTTCTTCCAGGCGCAATGAATCTGCACTTTCCTCTGTTACGTTTCATTGGATTAATCTCTGAATGTTCACAATTTTTGCATCTTCACTTTATTGACGGTACCGTGTCTGCACTCCCACGTGTGTGTTGGGCATCCTCGCCTCTCCCGGCACCTTCTCTGAGGGGGGATTTCCTTCCCTCTCTATACTCCTCTCCCCCCAGGCTGCCAGGGACAGCTCATTTATCTGGTTATTCATTCATCCAGCAGATATTTGTTACATGCTTATTATGTGCCAGGCATTTTTCCACTTTATTGCCGGCAATTAAAATTAAGCCTCCTACTACCTTGTTTTTAGACGTACATTGATCCACAAATCAATCCTCTTTTGGAGTCTGGAGTGGGGCCACTTAGCGGGTGCTGTGTGCCCCAGGGCTGTCTGTGAGCGCTTTGTGACCAGTGTGTCACACGCTCGGCACAGAACCAGACTCGGAGCTTTCAGAAAGTTTTATAGTAATTTTTTTTTTTTTTTTTTTTTTTTTAAGATTTTATTTATTTATTTGAGAGAAAGAGAATGAGAGACAGAGAGCACGAGAGGGAAGGGGATCAGAAGGAGAAGCAGACCCCCAGCTGAGCAGGGAGCCCGATGTGGGACTCGATCCCGGGACTCCAGGATCATGACCTGAGCTGAAGGCAGTCGCTTAATCAACTGAGCCACCCAGGTGCCCGTTTTATAGTAATTTGACAGAGTGATTCTAGGTCAGCGAATGTAAGAGTAAAAAGCTTGGCTTGCATTTTGTATGCATTTCTTTTTGTAATTTGATTTTTCTAATTTATAAAATTAGCAGGCCAGGGATTTTTAAAACCAGTAACTAGCAATCAAACGCAATCTGAGCTGGTCCCTTGCCACAGAGTTTGGGGACTACTGGTGCAGAAGAACATCGCCCTGACGGAGAAGTCAAGTGTTCTCAACAGCCTTGGGTGATGTGAGTTTGCCGTTCCGTGTTAACTGGAGCTCGAAACCACGGGCGTCAGACTTACCGGGGCTGGGGTGGGGGTGGGGAGCTGTTCGTGCCACAGGCAGGCTGACCCGGGGTAGGACCTGGGCCAGCCCGTTTCCCAGGGCCTCCCTCTGTTCGCCTCTCTCGGGTGCCCAGCACACTGCCTGACATACAGCATGTTTCTGAAACATTCCGAATGACAGTGACTGTATAAAGTTCAAGGTAAATTCCGTGTGTGTGTGTGTGTGTGTGTGTGTGTGTGTGTGTGTGAGTGTGTGTGTGTGTAGAAGCATTTGCTCTGTGATCCACTTCCTTCCTCTGCATGGGGATAGAGAGCATTTCTATCTGAAAAAGGGGCTGGCACTTTGACACTAGATGAAGGAACGTTCCGGAGCACGGGACTGAGCGTGAGCCTTGTTTTACCTGCGTAGTCCACCCCTATTTCTATCTCTTCTCTCTGGTTTCTCAGCAGCAACAACAGCTCGTTCTCCACAGACCGGTCCATCTCTCGAGTTTTATGTCTGTCTGCATGCAGCATGTCATGGCCATGAGTATTTACAGGTAAGGCTCTGAGTCTATGCATGCATTAGATGAAGTACCACGGGATGTATTCCGATCTGTGCTCTCTGCAGAGGCTGCTTGGGCCCATCGTCTCTCTGTGATGGGTTTCTTTGTCTGCTTTCTCATCAGGCTCACAATGGTACGCCTGGCATGTTGCACGGTCCTTTCATTTTTCACGTTGAAACTGCAAGGGCATGTGTTTGCTCATATTACAGCGAATGAGTCCATTGCAAAAATTAGCACTTCAAAAATGTTCATGACTTGCCTTAACCTCATAATTTTCAACGACGTTACCGTAGAAAGTGTCATGCCTTCCAATCCTGGTGGTTGAAGTTCCTCAAAAGTTATTCTTACCAATGAAGCCGAGAAGAACGTTGTGGCAATATTTCGAGTAATGTATTCAAAACCAAGTTCACTCGAAATACTGAATGTAGTCAATTACAGAGTGGCAGGTTTCCTTTCAATTCTGGAGGCACCTGCTCAAATTTCTACTCTGGGCCTTCCAACAATGTATCACCTGAGCCTGAACTACAGTGGGGAGAACAATCAACATATTGCATAACCTCTGATCTAGTATTATTTTACATTTGTTTGTGTGAAGGGAGATTTTCTATGTGTATTTAAGCGACTGAGGATTGTCAGCAAGTGATAATGTGGGTGAATGTTTCATAAACGTTAGGATTTCCCTCCTGTTAATAAAGGACTTCACACTGATATTACACGTAGCTGTCTGTTCATGGGAAAATAGACAGTGAACTGACTTTCAGCTGGCTTTCTCATCGTTTTGAATTCTCCACAGACAATGCATTGCTGGCTGCCCATCCCTAGGCCATTTTGCTCCCTCCTCTCTATGAATCCTTGGTCCACCACGGGATCCAGACACTTGATCTTAAAATTATAAGCACAAAATGCGCTAGCAAACTTTCCGGTGTTCGTTGGCAACTTTGTGAGCTAGAAAAAAACCCTCAGCTTGTCCTTGATTTTGCATTTTGTGTCAGATCTTGGCAAGGGTTAAAGGGTTCAAGTAAATTTTATGTCTTCCCATAATTTCGTCAGGGTGAAGACATAATATTTTTCGCACTTTTCTAATGATCAACTAAATGTGACATATTTATGCATGGAGGTGCTTGCCTCTGGGCTTATTTAATATGACTTTTAATTCTAAAGATGGTTGTATTATCATCTGTCTAGGATTCTGTGTCTTCAGTAGTTCTTCCTGACTGTGGAAGGAGAATATAAATGGTAAACTGAAGATTAAAGAAAAAAAAAAGATTTGGTCAATAGATATTAACTATTTGATCATGGCTGTGACTGAAAATTTTCACTTTATGTTGGGAAAATATGGCTGTTCTTGGTGTCAGCACTTTTCTCCCTAGGTCAGAACAAATGGACTTCCTTAGTATTTTCATTTTAGCAATTTTTGTTATTGAAAGTAGCAAATTTAAACACAAATAGTCCTTGTAATGTCTGGCATCTGCCATACTCTGGGGACGGATTTAGGATGTCATTGTCCTATATGGGTCCTCAGGCTGCATGGAGACCTTAATCACGCACCCCCCCCCCGGGCCCCCCCTCCTGCCTGACCCTTTCCCTGCTGTGTGTTATGCAGTCTCCCTGTCTCTGCGGTGAGCGGCCATGGGGACGAGCTTCCTAGCACCCCCCTACCCTGCGCTCAAAGTGGGTGACAGTAAATGTGTGCTGTTTACCTAAAACTCTCCAGATCCTTTGTAGGGCACCTGGATTTCATGCTGGGTCCCATTTCAGTACATGACTGTTTTGATCTTAAGTGAACATAATACACGCTGCAGGTCAGGATGCACCACCTCCCCTCCCCCCAATAGGAACATGTGTCACCTGGAAATAAAACGAAGGTGAATCTGAGACTTACCCATGCACGCCTCTGGAGTGGAGATGTTTTGGGATGCGTCTAGATTAGGCCATGTTCTAGGCATCCCAGTCCACCCAGTCATAGAAAAATGAAGGACAGGAAGCTACTTTTCAGGAGTCTGAGGTCACTGCTTCAGGGACACGAAAGTGGTGTGTATGCAGGCACCTTGTCATAACTACGCTGCAATGGAAAGGTCAACAATTATTAACCTAATCTGGCTTTTTTCTTCTTGGAAAGACTAGACACGTGTTGGATACCTGTCGCCACTTCCAGGTGTAGTTTTGCACCGTTTGTAATCACAGACTGCTTTGGCACTGAGGACAGGGAGCTGGGATTGAGATAGAAACGCAAAGTCAATCAACAGCCCCAAGCTGTAGACGTCTCTTTCCAATGGGATTTTGGTGATAGCCCTGTCTCTGATTGGCCGCGGTACTGAGATGTGGTCTACTTGGAGCTCACACTGTACCAGGAAAAAGACACAGAGTGAATCAGAGATAAATGAGCCCACTTCCTCTGAAGACACACAGCACGAACCGCAAGCCGGCAGTGTGCTCCACTTGGCGCTGGGGAGCCCCAGGAGCACGCAACCCCCCGGGACCGCGTTTGCTAAAATCCCACAGTCTTCACATTGGGTGACTTAATGCTTAGTGTATCATGAAAGGGGAAATTTCCAAAGGATCAGGAGAAGCATTTACTCTTTCGATGAAAAGAGAAAAGCTCTGTCTAAAAGTTTCCTTTACGTTTTTCTTCGTGAAAAGCAACATGGGACAAATCAGAAACAAAATCGAAACAAACACACAGAGAAGCCCATGGAGAGAACAGTCTTCGGTGTCCTGGGGAGAACCCGGAGGGTCCCAGGCACTCCTCCAGTCAATGAGGAGAAGAGAGAAGGAGACCCGTGGAAACCAAGCACTAATAAAGCAATCTGCATGACTGCCCCACCACCCGGCAGATGAGGCCCGGGGCTCCAGATGTGTTGTTTGATCTCTGCGGCTTTCTCAAAAACCAGGAAATCCTGTTCTAGTCGCTATAGTTCTAAGAAATCAAATAGCATTGACTAAATCAATTCTGTATTATTTTAGTCAAGATCTGAGTTAAGATAGAAAAAAAAAAACCACTTTCAAACACATAATGAAAACTTTTAATCTCGTTTACCATTTAATTACCAGGTTCTAAAATGTGACCATTATTTACAAAAACTTCAAGTTTTTGTAAAACTCGTGTCCTAGTGTTTGACCCACAAATATATTTATTTGTAGTCATAGCAGTTAGCTTTTACCAAAACATACTTAAGCCATTGCTGAGGGCCAGTGAGCGAGCTAGAAAGTGGACAATAGTGTCAGGTGTCGAGAACGTCTTAGAAATTCGAGTACTGGTGATTCAGTCAAACCTGGTCAGTTTTCTTTGAAAGTGGCTGCCTGAGTGTCTATGGGAATCAGAATGTGATTCTTCCATTTTACACTAAAATTAATTAAATTTTATCTTTCTTATCTAGTTATAAAAGTCACAAATGTCTGTAGCTAAAAGCAGCTTCACGGCCCTGCACCACCCCCCCCATTTCCAGCTGACGGAGACACTTATCAAGGCAGCTCGAGGTGTTCAGACCGAGCTGTTACCCATATAATTACATTGGCCTTGATTTAGGTTTTGCTAATGAGCATACTTTTCGCTCATATAATCTAAGTTACTTTAAAGAGCCAGTGTGATTTGGAAAAATGGCTCTCAGGCATCCTTTTAAACTATATCCTATTTGTTTCCAATTGTGACTCGCTAACTGACCTATATATCCGAGTGACTTCTCAGTTGTTCGTGTTTATTTAATCAGCCTTTTTGGGGGAAGAGAATCTTTTTTTGTGTCAAATGGTATTTTTCCAGAGAAGTGTCTAAGGACCACCAGTTGTGGTTTCTGATGAAACAAACTCAGCAGTGTGCGAGATTGAGAGACGGTGTCATTGGTGGGGAGGGTGTGGTAGGAAATGACTTGGGTGACTGAGCATGAGTACCGTGAACTGGGAAGGAGCTGAACAGAGTGTGAAGATAAGACAATGATCATTTTTGGCCAAAGGGATGTTGAAGTTGGGATATGTTATGTGGTGGCACGATATTTTTTTGAGATATTAACTAGGGATCTTCTCTGGTCCCTCGTTCAACCTCACGCAGGCTAGTGGCTGCGTCTGAGAGCGTTGTCCGAGTGGAGGGACATGAGAAGCAGGAGGCAGAGGGGCTCAGGTAAGGGCCCCACATGCCAGAGTCCACTGTGGCAGGTGCCACAGAGAGCGACCTTGGAGAGACTGGAGGAAGGTGTCAGAAGGGACGTGTGTGTGGGGAGAGGGGAGGGAACCGGCCCTGGGTGGCTGGGACTTGGGGTCGTCTGGGACGGATGCTGGCTGCTGGCTACCTGTGATCCTGGGAGCTCTTCGCAGGGGCGACGGCAGCTTTCCTTCGCACAGGCCAGATAACTAGATTGTTGTCCCCAGCATGGAATCCGGTCCATTGTTCTTCTCTAGCCCACCCAAAAGTAGAAATTTTAGGAGGAGCTTTAGTTCTTCCTCCAAACTTCACATCTTTTTTTAGAGGAAAAACCACAAGTAGCCTCCTGATGGACCTCTCCAGGCACTTTTCATCCCATGCCTTTATGATCTTGCAGGAGGAGAACAGCTTATAATTTATCAGAAAGAAGGCAGGTCAGCCCTCCTGAGGGGCTGCCACACCGCTGGAAATCTCAGAAACTCCCCCCCCACCTGGCATAGTCATAGAGCAAGAGGATGCCACATTTGGGTCACCTGGTGTGTCTAAGTGCCACAAGGCTGCAGCTGAAGGCGTGTGATGATTCTTTTGCAGTAACAAGTCACAATGGGGGACACTTTCACTTCATGCATCCTGCAGCTTGACTTGAAGTTGCTCAAATAACCTCTGAGATGTACTCTTGCAGTTTGTCGGCCTGGTCCCTGAATTAGATCTCTGATAAAAGCCTACATTTACCCTCCGGCTCCTTTCACCACTCTGCTTCTCCCTGACCACTGGGCTTTCCTTCACAAACCTCTGCTCTCTTCCCAGTATGTTTTTCCCTCAATGATTCCACCCACTCTCACGGATTTGACAATCTCCTATATCATTATTTCAAGTCTAATCTTTTCTTTGAGTTTTTCCTCTTTATCAGACATATCCGCTTGAGCATGTAACCCCATTACTTCAAACAATTCTTGCCTAATAGGAGACTAGACATCATTGTCTCTCTGAGCCAGTACCTTCTCCTGAGGCATGGGTAGATGGACAGTTGGATGGATGGATGGATGGATGAAAGGAAGGAAGGAAGGAAAGAAAGAAGGAAGGATTGATGGAAGGATGGATGGATGATAGACAGAGACAGCATTCCTTCTTCTTATGCATATATTAAGTTTAACAGTTAACCTTTCCAGGGGCTACTGTTCCTATGATCCCACCGGGAACTGTTCTCCTCAGGTCAACAATGTTCTTCGTGTTGCTAAATCCAATGTTCACTTCCCTGGAATTATCTTATTTGAACTCTCCGGAGCATTTGACGCAGCTGACCGTATATTTCCTCTTAAGACCCTGTATTATTTCCTGATTCTTTTTCTGCTTTATCGGCTCCTTCTTCTGAGTCTGTTTTGCAGGGTCTCCCTCATCTTCTCAAACTCTAAATGTCAGAAAGATAGAATCTTGACCCCCTTTTCTTCTATAACAGCTTTCTCCTCTCAAGCAAAGTCATTCACCTGCATGGCTCTGAAAAAAACTTATTTGTGTATGTACATGATCGTTGTTTATATTTCTAGTTATGACTTCTCTTATGAGCTTCAGACTTGTTAATCCACTGCATAAGTGGAATTTTCACTGAGCTAACATATTGCACGAGACTATTATGGACAAAAGAAAAACTCTCAGTAAAAATAAGAGTATAAATATGAAAATGAACAGAAAACCATACTCTTTAGTCCTCTCTTCCCAGTGAACAGTCCCACCATTGCTCTAGTTGTTCAAATTCCAAACTTTTCCAAGCCCTTCCTAATTCTTCAGTTGCCACTATTCCTCATGCCTGGTTGACTGCCTTTCCTATTGATTCTACTGAGTCTTCCCACCTTTCTCCGTCTCTACTACTGACATCAATACAAGATACTGTCCCCTTTCATCAGAGCTGATCCAATGGCTTTCTATATTCCTCGCTGGTTCTGGTTGCATCCATGACTTTCCTCATTCCTTCATTCAGCCCGTATTTATGGAGTACCCATTCTGTGTGTGACATGATTCTTGGTGGTGGGTATAGAGTCATGTACAAGATAATGGATCCTAGTTCAAAGAGATAGACAACAAACGGATAAGCAAATAACCAACTAGTTAATTGTCAAGGCATTGGTAAGGGCTAAGAAGAAAAATAGACCAGAGAGGGTGGTGGATAATGATAGAAGAAAGGGCTAGATTTTGGACAGGTGTCTGGGAAGGCTTCTGAAGAAGTTTTTGATGATGACAGTGAGGAGGGAGGCATGTGGATGGCTAGAGGGCGAGGGTCAGGAGCAGAGGGCATTACAAACTCCTAAGTTGTTGTATCGATTCTGGGTTTTATTCCAAGTGGCCAAATCATGGACTATTTTGAGCAGAAGAGTTGCACTATATGACATATTTTGAAAGGATCAGTTGGCTGACGGGTAAAGAAGCACCTCATTGTCTACAGTCCATTCAAGAAGTCATTCTTGTCCACAGTGCTATGTCATGCTCTCTGATTTTGCTATGGTTGGGCCCACTGGCCTTCTTTTCTCTTCCCGAATATGGCATGTGTTCTGGTCCCTGGCCTCCACCGAAATGCTGCTTTCCTTTGTCTTCACAGCTTCCTGCTCTTTCTGTCCAATCAGGTCTCTACTCAGTGCTCCCCTCCAACAGGCCTTCTCTCATCTTCCCTTTGTGGTGCTGAGTCACTGTTGCATTTACATTTCTCTCACTTATTTATCTACTCTTAACTACTTGAAAGTTTGTGCTGATGCTGTTTATTCTTTCATTGAGTTTTGCATTCCTTGTTTCCCCCCATAAAATGTGAAGTCCATGAGTGCAGGGCTTTGTGATGACTCTGTTTGAAGCACAGAGTGGCACGTAGCATGAGTATTTGTTGAATGAATGAATGAATGTTCACCAACATTCATGTCAACCAAAAGGCAGTGTGCTGGGTTCTTGGGCTGTGTACAGGGAAATACGGTTTCTGTCCCTCTTCTTGAGAAGCATATAATATAGTGCTGGAGACAGTGGGCTCACGGGTGGGTGGATAATAGATCATTCTATGTAAGGATATAGATAAATAGATGCATGGAAGTGATGTATATCAATACAAAATCTAATCAGTAATTTATTTTAATTTGCCATCCTATACGACATTTGCTAGCTGTTAGCATAGTGCCCCAAACTGAACAAGTGCTAAATAACTATCTGTTGACCACATAAATATATTAGTAAATAAATAAATGAATGTAATGTAAGCTTGAGAGCACCTCCAGAGTTCATCAGGATGGTCTCTTACCCAACATATAATCCAAAGAGACCAGTCATTTATAGACAATATATCTGATTTTGGGAAAGGGTTTCTTCTAGGCCACAAAGCTGGTTGGAGAGTCAGGACTGGAACAGTGGAAAACACCTGGCTTTATTCAGAAGCTGCCGGAACACTGTAGATGGTTTCATCACTGAGCATCACATGAGAAACTGCAGAAAGCCCGCGAGAAGGAGCAGATTTGAGCAGAGGCGTGGGAGGTAGTCTCCGAAAGAAGAGGGATGCAGGGAGAGACACACATTAAGGCAGGATGGAAGTGTAATCATTCAGGGTGGGACTGGGCCAGCCTGGGAAGTTGTGGTCCGGGCGGCTCACAGGTGTGGAAAACAGGCTCGGAGGCACACAAGCTGAGGGCTGGAAGGTCGCAGAAGAAAGGCATGGCTCCGTGGAGGAAGCCCCAAAGACCTCCCAGCGAGACTGCCCCTCACTCTATTCATGGGGACCCACCAGCTATTGGAAAGGGACTAGGGCTGGCCCTCCCTGATGCTTTCTACGGGGCTTGCCTAGCTGTCCAGCAAGAAGAACTGAAATTATTAGCAGGGGTGAAACCTGAGACCCTGAATGATTTGAACACTCTGAACCTGGTGTTTTGAGATCTCTTTCAACTTGGTGCTTCTAGGGTACTGCCTTTGGCAGGTTGGAAGGGAAGAAGGATGGAGAAGGAGAGCCAGGCAGGTGGAGGTGAGGGCGGGACGGGGGCCGAAGCGGCCAAGGTGACATCGCCATGGGTATGTCCCACTGTGCTGCCCCACACCTCCCATCCTGCCCGCGGGGTGGCTTCTTGCTGCACAAGTGACCTCCTCTGTTGTAGGCTGCATTCATGGCTCAGCACTCGACGACACTCCCCTTCTGCTTTTAAAGACCAGGGTCTTCCTGAGGCAAAGCATGAGTCTGTACTTGCAGGTCCTGTGCCCCAGGATCTCATGCAGGACATGGTCACTAAGTGTCTCTATTTGGTGGACTCGCTGTCCAGGGCATTTCTTTTCCTCTGTCTTCTCCTTGATGCAGGAATGTTTGAAGTGACCTGTGGTCCTGGGATTGCCACCCCAGCTCTTTTCTAACTATACAACCTGCCTTTCGGAGGCAGGTGTGGCCCAGAGAAATGATATGATCTAGAATTCTGGTTTTCCTGGAGGAGTCTCTAAGAATCAGCAGCTTGACCCTAAGCTGTTTAGTTTTCTGCTAATCATCTTTGTTTTTATTTTATCTAGGTTTTTTGTTAAGGCAACCCCAAATCTTTCTTGTGTTACAAAAAAGTAGGAAGAAAATGTTTGAGGCCATAGAAGTACAATCCTATTGCTGCAAAATCTTTTTTTAAGGGCTTAATTGTCATTTCCTCCCTAAAGCAATGTTCTATACAAAATTTTCACCTGCAAATTTAGCAGCACTTTCCAATGACCATTACAGCCCAAGACATGCACTTTAAAAAAGAAATGAAACATTAGAATAGGTTTCTTAGCAATTTTGCACAGATGTGTTTGCAATGAGCCGAGGCCTGCACTTCATCATGCATCTTTAAAGGAAGTGGTTTTGTTAGAATAATTTCAGAAAACAAAAAAGCTCTCGCCCTGAATAATTACCAGCATTTTTGTGGTAGACAATGGAAATTAGAAATATTTTTATGACCACCTTTTAGTAACATTATCGGTTTCTTTGTGTTATGAATTGATATCAAACATCTAGGACAGCATGTGCTATTATGGGGAACATATGAATTATTTATATTTAGCTTAAAATAGATAATCCTCTCCCGTGACCATAATCTCCATTTATGATACACATTTTTCTTCATACATAGCTCATTTTAATAGGGGGAGTATAAAACTGTAAACACCAGTGGTTTCCTTTAATTACGATCCTATATTTTGAATGAAATCCTATTAAGAAAAACCTTTCTTTGCCTGCTAAGATATTTACAACTGTTAGTTAAACTTAAACCATTAAGTGGGGGAAATAATAATAGTTTTAATTTTAGTCTGAGGAAAAAACAATGAATGATCCCACTTTCTGTGGCTAGTTATTGGCCAGTTGGGTTTTAGGGCTGGAATTCCATTTCCTCCGGCTCTCTTAATCCCAGTTTTCATTTTTTTTTCTTCTGTAAGTGAACATTAGGCAGCAAAGCGTGCTGAGATTTTTAGTTTGGACAGTGGGTTTTTGAGGCTTTTTAAGGTAGAGACCCCTCTCTGTGTGCAAGTTGTGGCCAATTAGGCCCCTCCTAATGGAGTTAAGGGCCTGGGAAAGAGCAAGGGAGGAAGTGCTCTGGCCAGGGTCCCGGGCTGCGTGTCCCTGACACACAGAGCTCGTGGTCAGCCACAGGGAGAATGATAGCAAGCAAGGCCGGGGACTGTTTTGGTCTGATTTATGTAAAAGTGGAGGTCCTTTTAGGGTTTCAAGGAAATTCTTGCCACGAAAACCAGAAGCAGCTAAATAAATCCTTAAGAACCACCGCAGAGGTCAGAAACTGTTCCTGTTGGTTGCAGAGTTGTTTTACTTCTCTTTCAGCTTCCAAGGTAGAGGGAAGAGCGCATGGCTGGCGCAAATGTCCTGTCGACGGATGTAGGGATGGGCAACCGCGAAATGCAGGAAGGTGCCAGATGGGAGCAGTGGTGTCCCTATTTCCCGAAGCTTGGAGCTGTGAGAGGTAGACGGCCAAGGGCGGGAGGCCCACCTGCACAGTTCAGGGCAGACCTTCGGCCTGCAACCCCACTGCTCTGCCAATGCCTCGGGCTGATCGCCTTCACAAGGCTGAGAATCTCTCCAGTACAAGTAAAAATGAACTCCACAGCTCTGTCAAACTGCCCTGTAGTGGCAGAGACCTAATGCATTGCTGGAGAACCCGGGGCCAGTCCTTGGGATTTGGCCATGACACAATGCCAAAAGAGCAACTAATTCATAGAGGACTAAACATGAAACTGGCTTTGCGTTTTTTTTCTTTTTTGACCAGGAGGAAGAGAAGCCGTGTCCTACATACTCTAGTTATTCATTCGTTTCTTTTTTTCTGAATCAGAATTTTCTTTAAGTTTTCGTTAAAATTTAGTGTTTCTGAGTGAATTTCTTGAGATTTTAGGAAGGTGGGTCGGTCAGGACAGTTAAAGGTTACTGAAAACATGATAAAAATGTATAGAATTTAGTTCCTGGCAACTAGTAAGAATGCCCTAAATTATACATAGCCAGAGAACATGAGCATATCATTCAAAAGTAAGGAAATGTAATTAATTAGCAAATAGGCAGTAAACTGGTCAAGTGGTTGTCTTAGGGCTCTCCAGAGAAACAGAACCAAAAGGATGTACATATGTATGTATGTGTGAATGTGTAGATAGATAGATAGATGGGTGGATAAGTAGATGGATAGATGGATATGTAGGTGGATGGATGGATGGATGGATGGATAGATGGATGGATGGACAGATTATAAGGAATCAGCTCATGTTATTATGTAGGCTGACATGTCCCAAGATCTGCATGGTGAGTCTGCAATCCGGAGACCCAGGAGGGCTGAAGGTGTAGTTCTAGTCCAAGCCAGGAGGCTCACGAGCCAAAGAAGAGTTCACGTTTCAGTTCAGGTCTAAAGGCAGGCAAAACCCCGTGTTCCTGTTCAACAGCTGTCAGGCAGGAGGAATTCCTTTCTACTTGGAGAAGAGCCAGCTTTTTGTTCTAGTCAGGCCTTCAACCGATCAGATGAGACCTACCCACATGAGGGAAGGCAATCTGCTTCAGCTAGTCTATCCATTGAAATACTAATCTCATCCAAAATCACCCTCACACAAATACCTGGAGTAATTTTTGACCAAGTATCTGGGCACCGTGTGGCCCAGTAGATTTGACACATAAGACTAGCTGTCACTGTTACTCAAAAGACTCGTATTAAAAAGAAATGGTATTTTATAACCATTAAATTTTATAATTAAAAAATGAGTGCTCAGGTACATTGCTGATGTGACTATAAATAATGTCTTGTTTATTTGAGAAAATTATTTACCTGAAGAAGCAAATTGACAAGAATCTTAAATGTTCATAGCCTTTGATTCAGTATTCTTATTTTGGGGAATCTTTCTGAGATAATAATCTCAACACATGTGGAAAGATCTTTCTCATAGTGTGCTCATAATAGTAATAAAAATAAAAGATCTAAATTTTCAACAATATAAAAGTGAATAATTACAGCATGACACGTCTAGGCAACAAATGAGCAAAAATTCATTAAAATGTTTGTCAAGTTTCTAAAATGTGAAATGTGCTCACGTTAGGTGAACAAAGCACAGTATTATAATTGCTATATAAAATATGTATAAAAAAGACTAAAAAGAAAGATCTCAAAAGTATTGGAAAAGTTATTTGGTAATAGTAAATTCATAGAGGGCCCTTATTTTATCTTTCATATGTTTTTATTAAAAACAAAGAACTTAATCTGATAATTCAGCTCAGTTCAACTGTTTCTTATTTTCCTATTTAAATAATATAAATAGCATAAAACATGTGCTAAGTTTAGAGGATGCTACATAGATAAGATAACAAAACTCCTTTACAGGATTTATTTTAACTGGAACAAAACTATTATTCCCTAATTGTTCCATTTGGCAAATAATTTTGGACTGTTTTCTGTAAATGAGGTACTAAACACCAAAGATGAAGTAACTCTGTAAATCTTTGCTTTATATTGTTAACCCATGTATTGGACATTTATACATAAATGTAGGTCAGAATATAAAGCTTATATTAGGAGCATACGGTAATAAACATTCATTACTCAAAATGTTTACTTGCTCACATGGAGAATATAGTAAAAGATATTGCAAACTAAAAAATTTCAGTTTCAAATGCTAAATCAAATTTTTTCTGTCATTAGCTTAGCTTTAATATTCTCCTGGACACGATCTGGTTCTACTGACAGTATTTAGTAATGCAAGGCTCTTCTCTGTAACTCTCGTGGACTGTCCCAAGGAAGAGAGAAGACAAAGGATCTATAGTGATGGAAGAGTGTTTTTGACAAGTTTGAAAAGTCCATCCACTTGGGAGAGAAAAAAGGATTCGAAAATGTAATCCTCGAATCAGAGTTATTCTCCTTCAAATATGTATATACTGAATTTAGTTCTATGAGTTTTTAGACACGGTTCTTCATACAATGGCTTTTGGAAAATGCAGGGTCAGTGCTGGGGGCCCATCTGGGCGGCATCCCATTGTTACTGTGATACAGATCCATTGTCCTGGTATTCCCACCTTCTTCCCACTTAAAGCACCATCCACGAAACTGTGAAATCCATCCATGGAAGCAAGTGAGGTGTGAAAAGATTAAAACATAAAATACTAACAATAATAATATCAGTAACTCCATGTAACTCACTTTGAGCCTAAGAGCAACACACGAACCACTAACCTGTACTAAATTCTGTCGGATGCTATTATCTTAAGCAACTCTACCTACATCCTTTTCTGGCTTCTTTTAGACACAATTCTTTTTACTTTCTTTTTTTTTTTTTTTTTCAAGTAATGCAAATGTGATTCAAATTTCAAGCTTAGTATCTAATTTCATGTGTTAATTTCATAATTCTCAGCACATTTCCTTAATAATAAAGTCGTAGTCACTTCCCTATTTTAAGTTTCACATGACCCACATTTCCACAGAGAATGTCAAACACCTCAGAATATGTTTCCTGATTTGAATATCCCATAATGTTAGAGACTGAAATATATATGCATGCTTTAAGATTTGTCATGGAATCACAGTCCCAGATTTCAAACTATACCACGAAGCTATAATGATAAAAACATTATGGTACTGGCATGAAAACAGATACATAGATCAGTGGAACAGGATAGAGAGCCCAGAAATAAACCCACAATTATATGGGCAATTAATCTTCGACAAAGGAGGAATGAATACCCAATGCGGAAAAGACAGTCCCCTCAACAAATGATGTTGGGAAAATTGGACCGCAACATGCAAAAGAATAAAACTGGACTACTTTCTTACACCATACACAAAAATAAACTCACAATGGATTAAAAACTTAAATGTAAGACCTGAAACCATAAAAATCCTAAAAGAAAACATAGACAGTAAACTTTTAGACATAGGCCTTAGCTATATTTTTCTGGATCTGTCTTCAGAGGCAAGGGAAACAAAAGCAAAAATAAACTATGGGACTACATGAAAATAAAGCTTTTGCACAGCAAAGGAAACCATCAACAAAATGAAAAGGCAATCTACTGAATTGGAGAAGATATTTGCCGATGACAGATCCGATAAGGGGTTAACATGTAAAGAACTTTTACAACTCAGTACCAAAGAAAACCAAACATATGATTACAAACGAGCAGAGGACCTGAACAGATATTTTTCCAAAGACATCCAGATGGTCAACAGACAGATGAAAAGATATTCAACATCACTGATCATCAGGGAAATGCAAATTATAAGTACAATGAGGTATCACCTCACACCAGTCAGAACGGCTAAAATCAACACAAGAAACAACAGGTGTTGGTGAGGATGTGGAGAAAAGGGAACCCTCGTGCACTGTTGGTGGGAATGCAAACTGATGCAGCCACTCTGGAGAATAGTATGGATGTTCCTCGAAAAGTTAAAAATGGAACTACACTATGATCCAGTAATTCCACTACTGGGTATTTAACCCCCCAAAACAAAAGTATTAAGGAGGGCATGTAATTCATGGAGCACTGGGTGTTATACGAAAACAATGGATCATGGATCACCACATCAAAAACTAATGATGTATTGCATGGTGACTAACATAACATAATAAAATTTAAAAAATTTTAAAAAATAGTAATTCAAAAAGATATATGCACCCCTCTGTTAATTGCAGCATTTTTTACAATAGCCAAGATATGGAAGCAACCTGTGTGTCCATTGGTAGATGAATGGATAAAGAAGATCTGGTCGGGGCGCCTGGCTGGCTCAGTCAGGGGAATGTGCAATTTTTGCTCTCAGGATTGTGAGTTTGAACCCCATGTTGGGTGTAGAGATTACTTAAAGATAAAACTTTTAAAAAAAGGAGATACAGTGTACACGTACAATGGAATATTACTCAGCCATAAGAAAGAATGAGATCTTGGCATTTGCAGCAACATGGATGGAACTAGAGGGTATAATGCTAAGTGCAATAAATCAGGCAGAGAAAGAAAAACACCATATGATTTCACTTACATATGGAATCCAAAAGACAAAACAAATGAACAAACAAAACCAGAAATAGAAACAGACTCATAAATATAGAGAACAAACTGGTGGTTGCCAGAGGGGAGGAAGGTTCGGGCAGGTGAAATAAGGGAAGGGAATTAAAAGGTAGAAACTTTCAGTTATAAAATAAATAAGTCACAGGGATGAAAAGTATTTTAACAACGTTGTATGGTGACAGATGGTGATTATACTTATTGTGGTGAGCATTTTGTAATGTATAGAATTGTCGAATCCATATGTTGTACACCTGAAACTAATATTGTATGTCAAGTCCACTTCAGTAAATAAAAAATAAAGAAAAGAAAAGAAAAAAAATACAAGAAAAAAGCAAGAATCCTCATGAGTCTGCTTTGATAGCTGCTACGAAAGAAAGCAGTGTATGTGTTTAGTGGATAAGGGGTTTCAGTTTGGGACAATGAGGGTTCTGGAGATGGATGGTGATCACTGCACAACCTATGGATATATAGAACATCCCTGAACTGCACACTTAAACACAGTTAAAATGGTAAATTTTATAGTATGTTTACTTTACCATAACAAAAATGTAAAAAGAATGAAATACTGTGTTTTAGTATTCAATAACATTTTAAAAATTAGAAAACTATAGCACATATGTATATATTTCTATAAATATATCTCTTTATTTTATTTTATTTTTTTACTCAAGGGCACACTTTCTTTCATTGCACCATGAACGTTCATTAGTGCTTTATTATGAGTTCGAGTGGAGAAGACATTATAAAGGGTACATTATAAAGTTCCTACCTCTTGCAAAGGACATCTATGAATACAATCCCTTCTCAAACAGAGGCTGCCACCGTGAAAGAGATTTCTGGGACCCATCTGGCCTGCCAAGGACCATGAGCAGAAGTCTGGGGTGTCGACTGGCCAGCTCACAGTGTATGTGAAGTGCTCATGCAAACCCTGAATTCTTCATAATCGATCGTGCCCCCTGCACTTTTATAGACCCAATGCTTTCAAGCATTTAACAACTGAATTAAAGCCAAGCTCCCCAAGTACACACCAACTTTCTCCCTTTTCGTTTTGTATGTCTTTGGCACGTTCCACGGACCTCTGAGGTCTGTGCCTGGGCTCACAGAGAGCTTCCATGCAGTAATGGGAGGGTCTAGATTCTAGAACATCCATCTGCCGTTGTGGGAAACAATGGCAGCAATGAAGAAAATCTCTTTGGGCAGGCCTCACGCCACACTGTCTTCATGTGAGTGCCTTGAAACTGCGCTGACACAGGAGACCAGAGCAGAACAATGACTATGCCTCCGAAAATCGGATCTGTGTGGCCAGACCCCTGTTGCTATGGCAACGAAAAATGCAGCTTCCTTGCCGCTCATCAAAAAATGTATTTCATTCATAGAGTATTTGCGTTTCAAGGCTGTTAGTGGAGATTAAATGAGTTCGAGCACGTGAAACACTCAGCACAGGGCCCAGCACAAAGAAAATACATAATAAATGCTACCATTATTAATGTGAAAATCCCTTTAATTCGCCAAGGATTTATTGAATGCTTCTGGATGCTGCAGGGCGTTTTAGACAATGTCAGAATGAACGACCAAGCTGTAAAATATAGACTCTGTTGGAACTTGCTATCTGTGGTTAGATACCAAATTTATAGCATGAAAAGTAGGACAGCAGAATCAGACAGAAAAACATGAAATGAGGAAGGAAATTGCCATAAATTGTCAGCCCTGTTAATGACATAATAGTATTTGCTGAGGACTTAGCTCTGTTTCCGGCACTGGGTGAACGCGGGGGGCGCAGGATCTCCTTCACTCTGGCGACAGTCCTTCACGCAGAGAGTGAAACTGAGGGCCGCGCAGAGTCCTCTGGCTCACCCCCAGGTCAGGGCCAGAGCAGGTGTTTACTCCAGGAGTCTGTCTCTGGGCCACGGTCACTCCTGCCGGGAGAGCGGCAGGCAGGGACCATTCCCTGCCAGGCTCAAGGTCTTTGATTAACGAGGCCGTGATGTTGTGATTTATAGTACGAAATACATATTCGGGCTTCTCCCCTGTTTCTGGCACAGAGATCCTAGCACCTTTGGGGTTTCTTAAGTGAAGAAGGTAATGGAGATGTCTTTTGTTATGTTAATGAGGTGTCTTTTGGAAGGCACTGTCTTTTAGGGGCTGGTTGCCTGGAAAAGCAACCCTGTGACTGGAGGGCTTGAAGTTTCAGATCCAGCACCCCCACCAATCTCCAGGAAGGAAAGAGGGGCTGGAAGGGGGATCTGTGTAATGGAACCTTCATAAAACCCCAAAAGGATGCAGTTCAGAGAGCTTCCAGGGAACCCCTGGAGACTTGGGGACAGTGGCTTTCTGGGAGAGGACATGGAAGCTCCAAGCCCTTCCCCCATACCTTGTCCTATGCGTCTCTTCCATCTGGCCATTCTTGAGTTACATCCTTTATGATAAATTGGTGATCCAGGGGCGTCTGGATGGCCTAGTTGCCGACTCTTGATTTTGGCTCAGGTCATGATCTCAGGGTCCTGGGATTGAGCCCCGCGTTGGGCTCCCTGCTCAGTAGGGAGCTTACTTGGGGATTCCCTTTTTCCCTTTCCTTCTGCCCCTCCCTCTGCTCTCTCTCTCTCTCTAAAATAAACAGACAAAATCTTAAAAAAAAATAACCTGATGATCCAGTAAGTAAACTATTTCTCGGAGTTCTATGAGCCTCTCTGGCAAATTAATGGAATCTAGAGAGAGGGTTGCTGCAACCTCCGATCTACAGCCATCTGTCAGAAGCCTGGTCACAACCTGGACTTGTAATCGGTGTATGAAGGGTGGGGGCAGTCTTGTGGGACTGAGCCCTTCACCTGTGAGATCTGGCCCCTCACCAGGTAGACAGCGTCAGAATTGAGTCAAATTGTAGGACACCCAGGTGGTGGTGAATTGCTTAGTGTTGTAGGGGGGACCTATATAGACACCCCCACGCTGGAATTGGTATCAGAAAGGTAAATAGGTCTTCAACATGTCCATTTGGGATATATCAAATGCATAAACAGTTCACCTGCCTGGGAGTGCCGAGCAGGGCTTTCTGCAACAATACCAGCCCCCTTGAGGTTAGTTGAGCTGAGATGTTCTGGTGTTGAGGTCACCTAAGCCCACGGAAGTGAATCATGATTGGCCTCCCTGTATTCCACACTAATAATGTTAGATCTATTTTAGTGTGTAATTGATGCTATTCTCCTGCTACTGAAATTAATTTGAGCCAGATGACCAGACTTTGAATATTCCCAGTGTTTGCCTCATTGGGTCTTTACTCAATATATTCACTCTGCCTTAAGAAATACAGTCGAATAGTAGATTGTTCTAATGCCCCTTCGACATTTGAATTCTTTCTTGACAATATTTGCCTCCTGCATAGAAAGTGATGTAATTATTGAAATATAAGTTTCACACAAACATTACTAGTCTTCATCCCAACTATGGCCATTGTTACCCATGTTCTGCCCATCATGGGTACTTTGGACAAAAACTAGGTCTCATGTCAAGCGTGTTTTGTTGTGGTTTGTTTGTTCGTATGAGCTGTGCCCAGGTTTCTGGAGGGTGCCCTAGTTTGATGATTTCTAACTGTTCCATTCCCCCACCCCCTTGAATGAATACCAATTTCTCAATCTCCACCTTAGACTATTAAATTTGGCTTCAAATGCTAGTTTACCTATTTGTTGGAGGACGGCTTTCCCGAGTCTCTGTTGGCACAACTCTATAGATAACAGCACCAGATTTTCAAGCTATTGTGAGGATTAACAGATACACCAGGTGTGAAATTCCTATCCCAGTGTCCAAATTACAAGTTTCTGTCTGGCTTTGGAAACAACTCTGCTGGATGTGACTTCAGCTAGGACGTCGTCTGTGGAGAAGCAGACTCGAGACCCCGCTTTATCATGCCTATCAGCTCTCATGCTGCTGGTTTGTGGGCAAGACACGACTCTTTCCTTGAGTGTGTGCGTGTGTTCCCAGCACTTTACAGGTGTGCGCTCACTTCTATGTCCACAACCACCACCCTGAGATGGGTATTGTTACCTGCACCCTCCAGATGAGGCCACTGAGTCACGGGGAGGCTCCCCACCTGCTGGAGCGGACATGAAGATGGGGATGAAGACGGGGCGGTCCTATTCCAGGGCACGTGTTTTCAGTCATCACCTTAGAGCGGCCTCGTGCATGACTGCATGCCTATTTCTATATAACTGGTCCTGTTTCATGTGACCCCAACGTGTAGGTCTCTCACGGTAAGTTCGGATTCTAATTCAATTGTTCTACTCCTGTCTCTGATTCCTCTACTTTCTTAAATCACTAGCAAAATGGAATCCACATGCCGTTCAACTTTTCCAGTAATTTTACAGTCATTAAAGGTTGAAGAAAACGGTGATAAAACAACTCCCCTTTATTCCTCAGATTTGGCATCCTAGGTGATTATATAATAATATTTATACTGATACTCTACAATTTGTTCAATTCCATAAGAGAAACTTAAAAATATCAATGTCCTGAGATGATTATAAAATTAAATCTCTGGCTAGGGCTTCTTATCGTTAGCACCTGGGGTTCTTCTGTGGTTCTGCTGGGGCTTCCCCAGGCCTGGAGCTCTTCGCCCGCAGGGCAGAGCTCGGGAATTCCCTCTCCCCGGTAAGGCTGGATATGGCAGTCCACCTTGGGCACCTTTGGTGGGGGCCCTTGGAGGCTAGCTGACACTCCTGAGCGGGGGGGTAGGGAGGACCAGACTGCCCCCAGGGGCTCTGCCTGGGAGGTGGCCTTCGTGTATAATAAAAATTTTAATATAATTTGAGGGACCATACACCCCTTAAGCCTCTGACATCATTCTCACTTGACATCCAAATAAGGGGGCTCTTGACTCCATCTTCAGAACAGTGGACAGTTCACCACCTTCAGTAAGTAAAATTAAAAACAGATAACTGTGTTTGAAAATTCCTACACCCTCCCAGGCAGGTGCTGTCCTTTTGTCTCGCTCTCTCTTTCTCCAGAACTTTCTGGCTCCTCTAAATTTCAGAACGGCCCCATCCACGAATTAATAAACTGCCACCCAAACATCACAGGAATCCTGCCTTCTGTTCCTGGGTTGGTGGGGAGGTGGTCCCTGATTCTCCCATTTTGGTCTGCAGGGAGACCGCTCCTCCTGGGTGGACCATTCTTTGCCTGAAGGAATCCTGCTAAGACCCCGAGGACAAGTCAGCAACTGAGTATTACACGGCAGGAAGCGGTGCGGGCTCAGCAGGCACCCATGGCCACAGCCCTGGGGACATGTGGGTCACAGCCTGGGCTGAGGGATGACCATGAAGCATCCTGCTGTCACAAAGAATGCACCTGCTGGGCCTGGCTGGAGCTGCTAGCCAAGCTGCTAGCAGAAGGCCCCTCGGGCACGTCCCCCTGCCGGCCTGGCTTTGCTGCCTGTTGGTGGCTTTTCGACTTTGCTTTCAGCACCCAAGTCCTCCCGGGCGTGTGGCCCCCCAGCATGATGGGCTGACCTCCGAGAAAAAGGTGATGACATTTCTGGAAATAAGCAGGGCCAGTGTCAGGAGGGATTGTCCTGCCGCCACAGAACTGTCACCACTTCCTGAAGGGACACACCCAGGCCTTCTCCCGTGCAGCACCCTGACGGCCCAGGGTCTCAGTGCCTTGCTGAGAGTCGTGGGCGTGCCGATCCTGCACCTCTGGTTTCCTTCCCCTCCCACTGTGGGGTGCTTCCAGCTCTCATTGGCAGGCACTGTGGACCTTGAGGCATGTTGTAAAGTAAATGCTTGTATTCCCCCGAATTTATATGTTGAAGCCTCACCCCCCACTGTGATGGTGTTAGGAGGTGGGGACTTCAGGGGCTGCTGAGGTCATGAGCGTGGGGCCCCCATGACAGGATAGGAGTCCTTATAAAAGAGACCCCAGAGAGCCCCCTCACCCCCTTCCACTAGGTGAGGACACTGAAAATGTGTCTGTGAACCAAAAAGCAGGATCTCACCAGACACCGAATCTTCAGGCACCTTGATCTTGGACTTCAGCCCCCGGGGCTGTGAGGAATAAATAAATGTTTGCTGTTCACGAGCCACCTGGTCTGTGGCATTTTTGTTGTAGCAGCTAGAGCTGACTAAGACAGGCCTGCAGCAGTAAAGATGCGCGTCGCGATGCGAGTCTCCATACGAACGGGGCACGGGTTGCCTGCACTGCGCACGACTGAGGAAACAGTAGGATAAAGAATCTTCACGTTGTTTAACGATGCACCTCCGTCTTTGTCAGGGGTGGGGTGTACCAGAAATGCATGACACAATAAAGACACAGTTATGACCCCAGTCTGGAGCCTGATCCAGGCTCGCTGGGAGAGTCCCTGGATATCTGCCTGCCTACTTTTGCTTGGAATTTGCTCCCTTGTGAGCCTCCTCAGCATTCCCACGACCCTCGCTTCCAGCAAAAACGCCCACGAGCTCCCCTTCTTCCCAGGTTTATTCTACCCCTCTTTGAAGGGCTGGGGAAGTCACCAAATATTTCAGCTTATCCAATCTCTCATGGGCTGTCAGTCACAGGAACCAGAAAAGCAACAGCACGTGCAGAGCGATGTGAAAGAAAATAAACGATTTAGGTACCTCTTCTGCTTGGTTATTTTCAGAAAGTATCGGGAGATAATACCTCTGTGGATAATCAAGAGCCAATTTATAATCATAACGCCTGCTTAAGCAAATTAAAATAAGGGCATAAAGTATGGCAATCAGGAAAAATTTTACTAGGGAGCTATCACTGATGGATGCTTCTAGAAGAAATGTCACTATGACAGGAATATTTCTGAATCCTGGTTGGTGTTGCATAAATGAGGTATTGGCTGGTCAGGTAACCTTGTCCTCAGAACTAAAGAGGAGGTGAGGATTTTCCTCTACTCGTTTGGGGTCTGGGACTGTTGGGAATTAAACTGAAAAAAAAAAAAACCAACTGAACAGAAGGGCATACACACTTTATTGAATGTTAACATTCTTCATCTACATGGATGCCTTCATTATGTAAGAGATGAAGACCCAAGAAGGAGACCAGCCTGAGAGCTCATGTACCATTTGAACAAAGAGGTACATGGCAGAGACTGATAAGACAGGAGAAAAAGAGGGGTGGGCCACAGGCAATACACTGGACATAAATGGGGGGACCATGGGGGAATTAGGGTTATTTTAGTAGGTATGTTTGCACAGGTCAGTTTGGGCATCAGTAAGAATGCTATGCTTTTCTCGGTGCAGGGAAGGTGCCTTTCTCCTGGGGAAATTTTTTTTAAGACAGTTTTTATTTTATTATTTTTTAAGATTTTATTTATTTAGAGACAGAAAGAGAGAGAACATGAGTGGCGTGAGCGAGAGAAGACGAGAGAGAATCTCAAGCAGACTCCGTGCTGAGCATGGAGCCTGGTGCAGGGCTCAATCTCACGACCCTGGGATCAGGACCTGAGCCAAAATCAAGAGCTGGATCCTTAATCGACTGAGCCACCGAAGCACCCTTCTCCTGGGGAAAGAAGGAGGTCAGCGGTCCCTTCCTGCATCCGCAAGTGACTTCAGCCTGTGGGGTCCGACCCATCTCCAGGTAGACGGTGTTGGGGCTGGGTTAGATGGCAGCACACCTAGCTGGGGCTGCAGAATTGTCCCACGTGCCAGAGGGCTGTGTTGCAGTGAGGTAAGACAGAAGGACTCGCAGCAGGGGAGGGTTTTTCCCTTATCGCAACATTACCCTTAATCCTCACCCTCTCAGATCAAAACAAAACAAAGCAAAAGCGCAGGAACAGAAAGTGACACACAGCTCCAATAATGAGCTTGGGAATAAAAATTGAGGCGTATATGTCACATCTTAAAAATACAACTTCTCCTCCTCCAGAACTACATTCAGAACAGCTCTTTATTGTCTTCTTTATGCCCCATTATTTGTTCCTTCTGGTCCTCAGGCCCCACGATGCCTCACTATGATCGCCATGAGTGCATCTGCATGAAATTTTATTGCAACTAAAGCACAACGTCTTTTGCCATTTGCTTCAGTAGGATTTGATCAGTCATTTATTCTAAAAATCAAACATAGGAAGTGTTTGTGGCATCTTTACTACCAATTCAATCCTCTTACATTCAGAAATATTTTCTGAGCTCCCACTTTGGGTGGAGTGTGGTTCTTGAACAATCACAGTCATCACTGATGTCTGCAGAGCAGATGCCCTGTGTCCATACCGGATCAAGCGATTTACACACATTCACTCATTGAATGCTCAGATCTGCTCGAAGATAAGTGTTAATGGAGAATGAAGGAACCACCCAGGAGATGCCTAGTCCTGCTTTTAGATGAGCGATCGCTCTTGTTTGGTTGTGCATCTTCTCATTTTACCCACTGTCCAAGTCCCCGCTCTGTATTTTTGGGGCATCGATGGAACATGGGGTTCAGCATCAGACCCTGGGGAACAGATACATGCCGTGTGTTCTCTGCCTTCCATGGCTTGCAACTATTTGGCAAGGGTGAATACGCGCATGCTTAAAAATATGTTTGTAATTACCTGCTGCAGTCTATGCTAAGTCATTAATGAGGAAGCCAGGGGCAAAGACACAGTGCTCCAACAGTTCAGAGGAGAGTGACAGCAAGCGGCAGAGAGCGGGGACACTTGGGAGAAGGTGGGACATGAGCCCCCCTTGAAAGGAAAGGGCGGTTGTTCAGGGACTCTGAGGTCAGTCCTTGTTAACTACAACCGAGCCCTGTGGATACACGGAGAATCTTCCAGCTGTCTCATTGTCATGTCCTTCAAGGCCCCCCAAGGTCACCACCCGTCCCACATCAACTGATTTGGGGATTACAGGACAACAATCTTTATGAGCAAAGAATTTGTTCCAAATTGCCTTTCTCTTATTTTATTGATTATACCTTTACAGCCACCAAGTTGTAAGCATCGCTCATCATCCCCAGTGAAAAGCACAGGAACGTTCACTTATTTAGATAGCACAGCAGGAGGGCACGTCCTAGAACACAGATGGTAAATTGGCTTAGTTTGTGATGAAGGTCACTACACCTTAAATAAATCAGTGACTAATCTATAGGGAAAGGGTGAACGTATTTGGAACAGCATAGCATGAGAAATCCACGGGAAAACTGGAAGGAATTTTGAAGCCTGTGAAGTCACACGGTTGTAATGTGGGTGCTGTGTTCCATCCAGAAATCATCACACTGAAAACGGGGGGGGAAGGGGTCGAGATGAGGAGGACCTACAGGGGGGACCTGGGGGCCTCGCTGAGGCTCAGAAAGGGCAGTCCTTATGGAGCGTGGAAGAATTGCTCATGAAACATGTGAAGCGTTTCTCAGAGAGCAGGCCTAGACATCAGAGAACTGCAGCATTTTAGGGGCAGGATAGGACATGAGACCAGAGGAAACAGCAAGCTGGAACCCAGTGTCCTGTGTCAGTGTGGGATCCCTGGTCAGAAAGGCAGAAAGGCCGAGGACCAAGTTAGTGGCAGCAAAGCATTTGAAGGGTCATCTGGGGACGGAGGAAATGAAAACGGGTTGACGATGTTGCCTGAAACGTTTGGGTCAGAGAGAAGAGGCCACTTGAAGGCACTGAGGGAGTCACTGGGGGGTATACAGTCTCATCCAGTTCAGCCTGTGGGTGTGATCCCCATTTTCTGAAACCCTAGAGCTCTCTCTATGAGTATCAAGCTTTTGAGCGCATAATCCCATACTAAACTTGGTCACTTCACCGTTTTACTGTCTTCCTTCTAACATCACACGACACTGGTCCTTGCCCTGGGAGAGTAGCTTAGCCTTTCAGACAGCTCTGTTTACCCGGTCCTCCGTTCCACCTTCACTACCCCTCTGTGAGGCACGCAGAGCAGGTGTTTTCAGATACAAGTACCCACGGGGGGTGGAGGCCAGTGGCGAGCAGAGACGAGAACAGAGGAGAAGCAGCCCAGCCGCTCTGCTCCTGATAGGCTCCAGCGAACACACACTCATCAGGAAACGGACCCGTCCATAAAATAAGATTCTTCCTTAATACCGATTTTATGAATGAAGGCATTCGTTTGTTGTCAGCCTCATTGGTCTTCAGTATTTCACTTGCGATGTAAGAACTACAGATCTTAAATCGTGAGTATTTTTTTCAAGGACATCCAGCACTTCCTTCCCATTGGTTAGCCCCCTTTCAAGTTCAGAAGACGGTGGTTAGAGATAGTACAGCGGATAGAAATAAGAGCCTCATCCAACCCTCTGAAATTAGAACGGGAAACATTTTGTCGAGTCGATATCGTTGCCAATGAATTATAGTTCTCAGTGGGATTTTAAAAAATTGCTTCCCTGGTCCGATTTTAAATACCTCAGTAAATTTGCTTGTGCCTCCTCCCCAGAGAGATAATTATTTAATGTAATGGCGCCACTCTCATGACGTTCTAGGGCAGAGGGTGCGAATGTTCTTTTTCAAATGAGTTGTATTTCCCCACGTGTGTGCTAATACTACCCTAAACATTCCTTCCTCTGGGTGTGTCTTCCTCCAGACCCTCTCTCCTGGTCACTTCCTTGCTGCTGCACATTTGCGTCGTTGCTGGGGTTTACCTCGTTACCTCTCTTTTCCTGTAATCACTTTGGATGTTCGTTTCTTGATTCCCGGCTCTGTGGTCCGCCTGCTGTTAGATATCTAGGCACTCACACTTAATCCGGGTTTTGAGCAGGCTATTTTGAGAGAGACGCAATTTCTGTATTTCCTCCACTCGAAACCCAGCTCGTCACGACTGTTCAGTTGTCACATCATACCGAGAGTCTATGCTAATTATTTTTTGGTGGGTATTCCAGTTAACAACCAATATACCCAGATCTACCGCTTTATCCCAAGATGAGTCTACACATCACAGAGTGTAGTGACAGAGAAAAGGAAGAAAAAAAATAAAGGCTCTCCAGTCGTAAAGAAAAAACTTACCTGCAAACACAACTTGAGAATTTCAGATGGTATAAACTTTTAAGCAAGGTTAACTAAAACCCAGTTGCAGCACAGTGGCAGAACTGATACGGACTACTGATACTGGGTTTAGTTTGGGCTGGAATGCTGTTTTGTTGTTACTCCGAGGCACGGTTTGAAGGTGGTGAGGCTCAACATCCTACATTCTGAGGCCGTTTTCACCCACTTTCTCTTTTCCAGAAGCCAGCTAACGAATGCACACTGACTTGCATGTAGTTGCTCTGCTTTGAGGACAGGACTAATGAAAACCAGAGTGACAACGCAGAATAAAGCATCTAGGTCACAAAGGACGTGCATTTCTCGGCAAGGGATTAGGCTGATACCATAATGGATATGCTGAACCCGGAGCCCCAGACTCACAACGTTCTGAGAGCCTCCACCCGGGTATGGGGGTCAGGCATCTGTGCTCAGTGGTTGTTAATTCGCATCGTGAAGTCTTTTGTCTGATGAGTTCGCCCTGGAGATTTGCTGGCACCAAGTCCAAGTGATGAGCTCTTAGACCAGGATGCTTCTTCCGCTCTTTCTCTTGGAGGGTTTGTTCCTTTGTTGTTTCCAGCCTCCACTTGGAAACATCCTTGGCATCTGTCTCAGTCTGCGTGGGCTGCTGTAACAAAATGCCCCAGATGGGGCTCCTCTCCTCAGGGAGATTACAGACAGGAAGGGGAGAGATACAGACTTGGCACGTCCATGCTGCAGGGCTCACAATCCACGAGACAAGTGTGGGGCGTTTGCTGTGCAGCTTAGGAAAGGGACTCTGGTTCAGGAGGTGACTGAGTCAAGGAGACAGACTTCAGGGAAGTTGTTTGTCTCATTGAAGAGGCTGAAATGGATGGCGCCTAGATGCTCTGGGGGTGGGATGGGAGGATCCAAGACACATTAAGAAAGGGGAGGAGCAATCCCACTGTGTTCCCAGAATGAGGGAACTGGGCAGAAGGTGAGAGGGGTTACTGTCTGGCCCCGGGTCAGCGACCGAGCTTGTGTCCATGGCTCCATGGTGCTGGGCTGGGGCCCCGCAAACCCATTCCTGCTGGGCCAGTTGGCCCCAGGGTAGACTCTACTGCAGGGAGCGAGAGGGCAGACACCAGGCTTGCTCCTTCCTCTGCTCCCTGTGGCCTCCATGGTCTTTCTTCCCGAGAGTCCACCCAGATCGGCTCCTTTCTGCAGGGACGGCTGGATTCAGTGTGCAGTTTTCCAACACTCGCAGGAGCGGCTGCCTCAGGCTTTCCCAGGGATGCCGAAACCCTCCTTGAAGCTCAGGGTCACTGGTAGCATTGACACAATGGCGCCCCCTCCTCAGGTGTCCGCGAGTTTCAACTTCTTGCCCGCCCCCCCAGCACCTGAGATTCAGCCATCTCTTCTCCTCTCCCCCACTGCACTTGCTGCCCATGCCCCGTGGACACAGGCTTGCCTTCCCACTTGCTTCCTTCCCAACCCGATGCCAGGTCAACAGTTACATCATTTTTCTGCGTTGGCATAACTGGTGTTTCTGTCTCCTTTTTGGTATACACATAAACAAATGCAGTATCTCTGGTACTACTTCTCTGACTTCCCCCCGTGCATTATTTACTATCATTCATTCTGTTGTACATGCTCGTAAACATGGATGTGAAGCTGATGTCCATCAGTCTGAATGTCCGTGCGATACTCATGGTGTGGGTATAGCCATCCTCCTGGTGACGAACCTGAGTGAGTCGGTCACAGTCACTCGGGTTACATTTACTCATTTCTGAGTCAACTATTAGAGATTGCTGTGCACTATCTAGGTTTGGCTAAATTAGGAGTAATTCCTGTATTTCTATGCTTTGACACAAACACTCCTTAAATCCAAATTCTGTATGCAAGAAATTGTTTCCATGACTCATTTGTAATCAGCAACAATACAGTCATGAAAAAAAGAGGATTAATTGACAGATTTTTAAATGTTTTTAGCATTCTGATTTTGACTGCATATATTGCCTGAAGTGGAGTGTCATTTTGTTTCATGGTTGTTTCCCTAATAAGCAGTAATTTGTCAGCACTTTCCTTGAACATGAGAGATGGTGGAAACGTGGGTAATTCGTGACATGCAAAAAATGATTACTTATCAATTTGCCTATATAAAGGGTTCCACTGAAATCAATCTCACTTAACCCATTATTTCACTTATATCCACTTCAATCCAGTTTTCTGTTCCGTCCCATTTATTTCCACAAACCCACTCCACTTCCATTATTTCAAACCGTTTGTTTTACAGATATTTTTAAAAATACATTTTCCCCAATTCCCACTTTATACCTTATTTAATATTATAACCTGAAATTAGTTAGACATTATTGATTTCACTATCCTGGTAAATGAAATATCAATTAATATGTGAGTAGGGATTGCTAAATTACCATAGATTGTGAAAAATAGGTAAAAGCTATTCTTCAAGTTCTCAAAAATGAAAACTTAATGTAGTGGCAATACAGATCTAAGTTGCATAGATAAAATAAAAAATAAAGGTGGTCTATTTATACTCAGCATTTCCTGCTATGTTATATGATAAGGGCTCATAAAAAGAAAATACTGCAATTTCTTCCTCTGGAAATTCTCTCTCCGTCAGTTTCTCACTTATATTCCAAAGGCTGAACACATAACACACAAAAATTAAGAAGAGACCAGGGCGCCTGGGTGGCTCAGTTGGTTGAGAATCCAGTTCTTGATTTTGTCTCAGGTCATGATCTCAGGGTCATGGGATGGTGGGATCGAACAGCACTCAGGAGGGAATCTGCTTGAGATTCTCCTCTCCCTCTCCCTTTGTCCCTCCCTTGCTCACACTCTTTCTCTTCCTCCCTCCTCTAAAAATAAATAAATCTTTAAAAAAAAAAATGAAAGAGACAAAAGAATTTGATAAAGTGTAAATAATTGGTGAGAATTCCCAAATCAGGCTTTTCACTCAGTTTTGGTGTGAACCTAAAATGGCACTTATATCTTAAAAAAATTCATAGATTTATTTTTAAAAAGTAGTTTTAGATTTACAAAAATATTGAGTGGAAAGAACAGCTGTATGTGTGTGTGCGTGTGTGTGTGTGTGTGTGTGTGTACACCTGCACAGTTTTCCCTAGTATTATCTATCATTAGTGAAGTATATCTGTTACAATTGATAAGCCAATATCGAGTCATGATTATTAGACCGCTCGGCCACGCTACCACTTCCTCGAGTCATGATTATTAACCAAGGTCTGTAATTTACTTTAGGGTTGACTCTTTGTGTTCTAGAGTCCATTGGTCTTTTTTTTTTTTTTTAAAGATTTTATTTATTTATTTGACAGAGAGAGACCCAGCGAGAGAGGGAACACAAGCAGGGGGAGTGGGAGAGGGAGAAGCAGACTTCCCGCTGAGCAGGAAGCCCGATGCGGGGCTCGATCCCAGGACCCTGGGATCATGACCTGAGCCGAAGGCAGATGCTTAACAACTGAGCCACCCAGGCGCCCCTAGAGTCCATTGGTCTTAATAAATGTATAAGGAAATGCACATACTAATACTGCATCACACAGGGTGGTTTCCATATTCTAAATATCCCCTGTGCTCTACCTGTTCATGCATGCATTGCTGAATAATGTTTCACCATATAGATGTATTATGTTTTTTATCCATTCATCTATTGCAGGACAGATTTGGGTCACTTCCAAGCTTTGGGAATTATGCATAACACTACTATATACATTCCAGGTTTTTATGTGGATATAAGTTTTCAACTTTTTAGATAAATACCAGGAAGCATGATTCCTGGATCATATGGTCAGAGTATGTTTAGTTTCACAAGAAGTTGGCAAACTGTCTCCCAAAGTGGCTGAGCCATTTCACATTCTCATCAGCCATAAGTGAGAGTTCCTGTTGCTTCACATCCTCATCAGCATTTGGTGTTGTCAGTTCTTTGGATTTTAGCCATTCTAATAGCAAACTAGTGGTATCTCATTGTTGCTTCAATTTGCAATTTCCTAATGACATAATTTCACATGTTTATTTGCCATCTGTGTATCTTTTGTGAGGTGTCTATTCAGATCTTTTGCCCATTTTTTAATTGGGTTGCTTAAGTGGGTTCTTACTGTTGAATTTTAAGAGTTCTTTGTATATTTTGGATACTCGTCCTTAATTACATGTTTTTTGCAAAGATTTTCTTCCAGTCTGTGTCTTGTCTTTTTATCAGGAGAAGGAAAAGATAGTGATGAGAATAGAACACATGTAATTATGTACTATATATATCTATATCTATATCTATCTATATCTGCCTATCTATCTCTATATCCTCTTTGCTAGAACCCTATCCCACATGTGAGAGCAGCACTCAGGAACTCCTGATCTTCCTCAAGCTACCCTGTTCTGTCTCATCATGCTGACATCTCAGTCATTCACTCAATTCCTTCTACACACGGAGTCAAGTTTGTGTTGCTGATGTTTCTCATCTCTATTTCATATCCCTATGTTTCCATATGCTCACCTTCTCACTTCCTTGTCTCCTATTGTAGAGAAAACAATCCTTCTCATTCCCATGTTTCCTTTCCTCCAAGAACTTTACTTCATCCTCAGAATCTCTATCCACCAGTTATTTCCTCTTTTGTGCTTTATTTTTTCTCCATTTTGTCTTCTCTTTCCTATAAAAAAAATGAAACCTTCTCTTGACTTCACTAATCATTCAATAGAACAACTCTCTTCAATGTCTAACTCCCTAACAGGCCTGGCTATTCTTTTCTTACTGTGCCTACTCCTTCTACCTATAATTTGTCTCTTGATCTATAATGTTTCTCCCTATAATGCTGCTAAAATCACTTACCCTCCCTTATCAAGGCTCACCTTCTGTTCACCAAAGCAAGCAGTCCCGTTGTCTTTGAACTTGGGCAACATTTGACATTATTAGACATGTTTTGACTCCCACATCCTTCTGGATATCTTTCCTTCCTAAGGCTTCTATCAAAATACATATTATCTTGGTTTTCCTCCTTTTGTGTTGCTTCCTAAGGCTTTCTTTTTCTAGACTTTTTTTTTTTTTTTTTTTTTAGAGAGAGAGCCCTAGCAGGGCAGGGGGTGGGTGGAGGGAGAGAGAGAACCCCAAGCAGACTCCTTGCTGAGTGCAGAGCCCCACCAGGAGCTCAATCTCACCATCCTGAGATCAAGACCTGAGCTGAAATCAAAAGTCGGATGCTTAACTGACTTAGCCACACAGGCGCCCCTCTTTCTCTAAACTTTTAATATAAGTGGTTTTGTTGTTGTTGTTGTTGTTGTTGTTGTTGTTTTAATTCTGGCTTCAGTTGCCTTTCGCCCTCTCTCTTTCAACCTTCTTTCCTGAACTTGGGATAACTTTCAGGCAAAAGACTTTAGTTATCCCCTCTCCGTCAAAGTCTCCAGTACAATTTTCCAGCTTTGGGCTCTCTTGAGCTCAAGCTGCACACCTCCAATGGTCTTTTTGGCATCAACTCCAGCATGACCTGCTTGTACCCTAAGATTCATGAGGGCACAAATCAAACTTTCCTCCAGAATCTACTCCTCATGCCCCTGACTTTCCTGCTTCTACTAATGGTCCCACTATTCCCCAGGATGCAGCCTTAATACTTTCATGTGTCTTTGAATTTGTCCTTCACAGTCAGCCTTTCCATTGGGCTGCTTCAGAGTCTAACAGTCCCCTCAGCCTTCAGGGTGAATGCAATTTGTTTCTGGCCTTGAAATTCATATATTGGGATTCTAGTCTGTATTATTTTATCAGCAGTTTTGAAAAAGAGATCTTCATTCTTATGTTATAAGCTATCCTAATGAATGTGCAGAATCTTAATTCTTTCATATCAACACAGTGCTCACCACAGTAAGCATATATGGTCCATGCTCAAATAATATTTGCTAAATTAAGTGGAGTTGAACTTCCCTTGATTCCTTTCGTCACCTCTCTTCTGTAACTGGAGTCCCAGGTACTGAAATTCTTGCATTTATCTAATTTCATGTTTTTAACTTTCTAAAACTTAATTAAGTGATGCATAATGTCTTGTAATCAACTAGGATATTAACAAAAGTTGGCACCTTGCTACCATATTTGGCATTTTGAACTATGTGGCAGAAATGAAAACCAACCAACCAACCCAACCCTATCATTATTAAAGCAAAAGCAATGTGCTGCAGACTTAATCCCTTGTGTGGCTGAGAAGGCATTTTCCCTTAACTTTCCCTCTTTTAGTCTTCTCAGACTTTCTGAGAAAGTACCCTCAGGGCCGAGAATTCTCCTGCTTGTTTTCAGTGCGGTCTGGCTATCCTTGAGGTAATCAGGTATGACTAGATAATGTGCTTTAACAATTATGGCATTTGAAACATTTTGGTCTCTTTGGTTTTATTGTTGGATATGTAAAGAGACTTACAAAATATAGTCATGGCTTAGTTCCATGCCAAGGCATTCTGACAGAAAAGATGCACAGGGATGTGCACTATGACCTAAGCTATTCTGGAGAGAAGTGACATAGCTCTGATCTGGGCCATGTGCTCCTTTACAGTGACCAAGGGAACTTAACAACAGCAAGTGCAGGTGACCATCTCTGGCTGCTGGGTGTTGGCTTACTGCCAAGAGAGTCGCCCCAGGGAGCAATGTTTCATAGACAGTAGGTATAATGAGGAGACCTTCTAGAACTCCCAAATCCAAGTCACAAACTGGTGGCTCCCAGGCCAGGCTCAGCAGTGATTTTTGGCTTCACAGTGTTGGCTCAAACAGTGTTTTTCACATTGTTGGCCCAAACAGAGTTTTAATCTTGGCTGGACACTGACGTTTAAAAAATCATGAGATTTCACATAGAGCTATGGATTTCTGGCTTCTTGGTATCTGGCCTCCATACTCACATAAAATTACTTGGCGGGAATCACGAATGTTCAACCGTTTTTGTGATGGGCTGGTGCTCTGTCTTTCCAACCGTCCCTGGAACTGAGCCAGACCAGCTCCTATCCATCACCCTGCACTTCATCCAGCGAGGTAAACCATGTGGGTGGCACAGGTCCTGCTGGCGTGGAAGACTGTGACCCAAGAAATCACTCGGGAGTTGCCACAACATCTCAAGTCAAGTCTTGTTCATCAGAAAGGATAGGTGTATTTTCAGGGTAAGGGAAAAAAACCAATTTGCATGGAATAATAACCAGCTATCACTAAATTAGAAGAAGCAACCACTTAATCTCTGACTTGAGAGTCAAGGAAACATTCTTATGCCACAATACATACCTGCCACCCACTTCCCTTGGTTTGCTATTCCGTATATTTAAAAAGATTTTAAACAGACAGTTATGTCATCTTTTCAGCCTTCACTTTTATCAGGTTCACAGGCAAGGAAGAAAATTCATGGTCTTAGAAATACAATGCAGCATTTTTTCCCGTTTTATTATTTGATTTATTCACTCCAAATATGCATTTGAATGCACTTAGCACCAATATTATCTCCTATATGACCAACATCATCTATAGTGTGTTTTCAATTATTTTAGACCGTTTGCTTTTAAGGAGCTCTCACAAACAAAACCAGAACAAAATGTTCTTAAAAATCATTAAACTTATTGATGTTTTTCTGAAGTTCAATAGCAAACATTTACTCTAAAGATTGAATTTGGAGCATAAGGCCAATTTAATGTTTCCTGAAACTGTTTCAAGTAGAATACTAGTGCCATGTTCTTCTTTTAAAACAGCTTTATTGAGGTGTAACTGATATTAAAAAGTGCATATACTTAATGTATATGATTTGAAAACTTTGGACTTATGCATATACCCATGAAACCATCACCATATCCTGCACATTTTCACTTACATGTGGAGCCTAAAATAATCAATCATGTAGAAGCAGAGAGTAGAATGGTAGTTGCTGGGTGTTAGAAGGTGGTAAGAATGGGGAGTTAATGTTCAATGGGGATAGAATTTCAGTTATGCACAATGTGGATGGAACTGGAGAGTGTTATGCTGAGTGAAATAAGTCAATCAGAGAAAGACATGTATCATATGACCTCACTGATATGAGGAATTCTTAATCTCAGGAAACAAACTGAGGGTTGCTGGAGTGGTGGGCGGTGGGAGGGATGGGGTGGCTGGGTGATAGACATTGGGGAGGGTATGTGCTATGGTGAGCACTGTGAATTGTGTAAGACTGTTGAATTGCGTAAGACCTGTACCTCTGAAACAAATAATACATTATATGTTAAAAAAAAAAAAGAAGAAGAAGAAGAAGAAGAAGATAGCAGGAGGGGAAGAATGAAGGGGGAGAATCGGAGGGGGAGATGAACCATGAGAGACTATGGACTCTAAGAAACAAACTGAAGGTTCTGGGGGTGGTGGGAGGATGGGTTAGCCTGCTGATGGGTATTAAAGAGGGCACGTTCTGCATGGAGCACTGGGTGTTATACTCAAATAATGAATCATGGAACACTACATCAAAAACTAATGATGTAATGTATGGTGATTAACATAACATAATAATAATAAAAAAAGGAAAAGAAAGAATTTCAGTTATACAATACAAGTTAGCTCTAGAGACCTGCTATACAACATAGAGCCTATGGTGAACAATACTGTGTTGTGCATTTGAAAATTTGGTAAGAAGTTAGATCTCACATTGTTGATTTTTCATCTATAAAACAGGAATAGTTCCACTTGTTTTACCAAGCGATACAGGAACTTTGTGGGATGAGACACTAACAAGTGAACTCAGATCTCCTCAAATTCTTTTGGAATCTAGACACAAGGGGAGTGACAGAACACATGTATACAAACAAATTTTCAAACTACATGGATAAATATGATTTCACAGGGGACGGGCTTTGGGAAGAGTGTGGTCCAACAAGGGGGAAACCAAGGATGCAAGGCAAGCATCAGGGCAAGGGCAGGTTTGGCCAGGGGTCCATCATGGCAGCAGTTGGTACCCTGCACATAGCCTGATTACCTGAACATATTCAATGGGAGATTGTTGACTGAATGAAAAGACTGAAGCTGGGGCTGCGGAGGATGGAGAAAGAATAAACATGAAGATCCCAGAGTAAAAATTGACTTTCTTCATAATTTTCTGAAGACGGACTTTGATTATCTTGTAGAAATATTTCCTAAAAGCTCATGATGGAAAACTGAGAAATTCTCTTTAAATTGGGTGCCAGACTTTTCAAATATCCTCCAAAATAATGTTTTCTGTATCTTAACACTCTCTCCATTCTGATTTATGAAAGTGGACAGTGACAGATGGAGAAGCTGAGTAGCCATGAAGGCCCTGGTCTCACGATGGTCTCATTTTCTAACAGAGATTAACAAGGGCTGATAGCATTCCTATTCTTCTGAGTGATGTGCAGGATAGTGGGAAACTCAATTACAGAGTCTTTGGTACTTTGGTACTTAGGAGTTTCAATAGTATAAGGTGCAAATGTCTGAACAGATCCCTATGTTCTTGGAAGAGAAAGAAAATGCTCACCAGCTTGGCCCAGTTTGAAGCCTACAGGTTGAGGTGAATTGAGGCACCTGGCTCTGTAGGTGGATTGAATGGGAAGAGAGAAGGTGGATGCTGACCGGTGTTATTAATCATACCCCCACCACAAACAAAAAAAGGGGCATAAGACTTCAAGGCCTCAGCCATGGGGAAGCTGTACAGCTTTTCTTTTAGTTATAATTTCTTTTACCTTTCCATGTGGCAGAAATCACATTTATCGTTCTGCAGTGTACTTGCAATCCACGACTCATGTTACTTTCAGATGTCTCAGCTTCGCTCTGGCACTGAATCACCCTCAAAGGCATTTACTGCTTTACTGAGTCCAATGTTGTGCACGTCATTCCTGGCTTATTCTACGGGGCTTTAAAGTTTTCACTGAAGACCTCTGCTTTTTCTCCATGATTGGAAGTGTTGATTTTATTTTCCAGAAACAGCCACAGAAGATCTCACTCCTGATCCTATTTTGAATTGCTTACCGTTATGTCTTCTGAAGGCTCTTTCCTCCCCCTCACCCCCAGCGAGCACCGCACAGCTCGGGTCTGCTGAGTGTAGCACACAAGGGTGCATGTGCTTTGGACCCAAAGCAAATGTAGTAAGTTTGGTTCACTCTTGTAGTGAGTTTCAATCTGAATTCTTCAAGTGGCCTGTATTTAAAAAACTACTTATTAAATGTGACAGAGAGTATACTGTTGAAGAAAGATATTAATATGGTACATCTTGTCATCAACATCGCCAATTCAAATAGTCATCTGGTTATGAAACAGAAATCCCAGCAGAGAGGCTCAAGGAACAGCTACCTGGACATGACCTTACTGGTAATTACACTGTAGAACACGCTTACCTCAAATACATGTAATCATGTAATTATAATGTGAACCAGTGCAATTGTGATATATAATAATGTGCAGTGATCCTGGATGATAAGCCAGTTATTATTTGCATCAGAATTGTGAAAATTGTTCTGAAACTTTCGAATGGATAAGTTGCCTGCCTTCAACTGGTCACAGAAGTATTTGTTCATGTCATCATGAACTTCATTTTTTTTAATTTTATTTTATTATGTTATGTTAGTCACCATACAGTACATCATTAGTTTTTGATGCAGTGTTCCATGATTCATTGTTTTCGTATAACACCCAGTGATCCATGCAGTACATGCCCTCCTTAATACCCATCACCAGGCTAATCCATCCCCCCACCTACCTCCCCTCTAAAACCCTCAGTTTGTTTCTCGGAGTCCATAGTATCTCATGGTTTGTCTCCCCCTCTGATTTCCCCCCCCATATTTTTCTCTTCCTTCTCCTAATGTCCTCCATGCTATTCCTTATGTTCCACAAATAAGTGAAACTGTATGATAATTGACTTTCTCTGCTTGACTTATTTCACTTAGCATAATCTCCTCCAGTCCCATCCAGGTTGATTTAAAAGTTGGGTATTCATCCTTTCTGATGGCTGAGTAATATTCCATTGTATATATGGACCACATCTTCTTTATCCATTCATCTGTTGAAGGGCATCTCTGCTCTTTCCACAGTTTGGCTATTGCGGACATTGCTGCTATGAACATTGGGGTGCATATGGCCTTTCTTTTCACTGTATCTGTGTCTTTGGGGTGAATACCCAGGAGTGCAATTGCTGGGTCATAGGGTAGCTCTATTTTTAATTTGCAAAGGAAAAAAGACAGTCTCATCATGAACTTCATTAACATGGAAAGAGAGGCATGAGATCCGGGCCTTTAAGGATGTGCCTTCGCCTCAGCAAACTGCCTACTTAGATGAAGCAGGGGTGCTTAGATGAAAAGTGGGGCCTGCCACAGGGTGCCTGCCTGACAGTTTTCACCCCAAATGTCTCTTCAGAAACCTGCTGAATATTTCCTGAAACCCAGTTAACTCAGTGCCTGGGGATGGAAAAGGATCTTTGCTCCCTGGTTTGTATTCTAGGTGCATGATCACCTTGCTCATTCTCATCTTTACAAACACATCAGGGCTCACTTTTCTCTTCACCTACCTTCACAGCCTACTCATGACAAAAAAACATGCACTCCACCTCCTGAGACTCTGGACATGCTGGGGATCGTGTTGTTGGCATATGGGAAAGGAAGGCAGGAAGCTGCCCCAGTATCCAAGCTGGCATTACAGGTCATGTGCAGTAGAAAGAAATAATTAACAGCTATTCTGTGCCATCCTCAGTGAGTGACTCATGGGCTGTGAGCCTGGAAATTGAGGGACAATTCTGGGAAAAAAATGACAAAACATAAGGTCCTGCTAAAAACATAGGGCCTTCCAGATGTTAAAAATTAGTAGTCATTGTCACTGCCGAGAGAACAGTGCAGAATAATTCAGATCAAAGTGGCCAATATTGGCTTTTATTTGCAAATTGTTGAAGCTGTTACTAGTTGGGAATTAGTTTATGCAGGTGACCATCTGATTTGAGTCAATTAAGGGGCCTTTTATATGGGGTGAGATCTAATAGCTAAACTCTCTGCTGATTATTATCTTGTTTAATCCTTAAACATAACTAAGAATGTTTGTATCCCTTATAGATAGGCAAAAGGAGGATTGTGTCATCTGTTCAATAAAGCACAACTGATACACTGAGAAACAAGGAGTCAAATTTGGGTCTACCTTTACAGTTTGCTGCTCTTGACCATCATACTTGACAAGGGGGTCAGAGAATGGCAATGATTTGCTAACGAGAGAGAAGGATCTTCAAAGTAGGCTTGCAATGTAGTGTGATTATAAACTTGAGCATTTACTCATTTAACTTAGTTGACTTTTGAAATGCACACGCTTGTTACTCAGTACTCTGTAGATAAGGAAACTCGTAAGTAAATTGATCAGTCATTGTGCGAGAGCCTTCTGCTCTGTCCAATTTGGAAACATTGGCACATGTGGATATCCAAGTTTATTTAAAACTAATTACTATCAAATAAGAGTAAAACAGTTCTCAGTTTCAGGGGACATTTTTCAAGTGTTCAATAGCCCCATGAAGCTACAGGCAACTGAACTGTAGACCGTTTCCATCACCCCAGAAAATTCTGCTGGACAGTGTTGCCAGGTAATTACCAAACTCACAACACTCTTTCTGGGCACATGGCTGTGCTTCTAGAACCTTATGTAGTTAGATATGCTATCGGGCTGAGTTCCAGCCCATATAATGTAGGCAGAAGTAATAGATACCATTTCCAAGTCTGGACCATGCAGACTCCCATGAGAGATGCTGCCTATTTCCTGCTCTGTTCATGTGATGCAGTTGAGCCTGTTGAATTGATAGCCACATGTTGACAAGGATTGAGACAAAAGATGGAAGGAGCCTGGGTCCCCAAATTACTGCCTGGAAGGAAATAATCTGCCAATTAAATCAGGACCTCTTGTTTTGGACAAGATGTGAACAAGACCTAGATTTCAACTCCAGATCTGCTGGGATTTTGGAGTTTATCATTTTGGAGTTTATACAGCCATCAGTCAATAGGCTTTGGAGCTGTGATTTGAACTTAAGAAATCTGGTTGGAGAACTTGGCTTCCAACCCCCTCACTGAAATCGGCAAAACAGGATCAAGAGCACAGACATGAGTCAGACTGGGGAAATATATCACAACTAGCAAACTTCTACAACATCAAAGAATTTTCTTTACATTCAAGATTGGGGAACTTGTGCATGATCGTAACAATAGTAATATAACACTCACATTTTTAAATGATGTGTGCTGAGGATCTGCATTATTGCACTTAGTCTCCATGACAACTCTACCTATTAGATACCATTTTATCCCTGTTTTACAGATGGGCAAACTGATATTCATCAAGGTTAAGCAACTTGTCCATGATAATAAACTGGTAGGGGAAAGCGTCATTATTCAAACCCTGAAATGTTGGCTGAAGATAATGAGAAAACACACAGAGAATCTGTGAGGGACCTCTCTGACAGTGGCTGTTACCAGGATGGGCCCTGAAGCATTCACGTAAAACAGGTCAAGCAGAGCAATAAGGAAGCAAGATTCACTCTAGACCTGTGGCTCAAGAGACAGTCTGCAATGAGAAGAGCTCACGCGTATTCGACCACATGTGTGTGAGTGTGCGTGTATGTATGTGTTCAGTGTGACATTCATTGGGTAAATCTGTATGAACTCTGTCTAGAGTGCTCTTTATATATATTTCCTAAAGCTCTCATTAAAAAGAAATACTTCTTTCTGTATTGAAAGTCATGCATTCCCAGATGAAATTGATGACAGTTATGAGATTATATTGTTGGAGGCTGCTCCGCAGGGTCGCCTTGATCGCAGTGGAAATGAAAATAACTTATGAAGGATGCTTTGGATGCTTGCTTTGGATGCTTCAAAAGCGAACATGTAACCATTGCTCTGGGTGAGAGCCTGAGCTGTGTGCTGGGAACTTGGTGAGCTTCATCAAAATGGAGCACACTTTCTATGGAGACCACATGGTGACAGAAGGGAGGGATGCCCTGACTGCTGCCACCTACATCCAGCACCACACTCATGTCATCAGATGTACTGCTGTTTCATAGCTTGATAGATATGTTAGGGACGAAAGTAAACAACTGTATTATTTAATCATCTTCTTTTATAGGTGGGAAAATGGAAGAACACCTGAGACCACTTACATTCATTTTATCCTGCAGACAAAGTCACAAGTGAAAGCTGAAGTACAAGTACACTCACGCACACTCATGCACTCATCATTCAGTTAATCCCAGCATGACGACAGTTGGAAACGAGAACCCTCACACCCAACAGCACTGGATGAAGACAGTTAGAAGAATAAATTAGATGTTATGAATTAATGATCAGCAACAGTTCCTCCGTCTGGTCACACGAATGATTTTTTTTGGTAATAATTCCTATACTTACTTGGTGAATGGAAGTGATAGATAAAAACATTAGCAAATGGGAGAAGAGATTTGCTCAGTGCTTGGCAACTCATAGCTTTCAAAGGCAATCACCAGAGCAGAGTCTGTCCCAGATCTTCTAGCAAAAGCTTTGAATAATGTATGTGCTACTGCTTTGAAAGTTAAAAATAAGTGTGATGTCGGCAACAGAAGGTGGTACTAAAATACATTCTCTAGTGGCACTGAGGAAAAGGTAAGAAGGAATCCCTTACTTCACAAGAGTGATAATCATGTAAAACATAGTAAAGATATTGAATAACATGAATGCTCATCTGAGGGAATTATTTAAATCATAATAAAAGGCAGAAGTCACAACAGATTCAACCCAGTCTCATAGCTTCTAGAATCTACAATACAACCTTTAGATCTGGAAGTTACCCTCAGGCCCTCAGAGAACACTAGCTATAAAAAGCAGCAAGCAAACGAGCAAAACAAAAACATCAACCGGTCAGCAAACCAATTACAAACAAGAAGTCTGGAGTGAGGGGTGGTCAATGGGGAGAGTCAGGACCTTCTGGAACCAACCCAGAAGTTCTATTCTATTCAGAGGTGGGGAAAGCTCCACTGGATCTCGGCATCTCATGGGGCTGCGTTTTTTTCTTATCCTAAATCAACAAACTTTAAGGGGAGGCAGGTTATATAAAAATAAGACTCTCTGTAAGAAGAATAAGGAGGGTCATGTCAGATAGCCATGGTGGTCTTGTGAGCTGTGGGGGACCTGCACTGTCAGTAGATGGACCCATGTTGTCCAGCAGAATCTTTGCAATGCCCAATATGGCAGCCAAGACCCACACGTAGCTGTGGGGCCCATGTGTGGCTAGTTGAGGAAATGTTAACTGAATATTAGCATTTATTTAATTTTTAATTTTTTAAAAAAATCTAAATAGCCACACAGAACTGGTGGCTACTATATCGGACAGCTCAGATACAGACTAATCTGTTTTTTAAAAATTTAAACAGAAACGTCACAATTATTCACTTAATATTTATCTTGAGCCTATGGCACGTCAAGTACTCCACAAGCACTTAACTTCCAATACTCTTGCTGCTAGTAGAGTACTGAATGTATTTCAAATAATTCACTTTTCTGCCCAGTGTGAAGACATCCTCAACATGAGAGGACCAAATGTCCTTCCAGTTTCTTCTATCTATTTCTGCCTGTCATGATCTGCGCCTCTAGGACCTCCAGCTACTGAGTGATAAACACATGGTATTGTCACGGATTACTTTTGCACAGATTGGCAGGAAATAGAAAAATGTTTGGAGAGCTGTCTTGACCCAAATTTAAGAAGAAATTCGTAGTGATCCAAATGACGTATGTTCAACCATGAAGGAATCATAACTATTTATACGTTATGGGACTAGAAAATGCAATGGATGTTAGGTTTTAGATACTTCCTTCTAGTCACTTTATATATACTTTTTTATTTTAAAAACATTTAATTTTAATTTTGTTTACATTTTCTTATAGTGCAATTTTTTTCCTTTTCTCTTTCCTTTCTTTTCTTCCTCTCTCCCTCCCATCCCTCCTTCCTTCTTGCTTCCCTCCTTTCTTTTCCTGTTTGTAGGAGGAGCGGGAGTATGTCTGCCTGGCTTCATATTCAAGTGTCATACTGGGTTCTGGCTTTAGGATATGGAAATCATGCCTGTGGTCATTGCCTAAAATCTCTAGATGCACTTGAGAGTCTATTTCTGTTTTCAGGAAATAATATTAATGAGTAGGTCCCAGAGGCAGATTTTCATAAAACAAGTGGTTTCGGGTTTCTGCACTTTGGTGCACTTTGCATTCCTGTTAGAAATGACATTGAGGTAGGATCCTGTGGTGTGGCTATAGGAACAGCATCCCACGGGGCAAAACCTGGCGGGGTTTCCCCTGTTTCTCTAGCAGCTTCGACTCACCCTATCTCCAGCATGAGGGGCAGAAGCCACTTGACAAAGAACACTTTTTACCATGTGTGTGACATGGCAGGATCAGATGGGACCCTGCATCTGATCCACGTGCGCCTGCAAGCATGAGGAGCCAGGGTGGGGCATTGCCAGGCTGAAAGCATCCCTGTGTCCCCCGCTCGGGTGGGGTTGGATGGGGTGGTTGGAAGGGGCTGCTTTCTGAAGCCCCTGCTTCCTCTCCTTCTGCTTTCAGCATCACTTTGGGGCTGTTTCTCAGCTACCAGAGCTGAATTTGTAATGACATGTGGCTTTAGTGAGGGTCGAATACTTGACCCAACCTATCTTATGGGTGGAGATGTGAGATAGAAGTGGAGGGAAACCAATGTAATGAGTGACCAAGTCAGGTTAGGAGAGAATTAGGATCAGTGTCTAGGTCAGCCTTGGGAGTGGGGACGGGGGAGAGACCTCCTCAACACAAGGTAGGCTGGCTCAGTAGTTTTATCATCAGCGGCTTCGCATACATGGAGGCCCTATCTTGCAAACCCTTGAAACCAGGATCAAACTGTCAGAAAGAGCAGTCGCAGAAATGGGACTTACATACTCGAGAAAAAACTTACTCTGAACATAAACATGTTTAGAAGTTTCTACAAGGGTGGGTCTATGCCGACCACTTAAAGATCTGTGTGGCATATAAAATGCTGTTCTACGTTAAAATCAATGACTTCTTTAATGTGATGAAGTATGATGTATACAAATAATCAATTAACAACTGTTTTTTAATTGATCTATCTTTTACGTCTAAATAAACATATCCTGTTGTTTTGTGTTGCCAAGGGCCTGGCCCAAAGTGAGCATACAGATACTGGTTGAATGAATAGGTATTCTAATAATATGTCATAATTATTACTCTCAATCAAATTGCTTATCTCAGTCACTGTTTCTCACAGGTGCGTCTGTCTGCCTTTGGAACTTTGTTTCTTGATTCGTAAAGATATTGTTTCTCTAATGTTTGAACACCTCCAAGAGTATGAGACCAAGATAGGACTCAATGAAGACCAATCTGTCTGCTATTTCTAGAGTCATGGACATGTTCTTCCCACAACCATTTCATGATATATATGGGTCGGGCATTAGCCAGAGAAGGCAGAAAGAGAATGAGCAATATTCTAAGGTCACATAATATATTTGTGGCAACAGAATGAGCACCATGATCCGTATCTTTTGGTCACTAGCCATGTGCTACTTCATCATAAACAGTGGTGCATCTGTCCCAGCTCATGCCTGCAACCCAGAGAGGTCAGATCCCACTTCCTACCTCTTGCCTGTTGTCCAAGAGAAAACTCAACACACACCACATTCCGAAGACTTCAGTCTCCCCAGGAGCACAGAATCATCCTGCCTGTTCCAAATCCTTATCTTTAAAAAATCATAATTCTATATTTAGAGTTGCCCAAAGGCCTCGGTGGCACGATCATGATCAGATTTTAGTACACAAAAGAATCTCATGTTTTCTAAAGCTTATGAAATGGATCTGTCACTCACGGGGCTCGGGAGCACTAGAACTTTACTTGGATGCTGCAGTTTTTTAACTACCGGGACTGACGGGAGCATTTAATTTCATCAGCCGGTGGCGGGAATCATGACTTACTTCAGTTTCAAACATTGAACTTTTAGTCTTAGAGGAAAGAAAGCCATGCATCTCCCATCTGAATCCCAGTTAGTGACATTTAGGTTTTCATAGCATATGATACTTCCAAAATATGAATTTTTCTGAGAAATGCCTATGTTTGCTCTTTTAATTGGGCATAATATGATCCTGGTGCCACTGTCCCTATGTTCCCACAATATGTACCGCATCAACTCAGCGCTGATATGTGGATTTCTTTCCTCGGAACTGTCATGTGGGCATTACAAACACAGCACGTGGATGCACATGGGCACACAAGACCTTCTTTTAATTCAAGCAGAATGTAGTTCTCTTGAGGAAGCAAGGGGTGTGTGTGTGTGTGTGTGTGTGTGTGTGTATGTGTATGTGTGTGTACAAAGCTGGAGAGTGGGTATGGACTAAAGATAGACACAGTAGTGGAATTTCTATGATAAGTATTTTCAGAATTCTAAGTAAGCAAAGTTATTCAGGACAGGCTCCCTGGAGAAGGAGATCTCAATGCAGGTTTTGAAGAAATCCTGAACTTGGTGTGGCTTTGTGGCAGATCAAAGGAAATGATCCTTCCTGAATAAAGCTTTGCCACTTTTTAGGAGGTGATCAGTTAGACGGGGGGACGGTTTGGATGACTCTCAATGCATCGTCTGGGGATGCGGTGTCAAGAGTCCTAGACTTGGAAGCAAAGGACATGGGTCTCTGATTGGCAGCCTTCCGGTAGGAGTGGACATGATATGCCACCTCCACTCAACTGGGCTTTCTCCCGTGCTACCTGAGGAGGAGGACCCAGAGGGTTCTTTCTGTTGGATGCCTGCAGACATGTTTTCCTTGGAGAGTTGTAAAGAACATGGACAAATCCTACTTTGGGCTCTCTTGGGGAACCTGCCTTGTCCCCTGGCCACCAGCTCTGGAGCTGAGTGAGGGCCACCCCATGGAAGGATGGGCTTCTCCACGTCCTACCGCTGACACCCACATGAAGTCCCATGTGAGTCACCATTGGCCATTGAGTGCTGTGTTCATTTCTGTTACCATAAAACTCCCTTCCTGAGTGTCTTCCTGGTAATCCAAAATGGTAAAATAAAATACAAATTGAGACATTTGATTTTTCTCACTCTGATATACATTGCCAGGTTGGCTTCTGAAGGCATTTGAGTTTGCAATAAGTAAGGCAGTCTCTCAGGTAAAAAGCCATATCTATTATAATGCTCCCACTGTCACTTCTTAGCCTTGACCTGGGGCTCACTCTATCCTAAGCACTTGGGTCCCGACTTCCTTGCTGCTCCTCAGGCCCTTCCTCCCCATGCTGGGTCACAGATTGTTATCTGCTTGAGCTTGATTTTGTTATCCACACCCCGCCTATTTTCAGAATGAAATTGGGTGACTGTTTCCACCCACTCTCGGCCAACATTATCTTTCAGAAATTGGAGCTCAACAACATTACTGATAAATAACCTAGGGTGTTTTGTTTGGTTGTTTTTGTTCCTCCTCCTCTTCTTCCTCCTCCTCCTCCTCTTCCTTCTCCTTCTTCTCCTCCTCCTCCCTCTTCTCCTTATTCTCCCTCTTCTCCCTCTTCTCTTTCTTCTTCTTGTTGGCTCTAGAATATCAGTCTTGTTTAGCAGCTTTGAAAATCACAGACCCTTGAGCAGTACTGAGTTACAAGGTTGGGTCAAACTGTCACTGTGGGGGAATTGGATGGCGTAGAAGCTCAATGCCACGTCCACTGTGAGGTTCCTGGCAGGCTGGGCCTTGATCATCTCTCTGCCACGTTGAGTAGACACTGGAGGGCAGAAATTATTTAGTGGTTCTGTTTGACTGAATAAGCCTGCCCTCGTGGGGAGAATCTGCCCAGGCAGTGGCTGAGTGATAAGACACACAAAGAAATGGCGTTTGGTGTCCAAAGGGCCATGGGGAGGAGGGCCGGTGACTGCCACTGTTAATCTGCCCCTGGCAAATGGGCTTTGGGGCTTATTCAACACCAGGCACTCCCGGGTCTGTTAATTGCAGGGATTGGGAACCATGGGGGCTTTGTGCTTATATTTGAAAAATTAGTCATACGTCTCTTGATTGAAGAGATGTTTTCTTTTTTTTTTTTTTTTAAAGATTTTATTTATTTTTTTGACAGAGAGAGACATAGCGAGAGCAGGAACACAAGCAGGGGGAGTGGGAGAGGGAGAAGCAGGCTTCCGCAGAGCAGGGAGCCCGATGCGGGACTCGATCCCAGGACCCTGGGATCATGACCTGAGCCGAAGGCAGACGCTTAACGACTGAGCCACCCAGGCGCCCTGAAGAGATGTTTTCTATTATAATCTCTAAACACAAATGTAGTGGTACGTTAATAAAAAGAGTCACAAGACAGTCATGTGTACTTGGTTAAAGTCCAAAAATAGTTGGAAAGAAATCTAATGATAACATGTAGAACAATATTCCCTTTTTATATTGGGGGCTATTCATTTTATTGAAACAGATCAAACAGTGGCTTCAGAACTGTAAGAATCTGGTCAAAATGGCAGGTGGTTTGACTGTGGTGACCATGCTGTAATGTGGTCTGTAAGAAATGGGATGACGAAGTAACTTTTAAACCCACTATGTCTTTATTATTTTCCAATGGCGAATCCAGTGACAGAAATCAAATAAAGTTTTCATTTATTTTTACGATACAAGCATTTCTATATTTCATGAATATTTCTTGGGAAAAAAATGTACGTATATGTGTCATATTCTCAATCAAGCAGGGGAGATTCTAATCCCCAGGAGGTGGTTGGCGATATCTGGGGGACATTTTTGGTTGTCGGAAGTGGGAGAGGGAGAGCTATTGGCACCTGCTGGGGGCAGAGGCCAGGGATGTTACTGAACATTCCGCAAGACACAAGACAGCTCCCACTGCAAAGAATCATGTGGCCACAAGTGATGTCAGAAGTGCTGAGGGTGAAAACCCCTGAGATTATGTGGGTGCGTATCGGTATATACACAAGTATGTGTGTACAGATATACATGTATACACACAAATACACATATGTACCTAACGTGTGTATACTCATACATATATCACAGATACGCAGATACATATATGAGGCAGGAGGGGAAGAGACTTGGTAGCTGCATTCAATTATCTATGGATCTATAAGCAAGTTCTGCATAACCAAAACATCCTGATGTTCCAAAAAGGCAGAAATTAGGAATACAAGAATTATCAGATTTTTTTGTTGTTGTTGTTCAAGGAAGATTCAGAAAAGGGTCCTATAAAAGTATTAGGGAAAAGTACTACTGAGAAGCTCAGACCCCCCTCTGCTTCTTCACCTGCCAGCTATTTGGGGGACTCTCCCCTTTGAACCTTGGATGTTTCCTCACTTTTAAAATGAGGCAAATAAGGACCACCAAACTGAAAAAAAACCCATATATATAGGAAGTCACTTTCTAAACATCTGGGTTAGGATAATAATCAGGGGATGTGGAAAGCTGAAGGAAAGGGGATAGAACACCAATAATACAGCCAGAGGGACCAACGGTCTAACAGAGGGGTGCGTTCCTCGAGCTGTTTCTAAAGTGAACTTTGCTGGAAGACTTTTAAACCCCTTTCCATTTCTTAGCAATGGTTTCAAGGAAGCAATAATTTATTTCTAGCAATATATTTTTTTTTTAAAGCCCTGCCTTTCCTGCTGTGTTTGATTCTGGTTCCCCTTCTCCGCCCGACACCTTTCTGTCCTGCCCAGCAGAGGGGCCACCTCCTGTGAGGGACCCACGACAGCGGCCCCTTCTCCCCGATGCTCATTCACGGCTTCCTAAGCACACAGGGCAATTTTAGACCGAGTTGGTGATTGGAAAGGACCTGGCAAGGACACTTGACAACTATAATTAAAATGGCCAGTTCACCTCCTCCTGTTACAACACAAACGTATTTGCAGGAGTTGCAATATCCCAAAATGTCTCGCCACATCTGAAAATAAAATCAGATGTGACGTTCCAGCACAGTACAGGCTTTTTCATTAATGAAGTCACTGGGGCTGCACCACAACAGTCTGGACACATTCTTAGCAGCAGGGCCTGGGCCAGGGCAGGTGCCAGGTATACCGGAAGATGATCCTCAGAACCACCAAATGGGGGTGGGAGGAAGACTGGAAGCAACAACCAAGAGCAAAGCTCAAATCTGAGCCTGGCTGGAGGCATTCTTAGCAGTGGAGGGGCTCCAAGGAGAGATGAGCTGGGACGAGGTGGCCGTCTGCAGGAGAGACACCAAGGGACAGAAGCCGTGTGGCCCAAGCGGTGACTTCGGGCACCTGCCTGTCCTCGCCTGGGAAGCCTGGGGTCTGTGAGGAGCCAAGGAGCTTGGACGCCACGTTGCTCTGATTCCCATTGCCCCCCTCCTGTGGGTTCAGAGAGGGCGGCAAGGGTGAGGCCGGTTCCTGACAGGGGACCCCCAGAGACCAGCATACAGACTCCAAGCAACGCCTCTCATGTGCTCCCTCAGTCCTTCAATGACATTTTCCTGTATCTACACGATAGCTACGATCAAGTTCATCAACATCAAAGAGTGTAAAACATCCCCCCCAACGGGATGGTCTTTACTTGAGAAGATTAAACGTAATTTGTCTTTTAAGCAAAATTGTTTTTTCTCCTTCTGTTGGGTTCCCTGCAGTATGGGACGTCAGCTTGTGTGGCCCCGGCCACTTTTCGAGCAGGAGAACCTCCTCCTGGCAGTGCCTTTGACCAGACAGAGCACCATTGCTCAGGTGGAAAGATCTTCCTCTACCTTAGAATGTTGCCCCATCATGGATGCTCAGAATCCACACCTGGAAGGTTGGCTCCAACAGACAGCTAGTGAATCACAGGTGCAGAAGCTGGTACTAACGCACCCCTTCTCTTTTCTCCCCATCTCCTGGCAAGACTAGAAAGGCCGCTTGCTAGAAAGCCAGAGGGCTGTGACCTCACACTGCAAGGTTCTTGTCCTCATCACACGTTGCACTCCTGGGTGGGAGACTTTATTTTTTAGAGCAGTTCTGGGTTCACAGCAGAATTGAGGGGAAGGTGCAAAGATCTCCCACGAACCCCCGGTCCTCCCAAAGCCTCCCCACTATCAACATTCCCACCAGGTGGTACATTTGTTACAATCAATGAACGTACACTGACACATCATCATCGCCCAGAAACTGTGGTTCATGAAGGTCCTTCTTGGTGATGTATATGCTATGGGTTTGGACAGAAATATAATGACAGGTGTCCACCACTGTGGTATATCACACAAAGTAGTTTCACTGCCCTAAAAATCCCCCGTGCTCCACCTGTCCATCCCTTCTCTCCTCCCTACCCCTGGCAACCACTGATCTTTTATTGTCTCCATAGTTTTGTCTTTTCCAAAATGTCTTATATTTGGAATCATGCGGTATGGAGCCTTTTCAAATTGTCTTCTTTCACTTAGTAAGATGCATTGACTTTTCCTCCACGTCTGTTCATGGCTTGAGAGCTCGTTTCTTCTTACTGCTGCCTTGTCTGGATGGAGCACAGTTTATTTACCCGTCCACCCACTGAAGGGCACCTTGCATGATTCCAAGCTTTGGCAATTATAAACAAGCTATTATTCTTAATGAGTGAATCAAGCAATGCCTCTCAGGCTTTTCTATCAAAATGTCTTTACTGATAAAAGTGAATAGAAATCTTGAGTAGGTCATGAAGTGGTTTGGGTCATTTGTCATAAGAGAGCGTTTCTGGGAGTTTCCTATTTTATCCTAAGATTTCTGGCAAATTTGCATCCCACTCTATTTTTTTATTATTAAAGATAATAATTATACCTTATTATTAAAAAGTATATCTTCCCCAAATTTCATTCTCAGGGGGGGAAGGATATTTCTTCCTTCCCCAGCATTGCAGTTTTTCAGGTGGAATCCTTTTACGCCCTGATATTCTGAAATTATCATGACTAAATCAAAGCACAAAAGTATACAGATGCCAAGTGAGTATGTGCACACCATCTCCAACAAACAAAATGAAATCCTTAAATCACTGAAGTTGGCTAAGTGGGCTCTTAATTTCCTACGTGTTCCATTTTAAAAGGAAAGCCTCAGCATGCCATTTTATTAAGAATTTCAGTTGATTTGACTTGAGTGGACATTTTTCTTCTGAATGAGGACTTTGGCAATGGATGAGTCAGCATTTCGTGCAATTAATTGAAGGCCACTTAGCAGACAGTGGGGTGCAGAAAGACAATGTCTGGCGATCACTGTGCTAATCCAAACTCAAAATCCATTTTGGAGAGTCTTGTACCCGCGCTCTGAGTCAGCGGTCTATTGTCGCCCTCCCAGCACCTGCTTCCTAATGACACCATAATTAGATCAGGATAATTACTTTGATTTCTATTATTTCTGCTCAGAACACCTTAGAATCTTAGAGTCACAATGCCATCAGGGACCTTAGAGCTTGTCCCTTTCAACTTCCATATTCAGAGGAGGTGAGAGCAACCAGAGATTTTAAGTGATCTGCCCGATATCAGATCACACAGATGGCTATGCACATACATAAATTAACCATATTATTAAATGACTGAAATACCTCATCGGGTACCTGTATGCCGAGTGCGGAGAATCCCTGTGTGCTGTATTTTGGGAAAGAATGCCAGCATTTTTCAGTTCTCAGGCATGCTCTCTTTCTTGCACATACCTTCCAATTATTTGCTCAAATTTTTTGTGCCCTTGCTCTCCTTCTGACTCTGCTCTGACACCACTGTGCTGTTGCGGCCTCTGAAAACGCGTTTCTGTTTCATCCTTCACACCCTGAAGTCCCTGCCTTGTGCCTTCACCCTGATGGGGGCACAGGAGCTCGGGGTCATGTGACTAGTGAATGCCCATATTCCTAAAGCCGGCATCTGGAACTCTGTCATGCACTTCTTTGCCCTCTGTCTTGAAATCGGACCCATCTACTTGGCTTATCCCTAATCCATGCCCTGTGCTGACATCCATAAGACTGAATTTGCAGCCCTGCGGGCCCTGTCAGCTCCCCATCAGAGCCCACACGCCGAGGCAGCCATGTCAGTCGTTCTGTGCTCTTGCTGCGGCCACACCAGCGAGCTCTGTCGGCCCCTCTCCCAGGGCCAGCAGCCACTGCCCCATTGAAGGGGAAAGGCTGCAAAGCCTAGGGAGACAGGACGTAGCAGGTGCATCAGGAGGCTGTGCTGTCTCCTTCCTCCTCCTCAATAAAAGGTGCCTGATGTTGTCAAAACCCTCTCCCCGGGAGCAGGGCGGGCAGAGCAGGAATCCCAGGGGTGCCAACTTCCAGGAAGTGCGATATGAAGGCATCGAGGTGAACCTGCTGAGGAAGGCACGGGACTCAAGGGCTGGAAGCAGAGGCCAAGGGGCTCAGATTCACAGACAGCAGCACAATACTCAGATCATGAGGAAGGAGGCCCACGGCTGCTGGCGGCCCCACCACCCTGCACCCCGGCTGCCTGGGAGCCTCTGGGTGGGGCAGGAGACTGCGCCTCCGAGCAGGGACTGTGGATTCCTGAGTGCACAGCATTCTCCCTGTTGGCTCTGAGGCTTTATTTCAAAAGCAGCCTCCTTACTGTTTTCTCAGTCGGGGCCTCCCACGAGGCTGAGAAATATAATAATCTTTGCAAATATGTCAGTCACTTGGATGGAATTTTAACAGCCTGTTAGCAAAGGTGTAGATGAAGAGGGAAAGTCCCGTTGGTATTTTTAGAGCGGTCTTCCTCTGAGATTCTGCTCACCGGCCCGTAGAGTTCGCCTGCACCCCTCTTCTCAGCTTGCTCTGTTCTTCAGTAAAAATGTGGATAGAAGATTTCTTCCCCCCATGTGTGGCCCTACTGTTTAAATATGTTCGGGATCAAGGGTAAGTTTTTTGGACACATCCAAAAGGAGAATAAGAAATTTCAACTATAAGCTTAGATGCGTTAGGTAAGATTCTATCCCTTTTGGCAGAGACAAGGCTCACCTGACTGTTTTATTACAGGTAAAACCCTTTTGCAGGGGCCAAATATTGAAGTGGGGAAGGGTTGGCACTGGCCTGGAGTTTGCCTTATACAGGAAGCAGTCACACAATGCCTTCTGGGATGCTTTGCTTTTGGCCGCCAGTCAGAAATGGGAAGTGCAGCCAACGTGCGCCCTGAGCTCAAGGTCCTGCCCCAGAGTCTGTGCTCACGCTTACCATCTCAACCTTCTAGTTCACATCCAATTCGTCTTACTGGGACATTAATAGCCACCTTAGCCAGTAGGCAAACACAATGTGGTATTATTTAGAACTTGATTATTGAAAATATATTCATCTTTTGAATATTGAGCTTTTCATGGTTAGTAGGGCATGATGGATGACTGGCCTCCAGCTTGATGGTCTCTCCAGATGGACTGGCTGAAAGCCATCTATATGTGTTGAGGTAGGAGAAGTGGAGATGTGGGGACTTTATGGAAAAGAGGTCGGCTGATGATAATTTTAACAAATTCAACCAGATTTTCAACACTAAGTTAAACTTGCTCCAGGATGATTCAAGAGGCTTTGTGAGGCAGCAAGACAAATTAGAGACAGGGACACCATGGGCTGGAGGGGCCGGGGTGTGGCAGTGCATCTGTGGGCATCGGGGGGGGCGGCTAACTCCAGGAAGTGCAACAGTAACCCTGGCAAGGAGCAGGGGAATGAGGCCAACAGCTTCCTAGGGATGCTCAGCCACCCGTGAGCTCTTGTGCAAGTGATGTAAACATAATGTGTTCTATTATAACAGTGTATAATCACATACACTATAGATGTGACGCATACGTACCATAGATGTAAAACACATCTACTGTAACAAACATACTACAGTATAACACACTGTATATTATATATAATATATGTCATTTATTATTTTTTAATAGTCTTTTTTTTTAGATTTTATTTATTTATTTATTTATTTATTTGAGAGAGAGAAAGAGCACAAGCAAGGGAGAGGGGTGGAGGGAGAGGGAGAAGCAGACTCCCCACCAAGCAGGAGCCTGATGTGGGCCTTGATCCCAGGACCCCAAGATCATGACCTGAGCCGAAGGCAGACGCTTAACTGACTGAGCCACCCAGGCGCCCTATAATGTATGTTATAATGTAGCATATAAAATATAAGCTATATTATGATATACAGCATATATTATAGTAGATACACATCTTATATAAAATATATAATACATATATCTCTCATAAATTATTATATAATACATCACACATATTATGTTAAAATATATAATGTGTATGTATTATAATGATAAAATAAAATATAATACATAACTTATGTAATATGACATAATAATGCATATACTATATAGTAATATATGATAATATATAATATACTTTATATGTATTATACAATATGTTATATAATAATTATATTTATGATCAATTATATTAGTAGAACATTATCTTTGCAATTAATTATAATTCTATTTTAATTATAGATATTACCTATGTCTGAATATATTGCAAAAATTCCCCAAGAGGAAGTAGATTGAAGTTGAGTGATGAGGTATTTTTCAGGAGAAAATAACAACGCATGTGTGTTTTCGTGCCGTTCGGGTCATTTCTTTTAAACTACCACCATCAGCAGTTTCGAGATCCCGAGTGCCAGTGGGGGGGTCACATGGCTGCTCAGGGCTTGTGGGTGCTCCATTAGCCTGTTTTCCACCATACGGGCTCTCCGCTCCCTGCTGGCGGCATGTCATCTTTCATTAGAGGGAGAAATTACACATATTGTATAAACAATGAACGTGCTGCTTTGGCCCATCCATTTGTAAGAAAAACATGTGGGGTTTTATGGAAATGAGTTACAGCTCCGCTTTCCTGGCACCATCACGGATGCCTTCAGTGCAAACACCAGCTTTGTGCATCTCTGCGTCCTGAAAAGACAATGTGTACCCCTCACTGAGGGGCTTCCATTCGTCTTTGAAAGATGTGTCAGTTAAATCGTTTTTGCCAAAGTGTGCTGCACGCAGAGAAATGTTGATTTTGGTAGTAGTCTAGCAGCCACTCACCGATCATTTGTAGGACGAAAAGAGAGAGCTTTCATTCCTCAGTATTGCTGCAAATGAAACCCTCTCTATCCAACACCAACTTCACCCTTGACGACACCTAATGAAATAGAAACGTCCCATCACCCTATCACAGTGGGTCCGTACAGCGGTACTGTTTCGGGGGCTTCAAAGCCCTCAAAGGGCTTTGCAGCTTGCTTGCTGGATGACCTTGGGCAAACTGCTCTTTGAAGCTCACAAGGTCCTGATAATGATGGAATGAGGTAATGTATGTAACAGTGCTTTTCAAACCTAAAGAAGAATGAACTAGTATTCTTTGCTGTCATGTTAGTGCGATGTCTAGGAGAGTGCTTGCTATCTTTTGAGCTGGACGCCTGGGCATTGAGTAGTTCACATTGTACAAGATCTCTGTGCATCAAAATACAAAGTTATCAACTTTAATTATGTTGATATGGGGTACTAAAAATATACATATACCATCTTACAAACTCAGGATTATTACTGAGTAGTTTTTTTTTTTTAAAGAGAAGTATAGTTTTCTTCTTGTTCTTTCTTTTTTATATTGTACTTTAGAAAAAAATCCAAGTAAAAATATTCCACAGTATCACTTTGAAGAAGGAAATAGTGCAGTCAGTAAATAACTTCATGAAATTTTGTTTTCATTGAAAATTGAGCACTTGAGGCAGACTTTACACAAAGAAGAGCCTACTAAAAATTGCTTCTTAGCCCCACAGATTCTTTGCTGATTTTACCATATAGAAGAACTGATCATGCATTTGCTCAACAAATATTTATTGAGCTTCTACTATGTTCTTTGCTGAACTGACTGGGCACTGAACACTGGTCTTTGAAGGCTTGTTCATGTCATGATTTGGATGTCAGAGGAGAAGGCTCTCCCCCTGCTCACTGAGCCTTGAAGTCCCCCCACATTAGCAACAGTAATGTCAGGAATGTGCCTGCGAGAAGTAATCTGAAGGACCCGTGACTCAGTGCCGTATATTTGCGAGATAAGCTTGTCAGAGAGGAAATACTTCCTTCTACCCTCTCAGAATCTGTGGTGGAAGAGCTACACTACCATGAGGAGTCTTCAGAAGGAAAATGAAGATCTGACAGAGCCATTAGGCCCCAAAGCTGACATGCCTTTTACACAAAGAATGGTAGATTCTGGGGATGTCACAAGAGAAAGGGGCTGAGGCCGGGGCAGTCAACTGTGAGACAGTAAGGGGGAGATCTTAAGGGAGCTCATGGGAGATCAGGGTCATTTTAGCAGGTGTGTTTACACAGTTTCATTTTGGCATCGATAACAACGTGCTGCTCTTCCTGGGGCAGGGAGGGGCTTTCTCGAGGAAAATTGGATGACCTGCTTTTGGGTAGAAAAAGGGAGGTCAGCCAGCCTGCCCCGCACCTGCTGATTCTCGAGTGCCTTCAACTCAAAGGAATCCATATACTAACATGGTATATTTTGGGGTGGCACGTGCTGAACCCCTTCAAGCTTTAGAAACTCGTGCATCATTAATAGTCGTAAGGGAGCAGTAAGAACTGAGACCGTCTCGCATAACTTACTGAGATTGCTAGGCAGCAGTGAGAGGTCTCTGGGACACGGCCTCACTTGCTGGTCTCTGATGGTCAGGAACAGAGCACAGTTGCTCCTCGATGTCTGGTGTTTGTGAGAAAGTCAAGAGTGTTGGTGAAATCCGCAGGCCAGTACATCAGGCTTCTGGGATTTATGGCCCCAAAACAGACCTACATCCAGATTCTTGTAGGAAAGCCTGCTGACTATTTATGGGAAAGCCCACACTGAATCTTGCAAGCCTCGGAGTTTTAGATAACGAGTTATTTATTTAAAGTTGTATCCCCAAGTCTGTACTCCAATCTGCACCACAAATATTTGGCCAGACAATGAAATACTAAGCTTACGTTGCATCTCGATACCCTGGAAACCTCATTTATTTTAGCTGATTCATTCCTCTTGTCAGGGCAATGGTGCCGTAGAGAGAGCCCTTCTTAAAAGGAAAATAGAAATTGTGAATTTAATTTTAATTTTTTCATAACTTTAAGTCCACTTTCTTCTGGTAAGAAGGAATGTGTTATCCAAAGCCATAAAGATTAAAGTAATTCTTCATGTATTCTAGGTACAAAATACTCCTGTCTTCGTGTTCAAGCAAATGATATTAGGTACACGGAGATCCTGTGTCAGGCTTTCATTCCAAGCAATGAGCTATACGGTTATTTATTTCAGTTCTTTGCCTTTTTGCTACGTGCTTCTATGTTTAAATCATAATCTCTGCCAGTAGGTAAGGGGAGGTAAGAAAAAATAAGCAGTAAACTTTGCAACTTAACCATTTGATTTTTCTGGACTTAGTGGGAATGAATAACATATACCTCGTACTTCCTAATTTGAAGGAAAACTCTCTGATCTAATCTTAGTAGGCAGTGGGCATGGCATCCTGAGATAAGTATAGAAGAAAGAAGAATATTAAAATCAGTGAAAGTAAATTATTCTTAGTTGTTTTAAAAAGGACACCATTTACACTGATTTCCAGTTTTGTGATAATGTGAAGACAGAGTTTCCTCTATCAGGTGTTAATCTCTTCAGAAAAACTTAAAAAGAGATTCAGCCTTGCAGTTCTAAGTGTGAATCCTTACCTCAATATTTATTTTGTCTTTTATTTTCTTTACCCCATGTTAATTAAAACACCCACAGTGTAACATGTCAGATGTGAATATGTCAGAAGTTGATCTACCACTTCTTTGACTTCCTTTAATTTCTACATGAAGAGAAACGCCTACTTATAATTTCCTCGTATAGTCAGGGTAAAATCACTATTCTGTCCTGAGCACTCTCATACTTGGAGATTGACGTGTGAAATCGGACCCTTCCTTCACCCAGACGCAAGATGTGTCCCAAAGAGGGTTTTCAGGAGGCCAGTGAATCAAGTTGGAGAAGTTCAAGTGTGTTGGGAATGACTACCAGCTTGAGGTCAAAATACCACCATAGGTTTTCCCTTGAAGACTATAGGTAAATTGTTAAAATCCAGGGACACTGTTAAAATTGTGCTGCATGTGACTTCCTACTAGGAAACTGGATAATCTAATTAAGCCAGGATCCAAGGGAGGTTCTATGCTTGGTGGTTCCTGTTTTGAATTGGATACTTAGTCTTAGGGAATCATATTATCAAACTTTTAGAAATCTGAACCACATACTTGGAGAATCTTATTTATCTGTTGCTTAAAAGGGTTTCAAGTCCATGAAATGTTAAAATCATGACAAGGAGAAGAGGTAGTTCCAACAAATGCAGCTGGGGGCAGCTGAGCACGTCAGGGTCCAAATGTACATTATGAAGGGCACCAGTGGTCTAAATAAGGACAAAAAGGAGACCTGTGCAGGGATAAATATCACCTGAATGTTTTATGTCCTTCGTGATGTCTATTCTCACATGATGCAGTACAACTTACAGGGATGGAGGCTGTCAAACTGACACATTTTCATAAATCGAATTATTGTTTCTATATCTGTCTTGAAATAGAGTATTAATGGTAGTAGTAGTCTCAGGCCAGGAATGAGCAGAAGGGCTTGCATATGCCTTGCACCCGATACAGAGTCAGGCAGGAAGGGGCAGAAGTGCTGGGCCAGCATTGGGGACATTTTGATGCCAGGAGAGACCCTCTGCTAGTTGCCACTACTGCGGTCTGTTGGTTGGATTTTCACGGGACTAGCTCGAGTCATGGTTGCCAATATCTTTGGCTCCTTTCTATTTTTATTAGGAGTCCTGAAAAGACTTCTCAGTTTAAATTTGGGGAGAAGGCAACCTACGGAATGGGGGAAGATATTTGCAAATGACATGTCAGATAAAGGATTGGTATCAAAAATATATAATGAAAGTACACAACTCAACACCTAAAAAATGAAAAAGCCAATTAACAAATAGGCAGAAGACATGAACAGACATTTCTCCAAAGGCGACATCCAGATGGTCAACAGACACATGAAAAGATGCTCAACATCACTGATCATCAGGGAAATGCAAATCAAAACTACAGTGAGATATCACCTCACACCTGTCAGAAAGGCTAAAATTAACAACACAGGAAACATCAGGTCTTCGCGAGGATGTGGAGAAAGGGGAACCCTCTTGCACTGTTGGTGGAAATGCAAACTGGTGCAGCCACTCTGGAAAACAGTATGGAGGTTCCTCAAGAAGTTAAAAATAGAACTACCCTACGACCCAGCAATTACACAAAGAATACAAAAACACCAATTCAAAGGGATCCATGCACCCCTATGTTTATAGCAGCATTATCTACAATAGTCAAAATATGGAAGAAGCCCAAGTGCCCATCGACTGATGAATGGGTAAAGAAGATGTGGTCCAGCTACACAATGGAATATTATTTAGTCATAAAAAAAGAATGAGATCTTGCCATTTGCAATGACGTGGATGGAGCTAGAGAGTATAATGTTAAGGGAAATAAGTCATTCAGAGAAAGACAAATAGCATATGATTTCACTTATATATGGAATTTGAGAAACAAAACAAAAAAAGAAAAAAAAGACAAACCAAGAAACAGACTCTTCACTCTAGGGAACACACTGCTGGTGGGAATGGGGGATGGGGGAAATCAGTGATGGGGATGAAGGAGTGCACTTGTCGTGATGAGCATGCTATTGTACACCTGAAACTAATATTACACTGAATGTTAACTAACTGGAATTTACATAAAAACTTAAAAAAAAAAAAACCTGGAGATGAAAAAGCACAGGATGCTCTGATTGGGACACAGCCCCAGCCACCCTGGGGTGGACAGCTGCTGCATGAAGGGCTGACCTCCTAACCAGATGCTTGGACCAGAGGACTGCTTGGAAAGAAGCTGGAGCAGGGGTTATGCAGTCTGGTGCTGGCTGCCAGGAAGTTGTGGGGCCCTTGCTCCCCCTCTGTCTCTGCAGGACATCCCTGGCCCCGTCCCCGCCTTGGCGTGCGCTCTGTGACTGGCACGCTCATCGCTCCCACGTCTTCCCCGCCCCGGCCATCCTAAGCGATGCGGAGCGGTCACTGGGTGCCCCCACTTTGCTACCCGTCTACGTGCATTGATTCCTTTCAGTTTCTACAACAATCCTGCTGCGAGGGTGCAGTGTCTATGCCCGTTTCATCGCTAAGGAATGGAGGCGCAACGAGGGGATGTAGCCTGCCCAGAGCGGCAGTGCTAGGAGTGTCGGTGCCTGAGAGCCACCCCGAGGGGCCCCGAGGGGCCCCGAGCCCACCTGTACCTAGAGCAGTGCCATGCACACTGCCGGACCACCCACCCCGGGTCCCGAGCAAGACCCCCACCTTCCTCAGTGCCACCGATGCCAACCCAGAAACCATCACTCAGAGGTGACGCTTCTGCTGAGTCTGTCTCCTGCTTGGACTCTGGTGAGGAGAAACATCCAGAACACATGTTTGGAAAAACCAAACCAAACACAGCAAAACTCTGAGTCACGGAATCAAAATTGAAACTTAGGCAAGAACTTAGAAATCCATCCCTGCTTTTACAGAGGAGGTTACGGCTGCTGGAGAGCAACAGAGCTCCGCACAGAACTGTGCCGGGCTCCGGTGGGGCCGGGGCAGGCTCCGCGCCCTAGGGCCCCTGGCTCTGCGCGCAGACAACGTCTGTGCTCTGGCAGGAAGCTTCACACAGCCAGGCAGGCCTGCGGGGCAGGGGGCAGTCACGCCAGGTGCCGTCTGCCAGAATCACAGAGATGGACGGCAGGTGGATGCAGGAGAAAGTCGGAGACAGGAGCACTGCGTTAAGGAGCTGGTGGGAGGTGGGAGGTTATGCAGCCTCCCCAAGAACGTGAGTAGCCCAGGGGGCTGATCCCAAATCTGAGGACCAGGCCAACTCTGTCCCTAGATGTGCATGGAGTAGGGGAGGAGAATAATTTCCCCTCTGCTCTTCAAATCCATGGCTGAGCCCCGCCTGTAATAGAGCATAGATCATCAAGACAAACACAAACAGAAACGTATGAACTCGCATACACACGGGAGATACCTGGAAAAATGGGCGGCTTAGATGTAGGCCTAAACACCATCCTGATGGGGAAGGAAGCTGCTGGAGACATCTCAGGGCAGAGTGACGGGTTAGGGGAGATGGCTGGGCCCTTAGAGGAACAGATGGGTGGGGTGACAGTTTGTGACATTCTGCGTGTCACCTTCTCATCTCCTCTTCCTGGGTCCCGGGGAGGGGACTCAGGACATTGAGGTCCTTTTGGAGGATCTGTCTTCAGGCAGTTGAGGGGAGTTCAGAGAAAGCCTCCCCCTGCCCCTGCTGTCTCTCAAGTGCCTTCCATTCAAATAAGCAACATGCCACGGCTGCACATTTTGGGGTGGTGTGTCCTGGGCAGCTATGTGCACATTCTGGAGTAGCAATGTCATCGGGGACAATTCTCCTCCTTTACTTTGGGAACTCCGTCCTCACCTTGCTCATGAGAAGCGCCCTGTGGGGCAGAGTCTGAAGGCCCCGATGCTGGCCCACCACAGGGTGATGGAGTGCCCGGTGCTGGGGAGACTGGGGGCCACAGAGCCTGCTTCTCTACCATCATGTATCAGTAGAGCTGTCCTGAGGTGATGGCCTGGCCCGTCCTTGCCCCTTCCCATCCCTCCCTTGGCCTTGTACCCCCTACTTCAAGGCTAGAGCCCTTTTTAACCACTTTGCTCATCAGAAAAACAAAGAGACACACAGACACATTTTGGTCTGGCCCTCCATATCATCAGCATGGCTCGCCACTTTCCATTCGGACCCTCCTTTACTCAAAATCTGTCTTCAGTGAGTTGTCACATTGTTTTGAGAAAACAGTACCTTGTAAACCATTTGGCTGATGTTCTTTAAAGCATGCTCTTTCAGACTGCAGAGTTTCATGTGCCTTCCCAACCTTGACCAACTCACCCCCCAACACACACAGGCACACCCAGAGTCGGGGGAGTGTGCCCGACAGAGAGGCAAGAAGCCTGATTGTTAGGTTGCAGACACATCATTTACAATTCCGAGTCTCTGTATGAGTGAAATCAGTTGGCTTAATGGGCTCAACATCGCTTTAACTCAGAACTTCCATCCTGTGCTTTCTTTTCTCTAGATTCTCATACTTTCCTTAAAATGGGGATTCTAGTTTGCCACCCCAGAGCCCCCCAACGCTCAGCACATGCCAGCCCCCAGACCCCTGGGGCACCTCCCCTGGAGCCCACTGCTCTTCTCTAGCCCAGTCATAAACCCCCACCCTGCCAGGTCCAGCGCAGCCTCACACCTTGGGGGAACCCCTCAGGAGAGCATTTGACTCATTCCTGCGTTCCTAGGGCAAGGAACAAGCCCCCAAGAAAACAGAGAGGAAACAGACACTGTCTAAAGAAAATGAACTCAAATCTTGACTTGTGATTACTTTTCTCCCTAACTTATTCATCCTTCTCCAGTTTTTGCCTTTAAATAATTTGGAGGTGCTTACGGACAAGACGCTGGTTATTGGTCCCAGGTGAACAGAGAACAGGTGAGGTCAGGGTGGGTGAAAGGGCAAGATGATGACATCTAAGTGGCAGGATCGCTTAACAACTCACGGGCAAAGCCAGGACGGGGTGTCTGAAGAGAGTAGTGGTGATCTCGGGTTCCACTTGAGAGAAGGAATGGTGGAAGTTATCGACGGGCTCGGTTTCAGTATGCCTTCCACATCTTCGTTGCTCACACAGTCAGGTTCCCTCACTCACACACGCTCATCCCCATGCCCCCACGCTCACTCACACATACACACACACGCTCGCTCACACTCACACAAGCGCTCACACACTCATTCTCACACACACCGTCCCAATGCTCACTCACATGCACACACCGATACACACTCACACACTCATTCTCACACACCACCCCAGTGCTCACTCACATGCACACTCATGCACATGCACACATGACACACTCACACCCTCATTCTCACACACACCACCCCCACTCACACATACACACTTATGCACACAGACACACTCACACACACTCACACACTCACTCTCACACACGCCACCCCCACTCACACATACACACTCGTGCACACACACTCACACACGCTTATCCTCACACCCATATCACCCGCACGCTCACTCAGGAATACATAACTCATGCACACACACACTCACACACACACATACACACTCATCCTTTTGCCTCACTTCCAGGATTTGGAAAATTTTTCTCCACATGGTTCTGTGTAGAGCTGCAATTATACATATTTATTGGGTACCTACCATGCATCAGACAGTCCCCTAAAGGGTGTAGTATGACCCACTCCCCTTATAAAACACTTCTGAAATTTCTGCCTTTATGCGTTTGCTAGTTTTAGTGAATAGCAGTTTGTTGCTGATAATCCTAATGCTGCCCCTGGAAATGGTGTGTTATTTTCAGAGATTCATATCCTCCATGTGGGTTTGGAAACATCTGTTCAGACCAGAACATATCAGTTGAAGCTATATTTTGCTCCTCTCCATAGGAGCCCAGGTGGTTACATCTAGATGCCATATACTATAAGTTTCAACTGTCTGCTATAAATTTTTATTTTAGTTTGCATGTCTGGTGAAACCAATTATTTAAGACAATAAGAACTCTTACGACATTTCTAAAGTCCTAAAAGTTAAAATCTCTAAGTGTGTGTGCATATGGGTGTTTCTGCTAAGATGCTCTATGTTTCTTTTAGAAAATGTGTATAATCCATGTTATTAAAAAAAGATTAAACATTTACTCAGTGGATTTTAAAAATCTAAACAAAATGAACTTCAGTGGAGACATAGTGTCATGAAAGAAAATCACGGAAATTATGATGAAATTACTAGTTAATTCAACAAAGTAATACATATTTCATCATAGAAACATAAAACATGTTTCTCATTGATCACTATGTTGAGAAAAACGACAAAGCTATTCAAATGAGTAAAAAAAAGTCCATTTTCAGGTAATTTTGCTTCAGAAAGTATGTTTCATGATGCTTCAGAACAGTGATCTTCAAATGTTTTCACTATTATAACATACTATATTAGTATATGAATATACTATATTTTGCAAACTGCAAGCTCTCAATCATTATTAAACAGATACAAAGTTTTTCTTCGTAAGTGGAATAGTTGCAAGCAATGGGAATTTCAGCACACTATCTATTATGGACAGACGGAAATGAAACTAAGGAATTGTTCTTTTAAATGTGGTCGGTGGACTTTTACTGACAACGTCATTTGGTGCTGACAAAAGGACATACACAATTCCAAACAAGCAGTTCAGCTGTGGGAATTCTTCCTGTTTCTCTTTGAACTGTATTCCAGCTGTATCCTTCTACAAATTTTATCTTAATGTAATATTTTTTCTTGAACATCTTTATCAATCGTTTCATAATTCCTTCTGTGAAGAAAACATATACATTAGAAATGAAGTATTTTATTTCTGCCCACACAGCTCTAAATGTTACATTTTTCTTTTTTCTTTTTTTTTTTTAAAGATTTTATTTATTTATTTGACAAAGAGAGATAGCGAGAGCAGGAACACAAGCAGGGGGAGTGGGAGAGGGAGAAGCAGGCTTCCCGCTGAGCAGGGAGCCCGATGCGGGGCTCGATCCCAGGACTCCGGGGTCATGACCTGAGCCAAAGGCAGACACTCAAGGACTGAGCCACCCAGGCGCCCCAAATGTTACATTTTTCTATACTGAGTTATAATTAATATTTGTATAAGATTGATCAAAATAACAAATATATTGTACAACTCTATATTCAGAAAATCAAAAATAGAATTTAATTAGAAATGTGTGGCCTAATGAAATCGATGGGCATATTTTTTATGAGTTTATGTGTCCATGGGTAATTACTACTTAATTGACAGAATGGGATAAGTGTAGCATTAAATCTATTTATAAGGCTTTTTTTTTTTTTTTTTTTCAGTTGATGTAGGCCCTGAGAAGAGCTGGAGTGTCACAGAATTTCACTGAAGTATTTAAAACTTTTTCTGAATTATGTGAAACATACCAGTAATCTGTTGCAAAAAAATGTAATCCATCAGCTCACAGATCAATTACGTTCTCTTTGAAAACAAATGATCAGACACAATGTGACTTAAAGAGGATGTGTTATCTTCCCATTGGTGTCCTCTGTGAGTGTCTGTTACTGCTCCTTGCTGCGTTACTTGCTTTGTGATGTTGTGGAATGCCTATCTGCCTGACTTCCTCTGGGATGCTGTCCAGCCTGCAGGGATGGGATCATCGCCTCGGCCACCCTCCCCCCACCCTCTCCTCTTCCCTCTGTCCTCCCCCTCTCACACTTAGCTTCATGTGATATTCCTCTAAAATTCTTCCACTCCTGAGGCATTTGATCAAGTGTTGATGATCTTAAGCATTCAGCAAGTTAACAAAACCACGGAAGAGAATTACTTGCATGTTACAAAAAAAGTCTTTTTAGAAAAACGTGCATTAGTTCTTGTTGATAATTTCCAACTGTGCTGTTAACAGTGTGTGATATTCACTTTTAGAATATTTTATTGTATCTACTACTTAATGTGCAAATCAATTTGTTGGCCTATATCAAAGCAGAGATTCTTGTTACACTCGCAGTATGGAAAGCCCTTTAATTATGATTACAAGCCCTGCCAGGGGAATCAATCATCCAGTTAAGTTCCATAGAAAGATCCATAAAAAGCATTTTATCTAAATACATGAATCAGAGACTAAAACTGACCTACACATGAAAGTCTGTCGGTGCCCCTGGTAATGTCACCTGGCGTTCTTCCCTCTGGACCCCAGTGGGTTTGGACAGGAAGTGGCATGCCAAAGCTCTCCAGGTTAGGAGGATTTGCAAGATAAGGCTTAGCTCTGCAGGGACTAAAAAAAGCTTCCCAAATCTTCCCCTCCTTTTCTCAGGGAATCTCCATACCCCCAACCATAACCACTCGGTAAGTATTTTTTCTCTCATTTTGGCAGATCTTCCTTCTTGAGTTGTGTATTACCTTTGAAATGAATGAGTCATCATTTGGGTTTCTCCTTATTTAAAGGGATATGAACCTTAATAATTTTGTCTTTATTAATTTTTTAATAGGGGTTTAAATAATGTTATCTATTTGGGAGAATCATAATCACATCTTTTAAAAGCCATCGAAGAGTAAAGTAAAAAAAGAGAAAATTAAAATAACTCCATTTCCCCCATCCCTCTTTTTCCTTTACTCTTGAAAGCAAGACTCTTGAAAGTGATACAGTGACCACTGCCAAGGGTCACCCAGCACAATGGTCCCATGTTGTAGGGTCTGAAACATACATTTTGGGGGACCTTCTTTAAAAATTAAAAAATAAGTAGAAAATTAATAATAAAGTAATGTTTTTAATCAGGAGAAAACAAATGAAATTGCAATTTTTATAAAAGCATTCAAATACAACAAATGTTATAAAATTCAGAAAATTAACATAATTGTCTTTTTAAAAAATATTTTATTTATTTATTAGAGAGAGAGAGAGAGAACACATGTGCATGAGTAAGGGGAGAGGCAGAGGGGGAGAGAGAGAGAGAGAGAGAAAATCCCAAGCAGATTCCATGCTCAACAGGGAGCCTGACCTGAGGCTCCATCTCATGACCCTGAGATCATGACCTGAGCAGAAATCAAGAGTCTGACACTCAACCGACTGAGCCACCAGGCACCCCTAACATAATTGTCTTTTTATTTATTTATTTAAATTAAATTAATTGACATAATGTATTATTAGATTCAGAGGTAGAGTTTAATGATTCATCAGTTGCATATAACATCCAGCGCTAATAATAATGCATATAACATCACGTGCTCTCCTTCATGCCCATCACCCAGTTACCCCATCCCCCCACCCACCTCCCCTCCAGTAACCCTCAGTTTGTTTCCTATGATTAAGAATTTTTTATGGTTTATCTCCCTCTCTGATTTCATCTTGTTTTATTTTTTCCTCCCTTCCCCTATGATCCTCTGTTTTGTGTCTTAAATTCCACATATGAGTGAGATCGTATGATAATTGTCTTTCTCTGATTGACTTATTTCGCTTAGCATAATACCCTCTAGTTCCATCCATGTCATTGCAAATGGCAAGATTTCTTTTTTTGATGGCTGAGTAGTATTCCATTGTGTGTGTGTGTGTGTGTGTGTGTGTGTGTGTGTATCACATTATCTTTTAATTAGCTGTCTAATATAACTCTGAAACCCTTAAAAATTATTGGTAGCATACATAATTCAGGTGTAAAGATTTGTTCTGCCATTTTTATAGAACAGACAGACAAATTTAGTCTTTCCTCTAGAATGGTTAGCCGACTATTTTTTTAATTAATAGTTTAGAAAAATATCTTCCACTTTTACAACTCATTATTGGCAATGGTATATTCTGAAGACCTCTATCAAGTTTCTTTCTATGTAAACCCTAAGTTTGCAGGGCATTTCAAGATTTTTAAATTTTACTCATATTTAATGGAATTGATTGATGATACTCATTAACCAGCTTTTCAAAAATGTCCCATTTCTAGTGGCATAGTATGTGTTTCATGTTAACATAATCAATGCCAGGATTTTGTGTCAGATAAGCAAGAATTTTCAAACTTCTTGGCAATTGGTCTAGATGATGCACATCTCTTCATTGTTATTATCAGAAAATTCAAAAAGCCTTTTGTGGCTTCTGTTTGAGATTTATTTCTTACCCTTAATGAATTACTGCTTTTGGTGTCATCTGAAAAAAAGTTTATTACATTTTCTACTCAATATTGGAATAAGGGTTTTATTTTCAATACACATCTTTCTGTTTTGTTTCATATTCCATTATCTTTTGGACTATGCTTTGTGTTTTACTTAATATATTTGAAAATAATTGAAACATACCTATTGTATGTATATAAATGAGGAACTTGTAATTCCTTATTTCTTATTGAAATTGTAATTCCTATTCCTTATTGAAACTTCTAAAACATCCTATCACATTGCAGTTACAATGGCATATCCAAGCTTTATCAGTCTTTTAAATAAATTTATCATATCTCACTTGTGTTTGGGTTTCTCTTCAGAGTCTTCAAATATTTACCTTGGAGTCCTTAAAACATCATGGGACCCAATTTTCAAAGCTTGAACACTAGTGGTCCTGCCTTGTTGTTTCACTGGTATTATCTTAAGAAAAATTAAATTTTTCATGCATGTTTACATTTAGGATCATCTCAGCAAAATACTGACGAGGTCAACAACTTCAGAACTTATGGAGGCAGCTAGTTTTCCCAACAAGATCAAGAAAACGAGCTGGGCATATAGCAGAGGCACCAGCCCTTGCTATCACGAATGCCAGGGTATTTGTTGTGAAGATGGGGGTGGGGTGGGCAGGGGAGTAACCTTGCAGGGCATTCCTCTGTTGACCTAGTTAGCAATAACTTACTAGATTTGACAAAGAACCACACAGCTATACCCTAGAAAACCCAGATTAAAAGTACCTCTAGCTCAGGGGTGCCTGGGTGGCATGGTCAGTTGGGCATCGGACTCTTGGTTTTGGTTCAGGTTGTGATCTCAGGGTGATGAGATTGAGCCCCGTGTCAGGCTCCACGTTCAGTGCCGACTCTGCTTCAAATTTTCTCTCCCTCTGCCCCTCCCTGTTGTGCTCACTCTCTCTCTCTCTCTCAGATAAATAAATAAATCTTAAAAAAAAAAGAGTACCTCTATCTCAGTTTTCCTTTAGCTGAATCCCAAAAATGCCTTAAGCTTTATAGCTTTTTACCTCTGTTTCATAGTGTCCCCAGTTAAGACGTAGAGGCTGCCAAAGTCATACAGTTTATGAACAATGGCCTCAAAACTAATAAAAAAGTATAATCAGGCCGAAATTCAATGCTTTTAGCCCCAAATATCTTAGGGTTTTAAATTAATGATACCGTGTGTCTTAGTCTGCTCAGGCTGCCATAACAAAATACCACAGACTGGGTGGCTTACATGGAAATTTATTTCCTTATAGCTCTGGAGGCCCGAAGTCCAAGATCATGTTCTGGCCAGTTCAGCTCCTGGTGAGAGCTCTCACCCTGGCTTGTAGATGACCACTTCACACAACAGAGAGAGAACGGGCAGGCTCTCTGGTATCTCTTATGAGGACACTGATTGTGTTAGGTCAGGGCCCCTCTCTCATGACCTCATCTTCCTCCCTCCGAAGAGTTGAACCGGGGGCAGACCTTCACCATAGGAATATGGGGGAACACAATTTAGTCCAAGTACCAAGGATACCACAAATGTCTTTGAAGAAAGCGCTCTAAAAGTCAAATTAAAGACTTGCTGCTTTATGAAATTTGATTAAAATGCCAAGTGAATTCTTATCTTGATTAGAAAAAAAAATCTATCCTCTCGCATGGAAAATACACTCACCCACTCCATTCCTATCTCACTAGTGGTGGTAGCTGAGTTCAACTTCTTGGACTCTGAAGACCTGTGAGCAACACAGACCACGTCACCCAGATGTATAACGGTGTGGCAAGCACAAGATAACCAATGTGCACATTTCCCTTCACAACGGAGGCACACGGAAGTCACTGCCACATAGCAATCCTTGGTTCTCTTAGGACTCATGTGGGAACTTCCTTCATGAAGACTCCAGGTGTGTGAGTAATCCTCCTTGGCTTCTGACTCTGCCCTCTTGGCTCTTGGTTTTGCTCTGAATCATCCTTTTCCCATGAAATGTGGCCTATGCACTAAGCTAAGTAGTTTTCTTGGTTGTTTCTTGCCTGTGTAAGTTTGGGGTCCAAATGCCTCATTTCCTTTTGAACAGCTTCTCTCTTTCCTAGTCTAAGCTGGTGGCTTTTCTGCTACTGTAATTCTCTTGAAAAATTGTGTGTGTCTTCCATGTTTCTTGTTGAGACACATTTCATTTGATGAAAGCCACACCTAGAAATATTCTGAAGAGTAGTTCATGTTTACCTTGAGCTCCTGCTGGGACTTCTGAGGAAACACATCTTCAAGTTTCTTCAAAGTCTTACTGTTTCACCATGTGGTTCTTCAAGACCTCACTTTAGATCATTCTGAGTTGAAATCACACCTGGCCTCCAACTTAATGCCAGGTGTTCCTGACCGTGCTCTGGATTTATTCTTTGCCTGGGAGTCATGTCTTATTTTAGCATTGTTTACCCGCAGGACGCTAGGAAATTTCAATATTAACAAGTCCTTGCTCCTTTTTGCTTATCCTTACTTCCTTTAGCTGATCTCTCTTCTCACATTTCACTGTTTGTTGCAAAAAGCAGCCTGGTGTCACCCTGCCCCCCAAAAAACCTTGCCTGGAAATCTCCTTGGCTGATCACCAAGTGCACGAGGTATATTTTTATTTTTTGAATTACTGCAATCAACAATATTGCTAAACTTTCTGCCAACACACAAGGCTCCCTTTCCTCTTGTTTTCAAAAACATTTCCTCCACTGTACATTAAGCCTTTCCCTGTGGGCTTCTCACAGGCCAGTGGATGTCCACTGCCAGGGTCTTTGAGACTCTTGATTTTTTCGCCCATCTCAATATCTTTGAGCAATTGGTGGTGTGTTGCACCCGTCTCAATATCTTTGCAGCTTCTTCCCACTTCTGAGGGTGCCCTGTTTCTTTCTTTCTTTTTTTTTAAAGATTTTATTTATGTATTTGACAGAGAGAGACACAGCGAGAGAGGGAACACAAGCAGGGCGAGTGGGAGAGGGAGAAGCAGGCTTCCTGCAGAGCAGGGAGCCCAATGCGGGGCTCGATCCCAGGACCCTGGGACCATGACCTGAGCCAAAGGCAGACGCTTAACGACTGAGCCACCCAGGCGCCCCTGTTTCTACTGCCAAAATCCGCAATGGTAATCTATTGCTGCATAAAAAATTAACTCAAAACTTAGTGGTTAGAAGTTGCAGCACACATTTTCCTCTCAGTTTCCGAGGGCCAGTTTAGCTGGAGTTGCTCAGAGGTTGCTGCCAGGATACCAGTAGAGGCTGCCTCATCTGAATGTCTGACTGGGGATGAAGGATCAGTCTCCATAGTTGCTCATTCAAACAGATGACAGTGTTTCTGGTTGTTGGTTAGAGGCCTCAGCTGTTCCTCCCCACATGAAGCTCTCTACAGGCTGCTTGAGTATCTTTATGACATGGCAGCTATCTTCCCCCAAAGTGAGTCATCCAAGAGAGGATATCAGGGGAGTAACAGTATCATTACTACGTCACTTCAGAAGTCACCCACCATCACGTCTGCCACGTTCTATTCATTAGAAACAAGTCATAAGGTGTGGTCCACTTTTAAGGGAAGGGGAAATTAGACACCAAGGGACAAGTATGAAATAATTTGTGTGCATATTTTAAAACCACCACATAATAGCTAAACAGTCTGTGGAATTTAGGGGCCCACATAACAGCTAAGTCCATAGATAGAGCAACATTCAAGTACGTTTGAGCAGGAATCTAACTCCAAATCTTTGTGATTCTCTTGGCTCATCTTTGCCATATTGTTTTCCCTCATGGTGAAGAAATGGCTCCAAATTCCCCACAGTTGCATTTGTATCCCATGCGACTTCTCTCCTATAGGTCCCCGATGAGCCTGGAGAAACAGAACTTGCTCAGGAGATGGAATGATGCTCATCACCTCTGGTCAGGCTGCATATATACCACTCCTGAGGGGGAAATATATACTGTTTACTCTATTGTCATTTAGGGGTTCTTATGAGATCAAAACATAACCTGGGTATTAATTTTTAACCTTTAAAATGCAGGAAACCTGATTATAAGATCTAATTCCGTAAAGCTGGATGGCCTAGTATGCTATAAGTAGATTGTAAGGACAGAGGTTATTGACTCCTTGGTTCACTGCCTGACCTCCAGTAGATTCTGGATGAAGAGCTGTTGAAGCAATCAGTAAAGGAAAAAGCAGGCATGAGATGATAAACAACATTGTACGAGAACAGAAGCAACATCTCTTCTACAAGCTGTTGATTATTGACGGAGGTCAGCCTGTTGATAGCTATTGGCCAAGACACATTCACTACTACTCACTCCATTCTCACCGTCCATGCTGATTCTATTTGCCACCGTTCCTACCTCATCTCACCCTCCCTCCTCCACAAAGCCCCCCGTGCATCTTATCTTTCTGGAGCAACTTGTATTGGCACTTCCTTTTCTGCAATAGAAGGAAGTGATTGCATATGTTGGAACACACCACCAATTGCCAAGAACTTCTATTTCTGTCTCCCTTCATTCATCAGTAGGAAATATGAAAAGCTGCAGTACTCATCAGCATTTTCTGGACATCCACAAAAAAAATCAGTGTCAGTTGATGAGGTCATGTTGATTTACTTCTACTTCGTAGATAAATACTTGAAATATTTAAACTGATAGAAATACATTGCTTGAGAGTGTATCAGTGATTTTGAAATATCTAGGATCCTTTTCCCCATAAACAATATGTTTCTTTACTATCTTGATTTAAAACTACTGAGCCTTTGGTTTTAAAGAATACGAGGAAATATGGAAAGTTCAGAAAACACTAAAAAAAGAAAGCAACCAATTGTTCAGATGAGCAGGGAAGAAGAGACGAAAACTGAAATTTTCATCTGTTGATTATGAGTATGAAAGATTGATTGTAAACAGGGACATATTTGATTTCAGAAGCGAAACCCATCCCAGTGCTAGGAAATGACAATTAAATTCTATTTATAAGGATGAAAAACTAGCATATCACTTCCTAAGGTTTTTGTCTCTTTGAAAAACAGACAGAAGTTTCTATGTTATTCTGTAAATCGAGTTCAATCTTCTTTGCATCCTCTGAATTCTGATCAACCAGTTTGATCCCAATTTCCCCACATCACAGTATTTGTGGTGGGGGCAACTTGCTTCGAGAAACATCTCTCCCCCATGGAGCATGGGGTGCTTGTGTGAACAGTGTGTGCCCCACACTCCCCTCCCCTTGTCTCCGGCTCGCCTCTTCTGGTTGGCAGAACCTCACGGCTTCTCTTAGCTCTGCACATTCTGGCGGGAAGGTGAAGGAAGGTGAAGGAAGTCGGACTTCAGTGACTCAGCGAGTTCAGATGCTTACTCCTCTGCAGATGTATATCACACTGCCTGCCACTCATCAGACCAGAATAATGAAAACCCTCACCTTCTCAGGATAAATCAGTTGTGGGTGGGCACACACACTAGATAGGTTACCTCTGGGCGGCCATGGCCAACACCACAGGCTGGCCTGCTTCCACAACAGAAGTTTATTTCTCACCGTTCTGGAAACCGGGAGTCTGAGATCTAGGCATGGGCAGCTTTTGTTTCCCCTGGGGCCTCTCTCCTTGGCTTATAAATGGCCGTGTTCTTCCGTGTCCACACATGGTCTTCCTTCAGTGCATGTCTGTGTCCCAATCCCTTCTTCTTAAGGACAGATTGAATGGAGGCCCACCTGGTGACCTCATTCTAACTTAATGACCTCTTTAAAAACCCTATTTCCAAATACAGTCACATTCTGAGTTTCTGGGGTCAGGAGTTCAACAGATGAACTCAACCCATAACATCAGGGGTCTTTAAAACAAAGGTTCTTTGAAAAAGAAAGACAGGCTCTTGCCTGGGTGCCCCCACCCAGGGTACAGAATTTTAGGAAGGGTGAGGTGTGAACCAGTAGGCTGCAAGCAACATTTACTCATGAAGAAGTTCAGCAGCCCAAAGAGCCTACGGGAAAATATCACACCCTTGCTGGAACTCATGTCACCTTGGATAAAATATCTATTTCTCCCTTTTCCCACTTTGGAGATATGGAAGATATTACCCCAGCTTGTTCCTTTCTTCCAGATGTGAAGGTCCTCAAATTTTAAAAGTCTTTAACTTAGCCAATGATATAAAGTTTCTTTTTATATGAAGAGCAACGATGGCTTGTCCTTAATACTATATTTCGAAAGAAAAGAAAATTTACTACAGTGGACAGAAAACATTCTCACCCTCTTCCCATCCTTCCAGATCATTTGGGTGGGAAGCAGGCCAGGTGCTGGACCTTCAAGCTAGAGAGGAGATCCTGGCTCTGGCCAGGATGTCACAAATTACAATCCCTCCATGCAGACTCGTCTCAGGGTGTGGTTTTCTAGGATAGCATGTACTATCAGACACAATAGCTGATCTCCATTTTGTCTAGAAATTTGTTTCTTTCTTCTTCTCAGGAAATGCCAAAATGGTGGTATTCTAACAAATAGGAAGCGTTTCAAAAAGTACATCTACTTTCAATTCAGTAACTAGCAGGGCTGAAATAAAGACATGCAGCATTTATCTTTACAGTGTAGTAATTATGAGATAATACAAATGTGCATAAAGATCTAGCCGTGGGAATGCAAAGCCACTCATTTACACAGGCTGGGATCTGTTATGAGTGGGCAAGATGGAGGGTCCTCCAAGCACAGAAATGATCTCCAAACACCCCCCCTCCTGAACAAGTAGAAGAATCTGCTTCCATGATTCTGAATTTCCTCCTTCTGCATCCACAGTGGGTTCCATTGGAGCTACGCTCCCCTGTGAACCTCACCCACAGGATGGGAGGAGACCATGGGGCTTGGGCAGGTCAAGAGAGGCTGCACCCTTCTAAAGCCACAACTGCTGGTCCGCATGGGGAGGAGCACTGGGGACACAGAGAGGAGGGAATAGACAGGGATACAGGAGGGAGGACAGCGTTGTGAGTGGGCTGGATGTCCGATGTGGTTTGGGTGGCAGGTGGCCATACCGAATCAGCTCAGGAAAGTCCCAGAAGACTATTGTAGGGTATTTAGGGTTTTGAATTGGTGACTAAATTCTCAATACCATCATTTTCCTACATGTGGCAAATATCCTTTGTTTTTTAAAGCATACCCTTTTAAAAAGTAGCAATGAATTTAAACTTAAACTGACATGACAGATTTGAAATGCAGGTTTTCAAAATAATTTATAGATATTTTGCCTTAGAAAAGGACCATATGTAAGTCTTTCTGTTTAATGGATCATTCTATAATATCCAAATATCCAAATAAACAATATCCAAATAAATCATCTCAGAGGAAGATGAAAATTTAATCCAAACAAACTTTCTGCAGATTTTCATAGTGTATTTTAAAGTATTTACTTCTGGTTTTGAAGAAATAAATTTAAAAAAAAATTTGAAGAGTCTCACTAAGACATTTCAACTTGTTCCTCCAAACGCTTATGTAAGAGTTCACCACACTGAGAATTTAGAGGGAGAGATGCCAGATTAGAAGCCTCCAACATTTAAATGACCAAACAAGAACATCCAGGGTAACAGAATTACAAGCAAAACTACTTTCCTTTTTTATTTTTTGTCCTGGTCTCTACCTGTGTTTTCATTCCTCTGTTTAAATTAAGGGAGGTGTAGTTGTGGATAACTAATTGTCTCTTCATTCCTCCTGAGGCCCTAAAACAATGGTCTAGCATTTGGTTTATGAGAGTAACCTGCCATGTTCCCAGGACTTACCTGTTGGAAGCAGTGGCCTGGCATTTCTAGAAATGCTACCATTAGCTTGGGTCCTAAAAATTGTCTCAGCAGGTGAATACATTATAAGACCCCAAACTGCCCCAAATCTAAAAGGCCTCCACTCATAAAAAAAAATTATGATCATTTTCATCAGAAGGACATCATAGGTACATGAGTGAACAAGATTATGAGTACTTACTATCCTGCACTGTAAAAAGTAGCAAAAAAAAAGTTGTTTTTCATAGCTGGGAGAAAATTTTATTTTATTATTATTATTTTTAAAGATTTTATTTATTTATTCATGAGAGACAGAGAGAGAGAGAGAGGCAGAGGGAGAAGCAGGCTCCCAAGGAGCAGGGAGCCTGATGCGGGACTCGATCCCAGGACCCTGGGATCATGACCTGAGCCGAAGGCAGACGCTTAACCATCTGAGCCACCCAGGAGCCCCGGGAGAAAATTTTGAAAGGAAACCTTTACTGTGCTTATCTATAAGGAATATTTTGGATTCTGTGCTCCATGAAAATAAAAGAGTGTGTCTGTTTTGTCAGCAGTTGTAACCTGACTGGGGAGAGACTGGCTGGAGGACGGTAGTGCCTCTCAAAGGAAGGGGGTTGGAGGAGCCATAACGGACAGACCCGTGCTATGCACGGCCCCGGCAATCCACCCTTTAGGCAATAGGAGCCCCAGCAGGGTTGGCAGTTTGGGGAGTAAGCATCCAGAGGAGACACGAATTCACCGATGTGGTCTTTGTAGTTTTGTTGTTTAAGCCCACACACCATGCTATGGAAGTATATTTATTTAAAACTTGAATGGTAGGTGTCTGGATAATGAGGTTTCTTCTAGGGACCCTGTTAATTCCTTTAGGAAGTGTGTGGACGGTTTCCTATAAGAGCCTCTGCTTCCTTATGTCTTTAAGTGAAGCTGTCTAAGCTGATTCAAATACTCTAATTCATTGGTTCTGTGAAAAACACTGAGAAACACAATTTCCAAGCAAAAAAAGTTCCCTTTGCCATTGTGTAGATCACCAAGTCCTGGTATTTTCCCTCGAGTTTTTTTCTGGGTGTGTCTTTTCAGTAGAGTTTGTGACTGTCATCCTCAGATCTCACAACGGCCTCTGAGATGAGTGGCCAAACCCGTATTTCTCCCATTTCTTTCCCTTTCATCCTCCTTCAAAATCACTCCCACCTGTCTCTTCACTCATGCACTTTCCATAACTCTGAATATCCCAGTGCATCAAGTTCCATTCCCGACTGCCTCTTGCTGTCTTTTGGGTTCAACCCTGGCGCTTGGGAGATCAAGCCCCTTGTTCTAGGCCAGTGCTCCCCAGGTGCCCTTGTGCATTCAGAAACTCCCCTGATTTCGTCTAGGGTGGCCAAAGCTTGTAGTCCACTGTGTCTCTCCTCTTCTCGTCCAGGCGGGGTCTGGCCAGCCTGGACACCTACCCCAGACTGCCCAAGCACACCAGCTCTCGGGGGTGGGGAATATTCCTCCTCGGGTTCTTAGTCCAGAAACCCACTGCCGTGCAGCCCTGGATTATCTTCACTTCTCCAAGTATTCCAACAATATTGATCCCACTGCCCTCTTTGAATGATAAACTCTTGGAAGAAAAACACGGCGGTATTTTGTTTCTTCAGTATCACTCATACAAGTGAAAAACAAAATAGCAAAAGCAAAAATCAAACACACAAAAGAGGCGTTCCTCGAACACTTGGCTTGACGCTTAGAAGTGATAACCAGTCTGTCTAGTAGTCTCGGTAACCTGTAACATTTCAAATTCAACAACTGGAAGACCAAAAAAATGAAGGGGAAACCTTGTCAATTTTATAGCCTTGCTTAGGATTTTTGTTCAAGTGTCAGTAATAGGATATCACATCATAATACTATGGGATATAGGGATAGAGATAAGCTACCAGTTAGGCTGAGAGATAAGCTTTATCCCATCATATTATTTATTAAACAGCTATTAGTACCTCATACGGACAGCCCCGTGGCTTGTCATTCACAGAAGAGAGGCAAAAGTGTAATGTCCTCTTATTTTTACACGCCAGGATCTAATTATTAGAACAAAGGCATCTAACTCTATAGAAATCCTTAGTTTTATTTTATTTACTAGGGATTAGTAACATGTGAAGTGGTGTAGCAGAGTAGAATGAACTGAAATCCTGTTTCACAAGGAGGGGATGTCTTCTGCTCATGGCATCTTTGAGGGGGCTGGGCAAGAACTCTATGCTCATTACGCCTCCACCTATTTTCCACTGTTTCATGAAGTTTCACCAAAAAACAAAACAAAACAAAACAAAACCATTAGCGTGTTGTAGCAGTGAGGGACCCATGAGTTCAGGCTTGAAAGCTTCCACTTTGTGCATACTAAGTGGGTTTTCCTGAGTGGTCTGGATCAGAAAAGAGGAGAGAGGACCCGGGAAGAGGGCGTCTGTGAATGAGGAAAGATGGACCGTGTCCTTTAATTGGATCAGGTCTCCTTAGCAGCTCATTTGTCAGTTTGGTTAGATTTTATGCACTGGATCGGACTTCTCTCTCCAGAATCAGCTGAGCTGGCTAATGAGGAGAGCAGATGATGAACACAGTTGATAAGGGTCAGCAAATTTGGTTCTTCCGCTTCATTCATACTAATCCTCAGTTTGGTTGGGAGGACTTTGTTTTTGCCCTTACTTTGTGATGGAGAAAATCCATTATTATGGTCTTAATCCTTGTATGCTGGTTGTGTGTGGTTCATCTGGCTGCCTAGCTGACACGTGTGTGTGCCTAGGGGTATTCCTTATCTTTGGAAAGCGGAAAGGATTTTGTTTCGAGTCTTGTGTGAGCTGGATTTTTACTCACTACTTGCTTCTGTTTAATGACATGGGTGACAAGGAAAGCCTAACATGCGGTTGGTTACAAATAGCAACTCTGGCCTCATCACCAGTGGATATTTGTAAAAGCACCAAGTGAGCCACCATCAAAAGTCAAGGGGAGTGGTACCTCCTACGTAATTCAGAAACTCGCACCTTAGTTTTATGCGGCGAAGAGACCTCGTGGGGAACTTTATTACTGAGGTAGCATGTTGCCTTTGAACAGACTTTACAACGGTCCAGGTCTTGGCACGTTTGTATCCCCACGTAAGCATCAGGGTCATCCTCCGGGATAGGCTGTGGCTATCATCCCCACGTTAGATGAGGTCATTGAGATCAGGAGCTGCTAGTGACATAGTAATAGCTGATGCTTCCTGGGTCCTATGTTCCAGAACCCTGTGCTGCTCACGCATATGTATCATCTGCAGATTAGACCAGCCTGACACAGGATCTAGGAATATCTCAGTGTTAAAGGTGAAGAGGTGAGGCACAGAGAGGTTAAGCAACTTGCCCAGGGTCACACAGCTTATTCTTCAGAGTCTGATCTCAACTGCTCTGTTGAATTCTGTCTTGGCTGCTATTATCTCTGTCCCCGATGCTGAATTATGCTTGTCTCTCTAGGTATCTGCCACCCTTTACAGAGGTCAAGCTTCCTGAGAGAGATCACTTCTCTCATTCACATTTTAAAAGCTCCTGGGGACCACACGGCGTCCTGGCACAAGGCTGGAACCCAGTCCACGATTACTAGTTTACGCAAGAACACCGAGGTTGCTTAAGGCTTCTTGACTAAGAAGTATCAATGCTACAAACTGAAATCAGCCTTTCGACTTTTACTTCTTTTGAAATGTGGTTTCACAGTTTACCTTTTGTCTAAAATAGGTCAACTTGTTTTCTGAATGACATATCCCTTGTTGTCTCCATTCCAAGAATGAGTGCGGGTCAGATTGCTAGAATGTTCCAGCGTCCTTTGACCACATATGGCCTGCTTGCTCTGTAAGACTTCTGGCTGCGGGGTCACACGCGGCACGGCACCCTCTTCTCCCGCCTTTATCAGCTGCCCTCACTGCACCCCGACTTCCAACTCATATTCTGGAGCTTGTGAGCCCCAAAGAATTAGGACGTGACTGACCTCCTTTAAGAGTCGGTTAACGCTTTAAAACGTTTCTGAAATGCTGTAATGTTTCTTTTGCTTAATTGATTTAAAAATGTATTGGCAAGGATGGAAGTAAATCACAATCTCTTTAAGAACCAGAGGTCACTTCACATGGCATTTCAATCCCACTCCGTCTGGTTCTTTCCTGTCACTAATGTTCCCAATATTTCTGACAACAGTTAAAAGCACTGACGTCTAACCACGCGTTCGTGTCACTGAGAAACAGAGGAGTACCCAGCGTAAAAAATGGAGGCAGGATATAAATAGGACTTTCTCAAAGCAAGAATTCCAAAATGCCAGGAGACATGTGAGGCTTTCTTTCAGTTTAACTGAAACTAGTTTAACCGTTAGGTTTTACCAGCTTGTGTTTTTTTTTTTTCTTTTTAAATTCCCCAGCAAATTGCTCAAATGTCGACAATGCCCCATGCACAGAAACCGTAGCACACCATCCCCTCCCTCTTGAGACTTTCTTTCAATTATCCAGGGACCCTGAGGCTTACATGGTCCAAAGGGCATCTGTTCTGCTTCCAAATATCAGGCAGAGGGAGGAAGCAGAGTGATGACGGATGAGTCACTGTCATGCTCGGTCGACCAACATGTGCGTGGGGTTGGGGTTCCTTTCCTGGCCTGGGGGTTCCACCACTGTCCTGCCTTCGGGTCTGTAACCCTTTGAGTTTACAGCCATGGCCCAGGCCCTGGGGCTGGCTGCTGAAAGAGCGTCCCAGCTTCAGTCACACACTCTGCTGGCACCGGCCTCCCTGTGAGCCTGGCTCCATGTCGTAATCCATTCACCTCCCATGGCCTGTGCCCCGGCGAGTAGGCTCTCTTCTCTGCGCATGTTGGTCAGAGGTGGGTCCTCTGTCTTTGCCTCTTTCCGAAGGTTCTGTCTTCCTTATGCAAGCTGTTCTAAGCCTGCAGGGCTCTGCGTCCCACTGTATTTGGGAAGAAGAAGCCTTGGCCGGGGCACATGGAGACTGCTCAGGAGCCGTCACGTGGCTTGCACTCACCCACGTTATACAGAACCTGCTGACATACTCTCTGAATGTTGTCTCGCTGCACCTCTTATACTCGCAATCAAAACTGCATGGATGATCACAACAAAGAGATTGTTTTTTTGTCATCAAATTGGCAAAGAGTGAAAAACCATGGGGGGGTAGATGCGTTCATGCTTTACTTGTGGGAGTGTAAATCGTCACAACAGTTTTGGAGTGCAATTTGGCATCACAGATACAAAATCTTAGCAAGGCAGGCCATTAGATTGTTCAATTATACTTCCTGGAATTCATCCTACAGAAATAAAAGGTCAAGTCCACAAAAAGTGAAAAGCAAGGATGGTCATTACAGAAAAGGAATAAAAGGGGGAAATAAAAGCCATTAAGGCCTATCAGTAGGAGATTGATCAGATAAATCCTGTCATATCCATGCAGTGAGCTATTAGGCACCAATAAAAATGATCACCAGTCTAGATCTGTATTTACTGACATGTAATAACATCCATATGACAGTGTTACTTGATAAAAAGAGGTAATAAACCTTAGGTGATATATTCCATTTCTACAGGCAAAACTACACACACAAACATGAACGCGAGAGAAAGTGATGTTTGGGGAAGGCAAGAATCCAGTGGTGCAGTGAGAGAAGCTATTTCCAATGAGAAATTATTTGTGGTTCCACTTGTTTATGTCTTTCTTTATCGATTTTATATATATATATATATTTTTTTTTTTTAACCAAAGATTACTTTAACTTTTTATGTGGTTGCAATTCCTAAGCGTCAGGCTCCACAGGAAGTTTTATGGACATTTTTAATTGAATTCTCTTGAGCCCTCCTGAGGTAGATATCACTGCGATCCCACTCTTTAAATGAGGCAAGCTGACTCGGAGCAATTTCCCAAGTTCACAGATCTAGTGACCTCTGCAGCCAGACTTGATCTCTGGCCATCTTGCCTAACCACAGATGGTTCTTCACAATGAAAAAGGGATGATGAATATATATATATATGTATATATATATATATATATATGTATCTATAGATGAAAAATTACTTCCTAATCTCATCAGTATTGGACAGTACTTGACCTCTTTATTCATAAAATGTTGAAAACAAACACATGGAAAACGAAGCAAGGGATTGCTGTGTGTTTTCCTTTTGTTTTCGTCTCCTATTCAGTTAGGCAAGTACACAGTTAATTTCTGGTTATTAAAGACATCTTCAAGCTGAAGTCTTTCGTTACAACAATGATCAGCTGATTTCTCTATTTTCCTGCTCTACTGGAAGCACATTCACAGAAACTGTTCTTTCCAGATTTGCCCATGACCGCATTGGAAAGAAGGCCTGATACCCTTATGACAGAATGCAGTGGGTAGGCGTGTGGCAGAGCACCTTGGCTATGATCACATTTCAGTGGTTTCCCAGATCACATAGACTACGCATGGATGGATAGTGTTGATCAGCCACAAGACAACTCTACATCAGAACATTTACTATGAGAACCAGATATTTACAGCATTACCAAAAATACAGAGCCCTTTGGCAGGTGTAGGAAAAAAAAAATCAGTTTCCTGCCATTCATTAAATTTCCACCACTCTTGAAAGAAATACTGCACACGCGCACACACACAGATACCCACGAAACACTACCTCATCTTTCCTCCCAGGAACTGGAAGGCCCAAAGACTATTCCCATTTATGAACAGACTAGAACAGGTAACTTGTTAGTGATGGAGTGGGGTTTTAAAGCTATGCCTACCTATTGCCAACTCACCAGGGTGAGCCTCTGTCACGTAAAAAGCACAAAATGACCTGAAGACTCAGAGTTAAAGTGTGGGCAATGTGAACTAGATGTGCCCAGGAAGGAAGTGAAATATGAGTGTGTCAAAGCTGTGGAGGTGATTGCTGGAGAGATGAGAAAGTGCTAGGAGATCAGAAAAGTTAGAAGACCACATAAGGGGAGAGGTCACCTGGGGATCCCACCAGATGACCTTATTCATCCTCAGATGGCTCATGAAATTACTGGGACCTAACAAAGCCTGAGTAAGGCTTGCCCAGAGATTGGCCATTTGGAAAGCTCAAAGTTTTGTGCGGCAAAGAGCCCCAGATTTATATTTGCTTCATTCAAAATTGCAATATTTGAGTTTAATACAAACAGCAACCAAGTGCCAGATGCACACAGTGGTAGAAATCCTGAGCTTTCACTTCGTTTTCTGGAGGTAGGCTAGAAATCCTGAACAATCGTCCACTTCAGAACACACAGTGCTACACCAGTGCACACACAATTTTGTTGAACTGTCAGTAAGTAATTAAGGATCACTGATCCACTATCTGCAGTAAAAGTGGAAAGTCAGATAGAGACTGAGCACTAAAGTTGGCCTTCTCCTTGAAGGAATCTGTGATGACCACGTAGAGTCTGGGGAGAGGAAGTGCAAAGGACTGAATGCTAATGTCCTCCCAAATGCATAGGTGATACTTAACCCACAGGTGATGGTGTTAGGAAGTGGGGCCTCTGGAAGGTGGGGCCCTGTGATGGGATTACTGCTCTTATAAAAGATACCCCGAGGAGCTCCTTCACCCTTTCCACCAGGTGAGGACACAGGGAGAACACAGCATCTATAAGCCAGGAAAAGGGCCCCCACCAGAATGCCTTGATCTCGGACTTTCAGCCCCTAGAATTGTGAGAAATAAATGTCTGTTGTTTAAGTTCCCCAGTCTATGGTATTCTGTTACGGGCTAAGGCAGAGGACAAAGCCCACGGCCTACCAATGGGGGATCTAACAGGAGACTTCCCTTCAATATGAGAGTTAAAGAGAAATAAACCCATTTCACAGAAAAAAACATCAAGGAAAAACGTATGCCACAATATTGGCCCTAAGTGTAAGGAAACCTAAACAAAATGCTTCTGTAACCAGAACCTAGCCCTCACATCTGTTTGTAACACTATCTGAATCAGCTTCCAGCCAGATAGTGGGGCTGGAAAACCTTCAGCAATCATCAATCTTAAAGTAATATACTTGACAGAAGCAAACATAAATTATATTTAGAGAGATATACCTTCAGCATAAGCCTTAGGTAATTCTTACACAAGAAATTTTCAAAGAATAGGAGCTCATAGCTACCAGTCCCAAGTCCTCAAGGAAGGGAGGCACTGTAGGTGAGAGCCAGCAGAAAGACTACAGAGTCAAGCCTGCAAACTCACGAGATGTTGGAACTACCAGACACTACATCCAATGTAATCTGATCTATGGTATTATATGTGTCTATGTTAATTAATTATATTTAATATAGTCAAATATAGGAGGTGACAAAAAATGTAAGCAAATAATAAGAATCCTAAAAAATAGAAAAGCAAATGTGCGAGGAAAGAATAGAATTTCTAGAAATGAGAAATAAAAAACTAAAATTTTAAAAAAATTCAATTTAATTCCATTATAATTATGACTTACACAGCTGAAGAAGCAATTTGTGAATTGGAAAATAAATCTGATGCAAAAATACAAAATACAGTAATAGAAAAAAATGAAACAGAGCAAGGAAAACTCAAGGGGTCTGATGAGGAAGGTGTTCTAAAATTCATCTGCTCAGAATTCTAGAAGATAAGAGAGATTCTGAGGAGTTAACTTGTATGAATTTCCCAGATTTGTTGAAAGACACTAATCCTTGAGTCCAAAATTTCAATGTCAGGCAGAATAGGGTAAAAAACAATCCACATCTGGACTAATCAAAATGAAATTTCAAAGAAAGAGAAGTTACTGGAACTCTTAGCAAGAAAGACAGGTTACTTCCAAAGGAAGGATAAAAAGACCCAGAGTTATTTCTTAGCTGCAAAGATGGGAATCATAAAACAGTGGGAATTATTTTCTATTTGCAGTGAAAAAAAATTGATAATCAGCTTAATTAGATCTTCATTAAAGCTATTTTTTTTCAAGAATGAGTATAAAATAGAGCAAAAGCTGAGTGTGTTTGCCACCAACAGAACTGAAATAATGGAAAATTTTGATTTGTAGGATTTTAAAAGCTAAGCTTAAAATGCTGGATAAAAAATATTGCAGACACCCATCATTCACAGGCCTTTGTATTGTACTGGATGATAAAGATATCGATTATATTTCAACTTCAATTTGAAAACCATTAAATTAAAACAATAGAAATAGGAGTTGTAAATTAAACTTGGTAGAAATTTGAAAACTAGAGTGAGTAAAAAGCCTCAGTAAATTCAAAGAATTCAAGAAACAGGCGAAGAGCCCACGTGAAATGAGATAGTAGTACAGATGCAAACACAACAGTCAGGGAGCCACGCTGACGGGAGAGCAGGGTGCACGTCTGTAACGAGGGAGAAGTGTATTTCCTGACAGTTCTTGGTGAGGGGCAGGGCTAGTGGGAGGCCCTGTCCTCCTCGCCTCCTGACTTGCATCCCTGGCTCCAAGGTGCCCCTCTGTTGTCAGCATTTCAGAGTTAACAAGAACAGGGGACAGCAGTGGAGACCACATCTTCCTTTTGGAGGTTGTGACCCAGTTGCCTGGGAGCGGGCTGTGTTCCTCTGCCCACGTCCCGATTTCCCGTGCTTACCTCCACGTAGCTGGGATGCTCAGCTCCATGAAGGAATGAGAGAGGGTCCCCTGGGCTGGAGGAAGAAGTGGGAAAGGAGCTTGCAGGCAACTAACACTGTCCACTGCAATGTTCAGTGTGGATATTTTCACACTGGATTTAAAAACATCTAGCTGATTGCTGTTTATAAGAGAGACACAACCAAATTACAAGAATTTAGAAAATTTGGGTGGTTGAAAATTTTTCTTCTTGTCAACTGATAAATGTATATGAACTTGTAAATAAGCATATACATACACACATACATGCATACGTGTATGTGTGCATATATATATGTATATATATAAATATGTTTTGCATTTAATTAAGTGTCTGCACACACTCATATTAGGCAGATCTCAGTAAAAGAAAGCTGGTATAATACTATTTTGTCGGGTACAAAAGACTCAAGCGGAGAGACCACTACTAAAGATAAAGAGGGTCATTATATAACATAAAAGTTTCCATTTTCCAAGGAAGATGTAACTAAGTTTAGGTGCAACTAATAATAAAGTATTAAAAGCAAACACTGTCAGAGCTACAGAGAAAAACTGACAGATTTCAACAGGAGATCTTTAACAAAACGGCTGGGCTCTACTTTCTAGCTATGTGATATTTGGCTGTCACTTAAGCTGTCTACGACTCTTAATGGTAAAATGGTACAATAAAAAATAAATGCTTCCTAATGCTGTAGAAAATAAATAGCATGGGTAATGTACTTAGCAAAGTGGAGGCAGGAAATACGCCATAAAAATTAAATATTATTATTATTACTGTAATGTTCTTGGTGAAGGTGGCCACAGCAGAAAGTGGTATTAGAGAAAAGAAGTTTTAATTGCACTGCGGAATAATACCCAAGAGGCAGGAAACTGGAGGAAGGGGGATGGGCTAAATCTGGAAGAGATTTTGAGTAGTTCCAGAATAGGAAATCATAATCTTTTCATTTCAGGTTTGCTGCTAAGACCACCAAAAAAAGTAAAGAAGGCAGTGAAGAACTGTGGAAACCACACAGAAAGCTGTTTGATAGTGGACTCTATCGATCTATTTGCCTTGGAGGCGAAACATATTGCAAAATAAACAAAAAAAATACGGGTGCCCTGAGAAGAATAAGAATACTCTGAATTCTTCAGATTTCATCTTTCGTTATATTTACTGCTATGAAATCCATTTTTTTCCCTGCCTGAGTAATATGTTGGAATGCAACTCACCACTTGGTGCTGACTCATGACTCGGAAGCTTTGTGAGTCTAGGCAAGCATGCAGCGAACAGATGTGGGAACCGGAAGCAGAGCGGCGTATCAGCTCACACACCCCATCCCCGTTGGATCGCATCGCCAGGGGATCAACACTGTCCTGGCTGCTTTAGGGTGGAAATGGTTACTCTGCTCACTGGCTTCCTAAATGTTGTGTAAACAGATAATTCCACGCCGAGTCCTTTGGTTGCGTCCACGCCAGAGCCACCGTGGTCTTGCAGACGTTTGCAGTTGCTTTAAATATCTGTGTGACAATTGGGTTTACAGTGAGCTCAGCGGTCTCTGATTCAGGTTCCTGCACTTGCCCGGCTTAGGAACGAGTGTCGTCAGGGTCCCTTAACTTGAGGTGTTTCTAAGGATCTTTGAAAAACGTGAGGCACGCAGAAAACCACTACTTCACCCTTGAGGTTTGTCCGCTAATAGCCCTGCTGCTTAACAAACAGAAGGTGGTTAAACAGGCATTTTTCTAAAAGGCATATTTGGTCGCCCTAAAACAGAGCAATAAAGATTGCACAATCTAAAGGAAGGAACAGTTTGTTTTGCCCTGTTTATTGCCAGTTAAATGCCAGGAGACTTTTAAAATAACAGTAGCCAGTGTAAAGGAGGGGGGGGAAATCAAATAAAAATGTTATGATCTTAAAATAAACCTATTGCTCTCTTCCCTTCCATGGTTTCAACAAAACTTTCTGCACCTTTTGGCACTAGAAACTACATATAATGTTTTTGCTCTGCAAAATGCCAGCAAGACGTCATATAAAATTATAGCTGTAGCAATAGAGGTGCCATAAAACTGAGTGGGAAAACAGAATTTCCGTATGGAGTGAAGTGGTGGATGTTACCTTCACTTGAGTAAAGCAAAACGTATTCTAAGGGGAAAAGAGTGGAACTGGATGTATGCTAACTTCCTTTTCAGTGGATCTCAGGCGTGATTGCACGCTGGGCTCTGTGAAGCTTTAGCAGCTAGCACCTCCAGGTCCCCTGGGACTCCCGATTTAGCTGGTCTGGGATGCCTCCTGCGATCCCTCCTTCTGGGAGTTTCCAGAGCTTCCCAGGTGACCCTCACAGGAAGCCAGGGGTGAGAACCGCAGCTTTAGAGCAGGAGGGCGTGGATGAGAAGGAGGGCACAGGATCAGTCAAATCATGAAGTGGATCGTCTCCCAGAAGAAGCCTATCTCCTGTTTGTTCATGGCCAGCCAGCCTTAATCCTGCTGCCCTGAATGTAATGAGCTCCTAACCTGACCACCTGACCACCTGACCTAGGTGGAGTTCCACGCACCTCGGACTAAACCCGTTTCACCTGAAGTGGACAGAGCAATGGTGTGTTGGGAGTGGTGTGGCAAGAAGAGGAGAAAGAAACATTTTGGTTTCCATCTTCCTCCCTCATGTTGAATGCTGACATATCTTCGAGACTCTGTGTTAGTGTCCAAATGCCAGGCAGAGGGGTTTATTTAGCTCGTACTGGCTTACACTGCTGTTTGTTTGCTTCTGCGCACCCCTCCATCTTCTTCCCTGCCTCTTCATACTCGCACGGCTTGTGATGTGTAAGGCTGAGCTGCAGAAGGGACAGACCCGTGCGTGCCTGAGGGGGCCAAGGGGACCTGGGGAGAGAGGGTGCTGGGAAGGGGTGCAGGAGGTCTCAGGTGGCGAGTAGGAGGGGGTTTGGAAGGGCAACATGAAACGCTCATCCTGCCCAGGGCCAAGGATGCAGCACCAAGTTGGAAGCTAATGCATATTTATGATTTACTCTGAGCCTAATGTTAAACACGGTTCTTAACATCCAACATAGCTGGGAAAATCAGACTGACTAGAGATTGAAAATATTCTTAGCTAAAACTTAATGGAATACAGAATGTGTCCCTGCATACATCTAGAGAAATGTCATGTACGAACTAGAAATTTCCTTGGAATAGGAAGAACTGATCCTTTCAGTTTAGAAACCTTACTAATATAGAATAAAAGCTGCTGTTTGCTCTTCTATTTAGGGAATGTCATTTGTGAGTTATTAACAAAAACCGAACCCAAAATTGGAATAGTGGTGATAAAGCAGTAACAGTGATAATCACAACATTTTCTAGGCTATATGGGATCATTTTATTTACTCACTCACTCCCGTATTCGTCCAAAAAATATACATTAGCTGACCTCTGGGTGCTGAGCACTGTGTTATGTGTAGATAAATGACAATAAAGACCCATATACTGTTCTGTCCTCAGGGAAGTTACAAACTAGTGGAGGCCAGGCATCAAACGAGTAAAAATCCCAAAGGATATATTATCATAAAGTATGTTACACTTTGTGAAGGAAAAGCCCAGGCACAATGAGATAGTTTCCCAAAAAGTCCAACTTGGATTTGAGCGCTCTGAGGACACTCTTTAGGGAAATAGCATTTATGTTGAGTATTGAAGAATGATAGGAACTAACCCGTTCAGGACTGGGGGGAGCTCAGCCTGTGCTCAAAGAAGGATGTGCTGTGTGCAACGTGACACAAATATTTTACAAAGGAGATGCACATGCGCACAGACACTCCACCCTCATCACACACTGAGGGTCTGATAGAGAGCCGGCCATCAACTTGATGGGGCGGCCCCCTTCCGGAGAGTAAGGGACTAACCAGCTGGGTCCCCCACCCCCCAGCAAACAGCCTGTTCTGTGATGTGGACTCTGCAAACAGACTTTCTGCTTTAATGACAAATAGAGAAGTGTCTCTCTTTGGTCGTGGAGCTTGTAGTTTGTTGGTTTGTTTTGTCTTGTTGAAGCATACTGAAAATCCCTCTAAGGATTCGGAGCTGTGCTGCTTCCCCACAATGTAAGGTTCTGTCATCCCCAGATCCCTAAAATGTGTAATTTCAGTATGAATAATGTGGTTCCTTGGGCCAGGAGCAAGGGTGCGAGGTGTTACTGGCGACTTCTAGGGAAGCTGAGTTCCTTGTACCATGGATCACTTCATCTACCTTGTTTTATTTTTCTTGGTGGTATACATAGGTGTCCTTTCCAATGGAGTTAGTCTTTGTCCAAATGCTAACTCATTCTCATCCCAAATCTACAAGGAATTCATTACCTGAATACCCAACCTTCTGCCCACCGCCCTCTCCTTCCCTCCTGGTGAATTTATCCCCAAATCTAGTTTTGTATCCTTATTCATGGCTAACCCTAGGTCATGTCTGGTTCGGATTATTGGGATTATTTCAAAATATGCTAGAGTTTCTAGTTGTGCTGAGTCAGGCTCAAGGTTGATTACATTCCCGATTTTAATGCCAGAACAAACAGTCTCTAACGCTTCCTTCAGATCTGTCCATCTCCCAGACCTGCTTCTTTCCTGTCCCAGACCCTAGAAGACCACGAGTTTCTGTGGCTGACTGGTGCACTTTTCTCTTGAGAATTAATGAGGTCCGGGGCCAATTCTTATCGGATGAGCTGTATGGTGAGATCACATCTTATTCAGGGCTAGAAACTGGCTTGTGCAGGAAAAAAAAAAAAGCCTTTAATTGTAACTGCCTTCATGCAAGCAAGTCTTAGGCTAAAGCTCATTTGTGCACATTAAATAATATTCCCAGTCTTTGCTTAACAAGTGAACATGCCTGAAAAAATGGGACACATAATTAAGGTTGAATGCCCTCCCACTTGTGTGGTCCACGGACCGGCAGCCCTGGTATTATCTGGGGGTTTATTAGAAATGCAGACTCTCAGACCCCATCATCCCTCCTACTAAATCAGAAACCATTTTAACAAGATCGTTCAGAGATTTATATGCACAATAAAATTTGAGGCCCTCTGGCTTAATGCATATTAAGGAATCTTTATTTCCTCCTGAATTCCTGGCACTAAGCAGAATGATTCTCTTTGACTATGGTCATGGTGGGGTGGATGGCACAAAGGCACACAGGCCTTGTATTAATCATGTTTTTTTTCATTTTCTGTATTTTCCAGTGCTTTGACATCTTGGGCTTTTGCTGACTGGGGAGAGACCTCCCTTCCAGGGTTAGCTCATTCCTACAGGTAGCAAAACATTCCCCTTTAAGCTAGTACACCTTTCATAAGCAAACCACCCAACCCAACCCCTTCTGTGGGGCTCTCACACTCCAGGCCACTGTGTCCCCTGCCGATCGCCCCAAAGGCCAGGGACCAGACGAGGGGCAGCCTCTACGCCTCAGAGTCCACTACAATTATTTAGACTAGGCAGTCCCACACCCGCTCATCCTGCCTCAAGTGGAAACACAGACAGACTCTTGCCCATGTTTCTCCCTCACTCCCTCTGTCTCCCGGTCGCCCCTGGGGCTCCCCCACATGGCCCTGGGTGTCACCCCCCAGCCTCTTCCTCTTGGAACGGAGAGTAACAAGCTGACTTTTCAATGGCCGTCATTTCCTGATCCAGTGGTCTCACCAGCCCCAAATAATAATAAAACCGACATCTTAAAATGGGCATTCTCCTGATATGCCCTCTCCCACAACAGGAAGATGAGCAAGTTATTTTAGAGGATGGGATGGCTCCAGAAGGGAGAGCTCTGAGTCAGCCTCTCTTTGCTCAGCCAGAAGGCAACTGTGGGGCTGAGGATCGGGAGGGCGGCTCTCACCTCTGCACCTGTTGGGCCCCCCACCAGGCCTCCCTGGCTGGGCACATGGGCGGGGAGCTCCTTTCCTTTGGCTTATGGCGCGTGCATTATTGGAAGACAGTGACAGTGGATAGAGGAGCTTATTCCTGGTATTAAACCAAATGTTTTCAATGGGCCTTTGATATCCGTACATATAATTGTGAGTGTGTATGCACATTTGACTTAAAAAAAAAAAAAACAATGAAGAGTAAAGAATTTTAAAATAGAGACGTTTTACTTGAAAGGGTTATCATCTGATCCCAGAACAAGGGTGGCTCAGAACTACGGAATAGTGTTTGTTTCTGTTCTAGAGCATGTGCTAGGGGCCGTCATCTGATAATACATATCAGCCTCTGGGGGTCTCCTGCCTCCACCCGCCCATCAGCTGTTTTTATCTGTTTTCTTTGTCCTCGGGGGGGATTTGGCTGAAATCGGAAGGCAGACTCCAGGCTGTAAATTATTTTATCATACATACAGGCTCCGGGTTAGGAAATAGTGTGTCCTTCTCCTTGAATTTTTAAAATATCAAATACATTTTTTTAATTAGAAAGGTTACTTAAAAAGACACATACACCAGTCTCCGATATTCCTTCTAATGGAACAAAAGTCTGAAGGGGACCAGAAAGTCATTTTCCTTCGACGTTTGATATTTGTCTCTGCCGTCGTGCTGCATCCCGCGTGACCCTGCTTCAAGGCCACGGAGCATGGCTGGGTGGGCAGTGGAGAAGGAGAGAGAAGAGAAGCTCTTTGTGTATAGAAACGAGCTCTCTTGCAAAGGCACTGCCTCCAGAATGGCCCAATTTCTGTTGGGAAAGGCCTCGACTGTCCCTGGAGAAGGACTCACTACAGGTGTGTGGTTATTACGAAAGCCTGGGAATTCATGCCCGAGGTTTTCTTCCTGGCGTCGACGCTGAGTGCTTCAGGGGACTCACATTCTGCAAAATGGTGATAAACGTGTCCCACGTAGACAGACGTGTACCTTCATCACACGAACGCGGCATTCCTACCCCGATGGGACTGCACAGCATTTGTACCGAAGCACTCTCTGACCACCTCCTGGGGGCCCAGCCCCTCAGCCGCCGTGGGAGAGAATCCGAGAGAATTCGTCTCCTCACCTTCCAAGCATATCTAGCAGAGTGGCAGCCCACAAACAGGCTGGCGTCTGAGAACATGCCAAGGTCCTGGGGCACATTCTGTGTGCAGAGTGGACGGTGGGTCCCAGGAGCCATCAGAAGGGAGTTGCCACACACAGGCTTCGTTTCATTTACGTGTGACGGCTCCTTAGGTTATTTTACAAAAGGCGGACCAAAGAAAACCTTGTCAGCAGGCAAATGAGCCTCAGACACTGTCTTTGTGGATCTGTGACTGAAGCTTTCACATGTGAGGGTGACTCACAGATAAACATTAGACGAGAGTCTGAGTTAGGCTGGTTTCAGTTAACTATAAATAAAAACGGTCTTCAGCTAAAATAGCATAGAGCATTTTATTATTTAATTTCCCCACTTGTTTGAACTTGGCAGTTTGGATGGCTGGGCCCCAATTTTCCAGCTTGCAGGAACCCAGAGCCAAATTCCTTTGGTGGCTTGACCATCTATATTCACATGACTGGACTGAGTAATGAAGTATGGTTAAACGATATTGGACCATAAATCATGAAAGGCAATATTGTCTTCCCTGAGAAAGATCCAGGTTCAAGTTCAAATCCTGCCACTTACTATCTACATGAATTTTACAGATCAATTTTTCTATTGTGGCCCCTGAACCTGGGACTAATTACAAGGTCTGCCTCACAGGTGGTCGTGGGGTTGACTGAGAAACGGAAGTAAAAATTCAGAGTAACAAGGAAAACGTTATAATCAAATGTTGACTAATGCCAGAGAGAACAGAATATTCTGGGATTACGAGGAAAGCAAACACTCTGCTGCTGAGACAGTTTATCCACCATGGTTCGTACCATCTTTCTATCACTGTGACAGGACAGGCCACAACAGAGCAGATTCTTACATACGGGGATATCCTGAATATTTTCCTGTGTTCAGTATTAACGCTGCTTGGCGTATTAAGTAGACCAAGGGCCCCTGAACATTGACGTTCCCAGCCATCACGGTAACATCTGAGCGGTTGCCCCCACTCCCCTCCCCTTGCCCGGTGGCCCTGGGACTCTTAGAGATGCTCACAACAGGGGTCTGCCCTGCAAAGGAAAGTCTCCAGGGAGGGAGTGGGGCAGGGACAGATACACCCATTCCTTCCAAGCCCCATTCCCACAGCTCGTAGAGAACATACTCCGAGCCTTAAAGAGAAGAGAGACCACCTGCCCTGCCCCGTCTGGCCTTGAGCAGTCTCTAGGTTTGGGGCAGCAACTCTGGGCATGTGGTGGCCTGAGCTCCATCCCTGGATATAAGGCCCCTACTGGAAGTTGCTGCGAGGTCTGAAGAGTGACCCCTATTTCTGAGATGGGTTCCTGACTCTTCTGGAGTCTTTAACTCCAGAATTGACTTAGCAGCAAAGATCTCAGGGCACAGAGACTTCCTAGAGAGGAGAGCCTCCGATGCCGAGTTATCACACCGTGTTCATTGGTACAGTGTCTCTGAGCTTCCCGGTGTCTCACCAGCAAACAGGATACGCAAGCCACAGGTCTCCATGTGGAGGGAGCCAGACCATGCTGCCTCCCTGCCCAGCCCGGGGCGTGCAGGAGGTGCTCACGTCTTTGGGGTGCTTTCTTGCTGGGGCCACGTTACCTTACACATGCTTCTCTTTCTCTCTCTCAAAGTTCACACCTTTCTCCCATTCATGTCCGGCCACTCGCTCTGTTTGGCGTCACCGCTCTGGCCCTTGAGGACTTTGAGACCTTGGTTTTCCTCCAATACTTTATCCACCACTATTATCTACTATCCACCACTGTGCTTGTCGATTGCCCTCCCAACACCCTAATTCAAGGTTTATGGATTTCCTCCACTCCCTCAACCTTAACCTTTGTCTAGCTTCTAGAATCCTCCCAAGTGACACACCCTGGGGCGGGCCATGACCGGGAACTGCTCACGCCCAGAAACTCTCCTGTCCACGGACACACCCCCATCTCCCCCTCCTCTTCCTCGCCCTCCCCACGCAGGGCAGTGTGCCTCCCTCAGGGCACAGGACAGTGTTCTGATCGCTCTCTGTCCTCCTGGGTCCTGCTTGCCCACCTCTGTCCCTCTGGTCCTGGACACAGGACCCTAATAAAAAAATCCACTCACAGCTCCTATCACTATTGTGACCTCACTCCCTCAGCAAATATTTACTGAATGATGATGCTGTTCTCAGTGATCTCTGCCTTTCCATCCGCTTACATTGTTTCCTTTCCTGGGCTTAGACACTCATTATATGCCCATATTTTATGAAATTTAAGGCCATATCGATCACAAAATGCACCATTACATTATGCACTGCATAGAATGAAAAAATGCCGCCAATTAACACTGAAAAATGCCATCAATTATAAGAGGCATTCTGCTTTCAGAGCTGTTAAAATATGAAAAAATATGCATCTTATAACATAAAAAGTAATGGTATTTGTGAGATCAATGCCAAAACACTTCCTAATCTTCCTCTCCCAGTAGATATTAAATTTCTTGAAATAGACTGAGCAGCGGGTTTCTGCCTTCCTACGTCCCAGATATTCCTTATCTCGCTACAATCTGGCTTCCTCTTCTAATAAAATCACTCTCTTAAAAATCACAAGTCCCGTTCCAATGCCCAAATCCAAGGATGGTATCTTAGGCCACACCTCGAGAGGCCACAGCACAGGGGGACACTGCTGACCGTTCCCCCTTCACTCTTTCCTTTATTCTGAGACCCCAGGCTTCTGGGGCTTTATTATGCTTCAGCTAAACTTTCTTAGTTTTTCAAACTATTTAATTTTCTTTTACTGGCCACTTGTCTGTCTTGTTCTTGGTGGTGGCATCTGCTATCCTAGCCTTCTGTGATTCCTCTCCTTCTGTTGAAACCTCCAGAGAGGCCTCCCCGACCCCTCTGGCTCAGGTCACCTCTCATGTCCCTTGCTAACCCAGCCGCATCACCAGCTTCATCTTCCTTGACTGTCAGTGGCATCCAGCACATAACAGCTATTTCTTTCTTCTGCAGATCCATCCTTCCCGGGCCGTGGGAGAAGCATTCTCTCCTGGGTTTCCTCCTGGTGCCCTGAGCTGCTTCTTCCTGTCCCTGGTCCCTCTCGTCCCTGGCGCCCTGGCTCCGTCCCCGGGGCTCACTCTCTGGGTGACCTTTCCAGCCCCACTGCTTTGAATACTGTCCACCTCTCACCCAAAGCCCCTAAACTGCTATCTCAGCCCAGACCTCTCCTCAAATGCCAGACTGTCATGCCTCTCTGTCAGCTGGCTTACACCATCAGTATCTGGAACATACGAGGTCCAAAGATGAATTCCCAGTTTTCCAAACCATTTCCTTTCACATTCTTCTCCATCCCAGAAAATGTCGGCTCTCTCCTTCCTGTTCCTCAGGCCGAAATGCAGGGGCTTCTCCACGGTTCCTGTCCCCACACACCCCACATCCCGTCCCTGCTTGTGGCTGCGACTGTTAGCACACCCCCAGAACCACAGCCTCCGGGTCAAGGGGCCCCGATCAGAGCAGGTGGCTGTCCCCGGGCCACTGCCGTGGCCCCGCGCTCAGCGCACACCCAGAATTTGCACTGTGACCTGAGTGACATGGAACCAGACCTGAGGCTCCTCCCGCTCACACCTCCCAGCCTCATCTCGACCCCTGCCTTCTACAGCTCCCCACGCTGCCCTTCCAGAAATTGAGCGCCTGCCCTCGGGGCCCTGCCCGTGCTGCTCGCTCTGCAGAGAGTTTCCTCCCGGCGTCCCTTGCTTCTCCATGGACACACACTGCCATGTTCCTGACCACTCCAACTGCTTCTGTGATTTTTGCTGTAACATTTCTTGGTTCTTGTTTTAACTTTGCCATCTCGAACTTTCCCTGACAGCTGTCTGTAATCATTTTTTAAAAGTGGGGAGAGAAATTCCAAGAGCAAAGAAGGCTTCTGAATTATACCTGTCATTGGGCAAAGTCAGCATATGGCTGGGAATTATAATTTGAGAGTGTATATACGTTTTCAAAAATAAAATTCCATAAAGAATTCTCCCTTTTAACTTGTAAGATTTCAAACCCTGGACCTGATCCAAGGTCCTAAGTAGTGAACGTGGGAAAATATCCATTGAGTTTTTCTCTCCAATGACTAAAAATGTCTCATTTATTCCATAGAGACCTAGCTTAATATTTTTATTAAAGCATATGATTTGTGAATAAAAATTTGTGGTAGAATATATACTTACAGAGTGGGGCAATTTGAAATCATAAATACTGACTAATCAAATCCTGTTCAGTGGAAATTTTAAGTACTTTGTAGGCGCTCTGATATTTCAAAAGAGGAAAACCTGCCCAGATAGAAAAGCCTCCTTGGAGAATACCTCTTGCTTTACCGTTATTGGAGTTGATTTAAAAACGTTTTCCCTCTCAATTTATCCACTCTTGATGTAAAACGGATTTGGACATAGGTGGTTTAAGTGGTGGACAAACAGCCGTATTGATCCAGGGGTCATGCAGAGTGGCCGTGGTGTTCTTCCAGAAAAGTGCCCCTGTGTTCTCACTATAAACAACGTAGGGGCTCAGAGATGTTTCTGTGGACAGCCCAGGGCCCTTCACGTGACTCACTCGGGTTCTGTCCCGTGACCCTTCACCCTTCGCAGCATTCAAAGGCCAAGTTAATGAAATTCTTAAGCATTAACATGGTCTTTAATCAGAGAAGACAAGACTGCCCCCAGCAAGCTTTTAGTGGACGTCTAGTGAAGTGATCCGTCTTCGCAACCCCCGAAGCTATGTCATGGTCATGTGACCAGACCCCTACCCACCCCCCACCTCCAGTCCCAGTGTGAATGGTAGCAATGACCCTATCCCATCTCTCTCTCTGGGCTTCCCTGGCCAACGGGAAGTTAGATAATCAAACATTCCACTGCTCTTTTCATCTAACTGTCGGAGGACGGCAGGAGATTGGAAGGGTTGCATAAAGCACCCACATCTGTACTTCTGATGGTGTCTGGACAGAAGGCACCGCAGTAAGAGATTCAGTTGTCGGGGAATTCTTAAGGTCTTAGTAGAAACCCAACAAAGAAAGCATCCTGTTGAAAAATTCCGGAGGCATAAATTTCTCTTCCCACATTTTCTCTAGACATTCTTTCCATGTTTACTGTGTGTGTGTGTACATTTAATGTGGGGCAAGGGAGCTTTGAGCTTCTTTGGGTTACTTTATTTTCTGTGCCCTGATGGGGGTCCTCCAATGGAATGTCAGCCACTCGCTCACAATGTGTGCCCAGCTTTACAAAGTACAGTAGGGCGACAACATGGGGAAACTCTCCATTCCTGGGAAGGTTTCATTATCATCATGTCTGACTTCTGAAAGCTTGTGTGTGGCCTTTCATCATACCTTCTATGGATCATGCCACATAGCATAGGGTAGTGTGTTCGTGATATTTAAAAATCTACAATACAAATCCTTAGCTTTTTGTAGAACTGGAAATACAAACCCCACTCTAAAGACACCTCTACTGGAGTTCTTAATTTTTATATGCTGTATTTTGAAATGGCTGTCATCAAAGTTTACAATTGTTGATCTTATTTGAAACAGTTTTCTTTCCCAACCCAAGATGACCAACCAAGAGAACCAGAAGCAACTGGACACAGGCATCCGGATCAACTGGAATAGATCACAAATATGCGTGGCCATAAAGGGACTAGAAATAACACAGCAAGCCAAAATCACAGTACACACATGCGCTGAATATGGATGTCCACACACCCCACATGTCAAGAAAACACCATCACAGGCATCCAAGCTCATCCTCTCTCATCTCCCTCCCCTTCTCCTCTCCTTCAGAAGGGCATCTGTATATAGCCTGATGTGTGGTACCCTCCGTCTTGTTTCTCTTCTTGACTTCTTATCCATTTACTGTCACTGATATCCATTCCAAACTTTAGAGGGCTCTTCTGGTTTAAAAATCATGGAATAATAATGAACTTACCTTATTAGTTCCATAATTTCAATCTAAGAAGACTGCAGATAATAGGGAGAGTATGTTTTTGTGAAGATATCTCATATCAAGATACAAAATAATACAAATACTAGCAGAAATTATTTAATTCTCAAAAAATTTAAAAATAATTCTTATTATGTGTGTTTATAATTATCTAGCAATAGTTGACCCATTGAGAGCAGCCTGGTAAGTGACCCCATTAGGAGGAGACAGGAGAATGCACTCATCTCCTTCACAGCTGGAAATGTTTTCCCATCCTCCCTCCCACCAGAGAGGGGAATATAAATATATACTCATATTTGGTCTTACATTAGCTTCCCTGGGAAACAGACCTTGAGAGATGGAGGTTTTCCTGCAGCTTCCCCTGCCTCCCCCAGCGGCTTCAAGAGCAAAGCTGTGGGGGTTCAGGAAGTGGAGGTAGGAAGGAAATGAGAGAAGTACAACCAAGATTCAGTTCCAGCAAGTCCCAGCAGGTCCCAGGGAACTCAGGCTAGGATGTCCTTCAGAACTGTTCACACCAGAGGACTCTGTACCTAGCATTGACCAGTTGTTGGATCCAACAGCAGGGGGCATATCCTTGGGCAAGGGGGCTCTCTGCAGCTGACGGTGATTCTTGAAAAGGGACAGAAGTGACCACTGCCCTCTATGAATCTTTGGCAAATGGGGTCTGCAGGGTAGGCATCCCAGTAATACCGTCCTGCATCCTTACACACACTCATATGGACACGCCATATATCTGTGTGTGGACACACATGTTACATGGGTGTGTGGATATACACGTTATGTGTCATAAATCCATCCCTGTATGAACTGTTTACACTGTCTCCTAGGAAAGAAGAGGAAGTGGAGGTGATCAGATATGCTCATGGATTTATTCCACCGTTCCTTAAGTCACAGGCCGATGGCCCCACATTGATGGCACCAGCAGAGCCCCTGGGCACTGCCACTCTGCTTGGTCACCGCACCCAGCCTCCCTGGGAATGACAGTTCATACAACACTTCAGGAAGGATGTTTTTACCCCACATGAAGAATGTTAATACAAATTCACAGTGCAGTATTCTTCAGCCACAGGGACCGTTTCTCTGGGGTGTGGCTTCGATCTACTATGCGATTCTCTCTGAACCCCAGCAATGCTCCCCACCCTCAGCACTTCTGTCTATCTCATGCATTTGACTTGGGGTGACTCCTATTGCACAATGTAATCATTTCTCCCACTTTTATTCTAGAAGGATGGGCTTGCCTTAGCAGACGACAATGGGCAATTCAGTCCCATTCCATCACTGACAGATTATTTAATGTGCTTTACCAAAATCCTTTGTTTTACCTCTACCTCTTTCTTAGATGACCTCTTCAGTAATAATTGTATCTCTGTAGTTCCCAGACATGCTTTGTTCCCATCACAAAGATCACATAAAAAATATGTAGGTTAGGGAGATTCTTTTTGTACCGTGGAAGGTCAAAGTGAACTCCTTTATTGGAACCTTCCATAGTATTTATAATTAGGAGAACTTCATCAATGACAAATTGAAATCCAAATGCCCTGCAATGAAAGTAGATACTTAAATTTATAATTGAATTTATAAAGCACCAGAAGCAATTTTGATATAGTTGTGATTTTTCAAATGATAAAAACAATTTGAAATAATTTAAGTAGTTGGTCTCAAGAAAGCATTAAAACTGTGCTGAGGAGCTTAGACGCTGCAACCTGATTGGCTGTATTTGAGTCTTAGTCTACCCCTACTGGGTGTGTGACCTTGGGCAAGTTACTTTACCTGTCTGGGCTTCAGTTTCTTCAGGTGCAAAAGGGAGACTATATGAATACCTACCCTAATAGTATTTCTGGGAGACTTAAATGAACTAACATATGTAAAGTGCTTAGAACTTTAACTGGTACAGAGGAGGTAGGGCAAAAATATTAGCTAACTTGTACGAGCTATTCTAAAGCAAAATCAACTACCCCTTTTATAGGAGCTTTTTGGCCTTGCTGTACTTACATATCTGTTCAAATTTCTTAGTGCTGTGAGTATCTCACTGACAGCAAAGATAAAACAGACAATGGAAGGAAACGTATTTCTCCAGTGCCTAGAATGTGCTGGTCACGTGTCCATTGTAATCGAATGTTCACACCACCCTGCAGATGGGGAATGGGAAAATGAGATGAAGTGGCTTCCCTGAAATCACAGGGCTTCTAAGTGGCTCACTCAAATTTGTGACTACTTCTGTCTGGCTCTGAAGTCGCTTTGTGAGATGACCTTGAATGTGCAGAGGTTCAATGAAAGAGCACCTGACAGACCAGAGGTTGCTGGGGCAGCCCTGTCCTCTCTTCCCTCATGCTACCTCCCAAGCCCCGTCTAAGACACTGATACCAGAAAAGAAAGGAATAAAACCATTAACTTTGAGCTCAATATATTATAGCATTTGGTAAGTTCAAATATCTGTGTCCTCTGTCCTGCCTCCAAACAGTCTGAGACCAAGCTCAGAGGCGTGGCGATGGCGTGGGAGTTTCCTAAGCTTCTGTATTTATGTCTTCTCACTCCTGCTGCTTTTGAAATTAACAAAAGGTGCGCTAACCTTTTCCCACAGTACATGCAAGGGGAAATGATAGCCCACATCCAAGCTTCTCTAGTGGGTCTGGGCTTTGCTTGTTCGTAGTCCATGCGTTTTGCTGAAGTTGACCTCCAGATCAGGCGGGAGACACCTTGGTCCTAACAATCAGAGTTTTCTGCCCTCATGCTGGTCTCCCGCTCCCCAGATGAGTGCATGCCTCCAGTGGGCCATTCAGCGCGAATCCTGTGACTACAGCTGACTTATGGGGACACAGAACACGTTCTTACTGGAATTTCTAACTGTGAGAAGAATAAAGACTAGCTTGCTGGTTGTCATCTGTGTCATCCTATGAAGAGAACATTCAGATTGAGAATAAGACAAAGCATTTCTTGTTCTGGATCTACCAAGTCCCAAGACACTGAGTTTCCCAGGTGTGTGAGTGACAAAGGGCCAGCCTGCTCTTGTCTCTTTTCACCTAAGCTTTCTTGAGTTAGATTTCCATCACTTGCAGGCAACATCGCGGTGGCTGTATATCTTACCTTATCTGATGTTTTTCTCTCTTTGAATCCCTTCAACATTTAGGGGTTAAGCCCTTGATACATTTGCATTAAGAATCTGCAAAGATATAACATCATTGTTACAAGTGGGCTTCTAAATTCTTGATTGGTAAATAATGTCATAATACGCATTTCTGCTTCATTCTTTCTTTAAATATGATTGTGGGAGATTCTTTGGAGGAGGTATGTCTACTTCATAAATGACTGGCAATGGGCTGAGCAACTTAATGGGGCATGGTCTTCCTCTAAAAATCTCTGTGTGTTTGGATATTTTTAAAGGGTCACTTAAACTTTCCCACTGATTTGGCTTAAAATGGTGAGGGTTCTGTGTTAGCTGTAGGAGCTAGGCTTATTGCCAGTATTTGTTTATTCTATCTTGTTTTCTTTTTTTATTTTTAAAGATTTTATTTATTTATTTGACAGAGAGAGAGACACAGAGAAAGAGGGAACACAAGCAGGGAGGGGAGTGGGAGAGGGAGAAGCAAGCTTCCCGCTGAGCAGGGAGACCAGTGCGGGGCTCGATCCCAGGACCCTGGGATCATGACCTGAGCCGAAGGCAGATGCTTAATGACTGAGCTACTAGGTGCCCCTCTATCTTGTTTTCTTTCTTTTTTTTTTTTTTTAAAGATTTCATTTATTTATTTGACAGAGAGAGACACGGCGAGAGAGGGAACACAAGCAGGGGGAGTGGGAGAGAAAGAAGCAGGCTCCCCGCGGAGCAGGGAGCCCAATGCAGGGCTTGATCCCAGGACCCTGGGATCATGACCTGAGCCGAAGGCAGACGCTTAACGACTGAGCCACCCAGGTGCCCCTCTATCTTGTTTTCTTATAGTGCTTTGGGAAACTACCCAATATCAAGCATTCTTCCTTGGCGCCGTTATGCTTATGAGTCACTGGGCTTTGCTGAGGAATGGGGAGAAGTTCATATCAAGAGGAACTAGAGGTTTTGCCTGTCTATTATCCATCTATTTACCTATCTATCTATCCATCTATCTGTCTATCTATCTATCTCTCTACTTACCACCTACCTTCCTCCCCTCCTTCCTTCCATGTTTATATTTAGCCACATCCAGGCTAGAAGAGACAGGTCATCTCTACTCAGTGAATGTCCTTGCAGAGAATAAGTACTTAATAAGAGCCTACAGAGAAGCTCAGATAAAAGAGATAAAGAGCAACTCAGAGATGCTACTGGCAAATAATTGACAAATTATTTCCCAAGTGTAGTCCAATAGGAGGTGGAATTGTTTCCTTAAAAAGTACTAGAACAGGGAGGCCATCTCTCCTATTCCTGTAAGCTCTGGCTAATAAAGAGTATTTTGGTATACACTTCACAAAGTCAACTTGAACTGAACTTGAAATGACTGTGATATAACCGAGGCAGATTTGTAGTTACAACTATTGAGTAGTAGTAGCCCTCCAGCTAGCATCTAAGAAGCAAGCCACAGTTCAGGGGCTAGTTCAACCGTTTGTATCTAGTAAAAGCAACTTCCTCACCTTGTATTCAATCTAGAAGTTCTATTCCTATCAAAAAGCCAAGACAGGCTGGAACAGGGCTATCTGATTGAACTTTGTGAACAAATGGAAAATTTCCATATCTCCACTCTCCAATATGGTAGCCACTAGCCATGTGTCTATGGAACACTAGAAATGAAACTGAATATTTAAATTTTATTTAATCTAAATTTAAATAGCCACATGTGTCTAGTGGTTAGTGGATTGGACCGTGCAGGTTAATAAGACCACTCTTTCACCAAAAGGGAAGTAGAGGTGGGGGTGATGAGATGTTGGAGAAAGAAAGGAAAGGAAATGTTTCTGGGATAATTGACTGTGAGCCAGTTTCTCAGAACAAGCATTGGAGAAGTATGAATTCTTTACTGTCTAGTATTAAATAGATCTGCTAGGCAGATTTAAAAAAATTACTATAGCTATACAATAAAATTATTTGTCACAAAAGCATTCGAGTTAAGCAGTATTAATTATCTTTTTACAGATGAGGGTAAGTGTGAGCAAATTGTCTAATGGCATGTACATGTGTATTACTACATATAATATAATTTATTTTACCACAGTATCTAGGATGTCTATGATAATACCAATCTTAATATTTATATTACGTATGTGTGCATAGAACTATACATAGGTTTGTATGTATACATATGTGCATTTGTACACATATGTGTATAAATGTATACATTTATGTGTATATCTTATGTATTTGATGGGGTAAAGTTCACTGATCAGGAATAACATTCCTAAATGAGAAGACACTTTTCTGTATAAAAAAGTGATGGTGAGTAAAGTCATATGATAAACCTTGAAAGATGTCTAAGAACAACTGTAGAAATTGTAACATTATGTATATTTTTCTCATTTCAGAAACTGGTCATTAATGAACACTTTTTTGTCCCATAGAACTTGAGCACCAGAAGATAAAATAGGAAAATATTTCCCATTTGCTGATTTCCAAGCTTCCCTGTTTACCTCTTTATTCAATCTTTGAATTTCCTCTCCAGACAATAACTCCAGCCAAGGATCATCTGGTATTTCCACCACCAGAGTATCAGAAATATTGGTTGATATTTTTATTAATGTAGATCTGAAATACTGAGCCATGGAATCAGAGATTGAAGGGATTTTAGAGACTGAACCTAACTCCATAATTCAGAGATGAGGAAGCCAAAGTCCATTATGGTGAAATGAATTCCTAAGGTCTTGGAATTACTTTGTGATAGCTTTGAGTTAGATCACAAATAGCTCACATGCTGAGTTTATGCTTTTATGATATAGTTGATTTGTTTATCTGTTGGCTCAGATTCCCATATAATTTGTGATTGATATTCATCTTCCTGGTTCAATTTTATTTCCTTCCTCTCTGAAAGAGAAAAATAAAGTTGAAGAAAAATACATCTGTAGATAATAATAATAAAATATCTGCAAAAACAGGAAACTTTAAAATATGACACCCTTTGCCGCGATGGGATAAACAGGAAGTGAATAAAATAAGTTATGATGTGACTTGGGTAGATCTCTCATCTCTGCTCATTACACATGGATCTCAGAGCTGAGGCTCTTCCACACAGATGTGGAGTTAGTGGTGATGATTACTGAGATTATGCCTGTAATGTGTTGAGCCCTTACTCTACTAAAGGCTATGTTTTAGTGTTCTAGGGCTGCCATAGCACATACCACAGACGGAGGGCTTAAACAACACACATTTATTTTGTCACAGTTCTAGAGGCCAGAAGTCCAAGGCCCAGGCGTGGGCAGGGCTGGTTTCTCCCAAGGCCTCTCTCCTGGGCGTACGGACGCTGTCCCCTCCCCGGGTCCTCACGTGGTTGTCCCTCTGTGTGCATCTGTGTCCTGATCTCCTCTTCGTATAAGGACACCAGTCAGATTGGATTAAAGCCACCCCAGTGTCCTCATTGTAACTTAAATACTTCTTTAAAGACTCTATCTCCAGACATGGTCCCATTCTGAGGTACTGGGCCTTTAACACACGAATTTTAGGGCACACAATTCAGCTCAAAGAGGCTATATTTCATCTAAAGCAGTAAGATACATAATATTTTATGTAAAGATACACTTTACAGTCACTTATGTGTAGAGAGGGGACATGTTCATGAGCACACAACTCTGTGGACTCCTAGAGGGCTTGAATATCATCTCGGTCTAGTTTTCAGGTCCTTACTTTCTCCAGCACATCAGACAGCCCACCAAGACAGGAGTGTGTATTTAATAGCTGACCGGGCAGAAGAGAAGCAAAGATGAAACCTTAGAAGTGGTCCCAGTGAGTTCTGGCCAATTCCCATGCTCCCTGCAACTTCAAGGGCACATTTCCCTCTAGTTAAGCTACATCTCCGGAAAGTTCATTTTTACTTCCGTTTTCCAAATATATGTGTGGTCTCAATAAGGCATTTTCGAAGGATGCGTGGTGGAAGTGTGTGTGCATCGTGGGTGTGTAGTTATGTCTGTGTGGATTGACATGCCCATTTTCGTGGTGTTTTAATGAACCTCTAATGATCAGGACTGATCCTGTCCTGTCTCAAAGCTTTAGGACCTCAGTTGGTGACTACTGCCTAGAAAGAAGCCTCGAGATTTGGAGCCAGAAGAGGAGCCAGATGATAGTGAGAGCTATGAAGAGAAATATGGTCCTGGTCTTGCCAAATCATGCACCTCTCTGGACCTCTGCATCTTGATTTTTATGCTAAGGAAGTTCTATGACACAATTTCTATCTTCAAAACCTAATGTGTCTGCATTTTCTAAGCATATCTGAAAGCCTTTGTGAGATGGAAGTTAAACCTCCCACAGACAGGGCAAAGGAAGGTAAGTAGTAAGGGTAATATTTACATTATTATCGTTCCTATCCAGGAACAATGCCTGCAGAATTTCAGGAGTCGTCATAGGCCTTGACAATGTGTGTGTCCAACCCAGGCATACGATTCACAGTAGCATAAACTTCTAAGGTGCGCTATTACAAAGTGGAGGTGCTGGGCAAAGCACAGAGCTGGGACCCTAGCCGGCAGTCCAGATTTTGTCATTGACTCTGGGATCTTGGTTTTAGAAGCTGCCAATGTCACTGGCCATTGACATCCAGATGAGAAACTAGCATGGAATGACAGCTGACAGATAGCAGATGCCTTCAGAATAGCAAATTCTGATATCTTGTGTTAATATATCTTTATGGGAACTCACAGTGTTCTCTGGGCCGTGGGCCAAGAGATAAGCACCAGAGCTTTGAAATGAGGGTGGAAATGGGTAGGGTGTTTTTCTTGAAGGGCATTTTACTGGCAGGCTGAAGGGGGCCCTCCTCCCCAATGCCAAAGGGAGTTCTAAGACCTCAGTGTGTGCTGGAGGATTGTGTGTTGGAAGTGTTTTTGGATGTGGATTGAGGGAGGATTAGCTCCAGCCCAAGGTTTCTGAAGTAACTGACTTGCTTAGCGTACCGTCAGCTCACCACAACTCTTGATGTATTTGGCATCATTAGCAGAGTAGGAACAACTAGCTTAGATAAACAGATTTCCTCATCTATGGGTGCTTCTGCCAGTGAGATGTGCAATGATCATCTTTCTCTCTTAGCTTTCCCCTGGATATACATTGATCATTTAAAGAGCTTTCGTAAGTGCAGGCCAGGCTGACATTTTGCAATGCCTGTCAGCAATTACGAGATTTTATGGTAACAAAAGAAAATTCTCCTAAGGCAGCTAAGTTTCACCAATTGCTTACAGTGTGGCAGTCTTACAGTTTATCACCACCAAATATGTAGTTGCTTGAAAACTTTTTTACTAAGCAACAAAACGACAAAAATGTACTCTTGAATTTCTTTAGCTTTCATATTTGTTGGTTTACTTCCCCTAATTAATTTGCCAGCCAGTTAGCTCATTTGTTGAATATTTAATGAAACGAGTAAAACTTTGGATGTTAGTAAATTTAGGGCTTATGTTTCTTAAAACCAATCATTCTTTACTGTAATATTTTTATTATTCTATTAGCATCATGCCATGATTAAAGGAAAGAACAGAAAAATCCATTAGTTTAAAGAAGAAATTATGCTAATTAAAATGTGTCTTATTGGCCAGATGTCCTTGAAGGGAATACAGGTTTTGGATGTGTCCTGAGAAGTAAATGAGTTTCATCCACTACCTAGAGCAGAAGAGAGTTTTATACATTCTTGTGTTGAAGACCCGAACTATAGGTTGACCAGAATTCCCGAATATGACAAGTTCTAGAAGGGTGCAGTAGTCCTAAAGAGGCAATCCAGCACTCAATAGTTTATTTATCAGTCTTATTCATGACATAAATTCACTGGTATATATAAACATGTAACAAAAAGGATGCAACATTCAGCTTAAATGTTATAAATATGCATGATGATTAATGACCTAAGAAAGAACGTGCTAGATGATGCTTCCACTCACACGGTATGTTTTCCTACTGGAAGATCTTATCATTATCTGATGCTTGTTTATGTTGTGTTAAATTGCTAAAGCTGTGGAAATTTTTAGGCGTTTTCTATATGCCTGATATTGAGCTAAGTACTGTCCATGTATCCTTGCTTTAAAAATAAAGCATACAAAAATGAAGACTAGAAAGATGATATTTTAAGAATCTATTTGGTTAATTTTAAACATTTGGTATGAATTAGAACGCGTTTTTGAAGAGATCTCACACTGTTTCTAGGAAATAGGCTGAAGTGAATTGTATCAACTCCATGTGTCTGATGCTATATATTCCTTCTTTAACTTTATAAACACTGAAACCGAGTTTCAGAAGCATTAAATCATTTCCCCATCCTCATACAGGGGGGCATGTAGCGGGATCTGACTCCACCCTATATCAACCTGGAGCTCCCCCCTGCCCCCCTCCCAATCCTTCCAGTGCTCCTTCTCCATGAATCCGAGGCTGGAGGGCTGTCATGCTGGTCTGGCGGCAAACCCAGTCTTCACTTGAGCTGATGGTACCCGTGGTTCTGAAATTTATGCAGTATAATGCATGAACTTGATATACAGAAATAATTGGCTTTGAGATATTCCCTAGAGGACTCTAGGTCCCTCGGCTTCCTCTTATAACCAAGGCCCGATGATGATGTAATCATCGTCACTGACTGCACTAGATTTACTGATGATGTAGACAAAATTGTACCCATTCATGTTAGGTATAGATCTATGTGTGTAATAAATATGTAAAGATATGTGACACATATATAGATACACAGATATGTAGCTAGATGTATCTGTCTATATGTAGAGAGATCTCTACCTATCCCTATCCATGGAGATATATCTAGCTACATATTTGTAGATCCACATATCTATTACGTATCTATTATATATGGGTCTATATCTAAAGATATAGAAAGATCATATAGAGAGATATCTAGGTATTTATATGTACATATCTCTCATATATATGTATGCAATGTATGTATCATATATACACATGAGAGACAGAATAAAGCAAATCTTGCTTTAAAAAAATCTGAAACATTTTAAATATCCAATGGGGAAAGAGGATAGGTTAATGAAGCTAAGTAAGATTTGTGGGAGTGTTACATTTGAAATCACTAGTTGTAGAGATGGTGAGTAGAAATGCTGAAGGGGCGGGGGGGAGCTGGAGAAGCCGAGAGAAGAGACACTGAGCCCCTGACAGCTTGGTGGAACAGGTGCCCGGGGCTTGGACAGCTTCTCAGCCCATGAGCTTGGTCTTGATCTTGTAATCCCATTTCCTTCTTCTGAACAGGTCAGAGTTTGTCTCCACGGCTTGTAAACAAGAGGCGTGATGGAACAGAAACCACACTGAGTGAAAAATCACAACACAAATCTGTTTTTATATAGTTTGTTCAACTTTGTAAAAGATGAGCATATGAGGAAGAAGAAAAGTGGGAGAATGCTCAGAAATTGAGGCATTGGTTGTGTTCGAATAGAGGATATTGGGAATTATTCTCCAATATTTTCCAAGGTTTCTATATATTAGTTTATAAATAATTAAAGTAATTTTTAAAAGAACACATGATATGAACATCTTAAGAAACACAACAGTGGAAGTCATTTTTCATACTGAAGTGCAGTCCCTCATTTCCCAAGTGAGTCAGATAAGGAATCTCTTGGTACACTGAGGAGTTCCACAAGTCTTTTGAACTTGAAGGATCAGGGATGCAAAAAAAAAAAAAAAAAAAAAAAATTGTTAATAAATACTGTTAATTGAGGCTCAGTCGGAAACACAGATAAATGACTCTAACCAAACAGTAATGATCTTAATCTTTAAAGACTCAATTTACATACAAACAATATTTCACTTAAGCGGAGCAGAGCATATCTGGATACCCGGGTTTGCTCTGTCTGTCTCTTAGCCTCTACTGTGTAATGCCAAAAATAATAGGCAATTCAGTGGGAGGAACAGTCAATTCCTTTATCTGGCCGTAAAGTGTTTTTTTAATCATTTTTTGTTTTGGGGGGGTTTTTTTGCTTGTTTTGTTTTGTTTTGTTGTTTTTTTTTACTTTTTGGACCCCCTCTCTTTGTGGATTGATTTGTTAAACATATTATACAAAGAGGAAAAGGGGCTCAGTAACTTGCATTGGTATTGATTGGAAATAAGCTTCAGATGTGCAGCCAGTACGTTCCATTTGGTAGCCTGGGAGCAGCAACAGGGATGCGCCCCTCATCCCTTCTCCATCACCCGGAGAATGCTCTTTCCTGTCCAGGGCCCACCATGTCACTAGAACTTGAGAGTGCTTCCAGTGCCTGTTCAAAGGGAGCTGGGACTCAGACGTGACTGTGAGATTGGAGCTCATTCCCAACCCCGCTAGAAATGGATGCTTCTCAGGAGCATGCCATGGTGCAGAGAGGTGGTGACACAGCTGGCTGATCATCAACTGCGAGGTACCGGAGTACCCTACGGCGCCGAGAATACATGTCCTCCTTGGTCTCGGCGCTGACACCTGGGAGAGGTGAGCCCTGGACAAGGTCACCGCCCTGCCTCATCAAGGCTACTTTCCGTGGGCATCAAGCATGGGCTCCCAAAGGCTGTTTCAATGTTCTTCTGCAGCCCCTTCCTGGGGCCGGGCTGGGGAAGGCCTGTGATGGGAGAGGCCCAGCGTGCCCAAACAGGGTCCCAAAGGGGTCCTCCTTCCACCCCAGACTCTGAGTAGGCCCTCTTCATTGGCCCTGTCTTTCCACCCCATGGGGATTCTCTCTGAGACACTTTTCTTGACCCTGGTCCTTGTGTGAGTCCGTTCTGCCCACTCTGCTGTCTTCCAGAACTCTGAATAGTGACGGAAGGGTTTGGGCTCTCAGGCTCTTCCTCTCAAAAAACCTTCAGTCTCCTCAGGCTAATTTGTTTGCCCTCCTCCCAGTAACTGGATTCCAGTAACTGGAATTTCGAGCATTTCTCTTAGAGAGTGAAAGCTGTGGGCAATTCGCTCCCTGTTGGAGCAGTTAAAGTCAGAGGCAAGAAGACCTTGCGCCAGCATCACCTCGTCTCCCTGCGCAGTCCCTCACGAACTCTTGAGCTGACAACATGCCCTTATTCCTGGGCACAGAGAGCAGGAGAAGGTGAACTTGCAGGCATTTTGCATCTCTGCGGTGTTAAGCATAGTCTAGGATTTAAAAAAAGCATAGGGCTCGGGGGGCCTAGGTGGTTTAGTCGCTTAAGCATCCCACTCTTGATTTCAGCTCAGATCGTGATCTCAGGCTTGGGAGATGGAACCCCGCATCCTGCTCCAAGCTCAGCATGAAGTCAGCTTCAGACTCTGTCTCCCTCGCCCTCTATCCCTACCCCCCCACACTCATGCATGCCCTCTCTTTCTCAAATAAATAAATAAGTAAATAAATAAAATCTTAAAAAAAGAGCATAGGGCTCATAGGGACCTCTTCTTTTGCAGACCTAGGAAGCGACGTTCCTGTGGGTCACTGGGCTCCCAGAGGGTCCCTCCACCAACTGCTACTAGAGCTCACCTGGGGTCCCTCTTTGTCACTGTGTTCCAGGCGTTGTTCCCACAGAAAGCACATGTTCTATCTGTCATTAAAATTTTGTGCTGTAGTCCAGATGACGGTGGGCTAAATAAACCTTCAGTCTGACAGCTTTTCTCTATACCAAAATAAAAAGGAAGAGATTCCAGACAAAACATTAGAACATAACCTGATGCTAAGTGGGCACTGTGTGCTCTCCATGAATCACGTGGCTGTTGACTCAACAGATCACCTCACTGGTGATGACCAAAGCCAAACAGTTTCAACAACAGCACTTGTCCCAGGCAATCCATGGGAAAGTCTCCTAAGGCAGTCACTAGGACATGGAGATGAAGTTTCTCACAAATGGAATTGGCGTATAATCCAACACATGCCCACACATGGTACAATTAGGAAGCAGAACGGTATAGCCTACGAATATATTCTTTCATACACCAAATTTACACTGACTAGAAAAACAGGCATTATTTTAAAAGATACCTATCAAGGGGTGCCTGAGTGTCTCAGGTGGTTAAGCGTCCAACTCTTGATTTTGGCTCAGGTCATGATCTCAGGGTCATGGGATGGAGCCCTGCATCAGACTCCACTCTCAGCAGGTTGTCTGCTTGTCCTTTTCCCTCTGCTTCTCCCCCCACCCCACCCCGCTAGCTTGTGCACACACTCTCTCTCTCTCAAATAAATAAATAAAATCTTTAAAAAATATATATATACTATCAAGACTGGAAAAGCATGACACTCCATGTTCTAGTTTATGTCATATCCTGCTACCATAATGGTACATAGCAAGAGTGTAGTAGCCCAAAGGTGTCCAGTCATTGTCAGAAGTATTTGTCTTGAAATTCTTGGATAACTTCATATATATATTTTGTACGTACACATAGACAAGCACCTAAACACACAAACACCTTGAGAGAATAATTTCATCAGAAAAGAGAATTATAAAAACATGTCTATGAGAGATAGGTTTGCTCATAACTGACCTTATTCCCTCAGATGTAATGTAAGGACATTTAATGATCATATACTTGCAAAGAAGAGTTTTTAAAAAATAACTAGCCTGCCAACTTCTGGTCTTTGAAATAAAAATCAATCTTACTGCAGTGCAAGAATATGTTTGGGAGAAATTTAGGCTTTAAAAGCTGAATTTTGTTGATATCTATGGACAGACAAAGCTTCCCACTTGAGCAATGTTCTGCTGGATCTGAGACAGAATGATCACATCTAATGGTTTTGAAGGAACATTGCTCTCTGTGTGGTCTGTGAGCTTTTATAAAGCAGGGATTGTCTTATTCTTCTCCAGTATGAGAAGGAATGCCAGGCATGTATTAGGCAGTCTGTAAGTTCTTCTTGAAGGAATGAAAAACTGCCAACTGTCATATATGTGTGCATGGTACTATCAGCTACTGGGACCAGCTCAGGCCATATTTATATCAGTTCCAGACTGTAGCCTTTAATGATCAATATTAACAAACTGCAAATCTTGGAAAAGCCTGGAGAACAATGTAAAAATGATCTGGGAGACCCGTCGTAGGAGAAATGGCTCAGAGTACCATAACTCTACAGTCTAGGAAAGTGTAGGCTGTTGAGAAGTTAACAGCCTGCTTCCCATAATGGAAGTATGCACATCCATGCTGCTCTAGACAGTAGAGCTGAACCAATCAGCAGAAGTTACAAGGAAGCTCAATTTAACTATAAAGAAACACTTTCTGAGATTTGGAGTTTCCAACAATGGAAGAGGCTATCTTGTGAGGTAGGGAACATCGTTGGAAACATCCAAACAGAAGTTGGATAAAGACCTGTCTAGACTATCATGGATACGGCTCCTGTCTGTATCCAGTGAGAAATAGACTCCCCACAATGACAGAGAAACCTCAGATACAGAGTCTTATGAATGAAGTTTCTTTCTCCATTTCATACCCCATAGGATTCAGCTCCATGAACCTATGGAGGGATGTCTGCTCTTTTGCTCTGGCTGCTTGGGTGCATCCTGCCAAATCTGAGTCATTGGCATGTGAAATTTCCAGGGTGCATGAAGAGAAGGGGACAGAATTTCAGGCACGTGGCTTGCCTTTAAGTTGGAGACGACCTCAACATTTCACCGTCTCCTCTGCTCACGTTCCCCTCACCCAGATCTCTCCATGCATGCAGTTCAAGGGAGGTCCACTCCTTCAGTCTCTACATGGGGGGCCCCTTGTCTCATTAAAATCCCGTTACTATGGCGGAAGGGAAGACTGGTTTTGGGGAAAGCCTGGGAATCTGTCTGCTACTATAGAAGCAAGAAGCCCTCTTACTCTATTATGTGTTTACTCGTTCTTTAAATAAATATTTATGGAATATCTATTATGTACCAGGTACTGTGTTAGGTGCTGAGATACAAATACAGATAAAATATGGTTCCTGCTTTCAATCAGTTCACATTCTAGGAAGGAAAACAAAATTCTAAAAAATAGTCATGATACACAGAAGTGCAATCTATAAACAAGCTTAAGGTACGATGAGCACGAAAGAACATAATTTCAAGGGGGTCTAGGGAAGAGTGAAGGACAATGACATTTAAACTGTCTAGAAGGGCGAGAGAAAGACCTTCCCTTCCCCCAGCCTGTAGGGGTGGGGGAAGCAGGAACACTGTGGGCAGAAGGGAAGTGGGCTGAAATATCACGTTACATTTCCAGAAGGGAGAAGTGCACAGAGAGAGAGCCAAAGCTGGGTACATTGGTGATGGACAGAAGCTGAATGGTTTGGCTTGTTATGTCCTGTGAAAAAGTTTTAACTTTATTCTCAAAGTGACGAAGAGACTTTCAGAAGATTTCTAAGCTGAGTCAGTGATGATTTGCAGTAAATAAAAGTAGCCTAATGATGTAGGCAACAATAATGTTTTTCAGGTAATGAATGGGGCAGGTGTTCTGGAGACAAGGAAAGGGGCAGATCGGAGGGGTTTTTGAGGCATTATTGTCTCATATTATAATCTGTTGTTTTACTCCCCCATTGCCTTTATGTCTGTATATAAACATAGTAAGTGAGGGTTTTGAGGAATTCACATGATATGCAATGTACTAGTGTATTGTAAACTCTTAATAAGTATTTGTGGAATGAATATGTAGACTGATTTGTAGATCTTGCTTTCCTCAAAGCCAGCCTAAAAAAGTTTAATATAAGTAATCACTTTATAACTAGGTTAAGATAATCCATACAAAGTTATGAAATATGGGCAAAGTTCAGTTTCATAAAAACTTCATGTTTAAATAAGTAGAGTCAATTTAAAAATAGGCCTATCTCTCTCTCACTAAGTAAAGTATCAGTCAATTCAACAAACATTGTTGAGCTCTCTTTACATCCATGCAAAGTACATCTATTACCCTGAATTTCTACAACTTTTTGCAATCCTATTGATTGTGCCTTAGTTGAAAGCTGCATTAGACAAACCAAGTGGATTTGGTCCTGTTCTTATTGGTCAGATTGATCAGAATGGCTGCAAAAGTAGGAAAATTTTCCAGAAGTCTAGCAGGGGCAAGAATCAGGGTGGGTTTGTTGGGCGTAATCTCGAACATGTCTTCATACGCAGGCATCGATAGCAATTGGCTTAGATTTATTTACACTTCAGATAGCAAAGATAGACTTCCTCTTCTCTCCCCCAGACAATATTTGCTTCCATCCCCATCTCTTAAAGAGAATGTCTTTCTCCAGAGGGGAAAATGGGGTATTCTATAGGAGATTGGGGCGTTCCTAAACTCAGGCTCCTTCATAGTGATTCAGACCTCAGTGTGTGACACTTATCCAGACCCACCTTGTATCCCCATCATGGGAATTGAGAGTGAGGAGAACCAATGTAACCAGAAAGCTTCGCTGCCTGCTGTGTCCTAAGGAGTAGACTATCTGTCCAGGTGGACTCATGGCCCTTCACCAGCTGATTAGATGGATGTGTCTAGAGCCAACCCAGCCATCGCATCCCCGAAGCTCAGGAACTGCTTGACCCTTGGTGGCTTCCACACTTACTGAATCTGCAACTTTTCACTAGCCAGCCTTGAGCAACCACTGAGAGATTCAGTTTTGTCATCTGTCAAATAAGGGAGTAGTTCTTCATTTCTGACATGAGGACTACTGCCCCCTCCCTCCTGCATGGGAGTGTCCTTTCCCTGTCACTGCCTAAACCCTCAATCCCTGGTCTAGAACACCTCACAGCCATCTCTGGTAAAGGTTCTTTCATTCCAAAGGCTGATATTTATCTCAGATACAAAGAAGTATGTTCTGTTACTATGGAATGAATGCTTGTGTCCCCCCAAATGTGTATGTTGAAATCTACTCCCCAAGGTGATGGTATGAGACGTAGGGTCTGTGGGACGTGAGGAGGTCACAAGGCAGAGCCCGCATGATGGGATTTGTGCCCTTACAAAGACCCCAGAGAGCCCCCTTGCCTCTTCCTCCATGGGAGGGAAAAGATAGGCTGTGAACCAAGAAGTGGCTCTCACCATACACCAGATCTGCAGGCACCTTCATCTTAGACTTCCAGCCTCCAGAGAGGTGAGAAATAAATGTCCATTGTTGATAAGCCACCCAGTCTATGTGTTTTTTGTGGGGTTTTTTTTTTACAGCCCAAATGGGCTAAGACATGTATCATTATTCTCTTGCTACCCATTCCAAATGAATTAACTGAAATTCCTCTTTTTTCATACAATTTTAGTTGTTCTACATTTAAATATATATATATATATATATATAATGAATTTGTATAAGATTCTTCACTATGAGAGAAATAGATGTGTGTGATTTCATTTTTTTCTAAAATACAAAGAACATCCCTTACTTGGAGGCTCAGTTTGAAAATTCAGCTTATTGGACACAAAAACCCGCCATGTATTGGACCTTCATGTACATTCCCTGCTACTGTCACCTAATTTTTCCTCAAAGGGCAGGTATTATCTCTGTGGTGGTTCCTGTCAGGGATTGTCTGAACCCTTACTCGCTTCAAGTGATGTAAGCCTAAATAAAGTTGCCTGGAAAGAACGCTATTACGGCGGACCAGATGCCCAATGGGTCGGAATGGAATTCAGACTTCTTTGCCTATATACACAGCGGTAATGACATCATGACTTCCCTGGGGTGGGATGCAGAGGGTGGGCTCGGGTGTGGGGTGGAGAGAGCCAGATTTTAATTAACACTGCACAGAGCTGAAAACCTTCATGGTTTGCCTGCAGGTGATTTTTTTTTATTTGATACATTGTTCTACAAACAAGACATCTACCCAAACCTCCCTACCTCCCCAAGCTCTGATATTTCTAAGCCTTTCTCTGCTCTAAGTGTTTCCTTTTGACTTAGTGCTTACTACCTTCTAACACACCCTATAATTCACGTGTTTATATTATATTTTCTGATTGTTTGTCTCTCTCACCAGGAAGGAAGTTCAACGATGGTCGGGATCTTTGTCTGTCTGGTTCCTGGCATACAGTAGGTGCTTCATATTTGTTTGCTGAATGAAGAGATGACTCCAGTTTTTATCCTGGAGGCATGCACGGTCCCGTTTGTGAGCGATAAATTGATGATTTGCCTTGAATGGTCATCGGAATGTGGGATCAGCAGAAAACAGAAGCAGCCGCGGTCATTTCTCTCCACAAGTTTTCGACAGTGGCTTTTGGGATGGCATTTTTAGGCCATGGGCCCCTTCCCCTATGCACTGGATGCAACCCAGCGGCAGGACGTTGGGGGTGTGCCACGCATTCAGTGGTGAGACAAGCCGATGCCCCAGACAAGCCGGCACGGTCAGACGTTGTCTCTGCAATGTGAGTGACCACAGCTGTGGCTCCGAGTCCCAGTCTTCCCGCCTCCTCCATGGGGCAGAGCAGCTCACACGCACGTCTGCTGATGCTCTTCTCCTCAGCTTACCTCTCCCTCCTCGGTCACAGGTGAGCCTGGAACTTTCACTACCTTCCTGACAAGAAGCAGCTCCCAGTGGAGTCCTGAGAGGTAGACTCATGAGGAGGAGATGCCATCAGAGGGCTGGAGCTCCCCAAATCCTTTCACGGTACATGGTTGGAGTCTTTGTGTGCTAAAAATTATGACTCTTTTTTGTAACCAGTTTTTAAGGGTAATGTGGATGCTCTGGTTATGGTGGTTCCAAGGTCTACAGGAGGCTATAGATTTACAATCACTCTAGTAATTGCCAAATGTGGCAACTAATCAGGGTTCCAGGCAGGCATTCTGCCAACAACGGAACTTGGATAAGGTCTGCAATGACTCAGCAGTAGGTAGGTAGGCAGTACAAATGTCTGCCCCTCCTACAAACCCCTACAGCTAACGTGTCCACTGCTTGTTAGATTACTAATTCAATAGCATTTTTATTTGACATGGTTTTGTTTTCAAATCCAATTCAGTAAATATATAATTCAATAGTCCACATTTTGAGAATGGACTACAATTGAGGAATAAAATGTAGAAAACCAGTTAGTGCCCAAATCAAGGCTCTCATGGGATCTCATTTAAACAGAAAAAAAAAAAAAAAGTGAAGGTGGTTCCTAGAACTTCCGTAATTTAACCTGAGAGGACTCTCTGTCATCTCCTTATCAATTTTCTGTGTTTTGATATGTGCGCGTTATGTAGACTCAAAGACTGGATTCATGCCATTTGGTGTTGTTTTGATGCCGTGGTTATATCCAGCCACAGTGATTTGAGATGGATGAAACAATTTAGATCCGTTTTTGAACCTGTAACTGAAAACCTCCTTAATTTGAGAATAGAAAAATGTATAAGTTTCTCAGGGCTTTTGATTCTGGTTTATGGTCTCAGAAAGTTCTAATGGTTTGAATATGTTCAGAGAAGTATTTGAAAAATATTAGAATAAAATTTCATATACTTATTTTCCCCCCAAACATGGCTAATGTTCAACCACTTAAAAAAAAAAATCCAGTAAGTAAAATAGTCCCTTGTTAACTTCTGAAAAAAACCAATTCTGGCCACTTTCTCTGAGATAAATTACTTTTGTTAAAACAATGTAATTATGGAGAATTTGTTGGAACTTGGGGTTTAGAAAGATATAGATTTGAAGTTCAAGATGCAGCAGCAACTGATAACATAGTTCAGTCTACCTCTCACTGGAACCTTTCATAGCTTATTATTTCTGAGCCTCAGATTCACCTTGTTCTCACTGGTGATGCAGCTTCCGTGTGGGTTCTTGTGGGGATTAAATGAGATGGTGGATGAAGAGCGTTTAGCACAATTCCTGACAGAAGGTGAGAACTCCAGAGCATGCCCCTCTTATCACTCCACAAAGTTGCTTGATAAGTTAATTTATTGCAAGGTATTTTTGTGACCGTGAGGCTATCGTTATAATAGCATAAAGATTATAATAGCATTATCTTTTCCAATATATTTCCCAACTGCCCACAAAGGAAAATATGTATAATGATTTTTTTATTGCTGACACATAGGAGAAGTATTGATTTTTTCTATATTTATTTTGTAACCAGCCATCTTACTGAATTCTCATCACCCATTTCTATCATTTTTAAATGCATGGTTTCCTCACACTTTAATGTCTTTGAAATCAAGAAATCAAATCTTAATCAACATCTCTACAGCTATCACTGGAGGTGATGAGTCCTAACAGGACTGTCCTTGTTGGTAAATCATTTTCATCTGGGCATAGGAAACATCAGTTCATTTGACCATCACATGAGCCCCTTGCATTGGTGACACTGGATGCAGTTGAAATTTAAATGAAATTTGGACCAGAAATTGTCAGTTGTCTGAAAAATTATTACACATGATAAAATATTGAAACAAAAATTTATGTATGCACAGGCAATGTTTCTACATACCAGCTTAATGTACTACTGATTTTTAAATATCTCCAATAGATCATATAATTTTTAAATTTAGAGAGGTTGTTGTAACGGTTTTATGCATCATGAGAGATTATCACTAGGTATTAAATATCTGTTTAAAATGTCCATGTCTTCCAAGAAAAGGTTTATTGACTTTTATCCTTATGTAACTCAATTAATACATAAAACTATAATTTTGACCAAACTCTAATCTTCTCTAAAATCCTTGAAATTATACTGTCAAGCCTAAAATTTATGTGTGCAGGTTATCAAAACCAATGAGTCCCCATGCATAACTGGTCAAACATCATTCAGAAAAATCTCTAGTCTGGGAAATGAAGATCACTTAAACTCAATTATTGATGATATCTTGCAGAAGAAGGCAGGATATACTTGTATTGATAAAAATTCTGTTTTTGCCTCTTAGAAAAAAAATGTAAAGTTATTTCGGTGTTTTATGTCTTCTGTAAATTGCTATTACTAAAGTGATTTTAAATATTCAAATTGATTACATTTTAGAATCAAGGAACTACAATAATACTAATAGTTTTCTTTTTTTATGCTCTTCAGTTCTATATAAGGATTGTCACATCATCAACAGTGAAGGGGAAGCCCTGCAGTTAGCTAAAAACATGGACTCCAGAGTCAGAATGCTTGGATTTGAATCTTCTCTCCATTATCCGCCTTTAAAAATAATACACTAGCAATGTATTATTTTAATGCAGATCTTATCCCTTGTTAGCTGATGTAGATAATACCTACATCCTGAATTACTGAGAAGGCAAAGGAAGAATTGTAAGCTATTCATTGGTCACATCATGCACACTTAGTAATTGTTAATAACTTTAAGTATTTTTACCTACCCTGGATATTCAGAGCTCTTTCAGCTTCAAGAAACAGACTATCATCCATTAAAGACTACAAAAAGGTCTCATCGAAATCTAAGAACAAAAAGCAAAGCAGAGATGTTTATTTCCCATGGAAAGTGAAAGGTGCCGAGAACCAGGGCTGCTTTCTCTGAGGGACATTCCCACTTTTTCTCTTCCTTTCTCTATTCAGGACTCTCTCCCTTCTAGTTTCTCTTGCTTCCTTCTTTCTCTATACTTTTATTGAAAAAAAACATCTCGATTTTCCTGGGAAGAGAATGTGTTTGGCCTAATCATTTTTTGAATCAAGCCACGTAAATTAGATGCTGCTAGCCCAGCTGTGGGTGAATTACTCTTGAGAGAAATTCTCACATGGTCAGTAATTTATAGGTCAGGATCAGGCTGTCAAAGTGTCAGTGGGTTAAACATCTTATAAAGGGAGACGTTTGAAAAATAGACATCAAAATGTATCTATAACATGTCCTTTATTTATTATATTTATATTTAATTTTCTTATCTTACTGCATTTACTATAACTCCAAAGTAACGTTACATGATGACAGGAAATGGGTGCTTTTGAGAGATACTTTCTCTAGGTCATAAATAGACCTGAACTACTGTTGCTTCACAACAGAATGTCTTTTTTAGGACAGTAAGATTTAGATCTGCTAGGTTTATCATATTGCTCTCTGGCACAGTTGGTCAAATGCAATATGGTTTTGCTCCCTGATTCTTCCTTGTCTAGTCCCCATGATGGCCATCCCTTTTTTATTAATTGAATGTTTCATCGGGTACATGGATATGACTCATTAGGTTGCCAGTTTTGTGATTTTTTTTCATTGATAAATTTTATTAGATTTTTCAAAGCTAAATCTTCCTGCTTTTGACTTGTAAGAAATTAATTTGAGATAACTTTTGGAGATAATTTACCCCATTCTTTGGTGTATATTGAGGGGAAGGGATGATTGGTTTGTTGGGGGTTTTTTTTGTTTTGTTTTGTTTTTATTATGTTATGTTAGTCACCATACAGTACATCATTAGTTTTTGATGTGATGATCCATGATTCATTGTTTGCGTAAAACACCCAGTGCTCCATGCAGAACGTGCCCTCCTTAATACCCATCACCGGGCTAACCCATCCTCCCACCCCCCTCCCCTCTAAAACCCTTAGTTTGTTTCTCAGAGTCCATAGTCTCTCATGAAAGGGATGATTTGGATTAAATAAACTAGCAGAAGAAAACCTCATGTCAGTATTATCACTCATCATCCCCCTTTTTTTATTTTTTAAGATTTTATTTATTTATTTGCCAGAGAGAGAGAGAGAGAGAGCACAAGCAGGGTGTGTGGCAGGCAGAGGGAGAAGCAGGCTCCCTGCTGAGAAAGGACCCCAATGTGGGACTTGATCCCAGGACCCTGCGATTATGACCTGAGCCAAAGACAGATGCTTAACTGACTAAGCCACCCAGGCATCCCCCTGTCTTTTGAAAAAAACAAAAACAAAAACAAAAAAACAACTCTACACTAACTGGGAGGAACATGGGAAGTTTTGTGGGTAGCACACATATCCCCCTTTCGACATTATCTTCAGAGGTATCGAGTTGAATTTTGTTTTTTTAACTTGTTTAGAGACGAAAATAGAAAGGATTAATTTGTTCCCAAATTCACAAAAAAGACTTCGTACTTCTAGAAACATGGATTATAACATTTTTCCTGCCCCAAGATAATATGGTATTTTCATATTCTATGTATTCTCATATATGTATCCAGGTAAATTAGCCTATAGAATATGAGTCTCTTTGTACTGCGGTTGAAAACTCACCACTTTCATACACAAAGATAAAACAGATGGGATTGCAGGCAAGTGAGAGTGGAAATGTGACAGGCATGATCGGTGCTATTCCATTGAGTCAACTGAATATAGCAAGCGGGGGAGAAGAAGCAGGAATCCACATCCATCAGCACCTGTTGCTGCCCCAGTGCTCTGGGACGGCAACTAGCAACCAGGAGTGACCTGTCCAACTCAGGATAACAGTCAGAGCCGGGCTGGCCCAAGCCTTGTGCAAGGCTCCCTATCTTTACCTTGGGGGGGGGGGTATATACCTTATTTATAGCTTCTAGCATGTGCCTTGCAGGCGCCAGACTCTTGCATTAAGAACGGAGAACTCTCAATCTCATCCCGCCATCAGCACGTCAGGTTCTCCTATCAATAGTCTATGTGCTTGGAGAGATGCGGTATCTTGCCTTTTTGGTGTTCATCTTGCTTGTGAAATTCTAAGTTTGGCAACCACACCAGGGTAGACACAATTTTGAGTATATCTTCCTTCTTTCTATTGAATGACTGTTTTTTTCAATACGGAGCCATCATCAAAACTCTTACTCTCTGCCGAGGGAAGAGACCCCTGTTTATGCCCTGCACCTCAAAAACACTCTAATTACTGAGTGAACTAAGTAAAAATTGATTGAGTCAACTAATCACGTTATTCTTTCTTTTTAATGTTGGCTATAAATATTTTCTATTGCACACTTTTATGAGTTTATATCTGAGGCATGAAACCGAAATAGCTTTCAGGTCTGAAGGAAGAAAATGTTACAAATATTCTTCAAAGTCACATCAATATGCCAATCCTCTGTAGAGTTTCACCAGTGGTTTTGAACTGAAGTTTAAAGAAACTGCATTTGTCTGAGTTTTCCAAATTAGGTTATCATGTCTATTTATGACCGTCAGTTCCTGTCATGTAATATGATTACATGGGCTTTATCAGAAGTGACACATTGGATGATTTATACGATGTGTCAGCCAGCAAGATACAAAGGCTGATAATTTCCTGTAATTACTGTGAAAAGAATTTTGGAAATGGATTTTATATAAATAGTATGAGGCTTCTATTTGAAGTAATTTTAAAATATCATTCCAAGACATTACAGGGAATGAAATAATCAAAGGTGCAGAATGTTAACAAGGGTTTCCTAACTGATTAACAAATTAATATGCATTGTTTTTTATAGTATCCTCTTGCGGTGAGCGATTGGTAGTCATGACCTTGGACCTGTGCGATCCTCAACCAGCAGAGAGAACACTCTGCTATATCTTCTGTTGTTCTGGCCATGTCATTGCCCATTCACATCCTTGAATCATTTGCTCTCCTTGATTTCAATTCACCCCTCTGCTCATTTCCTGCCCAAATTCTTCATACCCTTTATAGCCGGAGGAAAAAAATGTTATTGCCAAGAAACCTTTCCAGACAATAGTCGCCTCCGCTGATCTCTGTCTTTTTAACAGATTCTTAGCCTTGGGGACCCATGCCAGCCGACCTCTCAGTCTCTGAGTCATTATGACTAGCCTCGTACTGTGCAGCTAACCCCATACAGTAGTGAGATTTCCATGCTCAGATATGATTTCCTGCCATAATATGGAATGACTTGCCCTGGCCTGTTTTGCGGTCTGTTTCTTGACATTTTCTCAGTCCTTCTACCTTGTGACCTGGTGACTCCTTTTTACAGTTTATTTCTCCATGGCTCTGACATGAAGTCAGCATAACAAGAAGAGAAAACAGCAGGGCTTCAGAAGGTCTCCGACCCATGGGCCTGGGTCAAATCTCAGATCACCCATGTTCTCTGAGGAACTGTGAATAAGCTACTTACCCTATAGCTGAGGATCCTTTTCTTAAACTGTAAAGTAGCACCAGTAGTACTCACCTCACAGGGCAAGTATTAGCTGGCCAAGACCAGGTCTCTTTTTCTTATTCTATAATGCCAGGATGTTTCATTTAGTACATTTCTAAATGCATCTGGTGCTCAAAAATATCTTCTGATTAACATTTTGGCTAAGCATGTTTTATATTTCTATCCTTTTTTAATTATTTTATTTTATTATGTTATGTTAGTCACCATACAGTACATCATTAGTTTTTGATGTAGTGATCCATGATTCATTGTTTGCGTGTAACACCCAGTGCTCCATGCAGTACGTGCCCTCCATAATCCTGACTGTAATTCAGATTTCTCACCCGGCCACACTGACCCTAGGAGACCTGGGTTAATATTTTGCCTAGTTTAAATGGTTGCCCAAATACTTGATCAACAGAAGATTTCTTGCTCAGCTTACTGTTACATAACAGAATTGATTTATCGCTAGTCAATTAGTTATCTCAGCCTCAATTTTCCCTGTGATTCACCTTTTCTCCCAGTCAGGTTACAATTTCTCGGTGGTTTTATTGCTTGAGCATTCACAATGGTGATGCCACAATGCTTAGTGCATGGTGGATGGTCTTGCTTATGGACTAAAGGGAATAATGTGTAGCTGTATTTCAGAAAAAAATAAATTTCTATTTCCATTGATCTACATAGATGTTGAAGAGGAAAAGAAAATTGTTGAATTAACGTTTCAGTGGTTTCTATTTTCCAGGGGCACAGCCTAGGTCTTTTTCCTCATTGTGTGTCAAGGCCCCAGAGTCCCAGGGACTCGGCACACAGTATGTGATAAATAATAAATGAATGAGTGATTTTATGGAAATTGAGGGTAATTGTTCACCCTTTTGAAGCATAATATTTTCCCAATATCAGAATATCTATCAATAAAATCTTTGTCTGAAATTGACCATAATGTCTTGAAAAGTAATTTGCAGTAATTTGAGAGCCTGGCTGTTGGTTGCCTAAAGTTTTCTATGCATTAGGTATTTAAAGATCTCTATGTGTGTGGAACTGAGTGTGTCATGTAACATAGTCTTTTCTAAGTTGGTTTCAACATCAGAAAATTCTTTGAAATGAAAGTTAATTTCTGTCAATGTCTTGTCTCCTCAACCCACACACCAGGAAATTTGGTAAATCTCAGCAGGTAACTAACAGGTGCCACAAAACAAGTTTTTAAGATTCCACTAAGCTCACCAACAACTTTAGTAGGACCATCTGTTTTTACCAAAATTCAAGGTTTTCTTAAGTGTGGAGCCATCCTTGGAGACGAGTTGACAACAAAACTGTCCCCATGTGCCAACATTCAAGAACATCTTGAAGCCCCTGACTTATGGTAAACGTATAGCCAACACTGTTTCTTAGGAGAAAGAAAATTCCTTCTAAGAAAAAAAAAGTATAAGGTAACTTCACCATATCAAGAAAGAACTGTTATACCAATCAACCACTTTATCCTAACTCACTAAAATACCAGAGGTACAATATTGAACGTGATTTTGTGAAGATGAGCTTCGAAAATACATGATTCTCTTGATCTTGTATATCCTTATGTAGCGAAAGGATCTAGGATGGAACATGGAGAATCCTTCTTGGGTTTCATTTGTGGAAGAACAGGACTCCCCATGGCACTCTTCCCACCAGATATTATGGAATCCTTTTGCCCTGCCTTAAGAATGTGTAAGTACAGCCATCCTATAAGCATTCTACACCACCTTGCTCACAAAGCACTATATCTAATACGCAGGAAATGTTTATTTTATTTATTTAACCTTCCAGATCCTTATTAGCAGTTGTAGAAAAGTAAAGGTTCATTCATCAATAAATTCCAAAGACTCTATTTACCAAATTTCCATTCTTTACTTTAATGAAATTTGTCTGTAAGGCTTTTAAAGTTCATTTATAAAGTTAGAAATATATTCAGCTCTGCTGTCTTGGAGATAGATGGCCACATTATTACTTGTCTGTCAAATATAAGTAGGGCTGTTAATAACATAGAGACAGCTACTAAAGATTCCAAACATGGGTGTTTCCTTTAGAGGAAATTGCAATTCTAACCACAAAATTCCCTTTGGAATCAATTACCTGACTTTGCAAGGCGTTATGAAATACCTTACTTTTTAGTCAGGAGAATAAGACATAAGTTAATATTCTCCAAAATATTTACCCAAAGAAGGCAAATAAAGCTTAACAAATATTAGCACTGAGGGGATAGCTAATATTACACATGCTCCAAATTGAGACCAGTCTATTGTATGTGCTACACAAAAGACAGTCCTGGTTCTCTTCTGGCTGCCAGATGGATTTTCACGTGATTGGAAATGGGGCAGCGTCAGAAGAGTGAACAACTACAAACTGTTGTAAGAAGATGAGACCCCTTCTTATCCTATATTTAACGTGTTTATATGTATTTGGAGATGTCTTCCTTTCTCCTTACCCTCCCAGTGGAGTCCAGAAAAAGAATATAATGAGGAAACCAGTGTTAGAGTAAAGGTAAAAAATGGATTTTCTGGATCAGACCATCCAATTTCTTAAATATTCATACAGAGGTGCAACTAAGCCCATATTTCACATCTTGTCTCCCCTCTATCTTAGTATAAACCTAGAGAGAAATACAACCCTACACTTCCCAGAATATGAATTAGAGACATTATACTATCCAACCAATTAATTAGTACTTTCAACTAAAAAAACGTTCATAAATTTTATCAGTGAATACACAATTATTATGCACCGTTCTTGCTGGAATAGGTACAACAGCAGTGCAATGCTATTTTTAAAATGAAGCTTAAAGTTGATTAGAAAACATGGGAATGGTATCCAAAACATTATATAGGGCCAAGAAGCATATTTGGGTCTCCGAGAAAAGACAGATCATTATGGATCTGTTGTCACAGCGAAAGCTTCATGCAGAAGTAGAAGTGGAGTTAGACCCAGAAGATGGGGGTTGACTTTAGATAGACTGACAAGGATGGTGGAGACTTTGGTAATACTTAGGCATATATTCTTCCCTAAAGGATTGACTCAGCAAGAGCTAAATAAACATCTTTATTCATTTAATTGTTAAACGAATAACGTTGGTGTACTGTGAAAATTTCCTTTCAGGACCTTTTCATCTGGGTCATTTTCAGATAAGGGGGTAATTCAAGACTTTTCTGGTAAGAAAACAATAAAATGCACATTTATGTTCACAAACTTTGAAAGGAAGCACTGAATGATACCTTGAAACTTTGCTTTTCAGGTTGGGGGAAAATGGTGAGGATTTTGAAATACGTGCACATGGACATGATCCCCTCGTGTGGCTGACACATCCATGTTGATTGTTTTATGAGATTTCAATTTGTAGCTTCGATGTGATGACAATTTCACTCATCTGGGGCACAGTTGGGAACTGCGTGAGCCACACTGTTCTCGCCAGTGAGTACGTCCTCAGCGTTGAGAACTGCTTTGCTAAGGAACAGCTGTAAGCTAGACGGCAGAGGGTTCTGGCACCCAGGGACACTGTCTTACTTCCTTTCAACGTCCCGTGTTCCAGCAGGGTTTTCCTGCTCTGTCTGGGGCCAGAGGAAACGCCAGTCCAGAAGAATAATTGCAGATTTTTATGTTAGTTTTATTTTATTTATTTTATTATTTTTTTATGTTAGTTTTAAATGTACAATCTCTGTGTTTGGTGAAAGAGAGAACACCACCCTGTTAGCATATATCCCCAAGAAGTATTAGACTAAGCAAGCTTTTGTTAGCACTGCTAGAAAAACATGCTAAGGATAGAAAAGTCTCTTCTGCCATAAAATCTCTTTTGTCCTTGGAGAACTTAATTTTCATCAATTATTGAACTGTTAACAAGAGGTAACTTGACTGGCTAACATAGACATTTCCTAACACATTAGGGAAGCAATACGGCTTCACAGTGAAGAACACTGGCTTTGAAACTGCGGACCTGGCTTATATCCCCTCTCTCATTTATCAGGTGTGTAACCTTGAACAAATTGCTTAAACTCTCTGGCTCTCGTTCTGCTCATCTGAAAAACAGGACAATAACAGTACCTGCCCTATAAGATTATCTTGGAAATCATGTGTGCTGTTTGTGCACCATGCCCAGAAGTAGGCTTTGTTTAGCCAATTACTTGCTGGCCTCCGACACCATTAGGACAGGATACAGGTGTGTTTCTATTCAAGCAGAATCAAGAGCTCTTTCCCTTCCTTTTTCCCTCTTTTTCTAGAAAATAAGTCTGATGGGAAGCATGTCTGTTATTGTTTCTCGTGAGAGGGCAGCCGGCGTGGCGAGGAGGGTGCCGGCAGCTGTCGGAACTGTAGTGGATGCCTGCTGGTTCTCATCCACACGTAGCAGCCCCTCCTGAGCCCTAGTGATGCAGTCTGACTCGGGCTCATCAGTAGCCCCAGACTTGTGAGGCATCTCCTTTGATTTTACGGGAGTCTTCGCGGAGCTGGGGTTTCAGCACAGAGTTTTTCCTAACTTCTATCAGATTTAGGTTATGGGTGAATACATTGGAATAAGATCTAATTTTGTTCTTGTTCCTGGCTTCATCAATGTGTAAATATTCTGTTTAACATGACACAATGACAAGATTTTTAAATTCATAATTTTCACTTGCATAGTTTCCATATTCATACAAAATGGATGGGATCTTTATATTAGTGCTGATGTGCTTGGGAACGCACTGATCAGCATGTCTGTAGCAGAGCAGACATTTTAAAGATGTTAACGAACAAAATGTGTACTTTTATGGGACAGGGTTCATCCTGAATCACCTTCATAGCTCGTTCCTCACTCGAAGCTGAAATCATATGGTTAGTATTTTCTAGTTAATTGAATTAAAATCTAGGTGAGGAAAATGAAATGCAGTAACATGCTAATCAAGGCAGGGATCTTAAGATACTAACTCCCATCCTCTGTAAATTTCTTCCTGTTGCTTTGAGTCAATATTTAGCTCTCAGCTCATGTCTTTGTCAGTTTGGGCTGCCAAAACAGAACACCACAGACTAGGCAGCTTTAACAATAGGAATTAATTTCTCACAGTTCTGGAGGCTGGAAGTCCAAGATTGAGGGGTCTGCAGATTTGCTGTCTGGTGCAGACCTGTGTCCTGGTTCATAGACACTGTCTTCTTGTGTTCTCACATGGCCTAGAGCAGAGAAGGAAGCAAGCTGTCTGGGCTCTCTTCTTATAAGGACACTGATCCCTCATGGGGCTCCACCCTCATGACCTCATCATCTTTTGAAGACCCCATCTCCTAACACAGTCATCCTGGAGCTTAGGATTTCAACATATGAGTTCTGGGGGACACAGACTTTCAGTCCATAACAGCTCTCTAGATTCTTTTTATTTATATTTTCAATAATATATAGTTAGTACCTTATTTTCTGATTGCTTATATTCAGTATTCGTAGTTCATTATGTGCTATTTTACTTTCTAATCATTCCATATGTTTGTGCTGTATATGTGGGTCAGCTCCCTCCAGATGTATCAACAGACACTTGGGGATGGGATTCCAGGCAACACTGAGCCTCCATGTGCTTGTCTTTTGGCAAAGAAGCACAGACTTTTCAAAATTTCAACTTCATTTTATTTTATTTTATTTTTTTAAGATTTTATTTATTTATTTGACAGAGAGAGACAGCGAGAGAGGGAACACAAGCAGGGAGAGTGGGAGAGGGAGAAGCAGGCTTCCCGCCGAGCAGGGAGCCCGATGCGGGGCTCGATCCCAGGACCCCGGGATCATGACCTGAGCCGAAGGCAGATGCTTAACGACTGAGCCACACAGGCGCCCCTCAAAATTTTAACTTCATAATTTGAAAATTTTAAACACAGTTTACTTCTTATTTTTTTAAGATTTTATTTACTTATTTGACAGAGAAAGAGTGAGAAAGCACAAGCAGGGGAAGCAGCAGAGGGAGAGGGAGAAGCAGACTCTTCCCCCATCCGCCCGCGGGGACTCAATCCCAGCACCCTGAGATCATGACCTGGGTCAAAGGCAGACATTTAACCGACTGAGCCACCCAGGTGCCCCAAACACAATTTACTTCTTATGAAGAGTTTTTCCTTGACATATAACTATGTCGAACAAATATTTTCCCCATTCACCACTTTATAATTTTCTAAAATATGTTAGATATGCTTTTCTCTAAGTGGGGCTTGGACAGATTTTAAACTTCTTTGATGATCCAATTGATCATTATTTAAGAGCCAGGTTTTCTTGTTTTGTTTTGTTTTGTTTTGTTTTGTTTAAAGATTTTATTTATTTATTTGAGAGAGAGAGAATGAGAGACAGAGAGCACGAGAGGGAAGAGGGTCAGAGGGAGAAGCAGACCCCCTGCTGAGCAGGGAGCCCTATGCGGGACTCGATCCCAGGACTCCAGGATCATGACCTGAGCCGAAGGCAGTCGCTTAACCAACTGAGCCACCCAGGCGCCCCTTGTTTTGTTTTTTTTATCTGTACAACATGATTTCAATCTTTTCTCTGTTTGGCCCTCCTTTGACTAGCAAAAAACCATCCTCACTTTTCATTCCAAGGGTCCTCCTACCACAATTACTTTAATCTCAAATGGATTTTCTAGTTTGCTGCTTCCAGTCTGCTGTTAAGAAAAATCTAGCTGATAGGCAATAATATCTGCCTTACAAATTTGTCTTGAAAATTGCATATAACATTTGCACATAACGCCAGAAGAAGAGCCTTGTTTAATCATTTACTTGTTGGTCTCAGATAATAGTTGGTAGGCACCATAATACTTAGTTTTAAGGGAATTTTTAACTATTAAAACCAACTTGTTTGTCTTTGTGTCTGTTGCATTGTATTTATGCAGGCAAAGAGAAAAACTTGTTACTTAGGTCAAAGGTAATATATTTCTAGCAGAGATGGAGCTCTGAAGGTAGATAGTAAATCACTCTGAATGACTTATGGGATTGGTCTGAGAAGTAGAGAAAGGCAAAATTATTGAGTAAAATGTGGGAATTAATTTCATTTAACTTATTTGATAAAAGTTGGTACATTAAAATCAGAAGAATCTGAATAAAGTCTGTGCTTTCATTTAAAAAAAATCAAAAAGACTACTTCATCTAAACCATTTGTTTTGCTAATAAATGAGGCAAGAGTAATAATTAGAGACTTAATGAACTAATTAAGAAATAAAAAAATTAAAAGTCACAGGAAAGTAAATATTTAACATCATATTAGTGACCAGAGGTGAATAGTGCACTGCACGTATTATTCTCATTTACTGTTGGTATCATCGTAAGTTGGCGTAACTCCTTTGAAAAAGCATCTGAGTCATAAAAATAAATTTCTCCTTTGACTTAGTAATCTTATTTCTGGGAATTGATCCAAAGAAAATAATTTAACTGAAGGCAAAAGCTACATGTACAGATAATATTCATTGTATCATGTTTTCAAGTGTAAACACTGAGAAGATGATACATATACAAAATCAGACAGTAGGTAATGGGTGATGGAGCAGGTACTCAATGGGACATTGTCTCTCATTAAGGGTGGCAGGAGATGTTTAATACAGATGCTTGTGGGGAGGTTGTGCCTGTCTTTAAGTTCAAGGTAGCAGAGAGAGCACACGTGAGGACTTCCTTTCCTTCCTGAAATCTCACTTAAGTCACAGTAAAGAAGTACAAAGAAGTCTATCCAAATAAATCTGGAGAGGAAGGAGGGACCGCCAGCAGCCAATCAGAAATGTTGATAACTATCTAGAACATGGAAAACATTCAGAATCATTTACAAATAAATCAAAACTCACCCTAGCCTGGAACATGGATAGGAAATCACATTAGGGGAGGGACAAACGTCTCCCTTCTGAAGTGTCCCTGAAGTGACATTTCTGTTGCATAAAAGCATGAGAAATGAGAGGGACAGAGATCACCATGGTTAAATGTAAAACTGTCAAAAGAGGCGTTGCGTTACACACACACACACACACACACACACACAGCCCTTTGGGAGTGGCACTTTTTTCCAGGTTAAAGGTGCTGCATGTCAATGAAACACGGGAGAGTTGAGGGCTGTCACCTGGTAATGAAGCCCAGAGTCAAGCCTTTCATACTCTGTGTAGGGTGGATGAGAGGGCCCAGACTTCCCTCCTGCTCCTCACCTGGGCGCCCTCTGCTGAGACTCTCCAATCACCTGAGCTTCCGTGGGGGAGCAGAGTTTATAGCCCACCTACCTACTCAAGGGGAGGACCGCTGTAGAAACAGACTGCCATGGTTGTGGAAGACACTCTGCTCTGTGGTTGACCTGGTCCTTCATCAATAAACATGAGTGGACAGCCAAGGCTCATCAGATGACAGAAGAACATCAGTACGGCCCACCCTCTCAAAATTTCCAGGATGAGTGGATATTGTTAGAGACAGTGGAAAATATTATATATATTATAATATATTACATATATTATAATATATGTAATATAAATATATTACATATATTATAATATATGTAATATATTATATAAATATATTATATATATATAATTAATATCCTAAGAAAGATTCAAGAAGATAATGAGACTGAAAGAAGAACACGCTATAGTTAAATGGGATTTAAAAATTCCAAAAGGAAAAACAAACCCCCTTGGATTTATTTTTATTTAAAAACAATAGTTGATTCTGGTTTCTGAGGAAGTTTCTGCTTGTGGATTTCTGCCCCATAAATTGTGATTTTCGTATCTACCTGTCTGTTTCTTCATCTGTCAGGTCTGCGGTTTGACCTGTAACCTCAGCTCTCTGACCGTTCTAGGAAGAGTTGTTGATTCTCTGGTTGTTTAGCTTTTTTTGTTGTTGTTGTGTGGGTAACACAATGACAACTTCTAAGCTGCTTACACATTGGTCTGGAAACCATTTCTATTCAAATTTTTGGAATTTCTAATAGAATGTATTGCAGAAATAGAAAAATAAAATTCTATTGAAGGGGTTGAAGAAACAAAGAAATCTCCCAGATTTTGGACAAAGAGATAAAGAAAAGAAATAAGAAATACATAAGATGAGAACAGCAGGTCAATCCATGAGTCCATATGAATCCAGCTCCAAGAAGAAGACCCCAGGGATGGAGGGGAAAATCTAATGAAATAGAGTAGAATTTGCTAGCACTGAAGAATGGCGTGGATCTTCAGATTAAATCGAGCAGATCAGACAATGAAATAGCTGGGCGGGTCGACACAGCTTCTTGAGGTGAGAGCACATGGAGAGAGAAGAGTGTATCTGAGAAGCCAACAGAGGCCGAGGGTGAAACATGCACCACATGGGAGGAAAACAGGCTGGCACCAGTTTCCAGATGCTCGCGAGCATGGTGAGGGAGCTCCAGGAGTCAGTTCTGCAAGTAGATCACTTTGAACCTAGAGCCCGTCATAATAATGTCAGTTGGTTCAGATGGTGAGAAATAATGTACTTCTCCTGGGATTGTAAATGGAAATGCCCACAGCAACAACACTAAAAAATGAACCTGGTCAGACGCAAGATGCTAAGAATCCAATGGGGAGGAAACTGAAGGAGGACAGGACCCACGTAAGTAGATAAGATTAGGAAAACACCATGAAACCCCAGTCCAACAAACCAGGTTTGCCTGCATGCCGCCAGCAGGTGGCTTCTGGTACACCCACCCCACCCATCAACCTGGAGAGAATCAGCTGCAAAACCAACCAGCCAAAACACCCAAAAATGAAGAGTAAATCGGATTTAAGAAATTCTGGGTCTAACCTGAAAATGAAAGCAATCGCATCTATTAAGGTAGGGAATCAGAAGGCTCCAGGGAAAAAGGTTGAAGTGAAACGCCTGAAATAAATAGTATGAAATCACTGATCACATGAAGTGATATATTGCTTTTGTCAAAGGAGAAGGAAGGAAGTGAGGGAGGGAAGGAGGTAGGGAGGGGCAGAGGAAGAGAGAGAGAAAGAAAACTAATTTACCATAAATCCCATGTACCATAAAATCCATACAAGAGAGTCAGATTCCAAATATCAAAGTAAGATGCAGCATGGTCGTTAGGTATTTATGAAACTGAGGACTTCCTGATTTTGTTGCTGTTAATATTCTCTTTAAAGTGTCACAGATTTGGTAGTTCACAGGATGGCATAATCCACACGCACTCTGTCTGAGAGAGGATGTGTTTGTACTTGATGGTGCTGGGAGCAGGGGCAGAGGGCAAGGGGTAGTTAGAACCCAAAGCAGGCAGGTCTTGAACATGAGCACACTCCCACGCTGGTAACCAGCTCTTACTGACCGAGCAGATGTGCTAACTCTAGTGGGAAGGCTCAGGAAGGAGTCAGGCGGGGGTCACTCGAGTCTGCAATCACCATTCAGCTACACCACCACCATGGCCTCGCGACACTGGGCAGATTACTTAACCTCTTTGAACCTCATATTTAAATTTGTTCATTGTTAAAAGTAATTGAGACAATATATTCGATGTCCCTAGAGAGAAGTTTCAACCAGTGTTAATGCTCTTTACCCTGGTTACCCAAATAAGTTTTTGCAGATAATTTAAACCACAGAAATACAAAGAAAGCACTTAACTCTGTAAAAGAAACCATCTTCTAATTCCTTAAAAGCATCATTTATATTTATTAATAATTAAAAGAGATTACAACAATATATGTATGTATTTTTATGTTATATAATTTACATATATATAATACACTTCATTTACATATAATAATAACACTATAGAGGATTTTACTGAAAAACGTTACTGTCTTCCTATTTTCAAATATTGAAAATAACAAAATAAGTCTAAACACATTCAATTTCAGAAATTTTATTTAATCAATCTTTATTTTCCTAGTTACTCAATTAGTCTAAAAGAATGATTTTCCCCTATGTTGAAATAGGAATAAAAATCATTGAGAAGTATATTTGCAAAGACTGGAATACATTCTGTGAAGAGTATTGTCATCTCTTCTGGTAGAGTGACAGAAGCAAAGGATGATGGCATCCTGTTAGCCTCCAGGGTGCTGTCCCAGTGTGGTCCCTCTGGCTCCTGCAGCAATCGCCAGCCTCAGTTTCCCCCTCTCCCTCCCCAACTCCTCCCCCTTTCTCTCTTCCTGTGCCTTTAATGTTGCTGCTGAGCTTGATTCCCCATAACTTTAAAGCCTATGGATCAAAAAGGAAGTAGATGCTTGCATTTAGTAGGGGACTTTGTAAAAGAAATACATGTGGAATCCAGCTGACATTCCATTTCCTGGCAGAGAGGGCTGGGGTCTTAGAGCCTGTCTGTGTTTAAAGTGAATGATATGAGCACATGCAGAATTTAAAAAGGGGTAACATTTTGTCATCAGTCATATGTATAAGGTCAATTCAAAGGCTGCTAAAACTAGACTTTAAGAACAGTATCTTTCATCTTTTTAATATGTCATTTTAGATGAAAGCCTATCTGCTGTGCGGACATTGCCAAGAATGGAATCCCAAGCTCATCAAACCTTCCCGAGAAAGCCATCCACATACACAAGGGAGATCTGCCTCGTTCATGTTCACGCTCACGTTAGTGTAAAGTATCAATATTCAGGAAAACTCTGTGTTCTCTGACTACCACTCAGAAGATACTAATAGCAAAAATTCCACCTCATTAAAAAATATCCTGAAAGAGAAACTCATCAAGGGGTAAGAGGCTGAGTGCTTTCCTCTGCAAACAAATGTGAGTTACTTATTTATGACCCAAAAACTCTGGAGAAATGATAAACTGGAAAAAACAATAAATGTATGTAAGTATGTCTCAAAAACGCCCCAAAACAGAGATTTATTAAAGTTTTATTTATTTTACTTATGATTATTGAAGTTTTATATGATCCTTACCCTGGTTTTCACAATTGTTTATACTTACATCACACTTTAAAATCACTTAAATATTTCTCAAATACACAAAAATTTATTTATATTTACCTGACATTGTAGCAATAACCTTCTCACCACAAAGTTAGAGTTGATATTGTTAAATATGAATGTGTCTTCCTCAGGTCACATCCCCAGCATGTCTTTGACTAAAACAGCAAACGCATCCTGTATTTTTTTCTTTTTTTTTTTGAGAATGCTTGCAGTATGCATGCTTGGTATCCATATCACATCTAGAGAAGTCACTAAGTCAGTTCTGACCAGAGGAATGTTCCAGTCAGTGCCTCCTGGTCCCCGAAGGTTGGGAAGGGCTTGTCTGGCATGTGATCCCACGTGTCTGCCGTCAGAGCGTGGCTAGGATGGCCCGCAGGGAGCTCTGGACATCGCTCTGCCTTCGTAAGCCTCAGAACCTCTCCGCCTGGTCCCTCACAGGTGTTAGCTTGGGCCCCCTGACCACGTGGTAGCCTCACGCAGTGGGATGTCCAACATGGTGGCCAGCACTCCAAAGGTGAGGGTGCCCAGAGACCTCAGCAGAGTGGTGTGGCCTCTTCCACCCTGGAAGCTAGTGTATCACCTGTTACTAAGGTCCATCCAGAGGCAGGGACAGAAATAGCCTCCACCTTTCATCAGGAGGGGAGCTGCTGAAGTCACACAATACAAGGAAGACATGGAATAGAAGAGAGTGTGGCCATCTTTGGGGAATACAATCTTCTATGGAATTGTGACTATTCTCTCAGAAAGGATCACAGGACGTCCTTGTCTAGTGTGTGTGAAATCCTTACGTTTCCTCACTGAGGTGCAGTCAGTATGGCATATAAGAATGTGGCTTTACATTAAAGTACACTGGAAGAGAATGGACCAGTGACCAAGGATCAGAGTCTTTTAGAGGAGGAGACTCCTGCAGGATGGTGGTCGAGTCAAGTGGTGGCCTAAGCCTCACTGGTGCTGGGAAAGACAACTCTGTGATTAGTGGAAGACCATGTTTCTTGGCCTCTTCCTCTTCTTCTTCTTCTTTTTTTTTTTATGAAAATTTTCACTGAGTATAGTAGAGATCTCTGCCATTTCTCTTAAGCACTAATGATGAATGAAACCAGGCACAGGAATAATCTCTCTGGCAGAGGCTGCAGATTCTTCAAAAAATCTGGGTCCCAGCTTCTAAACCACCCAGGATAAAGAGTACTAATGGTAGGCAGAATTCTAAGGTGTCCCCAAGACCGCCCTGGGTTGGCATACCAGCTCCACATGACCCCCGAGGTTGTAAAAACGATGGGGTATCACTCCCATGGTTAGGTTATTTATATGGCATATTTGGTTTTAAGAGAGGGACATTATCCTGGGGGAACCCAACCTAGTCAAGCCAATCCTTAAAGGAACTAGAGTCCTCCCAGTAAAGATTTGAAGCAGGACAAAAACTGAATGGGAAATTTTTCATGGCTGGCTTTGAAGATGGAGAGAGATACCTGGCAGGAATGTGGAGGGCCATCTAGCTGACGAGAGGAAACACCAGGGGACAGCCAGCAAGGAAAGGGGGACCTCGGTCTCACAATTGCAAAAAACTGAATTGTACCAACAACCTGAATGAGCTTAGAACAGGACCTTGAGCTCTAAGTGAGAACACAGCCTGCCTGACATCTTGATTTTAGCTTTGTGAGACCCTGAGCAGAAGACCCAGCCATGCCAGGTCAGACTCCCGTCACCAGGAGCTGATAAGTGGGTGTTGCTTTGACTGTTAAATTGTGGTACTTTGTTAAACAGCAACAGAGTAGTGGAAGCACCTTGGAGCTAGGCTTTCTTAAAGTAAGAGACAATCATAATGAACACTTTGTTCTCTGTTTTCTGCTCCCCTCCGGCTGCCTAGAAGACAGAGACTACCACCTTGAGCAGTGATGGTTTAGCCCATACCCTGGGGAAGGCGGAACAGAAGGCTGCAAGCTTCTGCGATTTGGTGGGGCAAGCTTGTCAACACAGCTCTGGACTCTCCACTTCCAGACCTACATAAGGGAAAGAGGGATAAACTTCTACCTTATTTATCCCAAGCCCATTGTTATTTGGAGTTTATTGACAAGCTGGGGATTTTTCCTAATGCAGATTATCCTGCTCCAAGTCAAATCAAAGAATCGACTTTTAAGATTTTATGTTATGATATGCCGTGGTACTTTGTCTTCTAAGATCTGCACATAAATACTCCGCATGCTCGGTTCCACAGCATACAAACCATGGTCATTAGCAAGGGACATCAGAGGGGAAATTCATGGTTCCCGTCAGAGTATTATTAACCCAATAGATAAACCCTGTATTTGAGGTATTCTGACGTAATTAACTGCCTGTGTAAAGTGAACACAAGGAGGCCATTATGCAAATAAGAAGCCATTAATTTTAGGGGAAGGGACGTCAGCTTCCTGGTTCAGACTCAACAAAACAGAGAAGGGGGCTGACAACGTCTTAGACCATCCAGTCACTGCTGATGCACTGTGAAGTCCGACACATCAATACTTGTTACAAATCCTAAGGCTCAACAGACTTGGGTGCCCTGTTAATATTTACAACCACTTTCTAATTTAGAATTTATGATAAATAATATACATAACCAGCATCACAAAAAGTGCCAGACATTTGGGTAGAGATCTTTCCAGCCAGCTCTCTGAAGGATTTTCCTGAGGGAGTTCTAAATTTTCTAGACCAACATTTTATAGGCAAAGGCTATGCAGAAGATTATCCCATGAGTATTAATAAGTGTGTCACATAATTGTTTTGTTCAAAAAATTTTCATCAAAATGGACAGCTATATCCACTTCTTTGAAGACTTTATAAAGCACACTAGCATTTTGAAGTCATTGAGGAGCCCCGACAGAAAGACATCTGCTTAGCTTTTTTGCTTTTATTAAAAGACTTTAGTTTTTTAGAACAGTTATAGGTTTAAAATAAAAGTAAGAAGAAGGTACATGGGTTTCCCAGCTTCCCTTTTACTGGCATCCCCCACCAGAGTGATACAGAGAGGTACATTTGTTATAACTGATGGACCCACACTGAGACATCATTGTCACCTAAAGTCCACAGTTCACATTTGGGGTCACTCTTGGTGGTGGGCCCCCTATGGCCTTGGGTAAATGCAGAGTGATGTGTATCCACCATTATGGTAGGACACAGTATTTTCACTGCTCTAAAAATCCTCTGTACTCTATCTATTCATCCTTCCTCATCTCCCCTTTCTCCCAGGAACCACTGTCTCCATAGTTCTGCCTTTTCCAGCATGTCATAGAGTTGGAATCACAGTATGGAGACTTTTCAGATTGCCTTCTTCCACTTAGTAATAAGCATTTAAGATCCCTCCACATCTCTTCATGTCTTGATAGCTGATTTCTTTTTAGCACTGAATAATAACCCATTGTCTGGATGGACTAGTTTATTTATCCATCCACCCATTGGAGGGCATCTTGGTTGCTTCCAAGTCTGGCAATTATGAATAAAGTTGCTATAAATATCCAAGTGCAGGTTTTTGTGTCAACTTAGGTTTTCAACTCCTTTGGGTTGATTGCTGGCTCATATGGGAGGAGTATGTTTTGCTCGTAAGAAACTGCCAAACAATTCCAAAGTGTCTGCACCATTTTGCATTCCCACCAGCAATGAATCAGAGTTCCTATTGCTCCACATCCTCGCCAGCATTCGACGTTGTCAGTGTTCTGGATTTTGGCCTTTTTAATAGGTGTGTAATGGAATCTTACTGTTTTTTTGTTAACAGCATTTCACAATACCTTTTGATTCTGACACCTTTCCCATCCCTGACCTGTAGCCCCCTTCACCCACGGTGCACTTCCAGTACTTTGAAGAACATAATATGGATCTACTGTGTTGGATCACGAAGTTTTGCTCAAAGGATAAATCTTGCAGCCACATGTCACTGGAACAACTATCACCAAAGGTAAGTTTGTTTTCACTGATTGAGAAGCCTTCCTTAGGGACACCTGGGTGACTCAGTCTTTAAGCGTCTGCCTTCGGCTCAGGTCATGATCCCAGGGTCCTGGGATCGAGCCCCACACCAGGCTCCCTGCTCAGCGGGAAGCCTGCTTCTCCCTCTCCCACTGCCCCTGCTCATGTTCCCTCTCTCACTGTCTCTCTCTCTGTCAAATAAATAAGTAAAATCTTAAAAAAAAAAGAGAAGCCTTCCCTAAAGGCATCCGCTATAGAAGTAAAATTCTCTCCATGTATAACAAGGAGAAACAAATCAGTAACCCAGTGTGCTACCACCAATTTGGGGTAATTCCCTGTATTTATTGTTACTTTTGAAACAGTTTTCTTCACAAAGGAAAAAAATACAAGTGAGAGCACTGTCAAACTGGTTGACTATAACAAGATAATAATAATCCAATAAGGAAATAGCTTGATTATGAATCAGAAAGTAAGTATCATAGAATCTGAATGGAACACATAAAACATTTATTTTGGCACTTTGATTTCAATGCTAAATGATCTAAAGGCAAAATTCAATTGCAGACCTGAGTTGTGGGGGCTCAAAAACCCTCAAGAACCCAATGTTCTTAGCATTGAGTAACAAACTGTTAGTGACCCCAGTGATGATGCCCTGAGTGAGTATGGGTGGGACCAGTGATGATACCCTCCCACTGAGTATGGGTGGGACCTGTGATTTGTTTCTAGCCAATACAGCACAACAAAATGATGGAATGTCACTGTCTCAATGAGGTTAACTTGTATGGCAAAGAGGATGGGATGATTACTCCCATGATTACTGCTATGCTATATAGGCCTTGGTCTTAGACTGCAGAGAGACTGTCCTAGTAGCCTTGGAGAAGTGCGCTGCCCAGTTTTGGGCTCCTGTGAGGAGCGCCATAGGGCAGGGCACATGGGCAGTCATCTCTAGGACTTGAGGGTTACCTCTGGCTGACATCAGATTAGAAGCTGGAGGTCCCCCAGTCATACAGCCGCAAAAGAAATGAATTCTACCAACAACTTGAATGGATTAGTCAGGTTTCTCTGGAGAAAGAGAACCAATAGGATATATAGAAATATTAGGGAAGATTTATTATGGGAATTGGCTCATAGGGTTTTGGAGGACAAGAAGTACCACAGTCTGCCATCTGCAGCTGGAAAGCCAGAAAAGCCAGGGTTATAATTCAGTCCAACTCGGAAAAACCAGGATAAACCAATAGTGTAATTCCAGTCTGAGGCCCAAGGCCTGATGACTAGGGTGGTGGGGTGGCAGTGACGTAAGTCCCAGAGTCCAAAGGCCTGAGAACCAGGAGTTCTGATGTCTGGGGGCAGGAGAAGATGGATGTCTTGTCCTAGCTCAAGGGGAGAGAGTGCCAATTTGCTCTTCTCTGCCTTTTTGTTCCATTTGGGCCCTCAATGGATTGAATGAGATCTGGGCACATTGGGAAGGGCCATCTCCTGAACTCAGGCTATGGATTCCAATGCTCTTCTTTTCCGCAAACACCTTTATGGACACACCAACTATCTGGGCCTCCCTTAACCCAGTCGGATTGATACGTGAAATTAACCATCACACTGGATAGTCTCAGCAGTGGATTCTTCCCTAGTTGAGCATTGAGGTGAAAACAGTCTGGCTGAGACCTTGGTAGCGATATTGTGGAAGCCTGAGCAGAGAACCCAGCTAAGCGGTGAGTGGACTCCTGACCCACGGACATTGGGAGAGAATAAATGTGTTTTGTTTTTTCCGCAGCTCTCTGCGTGGTCACTTGTTACCCAGCAGTAGCAAACTAATAAACTGTCAGATAAATGGCTCCCAATTCCTGTCCTTATGTTGCATTACGGACTAAAAACTTCAGCCAAATGCAGTAATATGATGTCAAAAGTCTGAAATGTTTTGTTGCAATCCACTGCTATTCAGATTCCTTGAGGATTCTTTCAAAATCAGAGAAATGGCATGTCTACTAATTGGAAGTCTAAAATTTTATGCTTTTTCATTGAAAATCCTCACAAAACAACCCCCAAATCCTTCAACATTGGCAAGCCCATAGTTTTTGATGTGGAAGTTAATTTTCTGCACACTCTCAGTGGGAAAACATGAGGAGAAGGGGATCTTCTCTGGGGAGGTGGCCCAGAGCATGCCTGTGATTAATACCATTGCCAGCAACCCCGGGTTGGGGTGATTCTTCCCACTGAAATTCAGCCAAAGGCAGGGAGCATTTTTCCCTTCCTTTAACTTTTGGAAATCTTGTTATTTTACAACCCCACCCCCCATATTATATATAGTTTCAGAGGAGCTCTACGAAGCAATTTGAATAATAAAGAGAAAAAGAGTTATTTTGGGAGAGAGATGGTGTGAATGCGAATCTCAGCTCTTCTGCAAAATTACCTGAGTGGATCTGAGCAGGTTATGGTCTTAATGATTTCCTTTCCCCACCCAGCACGGAGATCCTGTCCATAGCCCCTTTCAGCATCGCAGGTCTGGGATTATATTAACTGATTTGAAGTTTCAATTAATTACAGACTTTTTAAGAAAGTATACCCAGTGGTGCTTTCAGTTAAACCAATTAAGACCTCTGGAGAGGGCAAATAATTATCACTCACGGACAACTTTCCAAGTAATAATTTTGCTTCTTAAAGTGAATTTACTTTCTGCTCCCAGGTGTAAGTTTCTGGCAATTGCATTTTGTAAAAAAACTAATATCACAAAGGTGCCTAAAAGCCACTTGCCTGTCAAACACTGTCCGCAGAATTCCTGGTATACAGATGTTCCTCAGCTTACCATGGGGTCATGTCCTGGTAAACTGATCGTAAGTTGAAAATATCATAAGTCAAAAATGCATTTTATATACCTAACCTACCGAACATCATCTCTTACTTAGCCCAGCCCACCTTAAACGTGCCCACAACACTCCCGTCAGCCTCCAGGTGGGCCAAGTCCTCTCGCAGGAAGCCTGTTGGATAATCAGGTGTTGAGTGTCTCGGGTCACGTACCGAGGACGGCCCTGTGAGTGAAGAACAGAGCAGTGGGATCGGCCAGCTGCCTGGATGCAGCTCACCACCCAGCATCACAAGAGCGGATCCGACTGCGTGTCGCTAGCCTGGGACAAGATCCACATTCACAGTCAAAATTCCAAGTACAGTTTCTACTGAATGTGTGTCTCTTCTGCACCACCATAAAGTTGAAAAATTCTAAGTTGAACCATTGCAAGTCAGGGAATATGGTTATGTTTGGATTAATTAAACTACCTCACAGAGCAACCAAACTGCCTGATGTACACAGTCTACTATTTTCTTAGTCTTTGTGTCTCAGGTGTACTCTGTGAAGGCGCCTCCAGATAAATGTCAGGAATGATTAATGGACATTTAGTGCAGATGAGTAAGGAATTTTAAAATGCTCTCTCTCTATACACGAACATGAAATCTTTCATTTGTCCTTTCTTTAGTTTCCAGTAAGAATATTTACTTTAATTTTTACACTAGACGTATTTTGATGAAGTATTAAGTGTGCTTTATGATTTTCTAGCACATAACAATAAGTAAAGAGATTCAGAGTATAAAAATAATTGTACTTCCGACACACCTTCTGTTGTATACATCTCTATTCATTTCTAAAAGAGTCAAAGGATGTATGTTCATTTATAATATTATCCCCAAGTTCTTTATGTTTTGTGTCCAAATTCAATGGACTGGAGACACTTTGTTCTTAGTTGAATGTGCAACATTTCTTACATCAGCATGCTCTATGAATTCAACTCAGATTTTACAAGACTTTATTTTGTATATTAAACATCTCTTAACAGTACTTAGTGAAAGATGTGATAATTGACTGACAGGAGAAAGGAACAAGAAAATTGCAGTTTAGTGTAATAACGTTTCATGTAGCTCTATCAATGTTAGGTTTTACACTAAAAGGAAAGCTAAATTTAGGCTGTCTATTACATACTAGCATTGATATGAGTCATTTCCCTTCCATTAAAGCAACGAAAACCCTAACTTCCTATTTTAGGGTCTAATCTGTACAAACCAGCAGATTTCAGATCTCAATTCTGCATGTTTGAGTTCCTCAAAAAAAAAAAAAATCAGCTTAAGTTTGTACTGTTAGTGGAATTTTAAATTATTCCAAGAACGAGAATAGCTAACACCAAGCATCAGATACTAGTAGAACAGTTTCACTTTCAACAATAAAATTAGATCTTAGTTAAAATTTGCAGCCACTGTGAAAGGAAAAACGCAGGAGTCTCTGCAACTTAACAAACTACAATGGTCTGCACTCAAGTAAACGCACCCACAGAAACACAGACACATGCAGACACACATAAATGCACACAGAAACACACACACAGACACAACACACACGGATACATATGCAAACACAGAGACAAATACAGACACACAGAAACCCACAGACTTACCCAGAAAGATAGAGACACAAACAGAAAGTCACACACAGCCAGGCATGGATGCACACACAGGCACATGCACGCTAACCTACAGTGATAAACGATTGCCACCCACATTTTATGGTAACACTAAGAACCCAGTACTTTCTTCAACAGTCTAGCCCCTTTTAAGATCAAAAGTGAAAGGAAACATTGTCACCTACTTCACTGCTTTTAAGATTCCAGGATTCTTTCATGCCAGCCTTAATAAAATTATTTGCTATGCTCTCCTTTTCTCTTCTAGTGAAGGACCCTATCGAGTTTAGGTATACCCATAATTAGGACTTTGTTTATTTGGCCTGAGCTTTTGGTGTGTCTCCTTGGCTTTTGGGTGGAGCAAACTGTCCAGGGCATCTGGCATGTGACGATATCCCCTCTTTGAGGTCCACTTTCAAAGAGATTTTCCAGAGAATGACTTTGGAAATCAACCGTAAGTGATCACAGTTTGTCAGTAGACCAGCCTCAGCTAAATATTAGTTCCACAATGTGCTAAATTTGGATGTCAGATGGATAGATGTGAGTTCGATGTTTTTAATGAATTAATAAGGGCACATCCATCTATTGAGCGCCTATCATAGGCTCTAAGAATGGACGGTTACACAGATGAGTGATCTGTATCCTTCCATCAAGGAGTTAAATAATTAACAGCACAGAGAAGATATATACAAAAAAAATTAAAACCCTCAAAAAGATAACATCATGAGAAAACAAGAATTAAGGTATTAGAGGGTGAGAAGAAAGATCCCATTGCTAAAGAAGTCACAAACTACATAATGACTGCAAAGATGTTTTCTCCCAGAGCTATTCAATAAATAAAAGGTTTTAAAATGTTTTGGCCTGTGGACACCATTTAGAAAGGTTTCAAAATATTGTAAGGATTCATTCTGAGTCCAAATGGATTTGATGGAAAATATAATGATCCTCGCTTTGTCAAGTGAAATATGTATCATTTTCAAGCAGAACTTATCCCAATTAAAGTAGGATTCTTTAAGAGTCATGAATACTCTAAAAGCAAAAATGTTTATTTAGCCATCCGGCAGGATCAAAGTTTTCTGTCACCGTATCTAAGCCTTAGGGATACTTTCAAAGATGGGATTTTTTTTAAGTTGAATGAAAACTATGTGTGTTTATGTGTGTGTATATTTGTGCACGTACCTACGTACAGTGTAGTAAAGTACACATGGATCCTGGCATTAATTTTTCCCCTCACTAAAACTGTTGATACTTCTTAAATCATGTGGATAACAGAATAGTCTCTATTATGGAACAATGTGAACCTCTTCTGTGTGCTCTGGGTCATCTGCCCGGGGATACACATTCATTCAACAGATATTACTGAACACCTACTCATTTGGTCTTTACTCCAGAAACTTTTTTTTTTTAATTTATTTATTTGACAGAGAGATAGCACAAGTAGGCAGAGCGGCAGGCAGAGGGAAAGGGAGAAGCAGGCTCTCTGCTGAGCAGGGAGCCCGATGCGGGGCTTGATCCCAGGACCCTGGGATCATGACCTGAGCCGAAGGCAGCCGCTTAACCGACTCAGCCACCCAGGCGCCGCTTTACTCCAGAAACTTGTGGGAAAAAAAATTAGTAAAAAAAAAAAAAAAACAGACAACAACGTCTACCTTCAAGAAGCTTTTAGTCTTTATAATGAAGTATAAGCATAACTGATAAGTAAATTTTATGATGTGCTAGAAAATCATAAGAGCTCAGAAAGAACATAACAGGGTAAGGAAAATCTGGAACGCTGGGTTGCCAGGGACTGGGCTGCAATTTTATTTTATTTATTTTATTTTATTTTATTTTATTTTATTTTATTTTATTTGTTTTACTTTGCTTTGTTTTTTGTTTTTTAAAATGCATGTCCTTTGGGGAGCCTGGATGGCTCAGTCGTTAAGCGTCTGCCTTCTCAGGGTCCTGGGATCGAGCCCCACATCGGGCTCCTTCCTCTGCAGGAAGCCTGCTTCTCCCTCTCCTCCTCCCCCTGCTTGTGATCCTGCTCTCGCTGTCTCTCTCTGTCAAATAAATAAATAAAATCTTTAAAAAAAAATGCATGTCCTTTATTTTTAAAAAAGATTTTTGTTTATTTATTTGACAGAGAGAGAGAAAACAAGGAGGCAGAGTGGCAGGCAGAGGGAGAGGGAGAAGCAGACTCCCCACTGAGCAGGGAGCCCGATGTGGGGCTCGATCCCAGGACCCCGGGATCATGACCTGAGTCGAAGGCAGACGCTTAACTGACTGAGCCACCCAGGCACCCCGGGTTGAAATTTTAAATAAATTGTTCATGGCAGACCCTGTGGTCAAAGAGATAAGTTTTTGTAAAATCTTGAAAGAGGTAGAAAGGCGAGCCTTGCATCTGGAGAAGGACCAGTTTGGGCAGAGGGGACAGGTGTTGGCACTAGTATAGAAGGACCCCAAAGGGCAGAACGGGAAGCTCAGGGAACAGTGTGGGGCAGGAGAAGCAGGGGAAGTCTGAGGGGAGCCAGAGCAATGAAGGGAGTCCACCATCCAGTACCTTGTAGGCCACCGTTAGAGACAGATTTTACACAGAAGGAAGAACAGGCCATTGGGAGGCTGGGGATCCCACGACCTGACTTCACTTTGAGGCCATCTGGCTACAGTACAGAGGGATGGGGGGCAACGGTAGAACCTGGGAGACCACATCACATGACCCCCAGGAAAGGCAATGGGATCCCGGACAGAAGCAAAGACATTCAGTAGTAGTCCGATGCTGAATACATCTTGAAGGACAAGACAACAGAGTTCCCGACAATTTGGATCATGTAGAAGTGAGAAAGTGAGAAAGTGAGAAAAAAGAGGTGAGACCAATGCCAAGGTCTCTAACCCACTGTGGGAAGAGTAAAGGGAGTTTGGGTCAGTCGGGCACGTGTGTGACAGCTATAGAAGGATCAGGTAGATTAGCACTTGAGTCTGGGGTCCATTAAGGCCGGTGTCTGCTAGCAATCCAGGTGGGAAAGGCACCTGCAGAGTTGGATATGTGAGTCCAGCTCCAGGAAGAGGTCTGAGCTGGAGGTAAAATTTGAGTTACTGGTGTGTGGATGTTCTTTAAAGTATGACACTGGGTGAAGTCTTGAAGGTGGTGAGTGCAGGTGGAAAGACAGAGGAAGAAGGCCCACACCTTTGGTCACCAGCACCTAAGAGCTTGGAAGAAAAGTGGGAACAAGCAAAGAAGCCAGAGGAGATGAGCTCCCTGGGCTTTGGGAAGAAACGGCAGACCAGGGTGCATTCTGAAGCGAAGCAGCAGAAGTGTTTAGGCAGGGAGGGAGAAGCACCCCTTTCAATGAGGACTGAGAACTGCCTAGTGTTTCCAAAATGAGCAGAGGACCTATACTTTTCAGGATGATTGAAACAATAGCATGTTTTCATGCTGGTGGGGATGATTGAGTAGGGGGAGAAAATGCAATGTCATGGAAGAGAAAATGAATTCCTGGAGCCATATCCTTGAATAGGCAAGAAGGGATGTGCTCCAGGGAACAAGTGGGCTGGCTGGCTGAGCACAAGGGGCATGGACCATGTATGCATGGTGGATGGGAGCTAGAATGTGTAGCTACAAAAGGTCTAGGCAGGCAGTTATGAGGGTGTGGTGGTTCTCTTGAGATTCCTGGCATTTCCAGTCAAGCAGAGAGCACACACATCAGTTGAGAACAGAACAGGGCCTGGGGGGTGGTGAAGATGAGTGTGGGGGAAGGTGTAAGAGGGAAGCCCGGGGTGTGGGAGGGGCATGACAGAGAAATGCAGGATGTTGTTATGACACCATTATCACCACGGCCAGGAAGCTTTGGGTGCACCGCCAGGGTTGTTGGTCAAGGCGGCATCGCTCAGCTAGGTTGCATGTTTTCCCCTCATGTCACAGACATGGTGGAGTTGTTTCATCATGTGGGTAGGTGGCTTTCCTGAGTGAGTAGTAAATAGGCATAGATTACCGGACATTGTGTAAATCCTCTTAAGAAAGAGAGTGGTCAAAACAAATGGGAAAAAGCCACATGGAGGAGAGAGTTCATGAAGGTAGAAGAAAATTTAGACAAACACACCACTGAGGCTTTTGGATATAAAACACCTACTTAATGCCTTAAGAATAACTGAGGAGACTACATCAGTCCCATGCCAGGAGCCCTGAAGACAGAACATCCTTGCCCAAAACTCCCCATGCCATTCTTGCCGCCGGCGGTTTCTGGATGGCCATCCTTCTCCTCACATCTGTGGCTGCCATCTTGCTCAGGAACCACGTCTGCTGAAACACCCTCATTCTACTCTTTCAGGATATCCCATTCCCCATATTTACCTGCCTCGGGGGAAGACAGCATAGCCTGGTTAATTATTATGCAGAGCAATATAGCTCTTGCTTCTCTAAAGATGTCTAAATTACCTGTGCCAGGAAACCTGGCCTCTCATCGCCAGATGGACCAATTACGGTATTTTCCTTAGGCTTGTTAATGCAAACTCAAAGCATAGTTTTTAAAATAACCATTTCCCCCTCTTATTAGAGTATCACTTAGAAATATCTGCTATATTGTAATTAATTGTTCAATTGTCCACTTTTCTCATTAGAAAGCAAGGTCTTTGAAGCAAGGCACTGTGGTGTATTTACTACTATTTCCCTGAAATTAAATGACTCTATTTCCTATCATTTATAAAAACTAATTCCAAATGGCTTACAGATATAAACGTGAAAAGAAAACAATAAAATCTCTTTTAAAATACAGGGATATCTTCATGACCTTGGGGTGGGTAAAGCGTTCTTAAAAAGAAGATCAAAAGCACTGAGAATAAAGGAAAAGTTTATAAAACTGGCCTTTATTATAATTGAGAACTCCCATCAAAAGATACCATTAACACAGTGAAAGAGCAAGCCACAGACAGAGAGGAGGAATCTGCAATCCATATGGCACCACGGACTTATGTCCAGAATATATAAAGAAGTTCTACAAATCAATAAAAGAGATCAATAATCCCATAGAAATACACCCTAGAGAACTAAACAGCCACTTCACAAAAGAGACTACACAAACAGCCAATAAACATATGAAAAAGTGCCCACCTCATTAGTCACAGGAAAATGCAACTGAAAATCAAATGAGATCCCATGATACACCCAGCAACCAGAATTGCTAAGAATAGATTTGTTGGCAGGACAGGCAGTGGGAAAGGTGGGAGCAGCTTGGAAATGTCCACGTGTGTAATTCCATTCTAATGGAAGACACACATTCAGTGTCACCAGCAGTTCAGCTCCTGGGAACATCTCCACCATACTGAGAAAGACATTCACCAAAAGACAGATACAAGAATTTTTACAGTGACAGTGTTCATGACAAGTCCAAGGGTGAAGCAGCCAGTGCATCTAAAGAGTAAAGTGAATGAATAAATTGCAGTATACTTAAAATGCACTAAAATTATTTGCTTATGTTCAGTGGTAATTAAAATTCTAGAATTCTTTTCTAAACAAAGAAGTGGCAATGCCATAAGCAACCAGTTGAGCTGGATGTTATGCCCATGAAAGAAGAATAGAACTTGGGGACCTCCATATATAAAGAAGAGTACCCAATACATTTTCTGTCAGTGTGGAGGGATGGTTCCAGTGCTGATCAGAGATGGACTGGTCTGAATATTTCTGCATTGTTGCATTGTTATTGCTCCTTTTGTTTTTCTTAATCTTTTTTTTTTTTTTAAGTAAGTTCTACACCCATTGTGGGGCTTGAACTCACAACCCTGAGATCAAGAGTCACATTCTCTACTGATTGAGCTAGCCAGGTGCCGCAATAGCTCCATTTCTTAATGAGGTATTGTAAGCCTCCCCTTTACTCCTTCCATGGCTGCTGCAAATGTGGACAGGAAAAGACTGTATTGCAGTGGTGAATCAGGTTCTATTATCTAAGACTGGCTGTGAGCTACAACGGGCCTGTGACCTTATAATATTTACCAGTCACTGCACACCTTCGTCATTAATTTGCTGAGCACTTGGAGCTATCTCAACTACGAAAAGTGCTATATGAGCCAAAATTCTATTCTCTTCTCTATTAATCATATTTGATTAATATCATTTGAAATACCATTAAATAATTTTAATACAGGTGTATGGATTAAAGCTACTCAAGAGCTTTCCTGACATAAACATTGACAAATTATGTGCAAGTTTAAGTTTGCACAAGTGATTAATCTGCTATTCTGCAGTTAGAATTAATTATTACACTCATATTTACATGACTGGTTCAGACATGTCCAACCATTAACACATTGCCATTTGCCCTGAGTCATTTTCCAATGCAATATTATATATTTAATAATGTACAGCAGGGACAAAGAATAAAAGAGAATCAGATCAGAACTCTAACAATATGTCTTAGATTGTAGGACTAGCTGGCTAATTCATTTTTTTTAATTGATGAAGTTATTAAAATATTTTATTTATTCTGTCCTAAGAGAAGCTTAATAGGATAGTATAGTTCCTGTAATTAAGTGGACCAGTATGCACTTTCCCAAATTTTGGCTATAAATTTGCAAGAGTGAATAAAGACGAAGATTTTAGAAGGTCGCTTAGTGGGAAAAACCCAAGAACCAAAGGACCAAGAGCCATTCAGAGATGATTTGTTCTGTCTCTCTGCTGCCAGGAGGAGTCACCTGAACCATTTCAGACAGATGGACTTTTATCCTGCTCTCTAGGGAAAGAGATTTTATAACTTGCATACAATTTGTGATGTTTAGCCACCTTCAGTTATTTGAGATCATGAATGCATAATAAAAATAACTTCAACTATAGCCAGAGCAACAAGAACACCTATTTATTAGGTGCTTATTTTGTTCTGAGCATTGCTTTAGGTTCTTTATATTGTCTTATAAAGATATTTAATTTCCTTATTATAGTTAACAAAACGGAGGCTTAAATCATCTAAGACCAGTACTGGACAGGTTTGATTAGTGGTGAAAGACTTTCAGAGAGTAAAATCCACATGTGGTAAGAAAGGAAGGGATGGGTAGAAAGCATGCCATGTTCACATAAATGGCCCTCACTTTTTTGTGTGGGGGTCAGAGAAGTGTATGTTTTCTTGTGTGTCTTGGCAGGCATGAGCAGGCAGGATACATATAAAGTATCTTCTGGTCATTCTGGTTGAAGGTTGGCTCCTGTTCATGCTGATCATGTCTTGTCTTCAGCTGTTATACCCAGGTATCAGTGGAAAGTGAAGGGGAAGGGGTAGGATTGTTTAGTGAGACTTTTGTTGAAATTGTGGCACAGAGAGGCTCATAGATGAGCCTGCCCACAGAGGAGCAATTATTATATCAATTGATTTCCCCCTTGTTACTCTCTTTGTGTTTCTGCTTCATTAGTTTCTATTCCCCTATTCCTTCAAGTTCATTGATTCACTCCTTGGGTGCATCGAGTCTATTCATGAATGTTAAATGCATTCATCACCTATGGTATTATGGAACTTTTGTTTAGCATTGTATTTGCCTCTTTCTTATAATTTCCATGTCTTTGCTGAAATTCCCCATCTCTTCCTGTACACTGTCCACCTTTTCCATGATAGCCTTCAGTATATTGATCATTGCTATTTAAAAATGTCTATCTGATAGTTACAAATCTGGGCCATCTCTGAGTCTGGTTCTGTTGATCATTTTGTCTCTTTAAAATGGTATGTGTCTTTTTTTTTTTTTCTTACTTTTTTTTTTTGTTCATTACTTTTAACTGAATGCTATGTACAGAAGAGTAAGACCAAGGTAGATACTATTTATGCCTAGACACGGCATACCTAGACTCTCAGGACAGGAGGCTGAGTTAGCCTACTCAGCAGTTGAGCTATGTTTGGGTTCTGTTGTGGTGGTTGCCTTCCTCACCACAGCTTCAGATTCCTCCAGAATTGCCTTGAGCTAAGGGTGAGATAAGAAATGGGAAGTCCATGCTCTTGCTGCACCTACAGCTTGCAGCTCTCCCTGTGTGCCTGAGCCTGAGTGTGGGCCTCTACACACTCTTGCCCTTGTCCAGTGACAGACTTCTATGCTTCTTTCTTAATGTTTGCTGGCCAGGTAATGGGGACAGTACAGGGAAGAGAGTTCTCTGCGGCCCTTGCTCAGTCCTAGACAGGCCCAAGTGTGCCTGGGTCTTAGAGATAGGAATTCTTCAGTGATCCTGCCTGACCTCATGGCAGCAAAGAGATGCTTTGTATCTTTGGTGGGTCTTATCAAAGAAAGAATTTCTTGTCCTTCTTGGTAGAACTTCAATGTATTGGTAAAAGGATTTGCCTTTTCCTGCCCCTCTTCCATGGTTAGAGGGTTTTGCTTTTGTTTTTGTTTTGTTTTGTTTTGTTTTTAAATCTTTCCTCTACCTCCAGTGGGTCTACACTTGTGCCTGGGGGTGACAAGGCTTGCTACTCCTCCCCCAGAAGCTTCAGGCTGCATGATTTGCCTCCATCAATGAGCCCTTTCTGCCCCTGCCTACCATCTTTCTCGTAAGCACTCAGTGGAGGGCCATGGAGAAGCACCTACAAGTATGTGCAAACTCATCTTGTATCTGTGGCTCTCAAGCTGGTCCACATTCAAACTTTAACAATGTGAGAATGGCTAGAATGGCAAAAATTGACAAGGCAAGAAACAACAAATGTTGGAGAGGTTGTGGAGAAAAGGGAAACCTCTTACACTGTTGGTGGGAATGCAAGTTGGTACAACCACTTTGGAAAACAGTGTGGAGGTTCCTCAAAAAATTTAAAATAGAGCTACCCTATGACCCAGCAATTGCACTCCTGGGTATTTACCCCAAAGACACAGATGTAGTGAAAAGAAGGGCCATATGCACACCAATGTTCATAGCAGCAATGTCCACAACAGCCAAACTATGGAAAGAGCTGAGATGCCCTTCAACAGACGAATGGATAAAGAAGATGTGGTCCATGTATACAATGGAATATTACTCAGCCATCAGAAGGGATGAATACCCAACTTATGCACCAACATGGATAGGACTGGAGGAGATTACGCTAAGTGAAATAAGTCAAGCAGAGAAAGTCAATTATCATATGGTTCCACTCCTTTGTGGAACATAAGGAATAGCATGGAGGACATTAGGAGAAGGAAGGGGAAAATGAAAGGGGGAAAATTGGAGGGGGAGGTAAACCATGAGAGACTATGGACTCGGAGAAACTGAGGGTTTTAGAGGGGAGGTGGGTGGGAGGGATGGGTTAGCCCAATGATGGGTATTAAGGAGGGCACGTATTGCATGGAGCACTGGGTGTTATATGCAAACAATGAATCATGGATCACTACATCAAAAACTAATGATGTAATGTATGGTGACTAACATAACATAATAAAATAAAATAAAGTAAAATAATAAAAAAACCTTTAACAATGTGTTTGAATTTTAGCTCTCTTTAACTTACCTGTATGGTACTCAGCCCCTCTTTCTCCCACACTCAGCCACTGTTCTGTGCCCCTCTTTCCTCAAACAACTGGTTCCTCTTTCTTTAGATTTCAGGCTACTTGGTTGTCTTATAATCTCAGCTCTGATGGGTTCAAAAAAAGTTGATTTTATAGATTGGTTTTTTTTCTTGTTGTTAAGGGAGAAGTAACTTTTTTCTAGTTTTCTATATCCTACTCAGAAGTGGAATTCATGATAAATAGTATTTTCACTTGGCCTTCTCACTTGAAAACATCTGTTATTTCTCTCTTGCTGCCTAGTTCCTAAAGGTGTCCTACCGAATGTGGCCATCTGTTAGAGACAGTGTCAGTTTAGAATTGGTATTTCTATGCCAGGTCTAGAATCTTGTATTAGCATGACCCTTCAGCTTCTGATGACTCATCAAGCTGTAGATGCCCTTTTCTTTTCTTTAAAAAAAAAAAATTCTCTTCACAGACACTGTTTTACATAAATCATAAATGTGAACTTATCATGCACTGTGCCTCTTTTCCAAAAAGCTATAACAGTTTACATTTCAATTGCCAATGCGTCAGAGCATCCATTTTCTATATCTCTGCTAGCAACAGTGGTTACTTTTTCTCTGTCTAATAAGTATAGAATGATAGTTCATTGTCACTATAATCTGCATGTGTCTGTTAGTAAATTTGAACATACTGTCATAAATCCACTGGTCATTTAGATTTGCACTTCTGTGAACAGCCTCTTCACTCTGTTGCCTATTTTTTTTTTAATTGGATTGTTTTTCTCCTCCAGATGAACTTGTCAGATCTTTGCATGATTATTATATTATTAGCAACAGTCCCCAAAATAATAGGTTTTCTATTTACTTTGTTCCTGATACATTTTATCACACAAATATGTCATTTTTATGACATAGAAGATGTACCTCTTTTCTTTATAGCTTCTGAGATTCCAATCTTTGTTTAACGAGATTCTCCAATCCCTAGATTATATCTCGTTACCTAGAGTTGTGCCAAGTGCAGAGATGCAGACAGTTCTAATGGGACAGTAAGTGTGGTTTACTTCTGGAGTCTGTAACTGACAGGTGAAGTAGGTGACACCCTCGTCACCCTGTGGATTTGTGTTTAGGTAGACTGTATATGGACTCCTGTGTCACTACATGCGTACTGGGAATGGGTACAACAAAATCTTGTTGTCAGAGGAGGCAACAGAGCTGAGCCCTTAGGTAGCCTAATGAACTGCTGCAAGTGGGGAGCTGAGCTTCCAAGGCCACCTGGCTCTCACTCAGGCTTTCTTCCAAAACTGATATCTTATTGTTTTCATTCAAGTATTTCACCACTTGGAATTTATTTTTATGTGAAACAAAACAGTGTTCACATTTTATCTTTCTCTTGATCCATAGCTCCAATTATTTTGCCAGCTCCAATTATTAAAAAGTCTATCCTTTTCTCACTAAACAGAAATACTATCATTATTATATATTAGCATCTCATATTTTTCATTTATCTATTTGAATATCTCTATGCTAATGGCATGCTAATTTTACTTTGATGACTTTATAGTTGTTTTTGTTTTTTTGTTTGTTTGGTTTTTTTCTGATACTAGTAAGTCAAATCAGTCCATCCCTACTTCTAATATTCAAAATTATTCTTGGCTATTTTTTTTGACATTTATTTTCTCATATAAATTTTATGGCCATATAATTCAAACAGAATTTGACATAATAATTAACATATATTACATTTGAAAAAATTAACATTTTGTATATCAAAAACATCTCATTTTAGAATATTGTATGTCTTTCCATTTGTTCATATAATACATCAACAAGATATTCTATTTTTCTTAATATAGGTTCTGTTTCCTTTTTGTTAATTTATACTTAATATCGCAAGCTTTTCTCATTTTCCTTTATGTTCTTATTATTAAATTAGAAAAAAAATCTAATGGCCTTTATATATTCACCTTACCAAGTTCTTCTGTTAATTCCAATAGTTTATAAAGACTCTTTGGGGTTTTTTAGTTATAAAATCATGTCATAAAAAAAGAGAGATTTTTATCTTTTGAAAACTTAGCACCACTTATTAAACTCTTTATCTAATTACGATGACTAGATCCTTGAAGACAATATTAAGTTAAAACATTAATAGTAGGGATACATGTCTAATATCTAATTTTAATTAAAACAGATTTTGCATTGTACCATTTGGAATACCAATTCCAGGTATTTTGTAGAAATACTTATTATTTCTCCTTAAATGGTTCATATCACCCCCTTTTTTAGCTTAAAGTTTTAAAGGGATGTTTCATAAACATCTTTTTTAACACTTTATATTGATTTTCTTTGTGTTTATATAATGGTTTTTGCATGACCAAGCAGTGGTTCACCTTTCTGCCTGCTCATGTCCACTCCCACCCGGCTGAATGTGCCAGAGGAAAATAAACACACCTGAGGTACACTCTTAGAGCTGTCTACCACTCACAGTCTATGTCCGTAGTTCCTCCACTCTCCTCCCCAGTAAGCTCCTACCTTTCTCCCCCTTCTTCACCCCTTGTGGATGACATCTCTGAGAAAAGGGACACAGACTACCCCTTACACACACACACACACACACACGCACACGCACACTCACGCACACGCACACGCACACACATGCACACCCCCTGACAACTGATGTTCCTTCACTCAGCCAAGCTGCCTTTCCTTCAACATGTGCAGGGACATTGCTCCAGGAATGCTTTCTTTCTTCTGATGAATTAATCTTGCCATGAAATACAAACATGCTCCTACTTCTCCGATAATTAAAAAAAATAAAAACTTCTCTTTATCCTATTTTCCTGCCCCATTATTGCCTCATTTTCTCCCTTCCTTATGGTAAAACTCCTCTGACTTGTCTGTATTTCTTCTCCGAGTCCTGTGTTCCTGTTCACTACCAAGCTCCATTCAATTAGGTTTCTGACCTCCCACACTCCACTGAAACAGCTCTCAATTATAGAATGCCTCCTTGGACTTCCTCGAATTGTCTTGGAAATCTCATCCAATGACACAGCTTTCGTGATAACTATAGCTCAAGATGCCCAGACCTTCATTTCCAACCAGGAAGTCTCCCTACCAACTCAGGTCTTATGTACCCAGCCTTCTATTTGATACCATCTGGATGTCTAATAGGTATCTTAAAGTTGACATCTTCAAACTTTGACTTGCAACATTTCCCCATCCCCACCCAGACTTGATCGCATAGTCTTTTAAGCTCACTATGGTTATTTCATCGTGCAGGCTTCTCAGGCACTATCTTCAGAGTATTCTTATTGCTTCGTTTTTTTCCCCCTCACATCCAGAATTCAATCCACCAAGATAACTTTTTGATTCTATCTTAAAAATATATGAAAGTTCACATCATCTCCCATCCTCCTTACTGTTACAACTCTTGCCTGGATTATTGCAAAAGCTTCCTAATTGGTTTCCTGACTTCAACCTTGTTCCCCTTCAATCCAATCTCAGTGCAGCAGTCAGAGTGACATTGCTGAAAGGGAGGTCACACAATGTCAGCTCCATGTTGAAAGTACGTCCAATGGCTTCAAAAACATGCTCATTATTGCCTGTGATGCCCTCCAGGGTCTGGGCCCCATTACCTCTCTGATCAAATCTTTTGCACTCTCTTCCTGGTTTATTTTTATCCAGGTACACTGTCTTTGGGTTGCTCCTCAGGATTTTGCATTGGCTTTTCCCTCTGCCTGGAATGGAGTTCCCACCCATCTCAGCCCCCCATCGCTGATGCTCTCTCACCTGTTTTTAGTCTTTACTAATAACCTGAGAGTTGCCTTCTCTGACAAATCTAATGAGGTCACCTGAATGGCCAGTCCCTCCCAACAAACCTCTCCTATCAGCACTCTGTTTAGTTTTTCACCATTCCACGTGTCACCATCTAACATATTAGGTATTTATTATCTATTTATTTTGTTTGGTGACATGAAACATGTTAGGGGCTCCATAAAAAATTTGTTCCATAAATAAAGAAGTTATGCTGCAATATAATTTCTAATACTATAATGATTTTTTCATCTTTATTCATAAATCAGATCTATCTACAGTTTTCCTTTATTGTTCTATCTTTATCAGCTTTTTAAAAGAGTTATATTGCCTTTGTAAAGTGAATCGGGGAGGCCTTTCATCTTTTTCTAAGGCCTGGAATAATTTAACTTTGAAAAGCCCTCTTTCTTTAAGGTTATATAAAATTCATGTTACATAAACCTCAGCTGGGAATCCATCTGTTCTCAGTGCCTTTTTCAATGGTAGATCTTCAAGTGTCTTTTTCTAAACTCTCTTATGGTAAGTGATGTATTTAAGTTTCCCCTTCCTTTCTTCTTGGGTAAATTTTGGCAATATATATTTTGCTGGGAAATCATCCATTTCCTCTAAATTTTCAAATGTCTTGTCAGAAAGTTTCATAGACATATATTTTTATGACTACTTCAATCACTTCCATATTGATGGTTATTCCCTGCTTGTCTCTCCTAATTTGGTGTATTTCTGTCTTCTCTTTTTCTCCTTTAAACAAGCCCATGAAGCATTAATGTAAGTAAGTTGACTTAAATTAGATTTGGATTTTAAAATTTCTGCTACTTTTTAAAATTTTTTATGAGTTTTAGCTTTTGTTTTGAATTTCCATTTTTTATTTGCTCTTTGTTTAAATTATTTTCTATATTCTTAGGATGAGCACAAACTCTCTCTATTCTTTTACTTTCTTTGTAAATAATGATGATATTTCGTGTCAGGTTTTTGTGTTTTTTGTCCTCTTCTGTGGACTGCTTTCACTTTGTCCCATAGATTTAACTGGGAAGAATGTTCTTCTTTATTACTTTCCCCATGGTTGTAATTGTCCTTTTGATTTTCCCTTTGATCCAAGAGTATTCTGTCTGGGAATGTGCTTCTTAATTCCCAAGGGATTCTAATTTTTGGCTCTTTTCTATTATTAATTATTTCTGACATTAATAGTTCACATTCACAGAATGAACTCAATAAACATTTATTTTTAAAAATGTACTTAAGAATTCTTTTGGGCCAAGAAAGGGGTTGATTTTGTATAGTTTCCATAAACATGTGAACAAAAAAATTATCTTTTCAAGGAATGTAAGATTTGGCATATAACAACTAAACCACATTTATTCATTTAATTATTTAGTTATTTTATGGAATGCTTTTGTCTTTCAGATCTGCCCAGATCTTAAAGAAGCAGGTTAAAATATCCCTCTAAAGTTATAATATTAGCAGTTTAGATTTTGCTTTATTTACTCAGGCCTATATAGTTTGGTACATATGAAAAACAGAATGTTCCTCTTTTTTAGTTCTTTTGTGTTTTTAAATTTAAAGTTCAGGTTCTCCCAGATTGTCCTTCTAACTTTCATTTTTGTTTCCATTTGCAAAGTATTTATTGCCCACCCGGAGCTCTCTGTTATAATGCATTTGCTCTCTGGTGTCAGGATTTCCCCTAGAGTTCTTTCAGATGGAGCAGAGGCTGATATATTTTCCAAATGACTGCATTTTCACATTTCCTTTTGTTCTGAAAGATGATTGGCATTTCTCATATATTGTCTCAAGATGGTATTCCAGTATCTTTAAAGAAGTCCCTTTGATCTACAGACTTAGGATGTTTCAGTGTCTTCTCATTTATTTCTGTATTTGCCTCTTTATTCCTTAAAACTCATTTTTATCTGAGGCATATCTGGGAAATTTTCCACAAGTCCACTAATTCTTCCTTTCCTTCCAGAGTTGCTGTTTTTCTCATAGTTTTCTCTTGGGCTTACTTTTCTGCCCACGATTTCCAACTCCACAGTTTTGTTCTGTGCTTGGAGATATTTTTTCGACTTGGTTTTCCCGGTTTCTAATTTGGTGTTCAACAATAACCATCTTCTTTTCAATTCATCTAGAAAATAATTTAGATTTTAGCTTCAGAGAATGTTTTTAGTGCAACACCTGGATATTTTCAATTGGAGCCATCATCTGTGGTTCCATTTCACTAAAAGGGTGTGGTCTTTGTTGTGACCGTTCTTCCTTTCTCTGGTGCAGACCTCTCAGATGTGTGGTGTTTTGCTTTGCTTGTTTCCCGCAACTCAGATCTGGCTTTTGTAGCACCCAAGTGTTGGCACTTGTAAAACTGGAGAAAGGCAAAATGGTTCCTCCTTCCATGAGCCACTAGTACAGAGGCCACAGAATCTCAGCCACCTCCTGAAATGCTTGGATGAGGCCTCATTCCTATTCACCTGTCTTTCTGTCTCTGACATTCTGGAGCGGAAAGGGCTCTGCCCCATTCAATTATTTCTTCACCTATAGGAGGCCAGGGCACCTAAGCATGCTCAGGCAGAGTCTATGTTGACCTCCTCCATAGGGGTCTCCAGATCTCATTAGCCTGAGCACTTTCAAGACTCACTGCTTTATGTGATTTACTACAGAGGACTCCAGTGCTGATGACAGACACAGGAGAACAGTTCAATGAAGTCGAGCTGGTAGTGAAAGGAGAGCGAGGCATGTTTAGGTGGCATCTTCCCAGAATCCTCCCCTTAGTGTCTCCCCAGATTTTCTCCCCTGAATGTCTTATGGGCTCTATTTTAAATTATTACTTTTTTGTCCTCAAAGGAAATGGATTTTTGGTGTTTTCATATACTTCTAATATGCTAAAACATGACTTTAAGTTAACCTTCAAACTTCCCTTCATGGTACTGAAAAATCTCCATACAAAATACTTCGTATTTTCCCTCTGTACATAGTTAAGAAATATTAGATGACATTATTTAGGGAAAACAAAAAAAAGTGTGTCCTAAACTAAATTCCTCTTCTGAACAAATTTCCTGTCAGTTCAAATCATGATCCCATTCATGTACCTGTCATTTGTGGACTGGGTTTAGCCCCATGGAGATGGCCTCTATTGACATACTACTAAATACTGACCATTTACAGGCATGTCATATGCAGCTGTAACTTGAGTGACCATTCGTGATGACCACGTGGGCAAACACATGCTTTGAATGAGTATCCACCCATTTTCTAAGATTGTTCCAACATGGCCCCAAGATAAGGGAACCAAATGCTGGAAGAGTATAGCATCTCTGCTGGGGAGCTGATGGGAACCAGGTTTCCTCATGAATGCTGAGGGCACAGGTTGGAGGATTCAGTCCCATCACATGCTTGTTTACAGAGAGCCCTGGACCAATGGGGACACCCCTTTCCTCAGAGAGGCAGCTGCCCCTGAGGCTTCTCTCCTGGTTGCCTGCACCAGAGGTTTAGCTGCACTGTCTTGATTGGCTCTGGAGCCACTCTGCAAAGTAGTGATCCTTACTATTTTTTTTTTATCAGCTTGGCTCTTTTCAGTGAAAAAAAAAAAAAAAGTCCTCATTGTTGAAAGCATCAATGCAGAAACTGATCACCATAGCAGTTTTAGGATAGAACATGTCCATCATCTGGTCCAAATATTTCTCAAGCACACTAGGTGATTTTGCTTGTGTTAACTTTTCTTTTTCAACAAACTGTTATACTTAAAATGAAACTCATTTATGTGCCTATACTTGCATTTTAGTTTTCTCCTTGAAAATGTTATGTTTTGTATTTTAGGATTACAAATGTATCTCTTTCGCCTGCAAATGCAATAGATGTCTTGAGGGGATTTCCTTTGAGGGAAGCAGTAGGCACACCGCTGGTGTGCTCTTCCCAGCGCCAGCCTCGCTAGCGGACAACCAAGTCCCTCCAGTGGTCTTTCAATGTGTTATTATTTCAATATTTCATACTTCCTCACTAGGTCTCCATGTAACAGAAGAGTGAACGGAAAACCAGAGAAGAGCTGTGACTCACCTACGAGTGCAAGGCAACAAAACCAGGAAAACTGAAACCAGCTCCCTGCTTCCTGAGACCGTTTCCTTTGTTGGTACCTCATTACCTCATGCTGCCCAGCTTGAAGATGTCGTTAAAGCAAACAGAACAAACAAAATACTCAGTACAGAGACACCCTCTTTAAGATGATGACATTCCAGTAGATAAACAAAGTGCTTTAATAGTTATACTTTCCAAAAAATTAACTTTATTTGGGAAAACCTATGTTGCTTACTGCTGACTGAGTCATGGTGCCTAGAAAGACTGCAGAGAATCCAGGTCCGGCTACCATCGACGGAGCAGAGTGCCCTCCCCGTCTCCCTGTGCGGACTGCTCTTAAAATAGAGAACTACAATTATCACACTGCTGAAAAAGGACTCAATGAACTCAGTAAAGGTAGGAAAGTCATTATGAGTGAAGGTATGTGGAGTCCCCGAGGGCCAAGAGCACGTGGCACCCATGTTTGAGCACAAACTAGTTCATCACCAGGGAGAGAGACAGTGTGGCCTCAGGTGTCGGGATGGGACAGGCGTCTGCCCACACACCTCCACACGGGCAGGATTCCAGGGCCCAACGATGGCTCCACTTCCTTGCCAAAGGTCCACACTGGCAAGCCTGATCCTTGATGAGCTTTTAGAAAGTGAAAGAGTGACTTGTTGCTGGTTGTGAAAGTGACGCTCTTCTCTTACCTCTCAGAAACATCTGTTTTGTGTAGACCTCTGGGTAGATCATCAGGTTGGTAAGAGAGGGGTACCCCAATGAGGGGGATAAAAGCATTTCAGGAGAATCTCTTTGGGGCAAAAGGGGATTTTTAAAAGCTTGTTTTCTATTTAGGTTTGTTTCCATTGTGTTATTTTAATGTTTTGTTATCTGGAAATTTCTTTTAGTAGCAATAGCGTATTTCCGAGTACGACTGGTCTGTCCAGACTTCGCTGGATTGCAGTTAGTTTGCATTTCTACCCTCCCAGCAACAGCAGGCAGGATGAATTAAGCAAGAACAGCCGGTCTGGGATTATTTTAGGGCTTCTCAGGTCCTGGCCCACTGCTGCGAGGACTTTTCCTAAGAAACAGGTAACCAAGAGGGGCAGATTACACGGTTATTACCCAAGAAAAGGAAGATCAATCTTTTAATAAAATATGGCAGAGGAGACATTCTATGGAGAAAGTCTGGAACATGGCTTAAAATTTATCTTCTGTGAAGGCTATGAGCTTATGAGGAGCCGGAGATGATTGAGGGGAAAGAAATGATTCATTTGTAAAGTGCTCATATGGATCATCAGCATACTTTGATGTGGGTGGGACTGACAAGCAGTAGAGATAAACGGTAAGTGAATCCACCCCTGGCAGCCAGAGGATCGTGTTCTGAAGATGAGAAGCTGTGCTTGTGACCGCACGTCGGAAGATGACAAAGAGCAGGGGAAAGGCCCCACAATGGACAAAAATGCATGATCAGCATGCCAACGCGGAATGAGGAAAAGGGAACGTGTTCCCCTAATTAACTCTTGGGAGGATTTGCTTTATTTTATTTTGCACACAGCATGCCCACAAAACTTCAGGGCGATTCATCTTTGTGTTGATGTCAATGTTTTTAAACATACATATTTTCATGGCAAAATACATACATGCAGAATCACTAATAAAGATCATAAAAAAGGGAAACAATACATGTCAGCTATCCTTCCACCCAAAGATGTGAACCACAATCACTTTGTACATGTACCAGGCAACTTTCTCTACACTATACACATACAGAAAGTAGGAGCAAATCAGTGCGCAACAACTCATATCATATGCCATAAATAGAACGTGTTACACTCAAGCTACACAGTAGTTTCCTCTTACCTGGACAGAGTAGTATTTACAGCACAGTTTTTTATACATGATCAGGGCTAAGTCAAGCCTGGGGATCTGAACTAAACTGTGGACCCCCCATTCCACTTAAACCTGTGGATGTCCAGTTTCTCTGTAGATGCGGGAATACAGAACCAACCTCATGGAGGATGTTTTAAGATCGATGGGAAAGGTAGGAGGGAAGAAATTCCTATATAAAGTGTTAGCATCATACTAGTCTGCTAGAGCTGCCATTACAAAGTGCCAAAAACCAGGAGGCTTAAAAAGCAGAAACTTATTTCCTCAATTCTGGAGTCTGGAAGTCCGAGATCAAAGTCCCATCAGGGTTGTTTCTCCTGAGGCTTCTCTCCTTGGCTTGCCAATGGACACCTTCTCACTATGTACACACATGTCTTTTTTCTGTGTGCATGAAGATTGAGAGAGGGAGAGGGTGGGAGGCAGAGACAAAGAGAGAGAGGGATCTTGTGTCTCTCTTCTTATAAGGATGCCAGTCCTATTGAATTGGGGCCTCACTCATTATGGCCTCATTCACCTTAATTACTTCCTGGTAGCCCCATCTCCAAATATAGTCACCTTGGGAGTTAGTGCTTCAACCTATGAATGTGGGGAGACACAAATCAGTCCATAATAGGCACCTATTATTTACTGAACACTTATTTTGCTCTTAGTGCTGAACTCAAAGCTGCATATAAGTGACCTCATTTCATTTACATAAAACTCCAAAAATACATACTTATCTTTTTTGGTCAGGGGTGGGGGGTTGGGGGATGAGAAGACTGAGGTTTGGAGAAATTAAATAATTGAAGCAGAATTATAGAATTAGTAAGTAGATGGGCTATGGTTAAGACTCCAGTTTTTCTGATGTCCAATTATTTTGCTGTCTTTATTTCAGTTAGTTCAATGACTTAATAAGGAAAAAAGAATATTTAAAACCTATCTGCATGCTAGGTGCCTTCCATCTCATTTGGCCTTTAAAGCAATCTTCTGGGGCGGGTCTTATCCGCCCATTTCACAGATTAGAAAATGAAGTTCTGCGTGGGCAGGATTGTGATCTCATGGAGTAGGGGGACTTGTCTAGAACTTTCTCTTTCTATGGTACAAACTCTCACTAGATCGTGACCCATGGAGAAAACCAAAGGGAGAACATTGTGTGTCAGTAGTTTTTTTTAAGAGACTAGACAAATCTCCTCCCTTCCCTTCCCCAGTCCCAAATAATTCTAATTTTCTGAGCATGTTGAACTGGTGCTATTATCCTAACTTAGCGATTTAAGTTTTCTGTGAGGTATCTTATAACACAATACTTCACCAGCATCACTTAAAAATCATTATGTATAACGCTTAACAACGTCGGGCTAAGTCAGGTTTCATGTGCACACAGAAGAGAGAGCAATTCAATTTCCTAAGAGCTTGGTGAGGGCCAGGACACCCCTCAGAAAAAGTGACTTTGGACCCTTCCAAGCACCCCTCTCTTTTCTCATAGCACTTAATTTGCACCCGATGCTATGCTGGCTTGTGACATCTCTTACACCTTTTTTTTTTTAATGTATGACATGTCACCACGCTAAGATTGAACACAAGAGCTGCTGTCCACAATTCTCGAAGTTTTAAAGTATTTATTGCAGTACTGAGCATACTACTTCAGTAATTATTCTTTGACTAAACTAGGAATAAAAGGCGATGTCATGTCTATGGGGATTTTAAAAAGTATTAAATGGGCTCCACTTGTCTCTCAACAGAAATCCTTTAATCAAGGTTTCAATTTTGCTTAAAATGAGTAAAATACTAATATTCTTCAAAGCCCACAGTGAGTAATAAATGATATATTGTGGGGGAAATATTATTAAGAATAAACAAGTGATAATCTTATTTCTCTTAATGCACTTAACTTTTAAAAGCATTATTAGGCTTACAGAAAAATTGCAAAGAAAGTACACAGCATTTCCATAGAGAACCACCCCCCCTTCCGACAGGCACACTACTTTCCCTATTATTAATATTGTGTATCAGTGTGGTACATTGGTAATAATTGATAAGCTAATACTGATACATTATTATTAACTAAAATCCATAGTTGGCATGCATTAGGGCTCACTCTTTGTGTTGTACATTCCATTGGGTTTTTGCAAATGCATCATGTCATGTATCCGCCATGATAATATCATACAGAGTAGTTACAGGGCCCTAAACATCTTTTGTGCTCCGCCTCTTCATCCCTCCCCCTGAAACACTGGCCATATCATTTTGCATTTCCATCAGCAATGAAAGAGAGTTCCTGTTGCTCCACATCCTCACCAGCATTTGGTGTTGTCAGTGTTCTGGATTTCACCATTCTGATAGGTGCATAGTGGTACTTCATTGTTGTTTTAATACCCATTTCCTTAATAATATGTAATATGAAGCATGCATTAATGCTTACTTGTCATTTGTATATCTTCTTTAGCAAGATGTCTGCTCATATCTTTCACCCACTTTTAAGTTGAGTTGTATGCTTTCTTTTTGTTAAGTTTTGAGAGTTCTTGCATATTTTGCATAATGTGTTTTATCAGAGATCTGTTTTGGAAATATTTTCTCCCAGTCTGTGGCTTTTCTTTTCATTCTCTTGACAGTGTCTGTCACAGAGGATATGTTTATAATTTTAATGAAGCCTCACTCACCAATGTTTCTTTCATGGATTATGCTTTTGGCATTTTATCTAAGAAGTCATCGCCATATCCAGAGTCACCTAGATTTTTCTCCTCTGTTATCTTCCAGAAGTTTTATACATTTGTGTTTTACATTTAGGTCTATGATCCATTTTGGGTTGATGCCTGTGAAAGGTATAAGGTCTGTGTTTAGATTCTTTTTTTTTCTTTTTATATATGGATATCCAGTTGTTCCAATACCATTTATTGAAAAGACTAACCTTTCTTCATTGAATTGCCTGAGCTCCTTTGTCAAAGATCAGGTTTATTTCTGGGCTTTCTGTTCTGTACCATTGATTTTTCTATTCTTCCACCAAAACCACGCTGTTTTAATCAATGCAGCTTTATAGTAAGTAGGTCTTGAAGCCGAGAGTCTTAAATCCTCCAACTTTGTTCTCCTTCAATATTGAGTTGGCTAGTTTGGGTCTCTTGCCATTCCATATAAACTTTAGAATCAATTTGTTGATATTCACAAAATACTTTGGTGGAATTTAGACTGGGTTTATATTGAATCTGTAGATCAATCTGGGAGGAACAGACATCAATATTGAGCCTTCCTATCCACGAATGTGGAATATTCTCTCCATTTATTTAGTTCTTTGATTTCATTTATCAGAAACTTGCAGTTTTCCTCATATTGTTCTTATACCTATTTGTTAGGTTTATACCTAAGTATCCATTTTTTGTTGCTAATATAAATGCTGTTGTGTTTCTAAATTCAAATTCTAATTGTGCATAGTTGGGATATCAAAAGCTATTGGTTTTGTATATTACCCTTGTACCTTGCAATCTTTCTACAATCGCTTATTAGTTCCAAGAGTTTTCCTCTTGATTCTTGGTGATTTTTTTGCAGACACCAGCATGTCATCTGTAAACAAAGACAGTTTGATTTTTTTTTCTTTTCTAATATGTATACCTTTTTTTTTTTTCACTTTCTTGTCTTATTGTATTATCTAGGACTTCCAGCACAATGTTGAAAAGCAGTGTTGAGAACAGATATCCTACCTTGTTCCTAATCTTAGCAGGAAGGCAACTAGTTTCTCACCATTAATTGTGATGGTAGGTGTAGGTTTTTGTAGATGTCCTATATCAAGCCGAGGAAGTCCCCTTCTGTCTCTACTTTGCTGAGATGTTTTATCATGCATGGGTGTTGGATTTTATCAACTTTTTTCCATATATGATTATATGATGTTTCTTCTTTAGACTGCTGATGTGGTTAATTACATTAATTGATTTTTGAATGTTGAACCAGCTCTGCTTACCTGGGATAAATCCTATTTGTTCATTTGAAGTAATAATCACAGAGACTTTTCCAAAATTAGAGACTGATGCCAAAGCAGAAATCCTAACAATACTGTAAGAGTGGGTGGGTCTGCTCCTGGACATGTCTCTAGTAAGCTGTGATTCTTAGTATTCTCCTCCCCTTCCAGTTTTTGGGGCTGCAGACTGCCCTGGGACTTCAATCTCTTTTGGACCTAAGAAGAGTTCTTCGTTTTTAGCTTGCTCAGCTTTTTTCCTATTGTGGGAATAGGAGTGACAGCTTTCAAACTCTTTAATTTGGACCAAAAACCACTGTTTTTTTTTTTTTTTTTAAAGATTTTATGTATTTATTTGACAGAGACACAGCGAGAGAGGGATCACAAGCAGGGGGAGGGGGAGAGGGAGAGGGAGAAGCAGGCTTCCCGCCGAGCAGGGAGCCCGATGCGGGGCTCGATCCCAGGACCCTGGAACCATGACCTGAGCCGAAGGCAGACGCTTAATGACTGAGCCACCCAGGCGCCCCACCACTGTTGTTTTTTAAAGGACAACTTAGAAATATATTAAAAGATGTCAAATATGAATCACATACCAAGTTAATTTTCAATGTAGTAGCATCTCTTTAATTCTATTCACTGCTAAAAACATCTGCAAAACAAACCTACAAGCAGGGTCTTGCAATTTGGTTCACTAAAGTAAGGCCTGACGGTCCATGACATTATGTATGACAAAACACCAAAACAAAACCAAAAACCTTATTAAATACTATCTTCAGCTTGTGGCCTTTTTCAAGCTTACTCGGGAATAAGGTCTTTGTTTTAAAGCTTTTGAATAATTGCTGAGCAAAGAATTCTTAGAGAGGGATGCTTTCTTTTTGTCTTTTATATCACAGATTCCATGAACTTAAGGAGCTTTAGCTTGTGAATAATGAAAACACACTTGAATCCTTTATTGTGACATTAATTTTTACTTATCTGGTTTCTATGTGGTGTGGATCAATAACTTGCTAGACAAGAGCCTCATCCCTTGATCTACAATACTATACATTTTTAATAATCACTGTGTAGAAATCCTGTTATACTGCATTCCCACTTATTTACTCTTTTCTTCTTTTTTCATAGCATGTTTTCCTATGATGAGAAAAAATAATTTATTTTCCTTAATACTTGAAATACCAATGTATTAGATGTAGATCATTCTGTTTGCTTAAACCCATCTGTGTGAAAAACTGACATTTGTCCCCACAGTGGACAGTCAATATTTGAGGGAACTTAGGAAAGACTGCACATTTAGAGGCCAGAGATTCAACAATCCAGGCCTTTTCAAATTACAAAGAGCATACAGCCACATAGCGTTATCCATGATCATAGTGAAGATAAAGACAGTTACTGTTTATTAAACCTACCACATACCGGGGCAACGCATGCATGATGTCACCCATCCTTATAATGATTGTCTGACAGCAGATATCTATACGCTTGTTAAGTAAATGAGAAAACAAGGCGTCTGGGTGGTTCAGTTGGTTAAAGTGACTACCTTCGGCTCAAGTCATGATCCTGGAGTCTCTGGATCGAGTCTTGCATCTGGCTCCCTGCTCAGCAGGGAGTCTGCTTCTCCCTCTGACCCTCCCCCCTCTCGTGTGCTCTTTCTCTCTCTCATTCTCTCTCTCTCAAATAAAATCTTTAAAAAAAAAAGTAAATAAGTAAACATACTCAGAAAGGAGTAACTAAGTTAAGAAATGATAAAGCTGAAACGAAAACCTTGGCCTTTTTTTTAACATTAAAAAAATGGAGCAAAAACCACATAACAAAAAAAATTTAACCATTTTAAAGTGGCATTTGGTATACCCACAGTGTCGTGCAAACACCACTTCTATCAAGTTCCAAAATGTTTTCATCACTCCAGAAAAACTCCATGCTCAGTGAGCAGCCACTCCTCATCCCTCTCTCCTCAGTCCCTGGCAACCAGGAACCTTTTTACTGTCTCTATGGATTTGCCTCTCCTGGATATGTCCTATAAATGGAATTGTACAATGTATGACCTTTCACGGCTGCTGGCCCTGGTCTGACCTCACATGACATTCCCTTGCTCACAAACTTTTTTTAAAAAAATGTGTTTCTTTTTAAGCTAATAATTATCGTTCAAAAGATACTTACAAAACATATGTTAAGAAATAAAGAATAATGGTACAAGAAATACCTGTGAACCCAAGTTTTAGTTTGAGAACATGCAGTATGTGCACACATACACACATGACCCCTTTGAACTTCTGGAACCCTCTAACCTGCTTCCCCCTACCACAATATTTCTCCTGAATGCCAACCCAACAATCTCTTGCTTTTCTTTGGTGTTGAACACTTTTTTGTATCCCAAAGTATATATTCTTTAGTTCTACATATTTTGAAACTTATATAAATAGAATTAATGTCTGTAAGATTCATCTACATTGTGTGGGTCTCTACAGTTCATTTCTTTTCACTGATGAATAATAACCCATTAAATAATTTTACCCAAATATCTTTATCCATTTTGTGGTGATGGGCGTTTGGGTTATTTCCAGCTCTGTTGTTATTATGAACGTTACTATTATGAATGCACATAATTTTGCTTTTATAGGCTTTGCATAATGTGTATCTTTGATTTATGCAAATATGTTTGCAAGTGAATGGTACCATGTTTTACATCGCATTCTGTTTCTTACTCTTTTTCCTTCACTAAGCATTGTACTTTTAAGAGTCAACCATGTAACTGTGTGTACGTACCATCTCTTAGCTCCTGTTTATATAATTCTGTAAGGTGCATTGCCACCACATTTACCTAACCGCTGTCTTAGAAATGGCCCTCACCCACAAATAAATGCTGGAGTGAGCACCCATGTACGTTTCCTTATGAACCTGCCTCAGAATTACACTACCAGGTATTTACCCAAGAAATACAAAAACACTAATTCAAAGGGGAACATGCACCCCTATGTTTATTGCAGCATTATTTACAATAACCAAACTATGGAAACAGCCCAAGTGTCCAGCAACTGATGGATAAAGAAGAGGTGGTATATACACAATAGAATATCACTCAGCCATAAAAAGAACCTTGCCATTCACAACAACATGGATAGAGCTAGAAAGTATAATGCTAAGTGAAATAAGTCAGTCGGAGAAAGACATATGCCATATGATCTCACTCATATGTGGAATTTAAGAAACAAAACAAATAAGCAAAGGGAAAAAAAGAAGACAGGCAAACCAAGAAACAGACTCTTAACTACAGAGAACACACTGATGGTCACCAGAGGGCAGATAGGTGGGGGGATGAAGGAAATAGGGGAGGGGGGTTAAAGAGCACACTTAACACAATGAAAATCAGTCAATCAATCAATCAAATCAAAGAGCCTCAACAGCACTGTCACCCCCCAAACTTGATGTGAACACTCACGTTAACCCACTTGACATCATCTTGCTTTCTTCAAATGCTTTATATGTGTCACTACCAGTGGGATTTTTTCCTCCTGTTGTCATTCTGATTTTGATTCCATTCAACCCAACAGGTGTGCATGTGCATCAGGAGCTCTGAAACCCTCCTGAAGAGTGATACCATTGACAGAGTATTAGACTGTTTGCCCGGTTTTCCCAGCAGACTGTAACCTGCCCAAGGCAACTGTCACAGCCCCCTTCATTTGTAGATGCTCTGCAGCATCTGTGGTTCAATAATGGGTATAGTGCATATCCGTTGAACACATTTCTAGTGTTGAATGATGCTGTCTTTGACTTGAAATAACATCTTTTTCATTTCATTTCACGAGGAAATCACATATTTTCTTAAGGGCTCTACACAGAGTGGTAAGATCCCATTTGTCTTTGATAGGCACCACCCTTTTGGGGATTGCCACCCGGATTCTAGGTTCGTGAATTTGGTCACTGAGTATTAATAATCAACTCTCCTAATTCCCAGAAGGGTTAGCTAGAAAATTAGTCCTCAACTTGAAACTTCAATTATATGCATAAAATCTACAAGCCCTCCTAATTAAACACTAAGTTGGCTGAAGCTAGTCTTAAATTTAATAATTTTATTAGTATCCTAAAATTGCAGCAGGAAAGATTAATTGTGTTAATAATTAGAAACTGGCATTAACTTTTTTCAAAAGAACTGTCTTTCCACTATTACATTTCATTTCATTTTAGGAAAGCAGTGTACGTGCAAATAGAATATGATTCATTTGTTTGTGTTCCAATTATGATTTTTTTTAAAAAGAATGTAAAGTTTTTGTAAAGACACTGAAATCATGGTTTTTTTGACCAACCATAAAAGGTACTAGCTAACATTATGAAAAAAAATCAAACATCTCTCTTTAGAGCTTTGCCATCAGTGGATATGAAACATATACAAAGCCATCAGAATTCAGGAGAAATGATTAAAGATACAGGAAGTGTGTCTGTTGGACGTGCTCTGCACACTGGGTGTGTGTCCATCCTCCACACCCTGCTAGCTCTACCCTTCACTTGTCAGTGCCAGAGTCCAAGTAGCCATTTCTCCTGAGTTGGTGTGTAGACAGGCTCAACCTGCATAAGCCCCCACCCCCACCTCTTCCTGCACTCAGTGTGGGTCCCCATGGGGGTCTCTTGACTCAATGCACTCACTCCTCTCTATTAGATAGCAAAGGTGAAGTGACAGGGTGCTGGGATAGCCTGGATGTAGGATCCTATGTACAATAGATTACTGAGTTTGCTCTTGCCCAATTTACATGGTCAATGTGAGTCAAAACTTGAAAGGTGTATGCCTCAAAGCTGAAGGGAACTTGCACTTTAGGCTAAGCTGTATGCCTCCCATGTGTTATCACTTAGGATTCACACTGAGGTGAGTCATCTGGGGGAGGCAGGAAAAACACAGGGGTAAGGAATGTTAAAAAAAAAAAAAAAAGAAGGCCCAAAGTAATTTAAATCGAAATATCAACTAACACCATGCAAGGATAGAGGGGAAAATAGAGCTTCTTGTCCCATAATATCAGGAATCATGGGTCTATAATCAAGTCAGTTACTCTGTTTAGGAGGAAAGACAAAAGCAGCTTCTGAAAGGCCAGAAAGAATTCAAGGAAAAGCACAGGAAGTGGGTAGTATAAGGACAATTGTGGACACTTTCCTACTGAGCTGGCAATGAGAGAAAAGAAGGAGAAGCTTCACTAAGAATGGCTCGAGGAAGACATCTACCTTCTGAACTCCAAAACCTTTTCTGTGAAACTGTCTGTACCCTGGCTTCTAGAGGACCCAAGTTGAATTTTTGTATGTTTAACCTGAAACGTGGAAACATTACATTCATACTTAATTAGCCCATTTGGAAAATATTGATCCGAACGCCCCATTTTCTAACAAGTATTTTAATTAGCATTCCAATCACTGTATTATTAACATGGTCCCCATAAAATTAATCAGTCTCCTTTAGGCTTTAAAAATGTCAGTTTGATTACCTTAAAAACAATTAAAATGAGTTGCAATTTTGTATCAGTCTTTGAGCCATGTATGAACTGATGAACGGTCTCAAGTCATCATACTTTAAAATGCAACCAAACAGGTAATTATCATATACCATCAAATATAATTACACGTGCTAATCTCCATAAAATCCTACAAGTTAACATCATATATTAGCAGTTAATCATATAGTTTAAATGGGTCCATGCTGCATTTTTATGAACTCTCTGATCTGCATGAGTAAAACATTCAGAGTCGGGGAGAAAGGAATGCCAATGATGCTCAAGGGAAACAGGATGTATTTCGTATTTTGAAACATGTGCCAGTCCTACAAGAAAGCAGGTTCTAATTCAGGAGGCTGGGCTAAGAGTCTAGAATCCTAAGAACCCAAATGGGGCTGGAAGGCACCACCCGGAGAAACTGTTTTGCTTCTGTCCATGATTATCCTCTGGAGGCTCTGCGGATAGCCAGATTGAAGGACTATCTCATCTCCCCAAGTGCTTCTCATCTGCCCCCACCTCCTCCCCATCCCTGAACAACTAACAGCAAAGACATTAGGAGGAGCTGGTTGGTTTCCTTTGACTTATGAGTCCTGGCAGTTGATGCACTAACACTAAGCTCCATGACATAACCCTTCTTTCGTTGCTAGGAATTATAAATCAGTCCATCTGATAATGCTCTGGAAGAATTCTTTTGTATCTATTTAAGCACTTCCTGCCTTGCTTCTCTGTTGAAATGGGAGGTCCTGGATGAAAGCTTGTTGTTGAATATTCTTCTCCACCTATTCGTAGATTTGGCGTGAAGGCTATGCCCACGTTATAAATTTTAATTTAATCTTTTAAAGTTTTGCTACTTAAACACAAGGAAAGGAGCAGCTTTGATAGATAAGGACCCAGGCTGCTATGTAGCATTTCAAAGGCTGCAGATTCTCTCCTCAAAGTAGGAGGGAGGTAGAGCCTGTGGTGGAAACAGCCTCTCTTCAGTGCAAAGATAATGAACTACTGTTCCAGTGGTGAGAAATTGTCCACGAGGTTGGGTCGGGCTTTGGCAGTGGGTCAGAGAGCGGTGTGGCCCTCACCCTGGGATGTGCTCACACCAGAAGAGCTAAGGACACACCCCCAGTAACTGGAGGGCCGCAGAATATGCGGACGAGCGGGTACAAGAACCATTTGCAGGTGGAGCAGATGGAACTGGCAAGGCAAGAGGACTACAACTTGGTTTTCCAGATTCCCAGACTCAAGGAGCTCAGAGGTCAGCTCTCACATAGCTGGTGGTGCTTAGAAGAAACAATTTGGACCCCCTATCCTGGAGAAAGAACAGCATCAGAGCAAGCTCAGCTCTGAGTGTGGAATTGCTGCCCATCCAGGAGTTCTGTCTCCTGAGAAGCGGGACTGCGGGGCAGCTTGGCCAGGTGAGCAGCCAAGTGGAGTCTCGCTAAAAGATGAGGTTGCCACTGTTGTCAGCCAAGGCTTCGTTTTGGGGGAATAATGGTTCTGAGCGAAATATCCACTTTGTGCATCTGTTAAAAGCCAGTTATGATTATTCATTTCAGTTATACAATCACAGTTTTTTGGTTTCTTTCTTGAGGACTTTATTTATTTGAGAGAGAAAGAGAGCACACAAGCAGAGGGAGAGGGAGCAGAGTCCCCACTGAGCAGGGAGCCCCACGTGGGCCTCTGTCCCAGGACCCTGGGATCATGACCTGAGCCAAAGGCAGATACTTAACCATCTGAGCCATTCAGGTGCCCCAGAGTCTCAGCTTTCAAGTAAAGGATTTAATTTGCTTTTGCTTTGGATGTTCGCTGATGCTGCCCGGTCTGCAGATGCAGTTGTGGTGCTGTCTCCATTCAATCTGTCTTCCAGAAAGCAATTCAAGGAACTTCAGAGACTTAAATCACCCTACTGTAAGGCTGAAATATGGTTTACAGAGAGAACTATGAGGAGGGAAGTGGGGGAGGGTCTCAGGTGCGAAGTAAGCGATCTAACACCCACTAACCACTCTGCACAGACAGCAGGCTGAAGACATGCCAGCATGGTGCTTCCTGTCATCTCACCCAAAAGGGGAGAGAGTTATTTTTCCATGATTTAGAGATGAGTATCTCATGCATGGGCATGCTAACAGGTGTTCCTAAAATTAAACACTGAGAAGCCATCCTTAGGTTCTAAAGGCCACTCGTATTCCTTAAGAAAGAAAGTAGCATCTGCTAATTGTGTTGGCTGTTTACGTTTCACGGTGCTAATCAAATTCTCAAAGGCTAAGTCTGAGTGGGTGTGTGGGTAAGGTGGAACCAGGGGAGGAGGGGGACAGAGAGAGAGTCAGAGGGGACATTTTTTTAAGGATTGTATTTGAGAGAGAGAGAGTGAGGCAGTGAGAGAGCACAAGCAGCAGAAGGAGAGGGAGAAGCAGGCTCTCCGATGAGTGGGGAGCCCGATGCGGGGCTCGATCCCAGGACCCTGGGATCATGACCTGAGCCGAAGGCAGACGCCCAACCGACTGAGCCACCCAGGCACCCCTAGAGGGGACATTTTCAGGGAGGAAGTGACCTTCCACTTTGGCCTTTCCAAAAAAGTAGAAGCAAAGGGAAGCATCGTGATTCTAGAGCAGAATGCCCATGGGGATGACACAGGACATTCGGGGCACCATTGCACGAGGAAGCACTTCTCATGCTGCTTCCTAAAATCCTCATTTACTCACTGAATACAGGGCACACAGTCACGTATGTCTGGGTGATTCTGATGGTCCGTTTTTGGAGATGTGTCACTGGAGCTCACAAATACAAGATTGGGAAAAGTGCAGGAAAGAACGCTGTCAACTGTCTGCTGGTTTAGACAATGTGTTTTGGCATAACAGCTACAGGAAGCCCATGTGCTATGCTCCCCCAAGGGCATCTGTAACCATAGTAAACATTTCACAGCACCTTCTCAGGGAATGGCCTTTCCCCATTGCAGGGGCGGGGGTCAAGAGTAGTCCCGCAGGCCTGGCCAGGCTGATGGGGTCAGGCATGGACCTCACCCAAGCTGGACTATCACATTCCACTCCCTTGGATTCAGAACTGAAGCCAAGAGATTTCAGTCGGTCTCACCAAAAGATTAGAACTGTAAGAGGCCATCAAGTTGGGAATCAGAAAGTAGCCAGGTCCTGTCCACAGATGAGCAAAATAGGACAGCAGAAAGAGAGAGAGAGACAGAGACAAAGAGAGACAGAGACAGGCAGAGAGGGCAGAGAGAAATAGGATGAGAGCCAGAGCCTCTGCTCTGGTTTCTTCCTCAAGCTTGTCTTCATCCATATCCATTGGCTTCACAAAACATCCCATCCTGTCTTTCCAACAAACTCCCACTTTAAGCTGAATGTTTGTTCCTGTTGCCTGAAACTAAAGAATGCAACCAATACAACAGTGAAGCAACATGACTGGGCTCTGGGAGCTATAACAATCTGATAACAGCTTTTAGCATAGATTAGAGTGGGGGGAAAAAAACAACTAAAAGCAAAACACTTTGATGTAGTAAGGCATAATAATTAATTTTCTCCTGGCTTAGACTCCGCAGTAACTGGGAAGTGGTCTGCAGGAGTTGGCTATCACTCTATGGGTCATGCATGCAAATCAGGGGACATCAGGCTCAACGCACTCATTCATGTCCAGCTGGTGGGACAATTACGGACGCTTCTTATCCGAAGTTCCTGCTGCCACTGTGCTGATGTTTAATACTTGCACTATTGCATCATGTAGGCCTTTAATTTAATTCACATTGACCCTACTTTTTGTGTTCCTTTCTCTGTTCCAGTCATGTGAAAGAAATTTTATCCATTTGTCATACATGCATTTAAGGATTCTCCAAGAACCCCCTTGAGGTTGACTTGGGAAATAAACGAGCTAATATCTGAAAGCCCTTGCGATGCCTGGCCCACAGGAAGTGAATTAGTGAAGGTCTCTTCACTGCCTCTATACTATCCACCTGCTTCCCATCCCAGCCCCCTTGCCTCTCTCTGGGTGGGGACAGGTGACCATTTCTGGCCAATGTGCAGGGGACAGCAATGGCGTGGGTTATCTGTAGACTGAAGCCAGGGAGTGGGTCTGTGTTTGCTGTGCCCTTCCTTCTCCTGTCATGCTGTGATGTTTGGAGGGGGAGGATGAGCGCTCCCATCAGACTTGGTTCTTCAGTGACAGTGAGGAGCAGAGCCTTCCTCTGGCCGGTGCTGTCCCAGTGAGGTGGGCAAGAAATAAGTTCTGATAATGTTCAGTCTCTGCGTTCTGGGATCATTGATAGCAGAGAATAATCTCTCCTGGCAAGAAATAGCAAGCTGTCTCATGACTCTTGTGTCCTTCTTCTTCTTCTTCTTCTTCTTCTTCTTCTTCTTCTTCTTCTTCTTTTTTTGGGGGGAGGGTGGTGTTTGTTTTTTGTTTGTTTGTTTTGTTTTTTGAGGAAGAGAGTGAGAGAAGGGAGGGCAGAGGGAGAGAACAGGAGAGAATCCAAGCAAACTCTGCCTTGAGCATGGAGCTGGACGTGGGGCTCCATCCCAGGACCCTGAGATCAAGACCTGAGCTGAAATCAAGAGTCAGACGCTCAACCTACCGAGCCACCCACGCACCCTCAAGACTCTGGTGTTCTATCTAGGAAACTGGGGCAACATTTCACTAAGAAAGGGAATTCTGAAGAATGGTCTATGAACCCTGGAGCTCCGTAGGCACTCTCTTCATCTGGAATCCCCGGCCCTCCTTCCCTGCTGACGTCCTTCTCCACAGAGCAAGCCAAGAGCAAGAGGTGGGCTGTCCTGAAATCCCTCGGGCTCCAGCAGCCCCGGCTCTGCCCTGTCTGGCTGTCGTGCTGGATGTGGGGTGAAGTCCCCGAGGCTCAGGAGCTTCACGCGGACACAGACTTAGGAGAGGGACTTGTCCCAGTGCAGTAAAGGGTAAGAGATGGAAGACACACAGCACCCCAGTGCCTGGGACAGCGACAGCTGTCAGCCATGACAATGAGTTCTCAGATGCGCACCTGCGGGACCCCATGCGCTGGCTGGGTCCCGGGGCTGGACCTGGCCTTGGGACTTCTACCGTCGCGCCAGACGCCCCTTCAGGGGGGCTGACACTCCCCTGGGTTTTGGTCACAGAACTTTTCCTACGTTTGCACGTGTCTGTCTTTGAGTCCCTCTAGAGGGAAGTCCAGTGAAAGCAAGAAATAGTGTACATGTCTCCTGTGTAATTCGCAGGGCTAGCAGAGTCTGCCTAAAGAAGCGTTTAAGTTGTCTTTAGGCAGTGAGAGCAGAATGAGTTCATAAACAAAGGCGTTTTTTTTTTTTTTCATACCCGGTTTTTGATTTTCTGGAACGGCTTGATATAAACCACCTGCTCGGGTCTTTAACAAAGGGCAAGGTGGCAGACCAGCAGGCCCAGCTTCCTCAGCCTGCCTCCGAATGCATATAATTTCTGGCTATTTACAGAGAGTGATTTCAAGTTTTATGGGCGTGCTGAGAAAAAATGGCAGGAATCTGCCTGCAGGGAAGCAAGACCTCAGCAAAGTGACAAACGACCTAATGGAGGGCAGTTAAGCCAAATGTCCTTGGCAAGGAAATGCTTGGGCCCTGCCCAGAAACCCGATCTTTGGGTTTTAAGTTTTGCTAATGTGCAAGAAGGGGGAGGAGGGGCCCAGACCTGTGGCTAAAATGAAGACCAGCTTTTTTAAGGAAGACCTGTTTCCCCTCCTGAAAATAGACAAGTGATCGGGTGTGTTAAGGATCCAACTAGTTGCTGGGTTAAGTGGGTGAGTTATAAAGTCAAAGTGTGTGTCAAACAGGTGTGAGCATGGAGTGAGATGTAAGTTAAGGCCCTCAAAATCATGTATTTCTTAAATTGCAAAAGCCCACTGAAGTTGGTGGTGAAAATGCATTTGCCTCACAGAGCGGTAGGGCAGAAACACAAGCAAAGCCCAGCCAGGATGTAATGCCCCAGTCACAGAGCCCCTCACCGTCCTGACTCCATCCTCCCTGTCCTAGATGATTCTCGTGGACTTTGTGTTGATTTATTTCACTCTTTTATTATTATTATTATTATTATTATTATTATTGGTAAACGATAGAATATGCTTCTCTTTTCAAATTTACACCTTAACTCAAAGCCTGATTTTTAGGAACAGGCTCTGCTCTGCTCTTACACTAAATATTTGACAATAGCGTCCCATGATGGTCTGTCTACCTTTTGGGGTCCTCCCAGCCTAGTCTCAGGCTCATCTCATTCACCCTGCCTCTGCAGAAGCTCAGTTTTGAGTACTCCTTATTTAGGAATGTCTCGGGGAGCCCTGAACCTGTGGTGCCCACCGTGGAGGTAGATTGAAAATTGTCAAAGCCTTTTTCAGAAGGTGAAATGTTTACATGTTTTTCCCCTGTCTATGGCTCATCAGTAAAATCAAACATCGTAATATTGACGCCATCGTTTCCAGCCAGGCGGCTGCCACACCAGGCATGGTGTGCGGATAGGTCAAATGCCTTGTGATGGAAGGCAGGACAGACATCACGAGCTATTGCCCACTTCGACCAGAGAAGGATGGAGTTACTGAGAACTCTGAGTCTGACAGGATGAATTGAGCAGATAAGAAACAGGGCTCTCCAGGGACCTTGAGGACCTGGACATCTGTTAGAAATTTCATTCGGCTAAAAATAGAACTCCTGGTTTCCTCTCCTGCCCGTCCTGGCTCGCACGCAGAGAGCACGGCGAGACTGGATCGGGCCGGCGTGTTTGTTGCCCAGCTCACTGCATCGAGGGCACACGCTGTCATCAGGCTGGTGTGCCCATCTCCCCCGGGGGCTCAAGGACAAGCTGAGCTCTTTAGGGGCAGCTTTGTTGCGGAGCGCTCGAGAGCAAGGCTGCTGGAGTCCGATCAGCCTGATTTTCATTCCCTGCTCTTCCTCCTCCTGGTTCTGCGACTTTAGGAAAGTTACGTAAGTTTTAGGAGCCTCGGTTTCCTCTTTTATAAAACACTTCATCTTCGTCTTCCCTCCGTTAAGTCTCTAGGGAGAAGAGCATCGCCCCTGCTTTCCTGCTACTTAACCCAAGTGAGGGCCCCTCCCTGGCAAAGACGGCCTCCTCCTTGTCCCCGAGATCTGATCTTCTCATCTCTCAAGGAGGCCATCACTCCAGTGACTTTTCTCTCCCGAAATGCCAACCTCAACCACCAATGGAACCTTCTCATACCCAGAAACCATAACTTAGTATTTTCCAAACAAAACAAAACACAGCCGACAAACCCCAAACTCTCTTGACCCATCTCCTCCAGGTCCTGCCTTTCTCTGCTCCCTTTCTCAGAAAAACTCCTTGAAATTTTGTCTACGACTCTTCTCTCCATTCCCTCTCCCTCCCTGTCCCCCGTGGTTAATGATTATTATGTGATTATGTTGGTCCTGCGTTGCTTGGTTTTCTGAATTCTCATTGCAAATCCATTCAGACCCTTAACCCCAGTGGCACTTCTCTGGGTGTATTCAGATGATCAGGTTCACCTCAGGGCTAATCCTCTCCTGGAGCTTCTGGATCCTCTCAGTCTGGACTGACCGCCTCTGTGTGAGGCGCTCTGCCTTCATCCTGGGGGTCTCCCTTCATCTCTCTCCTGGCTTGCATCCTGTTTTCTCATTTCCACAGCCGCTTCTCTCTTAGTTCACATGTTCTTTTGGATAGAGTGGATAGAGTACATTCTCTAAGCACCACCTGGAGATACATGCCTGGAAAACCATTTTTTTTTTTTTAAGATTTTTATTTATTTGACAGAGAGAGACACAGTGAGAGAAGGAACACAAGCAGGGGGAGTGGGAGAGGGAGAAGCAGGCTTCCCGCGGAGCAGGGAGCTCTATGCAGGGCTCGATCCCAGGACCCTGGGATCATGACCTGAGCCAAAGGCAGACGCTTAACGACTGAGCCACCCAGGCACCCCTGGAAAACCATTTTCTTTAGGCTTGTTAGCATTCACAATTAATAATTGAGTATAGGATCTTAGACATTTTTGTTTATTTGTTTTGCTTTGTTTTTAGGGTTGTAAAGGAAGCTGGCCATTGTCTTGTAGCTTTCAGGGTTGTTAAGAAGTCCAAAGTCATTCTGGTCTTTGATCTTCTGTGTATGACCTATTTTTAGGTGTTTTTCCTCTGGAAGTTTGGTGCGTCCTCTCTTTGCTGAAATTTCACAACATAATTTGTTGGTGTAAGTCTATTTTCATCTCTTGTTGTGGGCTTTCATTGGGTCCTTCTGTTCTTGGAAATATGATCGAAGTATTCCTTTGATATTCTCTAACTTGCATTTTCTCCTTTTCCTTTCATCTACGATTCTTATTAACTATAAGTTGGGCACCTGAAACTGGTTTTCCAGCTTTGTTGAAAAAATCTTTTTTCTCTTTCTTGTCCCTTTTTTCAGTTTAGCTGTTCTTTTCCTTCCATGTCATCAACACACCTTCCAAACATTCTCTTGATTAATTATTTTATATCGTGTTTTAAATTTCTAAGTGCTCTTTTTTGGTATATGCATTTTTCATGCACGCACACACACGCACATGCGCACACATCTCACATGTTCTTGCTTCTTAGATGCAATGTTTTCATTAATCCCCAAGGACATTAATGCTTTGTTTGTTTATGTTTGGACATTTTCTTCTCCCTTCATCATCCCTGTTTGTTCCAAGTGGCTTTCCTTTTATGTTTGTTATTGTTGATTTTCTTTCTTTTGCCTTTTTCTTTTCTTTTTTTTTTGCAATTTGTTTTTGTGTGGGTTTCTATTATTTTCATGTTAGAGGCTTCTCTCAGATGTCTGAAGATTCTGTCTGATCATCATTTCGCTGTCTGATAGTAATTAAATGAAAAATTAACTAATTTTCCCGCAGCCAGATTTAGATTCTGTCTTTTGGAATGGGAGCCACTGCCATCCATATGCTCAGAAGCTCCTAACGCGTGCTGTCTTTGCCATTCACATTATCCTTTTAATTGTGGGTTTGTGTCCAATAAAATCCCTTTACAGTTTAACTTGTTTAATTGGTTTCAGACGGGGAAGTGGATGTCTGTGCTCCTCCTGCCACCGCTACCTGGAGGTCTCTCTCACCCCTCACCCCATGTCAGGTGGAGTCTCCCTGCTGCGCTCCCTGAAATGGCTCTTGCCAAATTTACCAAGAGTCTCCATATTGCCATATCCAAAGGCACCTTCCTTTGACCCGCGTCCTGAAGTGGCCACTCCCTCCTTCTTGAAACACTTCACTCTGGAGATGGCTCAGCTATGATAGCTCGGTCGTCGCCATCCTAGACGCTGCAGCCAGCTGGCCCTCTGACCAAATCAGGGCACTCTGACAGGAGGCAGAATCCCAGCCACGTGGTCAGTTTCAGATGGTGCACATTCATGTCACCGTAATAGACCCTCTCGCTCCCACCTCCCACCAATCGCCGCCTATTTGGTGGTGATTCTCAGCATGGGGCAGGGAGACCCCTGGTGTCCCACGTCCACTGCTGGGGTCAATCCACACAGAGGGGAGTGGACCAGATGCCGTGCCACACACTCACTGCCTCTGAGCTAAGCACCAAAATGAAATCTAAAAACAGTATTCTGAGGAGATTACTCTTGTGTTTTTGTCATTGCTATCAGAAAGTAATGAAAGCTTGGCATGTATTTTTAGCAAAACCTGCTGTGTGTGTGTGTGTGTGTTTTATAAACTCCAATAAATTCTTTTATGTGCCCTAATAAACTGCTATAGAGTTTTATCAGGGATCAACATCATAATTTCTCCTTGAAATCCAGGAGAACAGCCAGGGTGTGGCACGTCTTGCATTCACGAGGAATCTTCAGTGGTGTCCTGACGCGTCTGGAGGTTCTAATGTCCACTGCCGTTCATTAGACACAGGACGTACCCACCCACTCACGCCCATCCGAAGAACGTAACTTCACCTTTCCAATCCGGAGATTCTGCTCTTTGGTGGGAAAGATTGAAAACCAAGAAAACGAGCACTTTCGCTTTTTCTCTGTCACATGTCACCTTCATACCTCTTTCCCAAAGTGATCGTTCCACAAACCTAGGGAAATAAAAATAAAGTTTATTTGTTCATTTAACCTTTTTTGACAGGCCTCATGTTTTCTGCACTTAAACCTTCCTTCTGATATTCTTCTGCTATGGTTTGATTAAGCTTAGCAGAAAATCTGTTTATATACACAGGTGTTTTTAACTATGTTCCCTCAATGCATTCTCCCTCATTTTGGATTTTTTGCATTTTGGATTTTTTCCCATTTTAGATTTTTAAAAAATGTCTTTTTATCCTCTGAGGTCATTAGTCCCACCTTGAAGGAGGAAGGACCGTCTCACAGACAATGGTCATGTCATGACAAACACCACCAGGCTCAGAGGTGGCAGAGCAAGAGTTTAAATCCAGGTGTGTGGGACTCCCTCCCGTGCACATGTGTAGATGTGGAGAATGAGATAAGGATGCATGGACTCTGTCCTTGTTCTGAGTGTGGCCTTGGACAGTGGGGTTCTAATGTGCTGTCAAGTTTGGGAACCACTGTCCTGAAGCTTCTCAGGCCATCCAAAAACAGAGGGTCCTGTTTAAGAGGAGAATCATGATCATTTCCACAGATCTCACTGTGGGCTTGACTTGCAGATTGCCATGGTGGGGGGGGGGGGGGGCTCCAGTTCTTGAGAGAAACAGGTGACAGCAGCCTCAGCTGCTGCGTCTGATCAGCTTCCTCTGTGGTTGCAAACGTGACTTGGGTAGCAGAGACAAATGTGCACTTGGATTCTAGTTCAGCAGGATGGGCTGAGGGAGACTTGGAACAAGGAAATGAGAAGGCAGCAGCGAGGGTGACCCTGTGCTGCTCCATCTCAGCACAGAGTACTGATTGCTGTTTGGGAGACTGAGAAGCAGACCGTTCGAAGCAGGGGAAAAATAAAACCAGTGTGCAGCCAGTCGGGAGGCTGGGGTGCCCTGCTGAACAGTAGCAGCAGGTGCATTCCCATTGTTTTCCTTCCCACTTGTTTTCAAAAGCTGCAAGACCACACAAACGCAGGGGGAGTGAAGGACTCTCCTTCTCAAAAGGAGGGCGCACACTGCTGCTTTGCCAGGTCTCCAGTGTACAGAGGAGGGGTTCCAAGAACAACTGGCAAGAGAGGAGATGTAGTGCGGCTAACTTGTTTCCGAAGAATCGCAGATTAAAATCAATGGGGAACTAAAATTTTGAAAACACACACACACACACGCAAATGAGTCATTTAAAAATATTTTGATGAAGAAGGCAAACTGGGTTAAAGAAAAAAAAAAGAACTGAGTCCTTAGTGATCTGGAAGTAAGGGTGATAAAAGCCTGCCCTCGAGGCTGTGCATGTGCGTGCAAGCAGGCACACGTGCGTGCGTCGGTGTCAGCTGAGTGACCGTGGGAAGTCTCTCCCCCAGACCCGCAAGCCAGTGTAAACATTACCCTGCAGTGGTCTGGTGCAGGGCACGGTGCATGCAGGGGTTCCTGTAAGGGGAGGGGCTGATCCGGGTAGGAGTGAAAGTGTGCCCAGCCCCAAGTGCTTAGAGGCATATTTCAGCATTGTTGGCCAAGTACAATTAATCCCTTTTTTTTAAGAAAACCTTCAGAATGATTACATATTAATTGCGTGGTTATGCTTATCTCTGTAGGTAACATCATTTTCTTTTTCAGGGACAACTTGCCCCAATCTATGGCAAATTGTTCTACATTTTGACATTTAAAACCAAGTCTATCCAGGTCTACTGTGAAATCAGCTGTCCTGAGACCTGAGGCAGAGCTGGGCTTAAAATAAGGGAATTAAAAAAAAAAAAAAAAAAAGATATGACAGCTCCCACTACACTTTTCTTTGAAGGCACCATTTCTGAAGCCCCTCTTTTTAAATACTGTCTGATTTCATTCACCTGTTTAATGTTATAGAACAGATACAATATTTTATACAGCACAAGCCCACAGGAGGGATTCTATTATTCTCTGCAGTAACAGTATAACATGAACCAATCTAAGCAGAGGAACTCATCCATTTCATGTGGACGGCTGAAACATTTGCCAAATTCCATGACTGCCATTTATTACTGACATAGAGAACATTTTCTTACACAATCATGAAAACACTTTCCAAAAAGCCACTGGGGTTTATGAATTGCTTTCAAATATGTAAGTGATTTCTTTAAAAAAAAAAAAAAAAAAAAGGAAATTAGAAAATCTGGATGCACTGCCTATTTTGGAGTAAAAGGGATGTTTTTTCTTACATTTTTAAAAATTATATTAAAATCATAGTAATTTGATGATTCTAACTAACGTTCAATTCCTTACAGCATGAGTACTGCTTTACTGATAAAAAAAAAGTAGAGTTTGTTTTAGAAATAAGATTATGTGTTATTTGAGCTTTAGAAAGAACAAAATGAAATATGGTATTTAGCAATATCTCACGCAAATATGATTCAAATGCCAGAAATCTTTATGACATATTGCCAGTTTTAGTATTCTTATGCTAAGGATGCCAGTTGAGATGACATTACTTGTGTTGTAAAAACATTTGCGTATTACACGGAAGACAAAATTCTATAGTTTACTCATGCTCTATGCTAAGTGTACACAGTGCAGCCTACATTATAAAATTTGAAGTGGAAATAGAGTTAAACTTGATTCCAAACTATTCTATATTTTCTGTAAATTTAAAATAATTCAGAAGAAAAAGCAAAAAAATTCTTTCTGAACAAATTAAAATAGGATAACATTAAATGTTACATTGTCATTTGACAATAGAAATAAGAGTTTAGACACTGGGGGATTTATGCACATTTTTTTCTTGAAGGAGTTAGGAGTGTGTTTAAATTATATTTTATAAACTCAAAAGTGGCACCAATTTGATGTAAGCTGAGTAAGAAGGAAAAAGAACCCATTGTATTCATATTTTGCGCTCTTACTGATTTTTCATGCATGTGTAAATGATTTCTAATCCCTGGATTGATTTCTGAAGCATGATCACTGATATTTCATTTCCCTGTCAAAACACATGGGTACAAAGAGCTATCTTTGTGTTAATATTGCCACCTGGACAACAAACGGGACTTGAGTAACTCAACAGTAGGGTCAAAGCAAAGTCAGACAATGAATTGTTTTTTTTTTTTTTTTTCTTTCAGTGCTATTCTCACTATTCTTCAGCTAGTTTTCTTACACTGTCCATCATTTTTTTGTGAAAACCTCACTGCACATGGGCACATCATAAAAATCCCATCAACCTTGTTGTACCCTTCCTTCCAGCTCAGAAAAAATATTAGAATATTATCTTCAATTTTGTAAAACTCAAAAAGTATTGGGGAAGTCTGGCTAGCTCAGGTTGTGACTGCCCTGCTGTAGGAAAGTCTTCATGGATGCAGCTCTATTTGGGCCCCTCCTCCCTGGGCAGGAATCGGAAGCTTCACCAACGATGGCCCACATTAGAACTGCGCCTTCCCAATACCTTGTGAGGTGATACCATCCAATGAGATTGACCCCAGGGGACCCATGTGTATTAGGTTCTGTTCATGGTTGCCTCTGCTCTCTCACTCATTTATGCTCTTCAAAAATAGAGCCTAAATTTCATTTTCCAATTATAGTAAAGCATGATTTATTTTTCAGTTCACTGAAGAACTGGAGGTCTATTATACCACCCAGCTCCCTTGACTTTGCCAATTCAGACACTGGAATCTAAAGAAGTTCAATATCCTTGTGCTAGTGAAACTCAAGCTTTGTCTTGTTTTATTTTTTACAATCTTGCTTGCTTTCCTTAAATTTTGACTGTTTTCCCTGTTTCTGTACAAATCCATGAGGACTCACTAGAGAATGTCTGTATAAAAATCTATATTACACATAGATACATAGATACAATCTATTTGTCACACTAGGACATATGTCTTTTGATAGCCCATATATCTGCCAAAGACACATAACTAACTAGGTTAGGCTCAAAAACCTTACAAGCTGTTGTACAGAGACACACCTCTCCCTTCGCTGTGCACACAGTGGAGCATTCACAAAACCAAACTTCATGGGCATGGGAGAAAAGATTTAGCAATCAAAGCAATCTTAGTCTTCCGTTACATTTCTGAGTTCATCTTGTTTCTCCCAAACCCCAACAAAATTAGGGAACACCTCAGGTACAAGAGCAGAGTAGAACCTGAGCATCAATACAGACTCTGGGCACTGAGTCTTGGATGGGAGGCAATGACCATGGGCAGGGCAGGTCCAGTAATGGCGCCCAGTGAGGGCTTCTCACAAAGAGGGGGTTGACAGGTGCTCAGGACACTTGATGGTGCCGGAAACTCCAAGTGGGATGCCTATTGAGGGCGGTGCTCTATTCCAGGTTAGATAGAAGCTTAACAAGACATTGTCAATGATGTATTTCACAGACACACTGGAGCGCTCACTTAAAAGCAGTCTCTCCTCAACCACATTGCCACCCAAGCCAGACACACCACTGCGGACGTCCCAACGTGCAGAGAGCTGGGTGCTGGCCCCTCAGCGTCACTTGGCCTGTTCGCTCCAAGTAATGCCACTATATGCTGGCTTTCGTTTTCTGGACTTGGTGCATGAGAGTTTCCTGGGAATGTGGAATGAGAACCAGATGGGGCTTACAGTTCAACTCCCCTCCCTTTCCTGTTAGTCTGAGAAAACAATTCCCGATCCTGGGAGTGCCCAACGGGAGACCATTTTGGAGCATGGCGGGGATTGTGTTGTCTAATTTCAATACGGGCAAAAAATTCACTAGCTACAAGATACCTTTTCTGATTCACTCATAATTAATTTTGTTTTAAGTGATGCTACCTAAAGAAATTAGTTTGCTCCATTTTTTTCTTTCAACTCTGGGCTTTGAATTTTCCTGAATTTGTTAAAGCTACAGTGTTTCTTCTGGACATGTTAAACAAATTGTTTCTCAAGGGGAATGTAAGAAGCTTTTATCAAGCTAAATAGCTTTTGCAAGTTATTGAAAATATTGTTGAATTACTATAGACATTTACAATTTGCGTCATTTGCATTTTGTTTCTGAGATTTCCGTTATTTACTCAAATCCAACTTCCTGTTTCTATTCCACTTCAGTAACAATTTAATGATTCAAATATTTTACTTAATATTTTTTATTGAAAAGGCAGCAGCTAATAATTTTGAGATTTTCTGCAATGATGGTCTTCATTCCTATGCATATAGATTTAATTTTTCTAGGTAATTAATATATCACTAATATATTACTGCATAGGTAATTGATATAGTAACATAATTAATAAAATAACTATACTAAACTAGTAAAGTAACATGTTAATACATTTGCTTGGCTTATTTCTTGCTCTTGCTCTTTTACTCACTAAACAGATGAATTATGATATGTCATCTCTGTTTGGATAGACACGTAGGGAGGAAATACTCTACTGCCCAAGTTAACTGGTGCATTAGAGAGAAATGATTCAGCATCCAAGACACTGCCACCTCCCCACCCCCAGCATCACAGTCCGTGTTTTCCCAAATCACATGATTAGGGAATTACAGAATGGTCGTAAATTCCTGATTATACTGCAAGAATTGCCAAATCAAATCCCACTGGAAGCTTGTGCCAATATTAACCATGGCCACAGAGCTGAGCCCAGAGTTGGAGTTTTGCAAATAAAACCACTTTTGTCATTTATTATCTGAGTATATAGTCTAGGTACTACAGGGAATACTGAATGACGTTATCCACGTAATCCACGTTGGTTACTCAGCCTAGAAAGTCTTCCTGGTGATTTTGAAGAAGCGGGGCTGTAGAAATAGTCACACCCTCCTCCATGGAGAATGGTGTGATGGGTAATGAAGTGCACATGGGTAATGAAGCTGCTGGAGGCTGCTCACAATCACCCTGGGTTTGGTTTCTCCCAGGGAGGTGACTCTGGAACAAAGCAGTGGTCTCTAACTCTAAATCCCGTGCTCTTTCTGAGGTGACACATTGCCTCCTAAAAACCTGGGAGATCTATTTGCAAACACCGATGTTCCTGCACCGAATTAAACCCTGGTAGTGTCCTCTCTGCATGCACAGCCTGGGTCTCTCCATCGTGCAGGGAGCTGACTGCACAAAGACCGTTTGCTTTGCTTTGTTTCTGGTCTAATCCTTTCATGCACAGGCTAGAACTTTCCAAACTCATACCTTTAAGCCATAATCAATGGATGGTACTCATATTGACCTCTTGAAAAAAAAAAGTGAAGTAGGGTGTTTGCCTCCAGCCTAGTAAAGAAAAGGCGAGTTTTATTACATTTGGACCACAGTCTCCAGCAAAAACCTACACCACAGTTATACTGTTTGTAAAGAGGCCAAAATGCAGGTGAGGCCAGACGCCACACAGAGTAATCCCTAATGAGACCCATTTCCTAATAGTTCTTTATTTCTCAATCAGTGCTTCACAAAATAAGTCCTAATTCTAACGCCAAAGCTCTCTGATTACCACATTCTCTTTTCCGCCCAGTGATGGAAGATGGACGCTTCAGGGTGGCCTATTTTGTCTAAAATGTATGCAAGTATGTACAAGTATATCCCATGAAAGGCTACTTTCAGGGGCCTGCCCAGGAGAGAGTGTGGCTTCAAGCCCAAATTGATGGAATGTGTGATTCTTGAGAAAAACAGGATTGAATTTCTTGTTAGCTTTACTTGCTGAATTGCTGATAGGACTTTGAGCAAAGAAAAAAAAAAATCTCAAACAGTTTTAGCTCCCAGCATCTGAATACCTCAACAAACAAAAGGGCATTTGTTTATGACAAATCTCTTTATCAATTCCCCCCCTGGTGATTTTTTTCCAGTTCCCACGTACCCCGGGGTTCACCTGCCCACCTGGCTTTGCTGCCAACTTTAAAGATTGACCTTGCATTTTAGTGCTTTGAGAATTTTTTTTATCTTAATGGTAAGAATAGAATTCTGTCTTTCATGATGGCACCATAGGACTTTCTAACTCTAGAAAGCTGAAAAAATAAACTTTGAAGATCTTTCTGCAGTGGCCACATGCCGTTCCCCTGTCTCCACCCCCACCCCCACCCCCAGCCCTCCAGCACCATGTGCATCTTTTAGTTTTTGAGACACAGCATGTGACTAGAGATGAAAACTCATCTCCGCTAAGTCGGAGGGAAGCTGAAAGGTCTGGTTACAGCGGCATGCTTTCCGTATTTGCTTTTTGGAAGATTTTGATTCCATTGAGCCAAACACATCCTAGCAGATGTGGTCTGGCCATGCCCCCAAGAGCTATGAGGATCCCAAAATGACCAAACGAAAGATAAACACAGAGGAGTCTGTGAGGTAGTCTCACAGATTTCAGGGGTGAAGCAACTGTTAGCTATTTAGACAGTGTAATATCACCAAGCAGATGTGAATTTGTTTAGCAAACCATCGGTTCAGTTTCCACTTTAAAAACAGATTATAATAGATTATTCACATTTAATACCTCTACGATGTAAAAGAGTGGATTGTGTTTAATCAGACCTCATTTCCTATATTATTTGGGGTATGCAAGAACTGGCCTTTTGGAAAACAATATTTTAGTTCAGCTACAGCCCAGGAAGGTAGGTTTCCTCATTTCCTTATTTATCCTAATGCTACACAAAGTGTTCTTTCAACCAGGAATTTTTCCTTTCTTTGTCTTACTTTGCCTCTGAACTTGAGCATTCATTAATAAGCCATGTGGGTGAAACACTGATTTCTGTTAAGGGATTGCATCCTTATGGATCATCTTGTATTCTCTATTTATATTGTATTCTCACAATATCACTGAGAATCACTTGATCCAAAAAACCTCCCTTCTAACTCTTTGGATGGTCTAAGGCACCGAGTATAAACAGCCACTGAAGTCCTCGAGCAGGAAGGAGAAAGATTTGTATTACTGAAAGGGAACTCTCCCCATGGGTGTTTTGATGAAATGATAGTAGTTGCTTGGAGGGGGGTTCGGGGGAGAAGCAGATAAAAGTAAAGTCAGCATGGGGCATGTTTATATTGGAGCTTTAATTGTGTCTTTAAGTTCATTTATTTTGTGATGACTTTTATAAGTCTTTCTATGTCTTGCTCATATGAAGTTAATGTTTTCCTTTATAGCGTTATGCGGAGGCTTCTCTGAAGTGACCAAAGTCTCAAGGTTTCCTGCAGGGTGCAGTCTATCTCAAATGGATCCACCAGGCAATTCTATTCAATCTAATTTGGGAAGTGGGATGAGAATTAAGTATATACAAAACACTCCATTAGGCATTGCAAAGAGTATAAAGATGATCCAAGCTTTTCTGCAAGGTCAAGAGAGCTTCCTGGGAATGACCCACCCAGAAGTGGGATTCTTACACTATAAGTAACTGAAGCTGAAAATCTTATGATCATAACTTTTATGTCTTTGGGAAATAGTCCAAGACCTGAGTGCATTGGGACCCTAAAACTCTCAGTCCTTCCTTTCGCTGAGAACCCCGAGGACTGTCGTGTATGCCACCGCAGCCCCTGTGGCTACCCATCCTCTTGGGGGGGGGGCGGTTTCTGTAGCTACTCCTCTCCTTCCCGTGCTGTCACGCTCCTCCCCTGTGAGCACCACAGCTCCAGAAATGGAGGGGCGGGGTATTTCTCCCGAAGGTTTCACTCATTCATTCATTCGTTCATTCATTCATTCATTCATTCGTCAACATGCTTAGCAAAGTGCTAGCCCGGGTACCATGAAGACAATGCGAGCAACAAATGAGGTCCCTTCCTCCGCAGAACATGCTGTCAGGGGAGGTGAGTCAGCCCTGGGCACTGAGCTCGCTTCGTGACACTGTCCACGCCTGTTTAGTTGCTAATAATGGTGAACGTGTGAAGAAGGACTTCAGGTGCTCTAAACCAGTGCCTCTCAGACTTGAGTGTGCGTACAGTTCTTTGGGCGCCTTGTTAGAATGCAGGTTCCGAGTCAGCAGGTCTGGGGTAGGGTCTGAGATCTGCATTTTTAACATCCCCCCAGGGGTGCTGATGCTGCCAGAGACACTTTGAGGAACAAGGCCTTTGGGCATGGAACTGAGAGTCCTCGCGGTGTCTGAAGAGCTCAGGGAAGATGACCATAAGAACGTGCAATTAGGCTGATATTTCAAAGGGAAAATAGGACTCAGCCAATGATTGTTGGTGGACAGGATGGGGACAGAGAAAGTGGCCCTGAGGACAGAGGGAAGGAGATGCTTCATGAAAGGAGAGGGGAGAAAAGAGTCATGTTAGGGTTTGGAGAACCCAGACTTGGATGGGAAGCCATCTCAAGCCTGAAGCATTCTCTGAACCTCAAAATGCCATGCCAACATGGAGCATATTCCCTTTGATTCTCTGCACTTCGGCATGATTTCCTTCCTCACTGTGAATTTTTTTTCTTTTCTTTTCCACTTAGCTTGGGTGAAAAGGATAGTGTAAGCAGTCAGCCTCAGGAAACTGAGCCCAATTGGTGTTCAGAGCAACTCATCCCCTACTCTGGGTTTTGTCATGTTCCTGCTGCAAGTGGACTGGAATCACACAGCTGTGGGGGAGGAGTGCAGAGGCTGGGCTCACAGCTGCGTTCTCCCCCACACCCATATCCGCCTCGGGCTTCGCTCTGGCCATCCTGGCCTCAGCCACTGGCATCCATCCTAACAGTGCCAGTCTGTTGGGGTCTCACTTCCTGCTGCTCATTTCATCCTTAACTTAATCGTCCTTTGGGTTTTATTTAGTTGATTTCCACTTGAGAGTGGTCTCAACAGCACAGTCAACACATTGTTTGATTTGTATACCTGAATTGCCACTTCCGATTAATCATGTGCTTACTCCCATTCCCTAAATACATTGTAGAGCCCCTTGTGAGCTATAATCACATTTTAAATTTCTTTATTTTACATGTTGAGCAAAAACAATAGTTCTTAAGAAATTAATTGACTGATAGTGTCAACATGGACATTTCACTTAGTAAAATCTACATACAGAGCGAAAACTTACAAAACAAATAATATAGCTCAATTGCTGTCACACTGGCAAGGAAAAGGCTAAAGGCAAAATACAACAAAAATGTTGTAGGTCTTTAAAAATGTTACTCAGCTTCTCATGCATTGCCAAATGTTTTGGGAATTAAATAGGTAAATTTTCATTTTTGGTAGACACTGAGCCCATCACCAGATACCTTTATTACCTCATGTCTAATACATAGCACTTTTAATTTTAGCAATAGAGACAGGTTTTACAGTGGCTGAGGCTTCCAGATTAAACACTGAAAATTCATCCGAGTTTTACTACTGGAATGAGTTCAACCAAATGAGGTTTACCTTCAAGAATGTGTGAAACACAGGAGTAATTATATGTCAGCACTGTTTCTCTTGCTGTTCATATTTGGACGACTTAAGATATACTTCAAGTAGCAAACTAGGAAATGCATGGTTTTGAATGGAGAGCACAGGTGGCTAGGTGGAAGCATGCTTTTTCTGGAATGGACTCAGGGAGCTTGTTCGCTGGTGGAGTAAATGAGCTGAGTGCAGAGGCCATCACAGTGAATACAAGTGTTCAGACACCATGTTCTGAATCGCTTCTAAATCTAATTGAACGATTAACCTACCTTCAGGCAATGTCTGTCTTTTAAATATTTCTCATCATGTTAGATGGTTCAACTTTTTGAAAAAATTTTTTATTTGGGTATAGTTGGCACACCACATTACATCAGTTTCAGGTGGACAACATAGTGATTGGACAAGTCTACACGTCACGCCGTGCTCACCACAAGCATAGCTGCCATCAGTCCCCATACAACGTTCTTACAGTATCACTGAGTATATTCCCTTGTGCTGTACCTTTCATCCCCCTGACTCATTCAATCCAGAACTGGAAGCCTGGACCTCCCTCTCCCCTTCCCCCCATTTTGCCCATCCCCCACCCCAGCCCTCTAGAAACCATCAGTTTGTTCTCTGTATTTATGAGTCTGTTTCTGGTGTTTGTTTGTTTATTCAAATGTTTTTTAGATTCCACATATGAGTGAGATCATATAGTGCTTGTCTTTCTCAGTCTGACTTATTTCAGTTAGCATAATGCCCTCTAGGTCCAACTTTTAAAAAATTAACTTTCTACCTGCCTCCACTTAATGATATGCAATGTGGAATGTAAGCATATTCCATTTTTGTTTCAAAGCCAGAAGAGATATTATTTTCCTTATTCAACTGGTGAGGACATCGGTGGTGTGACAATTTGCAAAATGTACCCAAGATTATGTAGCAGGTGTGTGGGTAGAGCTAGATTCCAGAACTGTCTTTGACATTTTCTAGAAACCTCCCTGTCTTGCATGTAGGCCTGACTTGCCCCATTCTGTATGTACCCGGAGGAGACTTACTGTCCCCCATTGACTAGGGTCTGCTTTGGAGAAACCCAGAGGCATTTATGCCTGTCTGGTGGACTGTCCATTGGCAGCACGTCCAAAGGGAAAGTGAAGGAAGAGCAATGGCTCACTGAACTCTGTGCTGTTTGCTGCCCGACCTCCTCCCAGCACAGACAGATAGGCCACACTGTGGACATCTCCCTCCTCAAAGGTTAGTAGTCGACTGGACAGTCCTTCTCTGTGTCCCTATGGAAATAAACCTATTCCTCAATAGCCCAGAGTGTGCTCGAGCATAATGACCACCCAATTAGACGTATCAATCGGCACTTCTTGGAAAACACCATTTTTGGAATATATTTCAAGCTTGTCTGTACAAGGCAGATTTCTCACCCTTCAATCTTAGAGAACAAAGAAATGCAGCAAACCCCACCAGGCACATGCCGACGTACATTCACATCAATTTCCATTGCCAGACCGAAATGTTCCTCTTCCAAACTGGGAAATGCAATAGGAACATTCTCATTTAGGGGTTAGTTTTAATGCATGAATAAAAATAATAAAGCAATCAGTGAAAACCAATAAACAGGACCCGAACTCATAAAGCAGTTGAAATGATGGCCACACAGAGCACTTTTAAATCTTCAAAGAACATTAGAATTAATGCCCAATTAATTATCATCACATTCATGCAAGATAGGCTTTATAAAGAGACAATGCAGAGGAACGGGGCAACCTGCCCAAGGCTGCCCGAGGAATTAGCATCTAAGTACCAAACTTTCTAAATCTCAGGCATGGCTGTGCGTGCTCTTTCCGAGGATGGAACAAAACTAAAGCCCATAAAAGGTGATTACGACATGAATACCTGATGTTTCAGATATTTGTCGTAAACTCACAAATAAAATCTATCACCCATAAAGAGGTTTTATTGGAGTAAGCCTTCTGACAATGATATATTTGCCGGCGGTGATGTTATAAAGCATGCCTTTGACACTCGGGGCATTTCTCGGCGTGTGAAATATAATAACCTTCCTCAAGTGAATGGATGGGAGTGTGATTATTTACACACATGGAAGTTTACGTACCAAAGCAGGAAGGCAGCCAAATAGGCCCGTTTCCTAAGGGTTTCAGACACAGGTCGGTCTTCCTGAAAGCTAGTCATAAAATGCTTGTTACCCCAGTCTGCTAAGGGTACCAAAGTTAGCAATGTTAAGAAGTCTTATGAAGTGGATCATGAGTGAGAAAAGAGTGCCATTTCTTTATTGACAATGGTCAATTTCAGAACTCCAAGAAAGCAGCACTTTACAACACCTCTAAGAGAGCGTGACTAGAACCCGGGTTTGTCTGCAGGGAAAGAGGTGGGAGTCTTCAAAGACCCTAGGAAAGGCGCTTCCACCTCCACCCACACTCCCCACGCTTCCCAGATCCTGACAGGAAGGTGCGAGCTGCCCACAGCCAGAACAGAAACCCGAAAGCCTCAGCTTTTAGAATTTGTACTTTCTCATGGGTGTGCCAGGCATTTTACTGCAAATGTTCTAAAAGGGAAATGTCTAACAAAGCCAACAGAGTGAATCTCCCTCTTCCCCCCTTTTATATCAAGATGACTAGAGAGAGAGAGTATAATTTTGAGGCAGGCACAATCCACAGAAAATTCTACCCTCTAAGTCTACCCCAGAGACACGGCCACTCCCGGGCCTTGAGGAGAAGGTAGGGACAGTGCCCATGGGACTAGAATTCTGACCACATGAGTAGAAAAGATGTGTGAGTTTTGCCCTAGTCTATTCAGACTGAGTAGTGTATATACAGCATACTTTAATTCCCACAGCTCTGGAGGTTGGTAAGTCCATGGTCAAGGTACTGGCCGGTCCAGTCTCTGCTGATGACCTGCTTCCAGGTTCATAGACAACATTCTCCCTGTGCCCTCACATGGTGGGAGGGGTGGGGGGCTCTCAGGAACACTAATGGCGTGGATGTAGGCCATCGTGTGGGCCTCTGAGAGGCTGTGTGCAAATGACACCTTGTGGGTTGAGTGGCAGGTGGGAAAGATTCTGGAGAACTTCATGGGATAGGCATCAACAGATCTTCCAAAATGAGACAAAAGCACATCCAGAGAGGGAGAGAGAGAGAGAGAGAAGAGCCAGCATTTGTACACATGTTTTAAGGATAAGGGCCTGCACAGAACTCAGTTGAGACTTCTAAGTCAAACTTGCAGCAAACATCATTTTGTCCTTGATGATTAACATTTTGAAGAAGGGCAGACGTTGTTCAGGGAACAGCTAAGTGAGCAAATCATCAAGCAGCCCTTAAAAGCCAGACCCTTTGCTGGAAGTCGACATATAAAGACGAGTTCACGCCGTCAAGATGCTCCCGGTGGAGGTCACCAGCACAGAAGTGATTGCGACCTAGGGTCACAGGTGTGCAAGTGATGAGAGCCACATCCCTCCCTAGAGCCCAGCCTCTGAGGCCCCAGCCCTGCCTCTCCCCCTGAACTCCACCTGCTGAGTTGTGCCCTCACACAGCCTGTGTGTCCTAAAGATCACCACACTAGGTAAAGTCATGCAGCCCAAACCACAAGGCTCGTGGGGGAACAGAGTGAGGCCCGATGCTCAAAAAACTCAGCAGTGATGTAAAAAAGGGTAGAAAACTAATAAAGCGTTAGCAGTTTTACCCAGGCTAAATGGCTGAGAATGCGCAACTACTACAATAAAGCTGGAGATTCGCTTTTGGGAGTGGGTGTCTCGGGGGGGTTGCAGCTGAGGCTGGGTTGTGTGCATTCTCCTGCGTGGGGTTCAGCTGGGGGCCGCTTTCTGCACTCACGTAGTGTTCTTTGTGTACAGAATTGTACATAAGCAAATATGAAATCTGAGGATTCCTGCTGTGCCCGAATTATTCCCTGATGAATCAATTGCATTGGGACAAGTCTGCTTTCTCCAAACAAGCATTATTGCTTATTGCTGTCAACTCCAGATTGCCTTTGGTTGCTTAATAGCCCTTTTGGATGTGAAAGATCCTAAACAGAACTCCGGACTCCTCCCCAACCCCTTCCTTGTGGTCCCAAGCTTGCCCACCACTCCAGTCCATCCTGCAGCATGAAGTGTGGGCACTTACCCAGCTCCTCAGCCTCAAACATCTCCCCCGTTTCATCCCCCTCCTCATATCTCAGGTCCTATCTGGCTGGCCCTCATTCAAAATGTATTCTGAATACAATCAAACAATCCATATGTAGCACATATACTATACATGTATGTATTCACGTATATACCCCCCAGTTCCTCCTACCTGATCTCCCCACCTCCCTCTGGTCACATTCTCCCAATGTGATGGTGTTAGGAGGTGGGATCTTTGCGAGATGATGAGGTCACAAGGGTGGAACCCTCATCATGGGATAAGCATCTTTATAAAAGAGATCCCAGGGAGCTACCTCGACCCTTCCACCATGTGAGGACACAGCAAAAAAAAAAGATGCCGTCTGTGAACCTGGAGGCCGGACCTCATCAGACACAGGATCTGCCGGCACCTTGATCTTGGACTTCCAGCCTCCGGAACTTTAGGACGTGACTTTGTGTTGTTTGTAAGCACCCAGTCTGTGGTATGTGTTACAGTAGCCCGAGCAGCCCAAGACGATGCGTGAAGCCCTTATCTGTACAAAAGCACGAAGTGGGGTCTCCACGTTCAGCACTGTGGGCACCAGCCTGCCACTTGGCTCCACCAAGTGGAGGCGCTCGGGGATCCAGGGAGGCTCCTGTGTCCGAGCAGAACATCATGTGCAGCTTGGAAGCTGAGGCTTCTGTGGCCTCTGTCACTTAGGAACCTGCTGAGTGTACTTCCGGAACTTTCCCCGCATCCCACACGGCAGCAGTCCAGAGCAGTTAGAGCGCCGTGCACGACGCGGGCTTCCTGGAAGTCAGAGCCAACCATTCACTGAATGACTTAACGGTAGCCAAAAAATCCCAAGAACTAAAACTGGCTCACAAGTTACGCAGGTGCATTTTAGGGTGCCCCGTGAGAAGAGGGGGAGACTCCCCCGTCCTTGAAACATGCCGCGGCTGTCCGCGGATCTCGAAGGGGCCCGTCTCTGGATACCCCCTGTGTCTTCAAAGAACCAAGTCAGTCAGCCTGGGTGAAGTAAATGAGTACAAAACAAAGCCATATGGTGGTTTCCTAAAAGTTTTCCCTCTGGAAATTTGTCAAACCAGCTGTGCATAATGACTTATATTAGTTACAATTACTGACTTTTCCTTTAGACTCATTATGAAATTCCTTGCCCTTAGAAGGTACTTGGTAACTAAGTATTGTTTTGCTGTTTCGTTCTCCGGTCTGATTGTCTCTACACCTCTTAATGGTTATGGGCGGGCCCTTGCTGTCATTTACCAAGCACGGTACTGGTGTAGGAAAGTGCGTTCCATCCATTCCTGAATGGAGCCGGCTGTGGGGTGGTGAATAAACAACCCGACTTTGCTGGTTGTAGCTCCTTCGACTCTGAATTAGGAAACAAAGTGTAGGCTAAGATTAGTCCTAATTTCATTTGCAGTTTTAACATTTGAACGAGTCTAACTCTGCCTATATGCTGAGCACTTTACTGTTTTTCAAATTTCAATCATGATCATAATTTTCCTCTGATCCTTCCCCAGCTTTTTCTCATTCACCTTCATTCAGATGAATTTAGTACTTTGAAAAGGATTAACTAAAACTGCAAGTATTACCCTGTGCTTCTGAGGATGTTTCCCCTCCTTTTAGATATTTTGTATTAGGGCTGTTTTTCTAACCACACAGATGTAATAGACCTGTCATCCCACAGTTTACTTGAGCCTAGTGGGAACTGTTTTATACATCAGTCTATTATCTTTTTTGGTAAACTAACTGCATACTAATGATGGATTTTTTTCCCGAAGACCCTTCCTTTCCCCAGAACAGAATAAGTCAGCTTACAGCCATTTCCAAAGGAAATATCACCATTGATAAAATCATTTTTGTTGTGCAGAAATGTTCATGGATATATTTTCAATATAATTGTGGGCCACTGGGTATGCCTAGGTTCAAATAATTATTTGTTTCCGTAGAAGTTCAGGACATGCTTGTGTAACAGGGATCGAACACTTCTAGAGAACGGCACATAGTTTTAATCTCATGATTATGAAAATTATGCCTTATATGTGATGAATCATAGCGGACTCATTCTTGGTGATATATAAAGCTGTTCTCATTCACCAGATGTCAGTGTTTTAAGCCTTTAAGGGGAGGGCTCAGTGCACGTCCCAGTAGGCGCCGTGTGGCCCATCCATCTAAGCCAGTGCATGATAGGCAACGGGCAGTGGTCTAAGTGCCCAGCCATTATTAACAACTAATATCGGCATAGCTGTGTTCTGTGAGTTTGCCAGCAGCTCTCTTTTCATTAAAAAAAAAAAATTGACTTATTTCTTCAGTACCTCTTGAGTTGCCTTGCTAAATTTTCATTTAAGATTTTGAATTCCAGCTGGAGGACACTCAAGGAAATGAGCCTTTGGGATGAATACAACTGAAACATGAAGAGAGTGAATTATACCATAAATTGTTGAATAACACCAGGCTGCCTGCCTATGCAAAAAAAGTATAGCACAAAGAAGTGTAGCAGATTATCAAGACAGGAGAAGCATGCTTTTCTTGAATGTGCATTGTTCCTCGTACTTAAAATGCCCATACTTAGACCTTGAGAACTTTGCATCGGCTTGATATAAAACGATAAGGCTTTGGTCCTACTTTAGGATTGGTTACATTACATTGAGAAAATATGATTTGATTTAGATGTGACTGTAACGAAAATACTACAGTTTGCTATAATTATAATTGGAGAGGATCTCGTATGGAATGGGAGAACTCCTTGCTACAATAATCTATTGATTTTTCTGTTAGGCGTATTAAAGAAGTCTTCTCAAAGTTTTGCTTAGAACACGGAATTCATACTTCTTCAGGAGTGGAGGGTGGGTGGGAAGGATATTTCTAGAACAGGTGGTACCTGAACATTACTCGAAGCTTGGGTGGTGGGCTCACTGGGTAGAAAGGGGAGGGAGGCCATTCCGGGACCGGAGGAAGTTGCTAGAGCACAGGCTAGGAGGAGGGACGCAGCACACTGCCTTCTGGAATCTAAAAATAACTTGACGTTATCAGAGCACAGAATATGAGGGAGTTTGTAGATGAAGCTGAAGGTATAGGATGGTGGCCAATCAGATCATACTTTCAAGGAATTTAGGGGGAGACAAGATAGATCTTATTACCCTGGTGAGCCCACAATCATTTACTCCTACATATATATTTCTAGCTGTTTGACACAATGGCAATCAATAATTGGAGTCTGCAGGGATGTTCACTGACAGATGTGATAATAATCTCCAGAGGGTTAAAGACATGTGCTCGATCCCCTCCCCTTTTGTGAATATTTCCTAATATTAGCATGGATCCTGGTGACTTGATATTACTTCAAGGTGAAGAGAACTTTCTGGGTTTCTCTCTTACATTGATCAGGAAGAAGAGAGTTTAAGATATTTGTAGATGAAGACCAGAAGGCTGTATTGCCATAGACTAGGAGAGGGGTTCATAGATTGTTGGCTCTGAACTCTTCACCATTATCACAAGAAAGGTTATAGATCAATTATTCTAAGTACCTTTATCAAGTTTGGCCAATATACCCCAACATTGAGCCAAACAAGATGAGTTAGCAGCTTTCTATGGGACTTTAACCACTCAGTTATTTTGACGTGCATTTTGCCACCAATTGATTCTGAAAGATAGGAGATTTTAAAATCACATGTCTGTGATGCATTCCCGAGGTCTTCATTGTTGTTTTCTCTTTGTTTTGCAAAACTGAGCATGATCCTCAGTCATAATCCCTTAAAAAAAATTACAGCTTTTTTGCTGGCATAGAACTCTGCATCCGGGCAGTCCCTCGATCTGTATGCAAGAAGAGTCTGAATGTCACTTTCCCAGAGCCTAGGCTCAGCTGCCTTTTGTCCTGTTGTGTGACCTAGGCCTTCAGCTACATACAGCTATATACCCTCAACAGGCGCCTCTGCTTTCAGAAGACATTGCACATCCCATTAAGGCGCAGAAGAGATTGCACAACCCGTCAACATTGAGCCAGGAACAGGGGGAGGCTGCCTTCCAGGTCCTTTCATGACCTCTAACCTGTAACGGACAGATACGCACTAGTTATGAAAAAGATCATTCTGAGAAAGATTCCTTGAAAGAAACATGAGGAAAATGGCCTGAGGGGTATGTAGTCCGTCCTCTAATCTAGGATGCTCTATGTTAGACGGGGAGGTAGCAGCCTTGTGGGACAGTACCCTTTAGCCTGCCGGCGGCTCTGCAGCCCCCCGACCCCTCTAACAAGCCTTTTCCTATAAAACTGTGCTTTGGCATTGTGCTCTTGCCATGCCTTGAGGGGCATGACAGAAAGCCCTGCTGCGTCTCCGGGGCAGGCGTTTTGGGGATGATGCTTTGTATGTTGCACGCTATCCCTTTCAGGGGGAGCAACTGGGGAAATGTTCCAAATGGACTAGAAGTGGATGCATCTTTCCTAGGGAGTAATGTTCCTGTCCCTTGTGTAATCTCTGAGCCACTTAACTAATCACGTTTTTTTTTACTTGTCTTCATTAGGAATTGCTAGTTGAGTTTGTGGCTCTCTCCACAATCTCCAGTACCACGCCAGTACAGTGTACGTTCTGTGCACTTCCTTCAACAGCATCTCTCCACACCTCATTCCACATTGTCCAGATATCATCACCCACTTTAAAAAATAATACTTCATTCTTGTATAATGCATATATTTTTGTCCTAAATTAATTTTAAAAAGGCAGTTGGTTTAATTGATAAATAAAATGCCAGTGATATAAATAATATATAATAAATAAGTAATATAAAATAAGTATTTCATATTGCTATAAATGAATGTGCTTATGAATGTTGTTTGTTTTTTTATTATTTGTATTATATTACTTTCATTGTTAATGCATATGAATAATAAATAATTTATTGAATGACATAATAAATAAAATTCCAGGAATACTTACTATGTAAAGTCATCTTACTATTGAATTTGAACTGAAATAATTTTGAACTCATGTTCCTTTACTTATATAGATGATTGAGTTTGAGTGGAATGGAAAAAATAAGTCAGATTCCTGCCATAGTGACTCTTTCTTTGGGATCATTACACATGGACCATGTCATTCCCCAAAATTCCAAAATAAGAGGAGATAAAACAAAACGGTACAAGCCTGAACACTTGAAAATGGAGATCATGGGAAAGGCACTCTGGTTTTTTAAACATTTTTCTGAGATAATAGACGGAAGGAAGGAAGGAAGGAAGGAAGGAAGGAAGGAAGGAAGGAAGGAAGGAAAAGGAAGGGAAGGAAGGTGAATATAGATGATAAATTAGGTAGGTAGGTAGAAAAACATGTTAAGTAGATATGTTACATAAATAAATTTGCATACATTTATTATATATTATATATTTTTCATTCTTCCATGTCTGTTCCACTAGAGTAAAGCAAACACTCCACAATTTTAAGGTCTTACACACATGATTGCAAATATGTTCAAATATATATTTTGATTTAGGAGAACTCAAATTAAAAGCTTGGGGGGCTTAATTCATAATGGAAGAAATGGTAAAACAATGCCTCAGACTTATTTCTATATTTATTTGTTTGTTTGTTTTATTTACTTGTCAGGGAGGGAACACAAGCAGGGGGAGTGGGAGAGGGAGAAGCAGGCTCCCCTCTGAGCAGGGAGCCTGTAGGGGGCTCGATCCCAGGACCCTGAGATTATGACCTGAGCCAAAGGCAGACGCTTAACCAACTGAGCTACCCAGGCATCCACACTGTTTTAGATGTCTTCCAAAGTATGACGCACAAAATCAGTATATATTTTCATCCTAAAATTTAGTTTAGACATCTAGCAAACAGTGGGGTGTGATGCTATAGGGTTTCATGTTTGGAGCATTTCGGTAGTTCCCCATTCATCATAAAATGGAGATGATATTCTGAACAGTAAGAATGATGTGGACACTACTGGAATCCTCTTATGTGCTGGCTGACTCACTTGACTCACATCCATTCCCCACCCTTATTATCAGTTGCAGTAAGAATGTAGAAGACTCTGTGCATGTCCTTTGAGGCATTAAGTGTGAGGGAAAATAATGTCACCAGGTCCTGGAGTGACTGGGACAGCTGACCAGTGAGTTTCCTCAGCTGTGTGTTTCTGTAACCATTTACTTAAATGGCTTGTGTCAACTTACCAATGACTGATGTTATATTCATGGTGATAGTCCACAGGTAAACATAGCAGGAGAAACTAAAGTTATGGAAGAAACTTGCAATCCACTGGAATAGTCAAACCAACACATAAGTTATTAAAAGACTATGTGGAAAGTGCAAAACAACAGGAAGTATGTCATCAAATACTGGCTGAGTTTGAGAGTTCTGAGATACGATATTTGGCCCTGGTACAGTGCATAATCGTAAATAAACATTATTATATGTCTTTGTCAGCAGCCACCAAGACTGGCACTTCTGGTCCAAAAGAAAACTCTCTCAGTGTGGACCACTAACGTCTAAAGACCACACACCCCTTTAGCACTAGATTATTGTAACCAAGGACAACTGATTAAATACCTTTATTTTTTGGATCTCTTAACTTTATGTATCTAAATCACTTGTTTCACATTAAGATGTGAAATAAAAGTTTACTCCCAAATCTGGAAAATATATTCTATGGAATATTCATTTGAAAGAATTAATAAAGACTTCAGAAAAAGGACATATTGTTAATTACTTAGGAAACGCGGGGTAAAACAAAGTGAAACTGCTTTCCTGACAGTAAGATTTCTGAGTTCTTCATACATTAATGTGTATCATAAATCTTTCAAAGGGAGGAAAAAGGGTGCATTGTTGCTCTAAGTTGTTTGACCAAGCAATCCTGTTTTTCAAATTGTATTAACATTGCTTGGGAGTGATGATTCATACAAGTCTTGGTAAATACTGCCTTAAAATTATGATCGTAACTCATGCAGTCATATATCTTTTGAACTTGAAGAAACTATAGAGATGGTTTAATCTAAGCTTCTTATTTTTTTAAAAAAAGATTTATTTATTTGTGTTAGAGAGAGAGTGCATGCAGTGGGGTGGGGGGGGGCAAAGGGAGAGGGAGAGAGGGTCTAAAGCAGACTTCCTGCTGATCATGGAGCCTGACGTGGGTGGGGCTTGATCTCACAACCTAGATCACAACCTGAGCCAAAACCAAGAGTTGGATGCTCAACAGACTGCACCACCCAGGCGCCCCTCTAAGCTTCTTATTTTAAAGACAAAGGAACTGAATGTATTACCTAACCTCAAACTAATCAGATACATGTATTGTAATCCTGGCTTTTCCTAATCAGTGTGGTAACCTCGTACAACTGTGGCTGTGAAGTGATTGTGTCAGTGCTGGGAAAATTAATGAAGGAGAGTGTAATGCACACAGAACAGTTCCTAGCTCCGTCTCTCCCACATTGTCTCCACTATGGCAGAACCAAGGGAAGATCCAAGCTTCTCACCTGTGTGCTTCTATCTGATGGATTTTCATTCACCTTGGAATATGCTTATAGTTTATATTTAGAAGCCTGATGCTTGTTTGTTTGTTTTCAACTTGGAGATATTTTTGACCGCACAAATGTCCCACCTGCAGCTGCCCTGTTTTGCACAGAAGATGACAGATGGGGTCTTTTTCTTCTTCCTTGAGAGTATGTCTCCCAGGCTTGGAACTGTCTTACAAAGACTGGCATGTGTGCCATGAATGTCCAGCCCTTTGGAAAGAAAAGTCTCTGTCTTACTAACTGGCTGTAGTTTCTTAAAATTACAAGATTAATATTCCTTTTGAAGGGTATGATAAACCATTCCCCTCTGAATTAGAGCATTGTAGGCCCTGGAAGAGTTTCACATGACATTAGTTATTAACACCTGCTGGAGAGAAAAAAACCTCCTTCTACCCTCTCAGATTCTGTGGCTGGCCTAAAAATTAAACTGACGCAAGAAAGATAAATGAGAGAAAAGCATACACATTTATTTAATATCTTTATGTGTACAAGGGAGGCTGCAGAAGGAACATGAAGATGGAAGAAGCCATTAGGCCAAAAGCTTATTATATACTTTTTATATAAAAACTGTTGAATTGGGAGCATGTGACAAGTCAAGGGGCTTGGGCAGTAAATTGTGGGACAGTGACTAGGAGATATCTGGGGGTGAGAACTAAGGAAAGATTGGAGTGATCTTAGTAGGTGTGTTTGCACAGGTCCATTTCGGCATGGATAAACATGCTCTGCTCTGCCTGGTTCAGGGGAGGCACTTTCTCATGGGAAATTTGGTGATCTGCTTTTAGGTAAAAAGTGGAAATTCAGAGAGCCCTTCCTGCATCTGCAAGTGCCTTCAGCATGAACTATCACCACGCAAATTCCACATATTTAGAGGTGTCATCTTCTGAACCTCTTTACACCCACTGCCAATTTATAGCTGCTCCAAGCACTGGGAGGTGGGAGGAGACAGTTAAGGGGCTTTGGCCTATTTTGGGAGAAGGAATTGCCCTCTGGGGATGGGGTGGTGGAGGTCCAGAGCAGCTTAAATGCCTAGGGAGATTGTGTGGAGAGCAGGGGGCTAACAACAGTGACATGAGCCCCAAAGACCACAGAGGTGCAATGGAATCAAGATCTGGACAGGTTTTATTACCAGCAATGTGGCAGACATGCATAAAAAGCATGGAATGATTTGTCTTGACTCAACAGAATGGGGCTGATTAAATGATAGATGTCATACTAGGTAAAGAGAAAGTCCTAATTCCTAAAAGAAATCCCCAAAGTCACATTTTTTAAGAGATTTTATTTATTAGAGAAAGAGAATGAGTGTGGGATGGGGGGAGGGCCAGGGGCAGGGGCAGAGGCAGAGGGAGAAGCAGGCTTCCTGCTGAGCAGGGAGCCCTACACGGGACTCAAACCCGGGACCCTGGGATCATGACCTGAGCCAAAGGCAGACACTTAACTGACCGAGCCACTCGGGCAACCCCCCCCGCCAAAGTCACATTTTTTAAAAGAATTTTCTGGTCCTGATATGATGTAACAATACCTCGAGAGAGACACAGATGTTTGTGAAACGTAACTAAAGTTAGATGGGCTCACGGTTTCAAGGAAGGATATTCTGATCCACAGTCTGTGTTTTATGGTCTAATGATAAAGCCTAGACTTTGCCGTGCTGCAATAAAAACAAATAAACCACCAACAACAGAAGCCCAAAGGTTTAATCCTCACTCACACTACATCTTCATTGAGGTTTAGGCTGTGGGATGTCATCTTCGTCGGTTTGGGCTGCCAGAGCAAAACACCCAGGACTAGGGCTCACTTGGAACACAGCAAACACAGCTGGGGATGGACAGCACACAAGCAGAGTGGGGTGTCACTGGACAGAAAATTACCAAGAGGAGACGTAGGGGTAGGGGATTCTTATTGAAGGCAGACCAGAGCGATCAGGCCTCCAGGGTTTGGGATCCTGAATCTGATCAGATCAAGCAGGTGGAGGGATTTTTGCTGAAAAGGAGCTGTGCAGGCCTGACAAAGATGAGGTCCAAGGTTGAGGCCTGGTCAAGAAGCAGGCTCAGAGGAGCTGGACTCTAATCTCCTTTGGTCTCTGTCATGCCCAAGCTTGGGATGGAGACTCTAGCCTGAGGTCCTAGGCTTCCCTGTGACACTGGAAGAGATGAAAGGTCCCCAGAGCCCGAGTCCTAGATAATGCTGCTGGGCTGAGAACCTGCCATCCAAGGAACTCTGGACATGATCCCTAACTGCTTTGCTGATTCATGTATTATATATATATTTCTGACTTCTAATCTTTTACCTAAACGAGATTTTAGATAACTCCCTATAGGCTCAGACGCCCTTTGGCAGTGACATACTTTTTTTCTGCAAGCCTCCTGCCTCCTCCTTCCCTATCTTCATGCCTGAATTAAGACCTCCAGCTCTTGGTTCTGTTATCTGACCAAGTCTTGTCAATTTTGAAGGGTTAGAACCTTTTTAACAGACATTTCTGCTATTTTCTGCACACTTTCTAATTTCTCATCTGCTTTCCCTGGAAATCTGATGCTTGATTTGGACACAGTTCAATCCTCTCTCCTTATAAAGGCTGCCGAATGAATGCTTCAAATTTAAATTCTTCCCTTAGCTTAGACTTTTCTTGCTTTCTTAAAAAAAAAAAAAATCGTTCTAGAAATCATATAAAATGTATGCTCTGCTATGACTAACCTTTTTTTTCCCTTTAATCCTTTGACTTGCAATAGAGAATTGCTTCCAAGTAGGAAATTTCCAAAATAGTTACATTTTAAAAATAATGCTTTTTAAAAATACGTTTGTTGCAGAAAAGACACTGAAAAAAAAGGAAAGCTACAATGAGAAAAACTCCCTCTAGTTTAGATCTATTAATGACTAAAGCAACTAACCTGGAAGGCTTGTTTTAAGCAGACCTTCTGCAATATCATGTCCCTTGACAATTCACATTGGAAAAATAAAGGAGCTCCCTGTGCATTTTTGGTTCCTCATAGCCCATGTGCTGAGTGGTGCACACACTGTACCCCACAGAATTCTCCTGCAATGCTCCCATTTTACAGAAGGAAGTGGAGGCTCTGACACGTGACCCAATGTGCTCATGCCACCCAGCAAATAAGGTGAGATGCCATCCTCCAGTGGACAAAGTGCTTCTGGAGGGCACCTGCCAACACTGCCCGCTCTTTGTTATTGGGAGCTGCGGTTACCCGTGGGTTTCTGGAAAGCACCCATTCTTGTGCTTTTCACGCTCTGCCCTGCAGAACCCTCAGGTCTCAGCTGACCTGGGTGACAGAGTGGCTTCCACACACAAAGGCAATGAAAGCATCGGCAGCATGAATTCATGGGACATCACCTGACTTCCCGTCAAACTTGTGCTTTCCAGGGGAAAGCGAAGCTCAGAAGAGCTACTTGAGTCATTTCTGGTCATACAGCCAACCAGCTGTGAAGCGAGAATCCCCCTTCCGATGCTCTTGAGACTACAGTAGGATGGCACACCATTCATTAATAAATGCATTTGAGATCAGTTTGGTTTCCCTCAGTCACTCGTTCAGCTTCTTTGAGCGTCTATTAAAAAAAGGAAAGCTCAATGTCCTAGGCATTCCCCCCACAGTGAAGTCCTCTGGAGGCAACACTGATCCTTTGAGACGGAAAGGCGTAGGTCAATCCAGCCCACTCAGCAGAGAGGGGCAGGCGTGGCCCCTACTGGTAGGGCAACTTGTAGACCGTCTGCCACTCCAGGGAGTGCTCAGGACTGTTAGTGACTCGGTGACAGTAGCTGGCAGGTGAAAATAAAAAGCCAAAATCCAGCTATAAAAAAAAATTGGAACCAAATGTAAAGCAAATTCCTGTTTTGACCTACTTAGAGAAAAATACAATTTCTCAAAGAGTTTCAGTGAAGCAAAGGATCGTGGTGAGGAACTGGGGAGAGGTAAACTCCAAGATAATCAGAAACTCGATTTTGCATGAGGATTTTAGAACAAAATCAACAGCTTTAATTGGCCCCAGATGTTAATAGGTAGCCAGGGGCATATTAGGGAACACAGATGAAGAGAGCTCCATGTTCCGTAATAGAAATATTTTGCTTCAAGTGTTGAACTGCTGTAAGCACAGCTGCGGATGTGTAATGGTTGATCATTTTCCTTTGCTTTTCTTAGCATCGCTCCTTCCAGTTCTATCTGTTACAAAGAACTTTTATTCCTCTTGGTGTCATTTAAAATCTAGGAGGGAATAGATTCAATTTTAAAGGCGTTTCCTTGGGTCAACTTTAAAGACAAGGCAACAAGGCAAGGCTGGAGAGTCCAACGGTGCTAGGGTCTCCCCCACCTCCAACGGGGAAGGCAGCAGTCAAAACAAAGTCACTCAAGCAAGCCTGTGGGGCTCTATTACTTGCCCCATCAACTGCCCATTTTCTCTGTTCCTGATGGCTGATCCTAGCTTATTGAAAGTACACAGCCTTTGCCCAATTCCAAATACGCCTCAAACTTAGGTTGGAAATCAATTCCTACTGTGGGTGCTAGTTGAGAAACATTTAATGATTTTCTCCTCCCAAAGCAATGTTCGTTCTCTTAAGAACTTTCCTCCAAACCATAAACCCTTCTGGACCTAAATAGGAGCGAATCTATAATGCCATAATTTTGCTCAGTGAGCTAGTCTTTGAAGGGAAGGGAAAGAGAAATCTGGGGACCAGCTAGCCTCCCCAGGGCCTCTCCTCAAGGTCAGCCCATTGTCCCAAGAAGTCCATGTGCAAGCCTGAGAACGATGTTCTTCTGTGCACTCATGAGGGCATTCCATAGGAAACGTCCTTCGTGCAGGCTGCCCAAGAACTGTGCACTCATTCCAGGTCTCAATGCGTTTGTGGCCCTGTTCTGTTCTTGGCAGCTAATGCCACAGCTTCTGGGAGTGCCCTTATGCAGAGTGGCTTTCACATCATACAGGGAAGGAGCCACGTCCTGTCACCATACTAAACAATATTTCCCCGTCACCCCTCTCTTCAGAAGGTGGCAGATCTCAGTGGCTCACAATTCATAGGCCACACCCAGGGGAAGGTGTGTGTCTTTGCAAGCTGTGGTCCTGAGCAAACAGCATCAGGAGAGTATGAAGGGGTTCGGACACGATAACCCCCAAAACACACTGATTCGGCATAATATTTTGAGCTAAGGCCCTTGAAAAAAGAGCAGGTGCAAGAAGGACACTCTGACTTTCTTTTTTCTTCCTGAAAGCTGGAGGTAAAAGTTCCACATGAAGGGAGCCCTCCCTATCCCAGGAGGAAGAAAGCTGAGAGCTCTGTACAAACCAACCTTGGTAAACTAACACAATCTTCTGATCCATGATCAGAATCCACCTGATCCATAAGCAAATTCTATCTGTTTAACTTTGAAACTACCCCTACCACTTGTCACCATTGCTGCTATTCCTGTTCTGGTCCAAGCCACTGCTAAATCTTGCCACGATTATTGTGTAGCCGCCCTCCCTGGGCTCTAGTTAGGCCACTGTCCCCTATAGTCTAAGCAGCATATTCAGATTATGTCAGTTCTCTACCCAAAATATCCCACGGGCCCTCTTAGTGTCCCTAGAATGGCTGCAAGACCCTTACATCATCTGAGACTGAGCCAGCATCCACCCTGGCTCCCACACGCTGGACTTGTTCTTCTCTCTGCTCATCTGGAATGTCTTCTTCTTGGATTCACTTCTTCCAAGACTTTGCTCAATTGTTATTTCTTCTTTTGAGTCCTTATCTTCCCCCTTATTTAAAACTGGCCCCTCTGCCCAGCAGCAGCCTCCATCCTTCTGCTTCTCCTCTATAACCCTCACCTCCACCTAACATACTATACAGTCTGTCGATCTCTTTATACGTAATTTCTGACTATATCCACTAAATGTAAACTCTGAGAATGGCAAAGATTTCTAGGTGCCTTGCATTGCTTGATCCTCCCTACCCAGTAAAATCTATGGTATCTAATGGGCATTCAGTAAATATTTATCAACTGACTGATTGAATAAAATAGCTAAACAAACCCAAGCTCTCTGCCCCGATTTCCCTGCATGTCAGCTCTCTAATCCCTGCCCTGTTTGCCTGGGGTTCTCTCAGTGAGAAGCCTCTATGTGAACATAGCCTGATTCTCTACCCTTGAGAATAGCGTACGTGCTCCATCCACCCAAAGGAAGCTCACATGCTTCCATGGTCCCTTCCAAGATTGAAAGCAGCCATCAGGAGATCTTCATCTTCCGTGGAAGCAATTTTATCAATATAAATCTCCATCATTATCAGAAAAAGACATTAAGAGGAGGACATTCTGTTTCCTAAATTACCCATGATTAGATTAACAAAGTTCATTTATTATTAAACCAAGGTACTATTAGAATATACTACTGTAAGACAGGACCGGGTTATGGAGTACTAATGATTCAAAAAGATTATTAACCCATGCATCCTCTAAAAAATTCAAAATTGAAAACACTGCAAAACTCATTTCAAGGAAATAAAATAGGGTATAGATGCCATATGCTTCAACCATTAAAACTAACTGTTACTTTTAAAAATAAATGTCGGCTGTAAAAAGGTATAAATTGAGGGAAAACTGCAGAAAGCTTCTGCAAGTCCACGGCTGAAGGGCAGTTGTATTCATTCCCCTTCAGTCATTAAGCATGCTGGAAGCCTGCCCATAAAGAAAGGAAGCAAGCAAGATCGACAAGATCAGAGGTCACTCTGCAGTGCATGGTGCATGGTGCATGGTGCACTTAATACATAAAAAACAGCAATGTGTCCAACAAGGCCTGTCACAGAAGGACAGCTCTGGCATCCTTGTCTGAGGAGAGGAAGCTCAGTTGTTCTAAAGAGAGGGAGAGAGAGACTGAATATTGGTGGTCTGTAAAGGAGATACCTTTTATTTTTTTTTTATTTTTTTTAATGTTTTATTTATTTATTTATTCATGAGAGTCAGAGAGACAGAGAGGCAGAGGCAGAGAGAGAAGCAGGCTCCCCGCCTAGCAGGGAGCCCGATGCGGGACTCGATCCCAGGACCCTGGGATCATGACCTGAGCCGAAGGCAGACGCTTAACCATCTGAGCCACCCAGGCGCCCAAGGAGATACCTTTTAGCGGTGACCCTACCTGGTCCACAGAACACCCTGCGGGAATGTTCATGGACACGCCACCCGAGAGAGGCACATACAGAGTCGGAATAAAGAAACTCAACCAACAGGGAAGGACGCACCTCACACAGCTTGTATCTCAGCACAGACTGTCGTGGTGAAAGCAGCATGTGCTCACCCTTCCTGCCTTCAGTCATCTGACTTCCCATCCCTCGGGTTACATCACCTCCGTAAACCAAACCTACCTAAACTTAAACCAGCATTAGAAAGGAACGTCTCCAATTTACCTTCATTTGAAATACTGCAGCTCAAAAGGAGCAAGTCTAATCTCTCAATCGAATTCAACATTTAGAAATTCCATACGAGACTGCACTTGATGGGACTTGTTAGTGTGTGTCACGACGGCCTTACATGGAGAAAAGATGGTACAGCCACAGCATGAAAGTGTCCGCCGCTTAGAACACTTTGGGCACAGTGCACCTGCACAAAAGTAATTAAAGTCGCCAATTCATTACTTGAGTTGCTTGAAAGAAGTTGAACTGATTCTAAAATTACTGACCTTTAGAAATGTTTTAAAATATGTCCTTCATATCATTTATGATATAATATTCCAACATAGCTACCAGTTCCCTGGCAAACGGAGTCCTTACGAGATTATACAACTTTGGAGAGGCTTTCAGGAATCATGAACCAATAAAAACAGTTCTTGACCCTTTGTCCACAAACATCCAAAGGATTTTAGGGAAGGGTAAGCCAGAATGTGCTCCATTCTTCTGCCTCCAGGCCTCAGCAGGCCCTTGTCCTGGGTTCTGCTCAATTACATTGAAGGGAGATTCCACTCTGGGCTATGCCGGCATAGCTGGACTCCCAATAAAAAGCCAGAAAAGCTGGACAAAACCCAAATTAAGTAAAAAATAATAATATAAATATAAACATATAAATAAAATTTGAAGGCATAAGAGATTTCCAAAGAAGCCAGGACTTGAGACTTAGGAAGCCAAGATTCCAAAGACAGAGGGGTGGGGGGGCGGAAAGAGGGAGAGAGAGAATGGGAGGAGAGAGAGAGACAGGGAGGGAAAGAGAGAGAGAGAGGGAGAGGGAAAGAGAGAGGGAGGTTGGGAGGGAGTGAGAGGAAGAAAGAGAAAGAAAGCTTATAGAGATAAGTCATTTGTTCTTCAGCTTTGCTGGCTTTTAAGTGGCTCAGACCTAGAGGCCAAGAAGTCAAGCAAAACCAAGGAGAAATCCAAAAGCAGTGCTTTTGGACATCTCAAAGGAGTTGGGAGTAAGTAAAAAAAAAACAACAAAAATAAAACTAGAGTTTAGACACACTGAGGTCATCAGAATGTGAAGGAGCGTGCTTCTGCACTAGGATCTTTTTCAAGGTATTTGCCTACTTTTGCACAGCATAGAAGCAAAAGGTCTGCACATGAAGCATCTGTATAGGTGAACAGACCTTTTGGCAATCTATTGGTCCTCCAATCCATGAAGCAGAGTGGCTTTGACACGCCGTGACTCTCGTGGACCCCCATGGACATCGCTTAGAATGGGGTGTACTAGTCATATAAAAACTGAACCTGGCCTCAGGTCAGAGAAGCCCATCGCTGGATTTAGATGCAGGGCCCTTACTCTGCTTTATGCCAGGAAAGAGGGTGCCTCTCTTCCAGAGAGAGATAATTCTCCAGAGCCTCTACCATTTCTTTTCATACAAGATGCCCATTCCTCAATAAAAAATTACCAGACTTACCAAAAAATAGCACTAAAAGAGAGAGAAGACAACAAAAATAGAACCAAAAATTACCAAACAGAGATGTAAAAGTCTGGGGTGAAAAATAAGATTCTCACTTCTGCAGACAACTAGCATGTCTATGGTCGCTCCCAGAGCTCTGTTCCCAATTGTCAAATTCAACTGTCCTGGCCTCTAAAATTCCAAGCAGAATTATGGCCCTGCCTTGTCCATGGGGTATATGGTAATACGGTAGATGTGATGCAGGCTCTAATAAGTCACTGAAACCACCTGCCAATATCTTGTTAAATCTTACCATTATTTTTATTCTTGATCCGAGACCTTGTGGTCAGTCAGCTGAATCCCAACCTAATACAATGACTGTGAAGAGAAGGGGGCAGGGAGCTACTGATTGTACTTGATTCCTTCTTTTTTTTCTTCTTCTTCTTCTTCTTTTTTTTTTTTTACTTTCCATGAATAAAAGAAGTCCATATGTATCAGTCAAGCCACAGTCTCTTCCTCCTAAATCATCACTAGAAACCTAGTGCTTATGGGCAAAATGATGTTGGGTTTGTCTTGTATTCACAGAGCCCAGCAGTCAGGCCCAGCAAGTTCTTGGTGAACCTGACCAAACTTGTTGTTAACATGCTCCACACCACTAACCCTTAATGTATGATTCAATCTTCTTCCCTAACTAGCTATAGATGATAGATGATAGATAGATAGATGATAGATAGATAGATAGATAGATAGATAGATAGATAGATGATAGATAGATAGACAGGTAGATGGATGGATGGATAGATGGATAGATAGACAGGTTGGTAGGTAGGTAGGTGGAGAGAGCAGAAAAGAGAAACATTTACCTGCCAGAGGTAGAAGGATGTTAGAAACTCACCTGCACTATCATCATCCATATGAGAATGCTCATTTTTTTTTAAAGATTTTACTTATTTATTTTAGAGAGAGAGCAGAAGAGAGAGCTGAGCAGGGGGCAGGAGCAGAGGGAGAGGGAGAAGAAGACTCTGCACTAAGTGGAGACCCCGACACGAGGCTTGATCCCATGACCCTGAGATCATGATCTGAGCCAAAATCAAGAGTCGAACCAGGCGCCCCGCTCCTCTTTCTTTGAACATGTCACTTCTATTTACCATTCTATGCCTGACCACTATCCTTCGTTTTCCCAGAATGCCCTTCCACCAGGGTCCTGAACTTTACATTTTACAATATCCTCATTTTTTAAGACACTGATCAAAAGCCAACTTTTCTAAAGTCTTTCTCTTCATCTGCAAGCAAAATTATTTATCTTTTTTCTGCTCTTTTAGTATTTTACAAATATTTCTATTACAGCATGATCATATATTAAATATTCACTTACAATTATAAATAAAATTTTACATATTTAGGAGAGCTACTGAATGAAACATAATATCAATTCAACTATTTAAGAGGTAAAATTCATGAAGTCTTTCATCAGTTTGCACACCCTTGTTTCACTAGGTACCAACCTTATCACATAACTTCCCTTATACACTAAATATGAATGTTCCTGAAAAACCTCATCTGCATCTGTGTAATTTGTCTTAAACTCATTTCATAACCGTTCATTAAATAGTCATTAGATGGGCTGTATTTTCTATATTTTTGAACCCCAGAATGGTAAAAGTTATTTTATTCACTTTTTTATCTTTAAAAGCCTGGCATAAAGTGACACTCAATGCATGTTTGATGTGTGCCATGAAAGCCTGAAGAACATTTGCATGTTTGAGAAATCAACTTGACCAATGACGACCTGGAATTACCTGGATGCCATTGGAATGTTCTCTTTCGTTTAAGAGCAAAGCTAATTTTTCACATCCCTTAGAACACTATTTGATAGTATATCAAATATATACTACTACTATATGTATTATATACTACTAATATATCAAATACATATATATGTATGTATATATATATCTCTATCTTATTTAATATTGATATCAATATCAAAAAGTTAAATGGTGACTTATTGTCTAAAATATGCAAAGGTAACAGCCTTCTATGTCATACAATAATATAAGGCATTTGAGAAGATGCTGTATGACTTGTCACAATAACTGTGTATTTCGAGTTTCTAGCAATAATGTAAACAAAGAAGAGGTCACTCACCTGCTGCCATTATATCAAGAAGAAATTCCACCAAAGCCAGTAGGTTGTTTGGACATCTAAATTAAACCACCTAAGGAATGTTTAGACTGCATTTTGCCTGAAAACATATTTAAAGAAGATGACGACTTGGGAACGCTTTAAACAAAGTGTTCAAGCATTTGGGAAACGAGACACGTCTTTGCACCCCACAGATGATCCTGCAGGAAGGCTGGCGCCCACAGAACCACTGTCCCAGCCCTCTTCAGGAATGTCCTTACATTTGTTTGGGTGGGGACATGGAAGGGTGGAGAACCAGAAACGCCTTGCTGTGCAGAATTCCTGTCTGGTGGAGCGGACACTTAGCTTGCATGCACTCCCAAGGAAGACATGAGCCACGTGTCAGCTGCCGGCCGCAGAGTTCAGCGGCAAGTTAACATTTGGGGCAGGTGAGAAGCAGGAATCCTGAAGACAAAACAATTCAGCCCAAGATTTTGAGTCAAGTATTTGGCATGTAAGCTATCCACAGCTGAGTATGAGGAAGTGACTCGGAAACAGTGGCTTGTGCCCATGAAGTGGCTGTGCCCTCTCCATGGAGGCAGGAAACCACAGAACATTCCAGCCTTCAACACCAAGAGGGGCGTGCCACTGGGAGCATGGTGCATGGAACAGCCTTTCCAACACTCTCGGTTCTTGGGCAAGTCTAGAAATAAGCCTTTTCACTCATGCAGTGCAGATGCGGGCATAAAATAGTGGGCTGGATGCTCTGTTTAAGCCTGGGACTGCATAGCCCTGGTGCAGACAGGGTACAGAGGCCGCCTTTCTTCTCCGCTCCGGGCTGTCTCCCCATCTGGTCTTACTGTCCGGAAAAGAAGAAAAGCACATTGACTTAATTTCAGTGGTGTGCAAGCTTGTGCGCCAACATTTGCCCTGGTGCGGGAGGAGCAGTCCGTGTGGCGCCCTGCAGGATGCGCCAGGTGACGGGGAAGCCTGTGGCCCGGGGCCCGGAAGGCAGCGTCCGTCCTCAAGGAACATGGAGTCGGGTGGATGGCGGATGTCTCCCCAAATAGCTCTGCGTATCTCTCCCTCCCGAATGCACTGGCCAGTTGTGCCCGACTGTCCATTAGACCAGTTGGTAAGGAGCCCCCTGAGAAGCAGTTGACTCAGGGTAGCTACATTATTTAGAGGAAAGAGATATAGAACATATTTTATTAAAACTTGAAATGACCTGAGTCATTGCACTAATAATAACAATAATCCTCACTCACTTTCATTGAGCTTTGTTGCCTTGCTCCTGGCATGCTTCTAAGCTTTTACATTAACAGTCCATCAACTCCTCAATAACCTCGTATTAGTTTCCTAGGGCGGCCAGAACAAAGCCCCACACAAGGGGTGACTTAACAGAAATTACTGTCTCGTGGTTCAGAGGTCAGAAGTCCCAGCTCAAAGGTGTGGGCAGGGCTGGATCCTCCTGAGGCTCTGAGGGGGAGTCTGTCCGCGCCCCTCTCCTGCTTTTGGTGCTTTGCCGGCAATCCTTGACAGTCCCTGTAGATGCATCACCCCAAACTCTGACTTCATCTTCACGCGGCATTCTCCTGCCTGTGTGTCTGTGGCCACATTTCCCTTTTGCTCAGGACACCAACAGTACAGGACCCATTTTCACTCAGTCACCTCTGTTAATGACCCTGTCTCCGCAATGGGTCCCATTCTGAGGAATGTTTGCTCACTTTACCCCATTGTAACTAGTTTAAAATAGCTACATTTCAATATAGATTCCTATTCTGGGCTTGTATATAACTTGAGATTCCTTGTATAATTGAATATTGCCTCAATAATCATGCTGTGGCCTTCCTCTCTTCCTTTTTCCCTCCCTGTCTCCTCTCTTTCCTTCTTTCTGGAATATCTTAAAATTTAAGATTCTGCCAATTTCATATATTCCAGCCCTAGGACTTAGACATCATTAACAGATGCACAATTTGCAAACTGTTTACTAATTCATTGATGCCAACTTGGGGTAAACACAGGAAAAAGGAAACAATGAAAAACACTAGGGAATTCTTTTAAAGTAGTAGTGCATGAGAAGCTGTAGCTATATGCCTTTCACATAATTTGTGTTAGGAATAGTCAGCAAAATTCTCCTGCCGTATCCCTAATTCCCAAGCAGATCAAAGAGCTTGTTGATTTTTCCTGAATTTTTTGTTTTGAATGTTGTTCTGAGCATCATTCAGTAATCCAGTTGATCCACAGAGTCAAGAAAAAACTGACTTTCTACCAGTCCTGGGAGGTATTTCCATTTTCCCCTCCATTTCTGTGATCCATCTATTACTGCATTTAAGCACATCTTATGTACTCTGAGCTATTCTCCTGAAATGATTCAGAGCTTTGTCTGAGGAAGAAGGAGGCTCTGTTTTGCAAATAAACGGGGATACCTACTCTTTGCATTTCTTTTCATCCTCTCTGAGATGGGAGATTCTATATTTAGACTGTGTCTTGAGAGCCACCCCCTCAGTCTCTAGGAGAAGCCAGAGACAAATTACAGAGTTATTTTGAGGGATGCAAAGACAGCCCTGGAGATCAGCAAGAGAGGCATGGGCTCTGTGCATGAAGGAAAGCTTCTGATCTCAATCTCAGTGCGAGCATTCGCTGCACTGGTTTCATCTCCTTCATTTTTTCAACCTCTGTGGGGAAATGAAATCTTTCCAACATCAACTGCTTCTCTCATTCAGCATTCTCAAATCCAGAGGCAGACATTGACAAGATGAGGGACTCAAGCAAACCTGCCACCCGGGTAATGAGCCTCTGTTTCCAAGCCAGATTCACTGCTGTGAGAGTCTGTTAATAGGTTTCACATAAACAATCCTGAACTAAAAAGATAGGCCAGCCTCAACCCCATCATTTAGTTGGTTACAGTTTTGGCTTTTACCTTGCCCCCACCCCATGTGTCTATATCACACCCTCACCCAGCTCCTTTCCTTACCCTCCCTCAAGCCTTATTTTCTTAATCATTTCTTTTCTGATTACATGCAATTCGATTACTCAGCACATTTTACCATGTTCATAAATGTCTTCATGGCTTGCACAGAGAAGAGCCAGACAGTAAAGGGGATCAGATACTTCCTAGAAGCATGTAAGAAGCAGATGATTCACTCAAATGTACAATCTCTTTCCAGTGGGAGCAATGATCTTAATCCAATTACTGATCTAATTGCAGTGACTCAACAGAATGGAAACTTTGTATAGATGTGAATTAGTATTATTTTAAGGTATTTTTGTAATAGTGTATTTAGTAATAAAAATGTTGAAATATATAATATTAGTTCACTGGATACAAAGTAGATCTAATTGCATATACTTAACTAATAAATCTCATTAAACATGGTTATTCCAATGCTACTCCCTAAACTTAGGTAGCTGTAGATGGTCAGATTTAATATTGAATGTTCTTTTCTTGAATAGGGTGTAAACAGTGCCTGTCCTTTGCCTACTTTTGGCCCCTGAATAGCATCAATCAGAATGTAAAATTGCATGCTAATGATGTTATTCATTAACATACGTTTTAAAAATGAATCTCATTTTAGATATGCAAATACCTGGGTAGGCTGACTTGCTCTGAGACAGAGTCAAGAACACACATCTTGATAGCCAACTGAACAGTCTATTCCACTAGAAAGTGTCATACAAATCCTCTAAAACCAATGCTAACTACACTCAGAATCCAAGGAAACCTTTTACTCCTCCTCCAGCCTAATTCAGTGCACGCAAAAGGCAAAACACCATCCTGTCTGGTGGGCTCCAGCCATTCCAGACCCTTGACAACTCCCTCCTGGTTGGTTGATGATTAGTTAACATTGGAAAAGAAAGAAAGAAGGAGAGCAGGAGCTAGACCCATATGCATTTTGTTTTCTTTCATGCGGATGAAAGGGATAGTAGCTGCAAAGGAAAAAAAAAAATTCCATTCATCTTTCTCCCTAAATGAATCTTTCTGTTTTTTTTCTTTTTCCTTTATGTTGACCCTCCTAGAAGAGAAAACCAAATAAGGCATGAGACAAGTTCTCATTCTGTGTTTTATACACAACATCTCACATTTTTCACAATCAAAATAGCCATCTTCTAGACATGGTTGATATTAAAGATTCAAAAAAATTGTAAAGCCTGAGTTTGTCAAATGTTAGAAGTTGTGATAGGATTCACTTTTAATTTCTTAGTATTTTACTCTTAAGCTGTGAGTGTGGGCAAGCCGGACTGGTCTCCATGCTTAACACATGGATGGAGACATTTGTAAGGGAAGGTAACGTGCCAATATTATGCAGCAAACCAACAACAAATCCACCATCGAATCTTCATGCAAACGTTTTTGAAAAATGTCTTCTAGAGAAATGAATGCTTAAATGCATGTTTCTGTTGCGCGGACCAGTACGATCCTCATTCTGCATTATCGTAAGCAGTCTCTGAGCACAGAACCAGGGTTTATCTTACCAGCAATTAAAAGCTTCTCTGTTCCATGTTGCCGGCATGCCACTCTAAGCCATTAGCTGCTCTAGGTCAACCACATCTCATTGACGCAAAAGCACCTTGGCCAGCGCCTTTCAACTGTGCTCTGTCATTACAAGTTTTCCTGGGTCATTATTTTCTGACTCTTGACCTGTGAGTCTGTGCAATTGTGATGGATAGGAACTTTGTTACCAATATCAGGTGATTTATTTATATTGTCCTCTAGGTCGAGAGAGAAATGACTGTTCCCTTGTTAACCCTTGGATTCTTAAGGATTCTACTTAAGTCTGATGTTTTTGTTTGTGCAGTTGAAACCTTGAGCTGATTACTTCTCTGGGTTCATGCTGAATCCATTTGTGAATCAGAGGCAGGGGTCTGGAGCTGGTGCTGGCCTTGCCCTGATGCCTGCCGTGGAGTTCAGGGGAAACACCAGGGCTCCCAGCTTTAGAAAGGATGTAAGTACTTAACCGTGTGTGATGTCCCCTCACTGCAGAGGGGTCTCAGCTGTGCCTTCCTCTGCTGGGTGATGTCAGGAGCAGCAGGGTATCTCTTCAAAGTCCCCATGTATACCATCAGTGCCAGTGGTAAGGCTCCAAGCAATCCTAAAGATTCTCATCACAAGGAAAAACCCATTTTTTTTCTTTTCCTTCCTTCCCTGCCTCTCTCTCTCCCTCCCACCCCTCTTCCTCCCTTCTCTCTCTCTCTCTCTCTCTTTCTTTCAACTCTATGAGGTAATGGATGGTCACTAAACTTACTGTTCTAATCATTTCACACTAACTGTCAGTTAAGTCACCATGATATACATCCTAAACTGGTACAGTGGTGTATGTCAATTGTAGCTCAATAGAACTGAAAGTCAAAAACATATATGATTTCTACTTTTAAAAAAAGCAACGAAGAATGCCTGTTTGCTGACATTTGGCCTCTGCTTTCACAGGCCCTCCCTCAGCACATATTTCTGGGTGTGAAAGTCCTGCACTCGTCTACACCAGGCCTTGCCAGGATCCTCAGGCAGAGTACCTGACTTCTAAGGGAGAGACGTCATCTATCCTTTGACGCAATCACTGCTCTTCTGTTCAAGGCGATTGTCTACTTGGTTGCTTCTGGAAGAAGCTTTATTGCTTTGCATCTTGAGCAGAGATCAAAACAGAATTTTATTGGATAGGAAAGGAAACCAGTTTTGCTTCTCATTGGTAAATCCCAAAGGAACTGGCAACGATGAGTTAATGTCTTTAAGCCACTTCTATTTAGATTTTCCATTTTAAATTGTTCTTAAAAACTCTTTTTTCTCCCTCTCTCTTTGTGAAAATATTACTTCTTATATTGATTCATTCCTCCCTGAAACAAAATACAGAGGTGACTGATATTTCATCATGGGGCCAATACTGTAAGAATCAGTTCATATTGGTAAATATCTTTGAAGATAAATTGATCCATTTAGGTGCTCAGCATGCCTCAACCATTATGCATGATTATCTGTAATATGTTTTCGGTGGATCCTTTATAGATGTCCACTGGAGCTTCACAAACCTGGGTTCTTGGGCAGTTCTCCCCATGTGGCTTTGCCACAATCCCAGTGTAAGACAGAATCTTCCAGGCTTGTTTGCTGGAAGTATTCAAAGTCAATTCCAATTCCATCTCTCTTTCAGGAGGGCAACTTTCTAGGATCCTTGAAGGTGAGAGGAGCTCAGGCAAGCTGCGTGCTTTCCTGGGAGAATTTCTTCAAAAAGAAATGGATTTAAGCCTTCCTTCATGACTAAATAAGAAATGAAGATGAAACTGGTTGCTCTCTTCCTCCTCTTGGCCCCATTGAACGTCTTAATTAAAGTACGCTGCTTATGAATGTATGGGTAAAGCACTGCCAGTTTAGAAGCTGTAGTTGTAATAGAACAAACGACTCTTGAGTGCCTTGTGCTCTGAGATCTCCAGACACTAATAGCCATCACTGATTATAAAATAAAGTACAGAACAGGATTTTATCAATGGGCTGCCAGGTGTTGATTTTGGCAAGAAGGAGGCACACGACATTACTTGTAGTCATCCAAACAAGAGTTGTTTTAGAGAGGTGTGCCCAAAGAAGGGCAAGTAACAAAGTCAAAAAATATTATAAAGGAAGAGTGAATGAAGTTGTGTGATTGCATACGTGTATTTCCCTCTGTACGCATTCATTAGTCCACTCAAGAAGCAGTTACTGAGCGCTTACTTTCTATCTTGCAGTATGTTGGGTCCTGAAACAAACAGAAGGATAAGTCCCTGGAATAAAGGAGCCCATGTTCTCCTCATTGGGAGAGATGTGGAGGTCCAGGGGTTGAATTAACATGATACAGATTATACACAGAGATGGTATTAAAGAGTTCATCATGGGGCCGATACTGTAAGAATTAGTTCATATTGGTAAAGATCTTTGAAGATAAATTGATCCATTTAGGTGCTCAGCATGCCTCAACCATTATGCATGATTATCTGTAATATGTTTTATTAACACAAGAGTTGAAAGGTTAACACAAGAGTTGAAAGAAAGAAGGAAAGAAGGAAGGCAAAAAAGGGAGGGAAGAAAGAAAGGTCCCCAGTGGGGAACTGTGATCATGTTTGTGCCAAAAGGAAGGAGAAATGGTCTCTAGCTTGGTTGAGAAAATGCTGTGCAGGACTTGGATTTGTGAGCCCTGAGAGTGGGACATTCTTACACAAATACCAGATTGACAACAAAATATCGAAACTCAGGTATGGGCGGATGGTCAGGATTAGAGGTCTTACTCAATTGGTGATGGAGGCAATGAGCATGCATACACTTCCTGAGCAAGAGAGTTACAGAGACAAAGTACATGGGCAAAGAGTTGTAAAATGTTGGACAGTGGTTGAGCACACACGCAAGCACCAGGAGTAGAGGCTCAGTGGGGACATGGGTGGGCATCGTGTATATACTCAGGCTTCTCTGTCCTCTCTACACATTGGAGTGACCAGGGCATCTTTAATAACAAAGATGTTGTTCTATCTGCAAAAAATTCTGTTTGTGTTTTTAAATGTGTAGCTAAAACCAACTGGCTGATTGAGTTAAAAAGCTCTTACCAGAGTTGCAAATATCATGATCTTTGATAGCTTACTCAAGGGTAACAGGCTGTGCTTTGTTTATCAATCACAGGTTCCTTTTGCCAGAAACATCCTATAACTTATTTGGAATCAGGTGATGAGGAGAGACAGATGTGCATCCATCACAACTAATGGAGAGAGTAATTTGAACCTGGTAAAGGGGGTCCACAGCATTACATATGAAGAAAATCACATTGAAAGCCTAAATAAAAGCGAACTGTTTTATCTAGTTCAAATGTAGATTTTTTTTTTGTCAAAACTGTCAAAAATATGCACTCTGATGCAAATATATTTGCTAGGTCCTATTTATCTATAAAATTGAAAATTCGCTTATAACTTTAAAATAGACTTTAAAAGGGATTGGACAAGTTTGGAAAACTCACAAGGAAGGAAACTTTATCAGCTGCCCTCACAAAAGACTTTCCTTCTCCTAGAAAATAATAAGTTGGTACTGTTCTTACAAATGAACTTTTGTAGAGTAGATATTATTCATTTATTCTAAAAGCATTGAGGGCTGCCTTTTTATGCAATTATATCTTTGTTTTTATTCAACTTTCAGATAGTATTAAGAACATCTTATGCATTCATGTGTGGTTCAAATACCAGTTAATCAGTGTACATTTGAGAAAGTATACTTAATCTATGCTTGAAATGAATAAAAGTATCCACTTTACTCTGTCCCCATTTTCTTATTTCCTGAGAAAAATAAAATACTCAGAAAAAAAACCATATGGTAACCTCTTGCTCAAATGTGATTATTGTAGATTCAATGCTAAACAAACAAACAAACAAACAAAACCCAAAATTCCCTGAGAGCAAGAAACTTGCCTGATCTGTTCACCAACTTATCCTCAGTGCCTCGAACAGTACCTGGTATGTAGTAGATGCTCAATAAATTTTTTTTTGAAAGACATAATTAACCAACAAATAAACAAATATTATCATGATCTGCTGATTGGTTTTGAGCTTTCTGTCTGAGTGCACATCCTATCCAACATTTCCTATAATGGCCAAAGCTTTTCTTAACTATTAATAATTAGACTAGGCTACAGAGAATGAACCTAAGGCAAACACAACAATATTCAACAAAGTACAAAACAATACAACTAAAGGCACCCTAATGACTTGGAGCTTAATGTCATTATCAAGTTCTCCTTTCTAAGATGAATTTCTAACAAGTGGGATTATTACCATAAAAAACTATGGAGGCACTGGATGACTTTTTCCAATACATATGTATACATATGCTCAAGTAAGGCTCACCACATACATAAGCTCAAGTAAGCCTGAGAGACCTATAGGATAGTTGACACACATCATGTGATTAAAGGAGGAATTTGGGCCTGAGGATCTATTCTGGGCCATAGAAAGTTGAGAGTAGAAAGGATACAGTTATCAACAAAATTTATGTTGAAACCAGGCCATAAGGAAAAAAGTTGGTTGAATGAAGCTGGTTTAAACTATACTGAAATCCCTCATTTTCATGAGTGTGCAATTCCATAACTCCTGGTTATTTGTTTTCAATAATATCTAAAACCACTGATTTTATTTCTTTTCTTTTTTTTTTTAAAGATTTTATTTATTTATTTGACAGAGAGAGAGAGACACTGAGAGAGGGAACACAAGCAGGGGGAGTGAAGAGGGAGAAGCAGGCTTCCCGCGGAGCAGGGAGCCCTATGCGGGGCTCGATCCCAGGACCCTGGGACCATGACCTGAGCCGAAGGCAGACGCTTAACCGACTGAGCCACCCAGGCGCCCCTGATTTTATTTCTTTTTAAAGAAAATCATCCATCAATTTGTGCTAAGGTTTTAAATGTATTATCATCTGCCACATACCTTCATTTGGCTTTGACCAACACTGAAACCTCATTTTACCATTAGGATTTACCAGAAAAGAAAGAAGGAACAAATAAAAGTATGTTAGATTTTTGTGGCCTAAGAATCCTAAAACATTTATTATTTGGCCCTTTACAAACAAAACAAAACAAAACAACAATGACAACAAAAATTACTGACCCCTGGCTAAAAATATAGCACAGAGATTCCAAAAGAAAAAAAAAAAAAACCTCAAGAGACAAAAGATGTGAGGAATATAGTAAGAGGCTCTAATACACAACCAAGAAGCAAAAGAGAACAAATAAACTAGTAACTACATTAACAATTCTGAATAAGCATTGGCTCTGAAATTCAATAATAATAGCAATGAATAATTTGATGTCCTTATAGTGAAATGGCATTAAAATATCTGAATAAAATAACATGTAACATGAGATTGAAATGATTGATAGGAAAGTAATCTAAATATCTTGTCATGATTCAAGAAAATGATACCTATATGATTTAACTTTAGCCATTTTTAGACAAGTATGCATGTCAATATGTAAGGGTAAATGCCAGAAGATACTTTTGAAAAATGTAGATAAGAAAACCCATTGCAGGCAACAACAAAGGAAAACAATTGTGCTAAAACTATAGAGGGAAAATGATAAATTAAGGAATCTGAAGAATCCAAAGGAAGGCAAGAAAAGAGAAAACAGAAAGAGAAGAGAAAATAAATAAAAAATAGTAGTCATAAGATCACAGAACTGAACTATGTGGATCATAAATATACCATTAATCATAATGGAAAAAATTAAAATCATTTCTTAAAAGACAGAAATTCTTAGAATGGACAAAAACAATTGTGATGGCTAATTTTATGTTACCTTGACTAGTCCATGGGGTGCCAAGAGATTTGGTCAAACATTATTTTGGGTGTTTCTGCAAGGGATATTTTCTGGATAAGATTAACAGTGCCATCTGCCGAGTAAAGCAGATTGCCCTCTGTAGTGTGGGTGAGCCTCATGCAATCAGTCGAAGGCCCGAGTAGAACCAAAAGGCTGACCCTCCCCTGAATAAGAGGGAATTCTCCAGCAGACTGCCTTTGAACTGGAACTTTAGATCTCCAGCCTAAATTCCACCTTGCAGTTTCGGCTTGCCACCAACCTACATAATCATGTCACCTGATTCTTTATAATGTAGATATTACCAATGACTTGGTGCTTAAGGCCATTATCAAGTTCCACTCTCTAAAATAGATATATTTATATCATATTGTCTCATTTATCTTGAAAATCCTGACTAATACAACAACTATATATATCGTTCTTCCCCAAAATATTTAAAATATATTAGCACAGAAGTTTGAAGTTTAAAAATATTTATAAGGAAAACTGACCAACAGAAGAAGATATGGTTATATTACATCAGTGATAATGCACACTGTGGCAAAAGAAAATATTAGGTTAAGATAAAGTAATTATTTATTGACAAAAGGCGTAATTCACCAGGTAAATATAGAACTCCTGAAAGTATACACATATAAATATACACATCAAACTAAAAGAACTATGGTGATATTTCCCTGATGATGAGTGATGTTGAACATCTTTTCATGTGTCTATCAGCCATCTGGATGTCTTCTTTGGAAAATTGTCTATTCATATCTCCTGCCCATATTTTTAATTGGATTATTCATTTTTGGGGTATTGAATTTTATGTTCTTTATATATTTTGGATACTAACCCTTTACCAGATGCCATTTGCATAGATCTTCTTCCATTCCAAAGGCTGCTTTTTAGTTTTGTTGATTGTTTTCTTCTTTGTGCAGAAGGTTTTTATTTTGACGAAGTCCAATAGTTTATTTTTGCCATTTCCCTTTCCTCAGCATCACTGATCATCAGTGAAATGCAAATCAAAACCACAGTGAGGTATCACCTCAAACCTGTCAGGATGGCTAAAATCAACGACACAAGAAACAACAGGTGTTGGCAAGGATGTGGAGAAAGGGGAACCCTTGTGCACTGTTGGTGGGAATGCAAGTTGGTGCAGCCACTGTGGAAAACAGTATGGAGGTTCCTCAAGAAGTTAAAAATAGAAATACCCTATGATCCAGGAATTCCAGTACTAGGTATTTACCCAAAGAATACAAAAATACTAATTCAAAGGGATACATGCACCGTTATGTTTACATCAGCATTATTTACAATAGCTAAATTATGGAAGCAGCCCAAGTGTCCATTGACTGATGAATGGATAAAGAAGATGTGGTTACACACACAATGGAATATTACTCAGCCATATAAAAGAATGAAATCTTACCATTTGCAATGACATGGATAGAGCCAGAAAATATGATGCTGTGCAAAATAAGTCAGTCAGCAAAAGACAAATACCGTATGATTTCACTTATATGTGCAATTTAAGAAACAAAACAAACAAGCCAAGGGGGAAAAGGAGAGAGAGAAGCAAATCAAGAAATAGACTCTTAACTATAGAGAACAAACTGAGGGTCACCAGAGGAGACCTGGGTGGGGAAATGGAAGAAATAGGTGATGAGGATGAAAGAGAGCACTTGCTGTGATGAGCACAGGGTGATATATGGAAGTGTTGAATCGCTATATTGTACACCTGAAACTAATGTGACACTGTATGTTACCTAACTGGACTTAAAACAAAAACTTTAAAAAAAAGAACCATAGTGACAAATTGATAAAACAACAAATATAATGGAAAATTTTAATATACTTTTCTCAGAAAATCACAGAAAAGCAGTCATGATTTTAATAAAATATATAGATTCAATTTGAGTTTAACATCCCAGACTTGCTTTTTCACTTTCTCTCTTTAACTTCCTCTCTTACTTTTTCCCAACACATAATACTTTATTCTAGAGAAATAAAGCATCACTTACTAAAGAGAGTAATTTGAATGCATCTTCTATCATAGCCCAAATGTAAAAGTCAAAGTTTTTTTGCAATGGCTGTGGACATAGTTATTTTCGGGGTCCAATTGTCCAAGGACATTTCATAAGACAACTTGCAATTATGTTACAAAGTTGAGGCAGGCACTAACATGATTAGGCAGTGATTTTCAAGTAAGCATTATGAAGAGATCTGAATTAGGGTGACTTCCAGGAAGATGTTTGGAAAATAAAATCATGAAGGCATTAGGGGTTTGAAAAATAAAATCATTTTAGGATCAATATATAGATGGATCATTCTTCCTAAATTAAGCAGAGTTCAGTGTTAGAAGAATCATATCTATTTTTGCCTATTAAGTGACTTTCTCATCAAAATAGTCTTCAAAGGCAGTCAATGTAATCCATCAAACCAAAGTCAGAAGGAAGTGATGCAGGCTATGCCATTCATCCATCTACCCTCCCATCCATCCATCCATCCATCCATCTACTCATCTACCCATCTCTATCTATACATCTATCCTCTACCCATCCTCTGTCCATCCATACCTCTAATCATCGTGTGTTTATTCCCAAAAATATTTATTAGCAGCTACTATGTGCCAGGCACTATTCTACATTTTAGTGAATTAAGTAAAAAAGTCTCCATCTTGGCCTTTAAATTCTAATGAGGAAAGACAGACAATAAACAGAAGTACAAGTAAATGCACATTTACTTGCTTTGGTTGTAGAATATTATGGGCAATGATTTATGGTTAATTAATTTCTTAGACCTAAGAAATTTAGTCTTGATTAGGTAAGTAGGTCCCTCACTACATTACTCAGAAATCTTAAGGCTAAAGTGCAAAGAATCCGAGTGTCATAATATACGGACATGTTATCCCACAACTTCTCAGCACAAGGGAAAGCAATTGCCAAAATTATGTAAACAACAGTAATATTTAGAAATATATAGAGATTTCTTCATTAAGAAAAAAAACATTGATTTAGGTAGTTGAAGTATTTAGGGAATATGTTTATAATGGAGTGGACTAAGATCTAAATAACTGAATTTGGTTTTTCTTAGTCATAATAATGCATCTAGATAATTTACTCCTACTTCCTTACCCTTGGCTGTGGGACCCTGAAGACATTCCAAAGCTATACAGCTGGTCTATGAACAACTACTTAAAATGAGGAAGTCACATGGGATGGAATGAGGGTAGAGTGAAATTGAGTAAGAAGTTCAAAATAATATGATGAAGAGCACTTTAAATGTTTATTGAACCAAGGAGGTAACTTCTATCCAGTTTGAAACTGATTAGTGCTAGACAAGTTTTTGAAGCATGAACTAATTCTTTCCTCTTGCTCTTTTCAAACACTCTCACCTCTATACCACCATACTCAACTCCTTCACACCAATTCTTGCCTCTGACATTTCCTGAACAAAAATATTAGCAGTTTTTTTAAATAATAAAACTAATTAGTGACCTTAAATACTTCTAATTGCTTCAACTTTGACTATTACATCATCAATCATAATGTACATATAATAACACTGATTAGATATAACAAAATACAGCACAATAGGTGTCCAAGAAAAATAGAACAAAACAAATAACTGTAATTAATATTCAAAGAAATATAGTTATGTGGAAAATATGTATGCTGATACTTTTACTAGTATTGGTAGCTGTATACTTAGTGATACCAATTTGGTAGTGCTGTGCTTAAACATGGAGTTGAGGTTGGAAAAATCTGGTCATCTGGGTCATCAAAAGCAAAAACTCTTGTTTAAGTGAAAGTATCCTGTCTTTACTTCTTCCAGCAACATCGTTGTGTAAAACAAGGGTTAAAATGGAAATGGGAGCTCTGGATGGACATTCAGAGCCCTGCCCACCAATTCTAAGACAAGTAGTTACACTGGAATGCCTCTAATCTGCTGCACACTTTGGAAGAAGCACGTGAAGGCTTCTTCCAAATAGCACAAAGGTAGAGTGAATGAGTAAATGAGTGAATGAATGAGAGGAATCTTGCTGGTATCTTTTTTTTTTTTTAATGTTCAGTTAGCCACTGTATAGTACATAATTAGTTTTTGATGTAATGTTCAATGATTCATTAGTTAAGTATAACACCCTGTACTCATCACAGCACATGCTCTCCTCAACGGTATCTTTTTTGGTACATTCAACACATCTATCTGAGAGAAAATCTAAGTTGCCAATTATATCTTTGAACTCTAGATCATGAGGCTTCCAAGAAGGTTTTTCAAGTCAGTGGTCGATAGTCTGGTCAGCAGGGTGGATTTAATGCCAAGAGCATTCTGTGGAAGGACAAGCGATGCAGCCCAGCTTCTGCCCAGGGGAATGCAAAGCTCTCTCCTAGAACAGGAGTTAGGTCAGCACCACTGTTCCTCACCAACCATGTCCACGAAACACCATCCATGGTCACTGAGATTACCTCATCTGCCACCAAAACCAGAACCATGAAAAGTAAAGCTTCATCGCCTTCCCTAGTGAGAATGGATTCTTGCGCATCAGTAGAAGTTCCTGGAAATACCACTTTACACAGCTGTCAACTTCCCCCTTCTACATATTCGCCGATCACACTTCCTCTTAACATCACCCTTACGTGACAGAAACTGAGAAGAACTGCATATTTTCTCACAAATCTCATTCATACACATGAATCTAGGCTTCTATTTTTCAGCAGAGCCAAGGAAAATGATATAGTGGAATATTTAAAATAAGTAGGTGTTAAGTTACCTCTCACGTTCTTTGATGATTTACTGAAGTTCTCATTGTTTTGCTTATGTTTACTCAAATTGCCTTACTGTTCAGAGGAGCTAGTTTTCTCAGAAACTGTGAGAGGCTATAAACGTCACTATGCTTACACTTGAAAAACTGAGTTAGAGCCCATTTCCTGCCTGGGTTCAGACCCATGGCACAAGAAGATACATGACTTGGTTCAAGGACCTTAATCTCTACAGACTTGAGCTTCATAATTTGTAAAGACAAACTGAGTTAGTAAACCTAAAGCATGTGGAAGCAAACTGAATATCTATTATTTGTTATAAATACAATCCCTGTGATTGGTGTTTGAAGAATCAACAAAGTGCCTGAGAAGAGTTTCTAACCTAACTATACATCATCCATGTAAGTTTGTTCTTCCTACAAGAAATGTGTCTAATAAGATATTAAATAAATACTAGATGTATTTGTCCTAGAGTTTATTTACTCTTTGAGGGCACACTTGGGCCTTCCTTGTGTTTTGAGATTGAGCCAATGTCATTTTGAAATGTCCGCGGGCCCACTTGTATTACACAGACAGAATTAACCTAACCTGGGATTTATCTGTGGACACATTCAATTAAGCATTGCCTTTTATCTTGCTATTTTTTAAAGGCTTGTAGCTGCAAATCTGACATGGCTACAATCCAGTAGTTTGTGTTTCTGTGTCCTGGAGGCATGAGTAATTTAAAAACTCACTGGAGATTTATAATCTCATTCAGACAGGTTTTGTTAATATTCCTTACAGACTATACCCATTTATTAATATGTCATAAGGTCTCTTTAAGCAATAATTTTTCTCATCAATTTAATGTGACAAGACCTACAGTTTCATAGTTTGATATTATCCCTAAATCTGATTATACCACACATGTATAATGAACAAAGACTAATTATATAATTGGCTCCTGTCCTGTTGCATTTGAGAAACTGTCCATTTTACATTACCCTAAAAAGCTTCCTTAGAATCACAGTGATATCCTACTGTTTTGGAATGGGATATTAGTTTTGAATGATTTTTTCTCCTTTTTTTAAAATAAAAAGCTCCTTTGATTACAGATAAGTTTTACTTCTAATCGCATGTCTACTATATAAACATTGTTTCCCTCACAGCAGCTCTGATATTATGACTGGGGCTGTAGAGCATCCCCCAGTATGATGAGGTTGTCTTTCAGATGATAATATATTTATTTATCAGGGGCAAGTCTGTGCATGGGAATTTCTCCTTTTTTACAAGAAAGTTCATTCTCTTTGTTCCAACAATCCAGTGTTTCTCTCTTTTCCCCCCTATGGGGTTTATGATTTTGAATGCACTTTGAAAAAGCTGAAGGTATAATAAAATAATGGCTTTCAACCTTTGCTCATCAAGAAGTTTTTTAAATTTTATTATATTATTTTATGTTAATCACCATACAGTACATCATTAGTTTTTGATGTAGTGTTCCATGATTCACTGTTTGCGTGTAACGCCCAGTGCTCCATGCAGAACGTGACCTCTTTAATACCCATCACCAGGCTAACCCATCCTCCCACCCCCCTCCCCTCTAGAACCCTCAGTTTGTTACTAGGAGTCCATAGTCTCTCATGGTTTATCTCTCCCTCCAATTTCTCCCCCTTCATTCTTCCCCTCCTGCTATCTTCTTCTTCTTTTTTTTTTAATTTTTTTATTATGTTAATCCCCATATATTACATCATTAGTTATAGATATAGTGTTCCATGATTCATTGTTGTGCGTAACACCCAGTGCTCCATGCAGAACGTGCCCTCCTCAATACCCATCACCAGGCTAACCCATCCTCCCACCCCCCTCCCCTCTAGAACCCTCAGTTTGTTTTTCAGAGTCCATCGTCTCTCATGGTTCGTCCACCCCTCCGATTTCCCCCCCTTCATTCTTCCCCTCCTGCTACATTCTTCTTCTTCTTTTTTTCTTTCTTAACATATATTGCATTATTTGTTTCAGAGGTACAGATCTGAGATTCAACAGTCTTGCACAATTCACAGCGCTCACCATAGCACATACTCTCCCCAATGTCTATCACCCAGCCGCCCCATCCCTCCCACCATCCCCCACTCCAGCAACCCTCAGTTTGTTTCCTGAGATTAAGAATTCCTCATATCAGTGAGGTCATATGATACATGTCTTTCTCTGATTGACTTATTTCGCTCAGCATAACACCCTCCAGTTCTATCCACGTCGTTGCAAATGGCAAGATCTCATTCCTTTTGATGGCTGCATAATATTCCATTGTATATATATACCACATCTTCTTTATCCATTCATCTGTCGGTGGACATCTTGGCTCTTTCCATAGTTTGGCTATTGTGGACATTGCTGCTATAACCATCAGGGTGCACGTACCGCTTTGGATCACTACATTTGTATATCAAGAAGTTTTTTATAGCATATTTAAAGAGGCATTTCACTAAATGCTTCATAGATTCAAAACAAAACTTAAAATTTTGATAAAGAGATAATTATTCTCACTGGGAAAAATGTATGACTTTTTTATGAAGAGAATGATCTTGTTTTAAATAGTGAGCTCCTTTAATTTTATTTCACTTGAAATGCAAACTAGAGAAGAAAGTGCTTGAAGTTCCAGAAGTCAGGAGTCATTAGAATTTTTTAAAAACTTAGCAAAAAAGGGGGGGAGCATTGGAATATAGGTCTAAAGTTGTTTTACTAAAATAGTATGCTGCTTGTCAGCATGAATTTTTATTATAAAATGAGACACACAGCAGTCTGGAAAGAAATAGAAAGTGTTTCAAGTTATGACTTTTCCCTTATTGCTGACATACAAGGTGCATGACTCTGTACTTGATGTAGTAACTGGCTATTACATGTTAGTGTCTTGGTTCAGCCCCCCTAATTTTTTTTAAGATTTTATTTATTTATTTGACAGAGAGAGCACGCACACAGGCAGGGGGAATAGCAGGCTCCCCGCTGAGCAGAGAGTCCAATGTGGATGCAGGGTCAATCCCGGGACCCTGGGATCATGACCTGAGCTGAATGAAGGCAGACACTTAACTGACTGAGCCACACAGGCTCCCCACCCCCCAATTTTTTAATGTGCATCCCAAAGTTAACAACAAACTATTTCAATATTGTCAATGTTTGGGCTTTATCACACGGGGAGACTGAACCTGCTGGGTGAAGGAGCTCCCAGGCCAGTGTCTCCCTGGAAGGCGCAGGTGATGCTGGGGACATGTGGTCCTGCTTCTTATTGAAACCTAGGGGGAGCCAGCATCCCCAGCTCTCTCTGTGGAGTGTGCTGTGTCTTGAGGAATAGCAGTTAGAGCAGATGAGTAATGATGAGATGGATTTTCTTGACCCTTCCAAATAATTTATTAATCCATTTTCTGGTTTACCATCGCTAACTAAACTTTGTATTCCTATGTGAAACACTGCACCATGAGGAAAATGTGTCATATATTTTTGGAAAAGGGGGTAAATGTAAAATAGCAATAAGCGATTTTATGTTCTTTAGCTAAAAATGAAGCATTTAAATTTTACACGAAGATCCCTATCTAGAGTAAATTATAAATGATATGTGAATTACAGCAAATAGGAACCCCTTGGTGTAATGTAGCTCATGTTTATGATGAAGCAAATTATGTGTTGGAATTGTATTAGCAAGTGAGAAATACAATTTTATTTTTTCAAAGGAGTTCTTTTAAAGACTTTTAATGCTCTTCAAAGTGATGTTATGATTATTCCCTGCTGTAGTTGTAGGGCTGCATAAATTTCATCTTATGCTCGAAAGCCAGTTGCGCTCATCCATAAGCTCATGCAATGTGACCTCCCTCCCAGCTAGCTTGAGAGGCTCCATAAGTGGGGAGGGAGTGCAGGGGACAGGACACAAGCCGGCAAAGACTCGGGGAAGCTGACACGTTATCTGCTCTCCACTCAGAGCACCGGACATCACTGCTGCCTCGTTCCTCACATCCAAGTACATCTGACCAGGTTGCAACCCCCCGCCCGCTGCTGTGTGTTCCTAAATGCAGGGCTGTTTTCCAGACGGTCGTCCTCTTAACCTTCACAATTGATCATTCACATCTGTCGGAGAACACAAGGCTCAGATCATGGCTGTATCATGATGGTTTGGACGTGCAGGAATGTTCCACCCAAAGAAGCAAAAGCATGTTCAAGATTAAGAACTTTGTTTACAGAGATTTATAAAGCAAGTGGTAGTTTAAGAATGTCTTTTTGGTCTTCTATGTTCTCAGACTTGACAATTCCCTTAAAAGGTGTTGAGCCAACGGGGCTCTGGGTTCTGCATGAATGAATGCCGCTCGGTGGGAAATGTGGATCTTGGGATCTTTCTAGTTGGGCAAAGTCTTCCAGGCCTCGTCAGGGTCAGAAAGGTTAGTGTGGGGTGGCTGGATCCCCATGGCTGTCACTCGCAAGAGCAGGCTCCAAGTTCTCACTCAGGTCTGCCAAATGTCTTCCCTCACAGTTAATAGAGACTCGGGCGTTGGTCTGATTGCTTTTGACAGTCCTTATTCTTCCAAATTACCTCAGTGAGCCTATAACACAACCCCAGAGCAGCTGCTCTTCCCTTTCTTGACAGCATGTCATGTCAAAATACTCTCCGGAACCATCACTAATCAGGCGCAAAAACGCTCTGAATAAATAATAATAATAACAATAACAAATCAGAATGCATTTAACCCTTCATTCTGCATCATTTGATGATAGATCCAAGGTGATTGCACTCTCTAGGAGGATGGTTATATAATTAAGCAGTAGTACGAAAAATTAGAAATTGTATCCAGCTTCAAGTGAAGGGTGTGGTCTAAGAATTTTTAAATGTAATGCCTTTATTTTAGTAACAAAGTTTACTTTCATAAAGCCGTTTTAAAAATGACAATTGTAAACGAGGGTGTTCTTGAGGTGGGAGAGTGAGTGATGCAGAGATTATCAAAATTCTTAGAGATGAAATAAGTGAACAGAAGATTATGGAAGTTTTTATAGCATCAATGAGCTTTAAAGAGAGTATCAGTGAGCTTTACCAATTTTGACAGTTTTCATTCCCAGAGAGGGTGGTTAGATTGATTCTCAGTTAAATATTTCTGTTTGACTATGAAACCAAGATCCACATCAATATCTGCTGAGTATTTCTTAAGTTCTGAGATTATACTTATATATCTACACATACGGATATATTCACTTACTCAAAGAGTACAACCAGAAAACACAGAGTTTTATCAGAGTGGTTTCAATTTTAAAATTTAACAAGGACATTAAGTTTATGTTTTGATTATAAAATCGTAAGTGATTATTCTAACCTCATTCACATTGCAACTGCATTCTATGGAGGAGCATATTGTATGTAAGGAAGAATTTTCATGCACTGTAATATGTTCTCAGCAGACAACAGAAGCCAAATACGCCATATTAAATTTATATTTAAATATATTTACATATTTTTGCTATACGTTAAAGATAGTTGTGTGACAAAGAAAACAGAATTAAGAGAAAAGTTCTAATACTCCTTAAGAAAAACTGATATTCAAGAAACCATTTTCCTCTATTTTTTATTAACATATAATGTATTATTTGTTTCAGAGGTACAGGTCTGTGATTCATCAGTCTTACACAATTCACAGCGCTCAACATAGCACATACCCTCTCCAATATCCATCACCCAGCCACCCCATCCCTCCCAGCCCCTCCACTCCAGCAACCCTCAGTTTGCTTCCTGAGATTAAGAGTCTCTTATGGTTTTGTCTCCCTCTCCAGCTTTGTCTTGTTTCATTTTTCCCTCCCTTCCCCCTCCGTCTTGTTTCTCAAATTCCTCAGGAATTCAAGAAATCATTTTCAAGAAATCATTTCATATAGTAATTAAAAAGCATTTTTATATGTCCATTAAGGAAAAACCTCAAGGTTTTTACTAAGAAACTTACTGTCCAAAGGACAGAAAAGCTACACTTGCCTCTCCAATTCTAGCATTTCAGGATATTCTCTGTTTATTCCAAATCTTTAAAAAACTCAACTTATTGCAAGGAGACTTTAAGGGTTTGTGACAGTGTATGGTCTAAGTCTCGTCAATTATTATTTATACAGTTTTTAAAAATACCAATACATGGTATTTCTTAATATTTATGCTTGATGCATAAATCCATATAAATACATATTTATTTGTGGCAAACTTGTGAGACAGGACTGAAATGATATAGATTGTATCAGGCAAGGGAGCCTACGGTTTCTAAGTGCCTACCAGGTGCCTGCTGGGAATAGGATGCCTGTGAATGTATAGAATCCACACTTCAGGGGCACCTGGGTGGCTCAGTTGTTAAGCGTCTGCCTTCGGCTCAGGTCATGATCCCGGGGTCCTGGGATCGAGCCCCGCACCAGGCTCCCTGCTCAGCGTGAAGCCTGCTTCTCCCTCTCCCACTCCCCCTGCTTGTGTTACCTCTCTCGCTGTCTCTCTCTGCCAAGTAAATAAATAAAATTTAAAAAAAAAAGAAAAGAATCCACACTTCACGTCCACCTGGAAGGCCACGCTTACCAAAAGAAGACATGAAAGCTGACAGAAAGCAAAGATACTTCCCAAGGGACAGGCCTGGCGAGTGGTATGCTCTTCCCATCCTGCTTCCCTAGGGAGAGGGGGATACCAGCAAGAGGGTGTAATGGAGGCTGGAGACCATGCTCCGTGAAATGAGCTTGAAAAAGGGGACCTCAGATGGAGAGAAGATGAGACTCTGGGAACTTCCTCCAAGTAGACCATGAGATTAGACCTGTTCTATGTTTTTTGTTTTTGTTTTTTTTTTCCATTTGAAGAAATGTACCAGTGTCTTTTTGCATAATACACAGTGAGATTTCTGAACAATCGGGGCAAACGGGCTGTGTTACAGGTGTGTGCCATGGCTTAAACAAGTTGTCAGTTAATCTGGTGGACTGCTGATTACTGCCGAGCCTCAGGTTAATTTGACATGGGAGTAACACTGAGCTTTTAGGGCTGATGAAAGAATTTATGAAACTCATGCATCAAATTGATCCGGAATCCCATGTTGGCATTTGCCATGCTCTTTTCCAGGTATCCAATGATAAGTACGTTATATCAGCCCTACCCTCATGGAGGTAAAACTTCAGCCAGTTAAAAGTTATAACATATTTAAGAAAGGACTGAGCTAAAACAACTAACCAAATAAATACGTAATTGGAAATCTGATTACTAAGGTGAAGAGGAAAGACAAGATGTCATGACGGACAAACCTACCATTCAGCTCCTCTGAATACATGACATTGGAACTGAGATCAAACAAATTAAAAGAAAGAAAATGAGTAAGAATAAAAGGTTGAAATAAAGCCGGGAAAACACCAGCATTTCCCAAAGTGAAACCACAAGGGGAAGAGTGCATCATGCTTCACACCTCAAATGCAGAGGGAGATGGAGAAAAGGGCAGAGAATCGTCCTGGAGAAGGAGAGAGGAGCCAGTTCCTGAGGGTTCTGGGCTGCAACAAGGTTCTAGAAATAAACTCAAATGTCCTGAAAAAGCAATGAAAGAAAGTAGAGTGAGGAACACTGACCAGAATTGGGTTTCTAAAGGATAATTGGTGCTATACTGACAGAGGATGGATTGGCAGGTGACCTACAGTAGATCCACAACAGCCCTTTCCATGTGCCTGCGGGAATCCAGCTGGATTGTGGAGGTGGGGCTATGGCAGGAGAAGAGAGGGGAGGAGGGCAAAGACCTGAGGGGCATTTCAGAGGTGACTGACTGGGTCACACAGGAGGGATAAGAAAGAGAACAAAATTGAGGATGACCCCAAGTTGTCAGGCCTGGGCAACAAGACAGAAGGCGCATCATTTCAAGAGATAGGGGACATAGAGACATTCAAAACAGACGGCATCTTGGGATCTCTCTGTGGAAGGAAGAATGCACTCAACATTGGATACGTTGGATTAAGAAGTTTTGGGGATGTCAAGTGAAGATGATGCAAGGCGGCAGGTACAGAACCATGGAGCACAGAGTGCAGATAGGAGCTGGGGAGATAATTTTGAAACTGGTGAATCAACGATGAAGACATGAGCATGGGTAAAACTGCATATAGAGAAAAGATAGGGTGAAGAGAAAAGGCGGTCAGGGGCTGAATCTTGGTGAAGCGCAGTGTGCAAACACCAGCACTAGGAGGTGAGGCAAAGTGTCGTGAAACCACATAAACAGGAACCCAAGAAGGGGTGTCAGCCATGTGCTAAGTGCTACCTACAGGGCAAATAATTTTTGAATTTAGCAGCATGGACCTTGTTCATATTAAAAATAATTTTGTACATGGAATTTCATGTAACTCTCTAAAGAGTGGAAAACTGGAAGATTTAGAATCTAAAGATGATGATTACTCTCCAGAATTGCATGCTTATAATTAAAATCTATGAGCTATGATGACAAGGAAAGAATGTACCCAGGGAATTCAACAAGGGGCTGTGTGGGAACAGGAGATAGGTGACTTCAGAAAGGATTGGTATGTGCCTTTCCCTCAAAAACCATACAGCAATAGAGATCTTTGAACGGGATTTTGAATGGGGATTACACCATTGTGTTGTTTACACTCATTACACCTCTAGGTATTAGTAGTTTAAAGTATGGCATCTCACTTGTACTTCTTACAATTAGAAGCAAGCATTCTTTGGTACTAGATAGTCAAAGCTCTTCTTATAGTTTTGGGTAAGCTTTGGGTAGAATATGACTCATGAGAGGTATTTGTAAAACTGTGCTCCATGGACCTCCTGTCTTAGAATCACTCCAAGTGCTCACTGAGAAAGGTAGAATTCTGGGCTCTCCATCTGGCCCAACATATGTACAAAGCAGCTATTATTACTTATGATTTATAATAATTATAAATAATTAGATTCTACTTTCTAAGCTACACTATTTTTTACAGAGAATTGGTTTTGTTCTAAAACTTTTTCCCTCCCCCACTCTTAGAGATTAGATTTTCTATAAAGCCATCCACCTGGGATTCCTTTAAAATGCTCATCCTTGCCAATGGACTCTCAATGCCAATTTAGTCTATCATATCACTCTTTCTTGGGTCCTGTTTCCTATTTGAGTATCTGTAAACAAATTTTTCAAAGGTAGTATGGGATAGATAAACTTCCCAAGTCATTGTATTTCTGAAAAAATATTTGTTTCTCCTCACACTTGAATGGTGTTTTGGTTGGGTATTGAATTTTAAGTTCAAAATTGTTTCTTCACCCCCCTTTCCCCCACCTAGACTTTGGGGACATTTCTGCACGTTTTTTCTTCTTCCTAAGGTTGCTAATGGAAAGTCCGAGGAAAATCTAATTCTGACTTGAAGCTGACCTGTTCTTTCTTTCTGGTAGATCTTGGGCTTTTCTTTTCATACTCAGTCTTTTAAATTTTTATGAGGGTAGCCTGGGTGGGAGTCTGTTAGCATTCACCTTTTCTGGAATTCTTGATACATGATTCCAACTTAGATACTCTGTCTTAGATATTGAGCTGCCTATCTGCAGCCATGGTAAACATGGCTTCTCTTATTTCTTCGATAATTCAAGCCTTCTCATTTTTTTTTTTGTTCTCACATTCATAAACTCTTTAATTGATCCTTTATGTGTCTTAATATTTCACTCATGCTATCCATCATCTTTCTTCTTGTTTTTGGTACATTTTGAGATACTTCCTTCTTTATTTCTGGAAGTATAAGAATGGTTGGAAACCCTGCTATGGAATGTTTGTAATTTTAACAATTGTGTTTTTAATTTTTCAAAACACTTCCTTGCTTATTTTCATAGTAATCTTTTTATGCATAAAATATTTATTGCATTATCTCTGTCTTATTTTCCTTCTTCTTTTAAAATTCTTTTCTGTTCCTTAAATTAGCTTCTTTTTTTCTCTAGATTCATACTTCTATTGGTTCATCTTGGTCCTTCATTTTTGATACAGTAGTTTTCCTCAAATATCTGGATCATTTTTTCATCTTTGTGAATCATAGTTTCCTTGGGTTTCTGTTCTTTTTAAGAAAAGTGAACTAGGATGCCTGACACTAGGCAGCCGAGGAGAGCTTGCTGCGCACATGTGTGGTAGGGCACCGTCTCCCAGGACTGACTTCTAACCTCGTCATCTCTTCCCCATATTGTGAGAATGAAGAGGGCTGACATGAGGGTGGACACATGCATGCCAGGAGCATGTCTTCACCCCAGCATGCTTTCTTCTTACGGTACTGACTCCCACTTTCAGGCTGAGGGTGATGGCACTTGTTCTGGCTTCTGCATCGTTCTCCAGTCTCTGCAAAACTCCTGCTCTGGTTCACCTGTTACTGTCCTCCCATCCTCTTGTGATGCACTAGATATGCGTCACCATCTCTGATGGTCTACCCCCCCTTCCTGAGAGTCCCATAATCTTAATGATCACAACAAAGAGACTTCAAGGAAGAGAAGGTAAACCAGTGTGAAAGCTTTTGTTCTCTTGTTTATATTTTTCATCAGAATGTTGATGTATCCACTGTGTACAACGACATGGCTGTTAGCATGGTTATCTAATTTTCTAGGAATATCAAAAGTGCTGTATTAGGGGGCGCCTGGGTGGCTCAGTCGTTAAGCGTCTGCCTTCGGCTCAGGTCATGATCCCAGGGTCCTGGGATCGAGTCCCACATCGGGCTTCCTGCTCGGCGGGAAGCCTGCTTCTCCCTATCCCACTCCCCCTGCTTGTGTTCCTGCTCTCGCTATCTCTCTGTCAAATAAATAAATAAAATCTTTAAAACCAAAAAAAAAAAAAAAAAAAGTGCTGTATTAGGGTTTTGTGGAGAAATAGAACCAATAAAACATATACAGACGTACAGAAAGAGATGTATCCTGAGAGACTGGCTCATGTGGTCATGCAGGCTGAGAAATTTTCTGATCTACCAGTCTACAAGCTGGACACTCAGGGGGACTTTTGGGGCAGTTCCAGTCAAGCCTGAAGTCCTGAGAACCAGGGGAACTGATGGAGCAAATCCCAGTCCAAGGGCAAAAGAAGACCTATGTCCCTGTTTAGGCAGTCAGGCAGAGAAAGCAGATTCACCCTTCATTTGCCTTTTCATGCTATTGAGGCCCCCATGGGATTGGATGAGACCCTCACACTGCAGAGGGTGGTCTTCGTTACTCAGTCCCCCAGTTCAAATGTTAACCTCACCCCCAAAACACACACCCATCTAATGTTTATCTGGAGCTCGGTGAAGCTGACACATAAAATTAACCATTACATCCCCACAATCTAGAGGTCAAAACATGCCGTGAAAATGTCAAATACAGGCCAGGTAAAAGAACAGTTCTTGGAAAAGGGGCAACAGGTGGCTTCAGAAGCTCACTGAAGGAGAAAAGGAACCTTATATTCCTGAATTGAACTAATTATAATGCATGGAGCTAATGAAAATGCTATGCTTTATCCAATTTGGGTCCAATGCAGATAGTACCATTCATGATACCACACAATTAGTACCAGAGTCTCTGATATAATGAAACGCCTTTTTTGGCGCAAATTAGGATCATTAAATGACACAGAAACAAAATAGTCAAAGAATAAGAGAAGCTAGATTGGATGAGGTTAGGGACATTTCCATTCACCACATCTACACCTGCTCCATCAATTCTTTAATAAGAAGAGATCAAAGTTAGTACCAAATACAAGCCATGTGTCACCGCCATCATTACCTTTATATAAAAGCATGATTAAATTAAGTGTTTGGTGAAGTTGTTCTGTGGTGTGAGTTCAGGAAATGCCGATGATTCTTCTTTCAATGTCATCTGAATACCTCCAGTTCAAGAACTTACTTTTGTATTGTGCTGCATCAGGCAGAATTCAACCTGACAATTACAGGTAAAGCACCGGTATTCAGAGTGAGCACAACAGGAAAGTGGTGCCCGCAGAGCATGCCTGTTTTTTTTAAATGTATTACCCTCTGACCATATCACATATTTGATGCATGGTTAATGTAATAGTCTGATGTTCTTAAGCTTGGATTCACGGGGCTCCAGTAGATGTGCAGCTTGACCCAGCTTCAAAGAATCTCCAACTACATGTAATTTTGGGTAGTATTTTCTGGGTTTTGCTTTTTTTGATAGGGATTGAAAGGAGTCTTACTCCTGAGAGGTTTAAGAACCATTAGGGCAAAAGTTTGGGGAAAAAACGAGTTAGGCAGTATAAAAAGGTGGGAAAGGGATTTTGTTTTAATCAGTAGCAATCCTCAAGTACCCTGCAGCTTTTCTCACCAAGCTCTGCGAAGGGAATAAAAGGACGACTTTGAAAGGTATAAGAAAAGGAGGAACAGGCGAGTTCCTGTAGGAGCCTGGCAATGACTCAGTGCAACCAGCACCCCTGGGGTGGGGGACCCACCCCTCAGCCTGGGGGGCAGCTAGCCTGGAAAAGACACAGGCAGCCATGAACCAGAAACAGCCTGGAGCATCAGAGTGGGGCAGAGAAGAGCAGCTCGATAGTGGTGTGACAAGCACAAGCCTCGGTGAGAAACCTCTGTCAGTGTTGCCCGGTGGCACTATTTAAGCCCAACAACCGAAACCATCACTTCTCTAAGAAACATTCAATTGCACTCTGCCGAAGCACACTCGCTGCTACTCTGCCCTATTTAATTTTTTAACAAGCTGGTTCTACAACATACCTTTTGGACCTTGACTTAGAGTTGGAATGTGGGCTGACGTTTTTGAATATTATCTCTGAGGACCTCGTGGCCTGGTAATTCTCCTTTGGAACCAGTTGATCAACTGTGTTAGCCTTAAAATGCAAATCAAACCCAAGAAGAAGGGGTCGGTTGACTTGGCGGCATGACAGCCCACCCAAGAGATGACTGTGCCCAAATCAATCAAAACAAAGAAAGAAGCCCAAGGACAGGAGAGATTGGAGGTAAGCCTCCCACCAGGCAGCACACTGCAATCCTGCCTCACCCCCTGGGGCCTCTGGGTTCTCTTCACTGTTTACCTCCCAGGAGTCCCGACTTTTTTCGTCCATCTGCACAACATCTCACTGCCTGGTGATCAACATGTCTGGCTGTGGAGTAGATGTGTTTGCCTCTAGTCCCCTGAGGGGGGTGAGAGGACTCCTGGGTCCATCAAGGTCTCTTAGTTCTCCGTGAGCATATGTATATTTCCGTCTCTCCAGGAGATCTTCATATTGACAAATGCAGCTATTTACTGATGGTTTAGGGAGGGGGAGTACTGCATTTCACTAAATGTAAGTTGCTATAGATTACAAGATGCATCCTGATTTCAAGCATGTTGCAATGTAAAAATACGTGCATATGTGAGTTGATGGAGAAATTGAGACACAAGAAATTCATTCAGCAAAAGTATAAACTAGCTTGGTAATCTTGGATCTGCAACAAATGAATGAGTAGTAGTACCCTACTTCTGAGGGGTTTCTTGGTCCAAAATATCTAAGACAGCACCTAGAAGCCCACCTGCAGGTAATTGGCAAGAGGGAGTTGCATTATAGCCGGGTAATGGAATGGTATGGAGCCACCGCAATGGGAACTGGATCTACATATGAATTGCTAGGTTATGTATATTGTGTTTTGTTTTCAATATTTTCCAGCTTTGTGGAGGTATGACTAGTCTACAAAAAGTGCACATAATTAATATATAAAATACGATGAGTTAAGACCTATAAGTACACTTTGTATTATTATCACCACAATCCAGTGGAAACCAAAATAGGTTTAAAAACAGTATTGTGTTAGATCTCACTTTTTTTCCACATTTGTAAACATCAAAGCACTCAAACATATCTAGTGTAAGTCGGGGAGAACAAAAGTCAAATAGTCTGCAGTTATTATTTCTGGAAAGTGGCATGTTTTTGGGTGGTGGGCAATTTATATTTGAATTTATATTTCTATGCTTGTGTGTGTGTGTGTAGACTTTTTGTTCCTCAAACCAAATACATATTACTCTAAAATTGGCAAGAACAGTAAAGGCATATCAATGTGAAATAAAAACCTGTAATCTACATTTTCAAATTTGTTAACCAATATTTAATTTAAGTGGCTACAGGGGTGAGCAAAAGCAAACAAGTTCCCTGTTTTCTTAGATGCACAGTCAAGATCACGTAGTGCAAACCCAGACAAAAGTCTGAAGGCAGAGGAGTATGGTGTCTGGCGTGAGGCCAGGGAGAGGAGCCTGTTTGGAGCAGCTTCTGGAGGCCATGACATCTGGAAGGAACATCTGGGGAGCAACAATAACCTAGGGGCACGGGGCCTCAGTGGGAGCGTTGAGAATGAGCAGGCTAGGTCTGGGGAGCTGGGGGTTCACAGACAGGGTTTAGGGGTTTGAAGTGTCTCTGAGACATTCCAATGGGATGTCTTGTCACCTTCTGAAGCTCAGAGGACTGGCCTAAAGAAGATGAACAGTCGAGCCTCCATGGGGAGAGGTGGAGTGAGGCGTGGAGGGCATGTGAGCTCAGAACCGGCCTGATAGGTGTCCCGAGCGGGTTGCTGCAGTTACAGTCCACGCTCGACGTCCTGAGTGCCGCTGCACGCTGAGCCAACGCATTCATCGTAACGACATGTAGGTGTGTTGTGAAGTGGGGGGGGCAGCCACACTGGGTGGTAGAGGCCGGAGTGGGAGTGCGGAAATGGTGTCCATGGAGGGGACAACTCACTCCAGGGGTCTGATAAGAGAGGACATTGTGGCAAAGGGAGGTTCTTCTTCTCTCCTAAAATGGGAGACTTTCCTGGGTGTCAAGGCCTGGTTAAGGATGCCGTCCTGCACAACATGACTTGAGAGCAGGCCCCGGAAGGGTGTCACTGCGGTGAGCCTGGGGAGGGCACAGAAGGTCCAGGACACCCCACAGGGCCCTGTGCACAGGGGGCTCATGTCACATGGGCCTCTGGTCTGTGGCTCTGCCTCTTGGACAGACATGGGGTCACCCACGGGGGGTTCCGTCGATGGCACTGCTCCCAGAGCCCACTGTCTTATCACTTCTCCTGAAGATTTACACCAGGCTGAGCCTCAGGGATGCCGACTACAGACATAAAATCCAAAAAACACGCTTCTCAAATCGTGGCTGGGATGCACACTAGATGCATGAACACACTTTCCAAAGCTTTTAAGCAAAGCAGTTGTCTTGGAAGGGTTCCAAGTTGGAAACACACCTGATAATATTTTCTTTATCCATTCAACACACACCTATTGAACACCTACTGAATCCAAGGCAGCTGGGGTCCGGGACTCCTGTCAGCCCCCAAGGCTTGTGCCCTTAGGCAGTCCAGGTGCCTTCGACACTCAGAGCAGCACTACGAAATATACACAAAGGCATGGTCCAACTCTCCAGAAACGTGACGCAAATCCAGGAGAGTCTTCACCCTCCAGAGAGACAGCCCACGGAGCTTCCTAAGGAACCCTAATCAGGAGGCATCTCTGTGAGAGTAAAACTTGGCCCTGATGACGAGACCCCAGTACTCCCTCTCACGTGTAAGGGACCCATACTCCCTGCAGGACTTGTTCGCCCACACATAGCTGGACCACCTTGGCATCCCTGATTCAAACAGTTCGAGACAGGGCCAGAGAGTCTGCACTTCCGACAGCCTATTTCGCGGAAACTGCTGGTCCAGAGAACCACACCTTAAGAACCATGATCCTAGGGTGTTCTTGTCTTCACAAGGCTGACATTGGCTCTGCACCGTCTCCAGGGCCCACACAGCAGAGCGGGGCCTCCGGCGCCCATGCAGCTCTGGGCCCGCAGGGAAGAATGAGCTCAGATGAGCAGCTCGCAGCAGTCTTCACGTGCCCGGCGCTGGCAGGCCACACGATGCCAAAGCCACGGGCGAGACGTGGTTTACAATAAGAAATGTGTATTTGGTCTTCATCCTGCTCCTGGCACAGAATTCCTAAAACCCTTGGAACTTCCTAAGTGAAAAGAGCGGCAAGGGGTCTTTTGGTATGTTAATGAAGTGACTTTTGGAAGCAACTAAGGGTGGATGTTTCCGAGTTGTATCCTTTTATAATAAACAAATCCACCTCTGGGACAGGGGCTTGCCAACTGCAGCCGGGGGCCAAGCGCTGCCACACCCATTCACGGACACACCTTCAAACGGAGCCCCTCTTACTCCAGGGGGCAGAGGGCAGAGGTTGCAGCCCGTGCAGGACGACCCGTAAAAATGAAAATAGTTATCTGTTTGCTCCTGTTCTGTGCGGCTGGGTGCCCGGGACCGGCGTGCCCCGCATGGACGGTAGGTTTGCCCACAGTTGCTGGTGTATTTCCGATTATCTCCATGGTCATGTTGACGACTTTTCTGCGAAAGAAATTCTTTGCTCCCAGGAGTTTGGTCAGGCATTCTTTAGAAAATGCAGGGTTGTTTTGGTTGCTGATTCGCGTTAGACAGGGAAAGATGGCTATTTTTTTTTTTTAAGATTTTATTTATTCATTTGACAGAGAGAGACACAGCGAGAGAGGGAACACAGGCAGGGGGAGTGGGAGAGGGAGAAGCAGGCTTCCCGCTGAGCAGGGAGCCCGATGCGGGGCTCGATCCCAGGACCCTGGGATCATGACCTGAGCCGAAGGCAGACGCCTAACCACTGAGCCACCCAGGTGCCCCTAGATGGCTATTTTGAAAAACAATTTTAAAAAGTTAGAAAATAAATTGTCAATACTCATTTTTTCCTGTGATTACCGCTTTCATTGTCCCCAGACCCGTTTACGGCTGCCTTCATCCTCAGAGTACTCAGAGGTATTGCCAGTTCTTGGGATAAGCCCTGAGGCCTCTCCTGGTTCACACTCGGGATTAGGTAACACTGACAATGCTGGTCTACATAAAAGCCTTCTTACAGGCCTTCGGACAGAACTTACAATAAAACCGAGATGTATTTCCAGCTGCGTGGCAGTTCTGAGTATGAACTCGGGTTATCCTAGCATTCCGGGAATCCAGGAACTCCTTTCGTTGAGGACACTTGGGGACGGTCAGCTCAGCAGCCAGTGGCCGCCTTGAAGAGATCTGCCACACTGAGCCTTGTGCACGGCTGGCTCTGCCCTCGTCTCCCTCTCGGTCTGTCCTGCCGATAGATGTCCTGTAAGGAATATGGTTTGTGGCTCCGTGGAGTGAAGAGAGAGCAGGAGAATTTGTGGGGAGCTCTATATCTGATGCTGGGTGTTCCTTCATGCTTTTGTGTTGTGTTGTGTTGTGTTTTTGTTCATGCTGACTTTGCCTTCCTGCTACTTAGTACAGGTAAGCATACCATAAGGACAATGCGATTACGAATCCTTCATCCATCTGTTTGTCCCATCATGAGGTGTGTCGTGTTTTCTAGTAGCTCCATAAAAATATTTCCTCGGAGAGTCTCGAAATTTGTCCAGAAATGTACAGCAGGGAGAAATTGCATTAGGTTTTACATGTAGGCATTCTGGCTACAGCACCCTAAATTCTCAGCACCTGAGGATGGCAGTCTGAGAGAGAGGTTGTCTGAGGACAAATTTGGTGGCAGGCAGAGCTGATGTGCTGCCCGTTCATACCTCTGTGTCCTTTCTGGTGTTCTCCCCAGTGTCTTCGCTGATTGATTTGCCCTGGCTGTCATGGTTGCTAAATAGTTTGGTTATTATTCTAGGAGACGTTGTCTGACTTTTAAATGGGTGGTCAACATGTGATGGGAATTAAGTGAGAATTCTGAATGTACATGTTCTCTGATAGGTATTTATTCAGATTGAGAGAAATAGGACACTGTTATTACAATGATGTGTGCAAGTAGGAGGCTTGATGGAGAAAATCATGAGTTGTGTTTATACTTTTATCCATTCTGCAAAAATTAACTCCAGATTGTTATAACATAAATGTACCACGGGTTATGTATCATCGACAAGATTAACCACCCCCCCATTAGTAGTCTGTGTCCTTTGCCTGCTGTAAACTAGCAGATATGCATTTCTCTTTCATCCTAATGAAAGCTGGCTAGAAAAGGAATTTTCAGAGTAGACTCATGTGGTTCTGCAAGCTTATAGAAAATGCCATTATTGCAGCCAAAAACTAGGTGGCATACTTCTGTATTGATTAGACGTACTTTCATATCATAAATGCAAAACTAACTATCGTAGTTTATGTTACTGATCATTATTGTTACTTCATATGAATAGATGCCCCTCAAAAATCACCCCATCCCAGATATAAAAATAGATACATTTAAAACTTCAGACACCTGGACAGGAAGTAGGAAGAATGGGTAGGAAAAACCTATTTATTTCTTGGAGCTGTCTTTAGTGTGAATGTATCTTTATCTGAGATATAATTTATCTGATAGCTGGTTGTGCCTTAAGGAGGATAATTAGAATCAATTTATAATTTTAAAATATTTATTAATATATTTCTTTTTTAGTGCTTATAACCGTCTGAGATTTTTGTATTCTAATCGAGAAAAAGGTATTGCCAGGGTCTGAGCTAAAGAATCTTGAGTGAATCTTTCCTTAGAAGTATCTAGGTCTTGCATTTTCGTAGAGAGTAGAGTTTTAACCAGTGGTGTTTTAAATGCTTTTATACAAATGTTCAACTCTGCAATTATATGATGCTAAATGGATGCATATTGGTAATGAAATGCCCTATTCTGCATGGTCTTTAGTTTGAAGTATGCTATTTGAAATTTATTTCAAATGTATTTAGACAATGATTACTGAGTATCGTGAAGACCCCTTAAAAAGTGTTTCTCTGTGCTGTATGTTCAGCTTATTCCAGGTCAGATCATGCTTCTTCTTCTCTCTCTAATACACACAATATAAATCTCTCTTTAGGTAATGTAACTACCACCTTTATACTCCATGGGTTGTGATCACAAGCAAATTGTGTCATTTTTTTTTTTTTAACTTCTGGAATTTGTCTTCTAGCTAGCTTGAATTCAGACTTTTCACTAGGCTGTCAGAATTAGTGATTACAATTTTTTTTTAAGATTTTATTTATTTATCTGTCAGAAAGAAAGAGAGAGCGAGAGAGCACAAGCAGGGAGAGTGGGAGAGGGGGAAGCAAGCTCCCCGCGGAGCAGGGAGCGTGACGCGGGACTTGATCCCAGGACCCTGGGATCATGACCTGAGCTGAAGGCAGATGCTTAACTGACTGAGCCGCCCAGGCCTCCCAGCAATTGCAATTCTTATCAGGAACAGTGTGGGTTTGTGTTTGCGTATCAATGGTAAACGTGTTTTATAGGTTTCAAATGGCAGCTCTAACTGTACAGATGCTTCACAAATGCTTTAAAATGAGAATAGAGACAGTCCCTTTGGGTAAAGGGTTTTAAATGGCAGAAACTTGCATCTCGGGATCTCTAATTCGCAACTGTTACTACCTACCAAGTTTGTCTTATTGCCCTGGTTTTTTTTTTTTTTTTTTTTCTTAAAAATTACTAACTCATTCTTTAGCCTTCCCGTTAAGTGGCTTGACTGAATTTCATGCCTACGCTTACAAACTTTTGGGCACTGCTTTCTTTCATTTCTTTCATATTCTATCAACAGATGATTCATGCCTGTTGTGAGGCTAACCTCCAGGTGTCTCCATCACAAGTGCCAAATATTTCTACTGAATATGGCTTTGAGGTTTAGGTTATACACTTGCTCTTGAGTCCCATGGGTTACACACTGGCTTCCTAGAACCACATCTGTTTCGTGCTGTTGGCCAAAAAAAAAAAAAAAATCAAATAAAAAACATGAGCATGATCTGTGACAATACATCCACGTACACATGTGTGTAAAAAGTGCCGAAGTTTTGTTGTTGCTTTAAGTAACAACAAAACATTCACCATCACTTCCAACACATTAACCGGGCATGAAATCCTTCCTCAGTACGTGGGATCCTTGCTTAGATGATCTGAGTCATTTTGTTGCTGGATTATGAAGCCGACTGTAGATTCTTCAAGACTGACAACTTCAAAATGAATTAATATCTTTATATATTTTAATAGTGGGAATTTTTAACATTATAATCAAAATGCAACAGGGGAAGACTACATAATACATGATGGTATGAAGAAGATACCGAAGATTGACATAGACGGATTGAAATCAGGCTGCCCCATATGGAAATAACAAATCCACAGCATGTGCCTTAAGAGTAATGGGGGACGTTATTATGATAAAACAAATTACTGCTCCTGTTATCTTTTTATAGATGGTAATCTGTTAAAGGATATTGCAGATGAGATTATTATTGCCTAAACTTTACAAATACAAACATATTTCACCTTATTTTTAGATAGTAATTTGCTGGGTTATTAATAATGCTAAAAATTAACTGGCATTAAAATGGAAGTAAGCTGCTGAATGAAATTTAGGGCTCTGCACACAACACACACACACACACACACACAGCAGTGCACACATAATACATTTTCTTAGAGTAAGAGTTTGGAAGTCAAAAACATACTTTCAAAATGCTGAGGTCACACATAACTCTGGGGCCAAAACAGACTTTTACAGCTGGGCACTGCATATTGAAACAAAACGTGTTTTATAGGTTTCAAAGCAGGAACAAAAATCTTGATATTTGAAAAATCAATTTATGGCAGCCCAAATCTTTGAGTGGAAAGACGGACATGCCTTTATTTCAATTGCTCTTGGCCTGGAAAAAGCCACCACCATGAAAAAGAGCCGTGGAAATCTTCTTGGAAGCTGTGGCAAGGGACACTCCTGTTCTTGGTAGTGCGTAAAAACTGTGGCCACTCTTTGCTTCTCTCCTCCCCCCCCGCCCTTCATCAACATCCTTAATGCCTGTTCTCTGGCTCTGTTCTTTCGAGTCAGTCACTAACTGAACTGTCTTTTTTACTCTGGCAAAGATAATGTATCTGGGTTTCCTTAGTGATATTCTAAACACAGACTTTCTGTCCTTCTGTACAGAGCACGTGGTCTGGGTGGATGCCCGCTGTATGCGAGGCCGGCTGCCCCCAGTCGCACACCACGCTCCCAGGTGTGGCCCCTGTGCTTGGTCCAACCTGGCTGTGTCAGCGGCCGGATGGCCAGACGTGGGCTGCGTGAGGCCACCCTCCAGTGTCCTGCTCGGCGTCCGCAGTGGGCGTTTGTGCATTTCCTCATTGATTTGCTTGCTGTGCTCCAGCTTTTCCTTGTTGCCATCTTCCTCTGAGTAAGTTACACCGTGGAGAAAGTTGGCCTCCAGGAAAAGGGAGCCCGAGTGCCTACCGAGAACTTTAACTACATAAGCGAGGACCAGGGGGATCTGGGAGAGGGCAGGTGGGAGCGGGAGGGATGGAAATCGGTTTGTACCTCAGATTGTCAGATATCAAAACCCCATGTTAAAAACTCAAGAAATGGAAAAAAAAAAAAAAAAAAACTCAAGAAATGGGACTGGGAAGGTGAGCAACAGAAGCAGTGTTGCTGTTATTATTATCATTAAATTTTGCCCCCACAGACTTATTAAAAAAAAAAAAAATCTAGTACTCAGTGACACAGAGTACGAAAGTCTCTGAAAAGGAAGGACGTTCGGAGGTCGCCGGGAGATGGGACTCATAATATTTATACTTCTCTCTGACTAAGAAAGTCACTGTGTGATCATTTTGGGGGGACACCTGCAGCACCGGCTTCTGTCAACAGGACCTTGGATCTGAACAAAACACACGCAGTCATTTCCCACCAGGATGTGACATTCTGGACCAACCCTGAATGTGGGCACATGTGGAGGATGACTATCTCAGGCAAGAATTTTCCCCTGTACTCTAGGACTTATCAGTGGGCTGCCCGGGAGGGGGTTAGAGAGAATGTCTGCTGTGAAAAGCTCACCCCCAAGCATGAGGACAGGGGAGGGAGAACCATGAGCCATCACTCCACTGAGGCTGATTTAACCAAATGCCTAGGGGGAAATATGGTTCTCAAATAGGCTAGTGCTTAAAAATGAATGATATAAATGTTACTCATTGTACAAAGGAGGGAAAGACATCACTCACAGGAAGTGATTACAATTCTTTATCTTCTGGGCCCCAGTCACTAAGGAAACTCCGACTGAGTGAGTCAAAGAAATCAGTCCCCTCGGAGTTCAGGCTAGTTAGTCATGACAGCTCGTATTTGCTGTTATTAATAGCGATCACATTTACCAAGTGGACAGTCCTTCAGACCTAAAAACACGTCCATATGCATGAGTCTGCTTTATTCACATTTGAGGTAAACACCATTCATTCTCATTTTTCACATAAAGAAATTGAGAGCTTCAGTCTGGCAGGAAGAAAGATTCCAATTTAGGCTGAGTTCAAGGGTCACTGTCCTTCTGCTCTAGAGCTTTTCTGCTTAGACACACGAGTCGGTGAGCTTGCACGCAGAGTCTTGCCAGTAGGAGTTCATCACTAGTGCATGGTGTGCAACACATGCACGCTCGTATGCAGCCGATCGTAGTACGCACTGTTAGTCCTCAATTTAATCAGAAGAAAAATGCCGAATGGTGCTGGACTTTTACTGAAAAGTTTTCCTGGGCCTGGAGAAGGAGCTGTCTTCCAGCATAATGAAGTCTGAAGACGTGCGAGTCTCTCTTTGCTAGAGGGCTTGGAGGAGGTCCTGATGTGGACGAATGTCACATGCTTTCATAAGCTACTTCGATTCCTTTTTAAAATGCCATCTCGGGAATTGTTTATTTCCTGGAGATAGGCAGTCTTTATTTACACTGGAAGACACATAGTTTTACATGGGTTATCTTTCAATCTTCGTGAGACAATGAGAGAAGAAAAACACAACTTGTTTAGAGCTCCAGTGATAATATATTGATTGAATGTTAGGTTAACTGTCAAAATCAGAACTTTCCCATACTATCTTCGGAATGAAAACACATCCTGATTAGTAATCCTCACCAAGTTCGGAAGGTTAGAGGTGATTCAGTCTCCATGAATGTGGTCTGGTCGTATTTTAAGCAGGACCTCTGAGTCATGTGGAGTTGTGTCAAAATATGTGTTATGTTATGTTATTTTAAAAAGGCAGCTTGGAGAGAGGAAATTGAACCATCTTTTTTTCAAAAAACTCTGCCCTTTAATGGAAGAAAAGGGCAGGTCATTTCCCACACATCTCACTTACTCTATGTAATGTGGGCTGTGATGTATTTTTACCACAGACATATTCTTCATGTGCTCTGATATAACCTTACTTACTTGGGGTATTTTAAGTTTGTAACTTGAGCTGTTCTTACTTAATATTTATTGATAGATGTGTTTAAATGCAGGACTTAGAATCCAACAAAGTTTCCTATTGATCTATTATTATCTTGCTGTCTTCACCATCTGGATTGATGCCACTGCAGATAGATGTACTATTTTTATCCATATAAAAAATGCATAATTCTAAGTGAACTTCTCAACTTTCCTCAACTCAGAAAAATAAGAAGAGAACCAATCTTCCCTATGTTCCCGAGTTGTAAAAATATATTTGAAAGTCCTCGGAAAAGTAACAAAACTGTATTGGCGGGTCAGCCAGCCCCTGGGTCATGATAGGCTGTCAGGCTTGTTGGTAACTTTATGGCTCAGAATCAGGCATAAAATCTCTACTGCAGCCTAGTGAAGTAAAAGGCATCCTAGGTGGGTAAGCTGGTCTCACGTGGCGAATCCTCCCTGGCACCCTGATCTTTCTACACCTTTGGATACTTTTCTCTCCAGTACATTATGAAAGTTCTGACATTTCCACTTCATTAGGCCACCTCTGGGTTCATCATTCAGCCAACTTGTCAAGCAAATTGTTGGAGCCATTCCTAGGCCCTCAACAAAAACACTGAGCCAGTCAACCATTCTCAGTAGGTCCAGCATGAGGCAACTTCACATTCTTCCCGTCTTAATCCCATACAGTAATATACATTGCCATTCTTACTCTCCAAATTGCTGCTGATATTAACTGGCTATCATGCAACTCTTTCGGTGTGTACGACACCCCATCACAGATCTGGGACTTGAGTCTACACACGGGCCAAGAAGGAAGGAGAAATGGTGAGAGCAGATCTTAACAAGGGTTATCAGGTAAGTACCTGGTGTCAGGAGCATTAGAGGTCCATCATGAGAAGGGGACCACTTCCTGAGACAGAGGTGAGGCTGCTTCCATTGGTAAAGAAGGCAAATGAGGCTGCCAGAATTAGGGACTCCAGATCCCTAGCTTTATTGGAATTTGCTCATATAAACCTAGACCAAACTTCCAAATCCCATTCCTTTCCAATAAATGTCCTAATTTTAATAAAAGAGACCCTGTGAATTTGAGAATTCAAATTGGGCTATAATTTGTCCACTTGCAGGATGAGACTCTGGGTTTAATTTTCAGAAATCTTGGCCCTGTGGCTACAGGAGATAGGATCTCTTACAGGGCCAATCTGGAAGCTTTTAGATTCCTTATATAGACCTTAATCTGGGAATTTAAAGCCCTGAGCTCATCATTGTCTTTTTCCTAAGTTAGCACAGTTAGAAGTAACCAACCAATCCTTGTTTTCATCAAAATGTTCTCAGTAAATACCTGGCCACCCAGAACCTTGTCCTCAATAGGCACTTAATTGCATGTATGTAAAGTTGATAATTTGAGGAACTATCTTGCCACTATATGCTAAATACTCCTTTACCACTGGAAATAAAGTCATTAGCGCCTCTAAACCTAATCAGATCAGAAAACCAGTTCCAGAAAACCGTGAAACAACTCAGAGAGCTCATCCTTAAGATTCTGTTCCTCTAGAACCACTTTCAACACCAAATTCTGCCTCAGCCAAGTTTAAATCAGGGAAGCATAACAACTCTGTAGGTTTGTGTTTGGGTATCTGACCTTCTGCAACAGTGGGAGCTGGTTAAGCCATGTCTGTAAGTCTGCTGTCTTTGTGTCTGATACTGGAGCTCACCGTCCACAGAGGGGCAGGCGTGAAGGACGATCGATATGGGATGGAGGAAAGAAGCTGATGCTCAGAAACACAGGCTAAACCCCATGTTCTTCTTGCCAACTCTGCCCCTGGGGATGATTATATGGGGGAGTTGCAGAAGTAGGCATTCTATCTGGATTCTTGATGAAATATCTCAGGAGTTCTTCTTGCTTCAGTAAAACATCTGAATGGCTACTTTTAAATCATCTAGACGCATTCTTAAAAACCAGCACACAGTCATGGAATTTTGCTCATTCTTCCACAAAGGTTTTTCTGGATCTTTCTTTGTCACATCATCACCATCATCAACAACATAATATTTGTAAAATAATAGATGCATAACATAGGGAGGCTTTGGGCTAGCTTCACATATAAGAATCCTTACTGACCTTCCATGATGAATAAAATTTCACTGTCAGGTGCATAGTTTAATTACCCTTGTCTGGTCTGTTCTAATCTCACAGGCACTCACTCAACTGATGAGGAATGTATAATGATGTGGTCAGTTACTGGACTGCCACAGTTTGAACTGGGTTGTCACTTCTTTACTGGACTGTAGTTGGGAAAACAGTGAATTGAAGATGAAGAAGATGCATCTGGAATTTCTCTGATCATAGCCTGGGGGCATGGGAGGAGCCCACCGAAGACTGATAGGTGTACTCTGGGCTTTCCTTGTGCTGGGCTTCTGTTGAGGTTGAACCCCAAAAGAAGGGGATGGTCTGCAAATGGTCACAGACCACGTCTAAGTTGTGACCGAGTACAAATGCAGAGCTGCTTACTAATGACCCTCAGGTAAACAGCGGGATCGGGATCACTTCCTGCTTCCTGTGTTTGGGGAAGGGAGGGTATTTCAAAATCTGCTCTAAGAAGATAAGACTTTCACACAGGTTTATGGAGTGGACTTTAACTTGACAGGAATTTTGCAAGCAGCTGAGACACAGAGCAGGCCTTCTGTTCCAGCATCAGATTACTCCAGGCCTTAGAGCATTTGTTTAGGGAAAGGTAAAATGCACAATGTCAAAATGAAAAAAAGAACCCAAATAGAAAGCCTCAAACTAATTGCTTAGAAGATAATTTGGGGGGTAGGGTGTTGGGATTAAACATTTAAACTTTCTGATGTTCAGCATCTTTGGTAACGTGACTGAAATTTCTCTGCTTTAATATTCTCAAAATATATCTTTATTATGTCCTTTGAAAAAACCACAGACAAAATCCTTCCTGACCTACTGACTGATGTGTCTCCTGTCTCAGGAAAATTTCTCAAAAACACTGACTACGTTATCTTGTTTCCATCCCCTTACTATGTTCCCAGTTGTGAATGCACTTGAGCCTGACTTCTACCCCAGTACTCCCTAGACAGAGTTTAAGGTCGGCTTGGCCCTTGTGCCAGCAAATCCGATGACAACATCCATACAGCCTCTTGGACTACTCGAGAGCATTTATCACTTCTGGTGACTCCTCGCTTTGTGAAACTCCCACTTGCTGGGTCACCCGTAGACAGCTCCTTCTAATCTTTTATCACTGATCTAGCCTCTCAACCTCCTTCTCTGTCTCATCTGTGAACAAGGCTCAGTTTTAGGCTGGAGTTACTTAGATTAGGTCTTTGCTCTTATCCTACACCCTCTTGCTAGTTACTCACGTGGTTTCAATTGTCAACTGAGCTTCAGTGACTCAAATGTCGGAAAGCCGAAACCATTCTTCGGAGATCAGGAAGCACCCATCCCGCTGCACACCTACAGCCTCCACGGGAGTGGAAGGACCTTGGGTCACTTTCCACCTCTATTACCTGGCCACCTTGGTCCAAACCTGCCATCATCTCTTGCCCCAAATACCCAAACATTTATTAACTGTTGTCTCTGCGTCCATTCTCATGACCCTTTAGTAACGTCATCCTGTAGCCAGAAGGATTTTTCAAGATGAAAGTTGTTATGATATGACTGTTCTTCTAAAATCCTTGTTATTTTCCTTTTCTTAAAAAATCCAAGAGCCTGATTAGGGTCTAAAAGCCTCTCTGTGGTCTGATTTTGGTCTTATCTAGCTGTGCCCTTCTGATTTCTCCTTCTCTTTGATGTTTCTGGCTCCTTCCATGTGCCAGATTTTACCCTGCCAAAGGCATCTGCACACTGGCTCTCTCTCTCACCTCCAAAGACCCCTTTTCTGGTTAACCTCTACACATCCTTCAGACTTGAGTCCCTCAAGGACACCAGCCACCCTCTTGTCCAGCTCTGTCGCTTGTCTTCCCTGACCTGGGTCTTTCTCTTCCACATCAGTCTCTGATTGCCCTTCCCTAGACCGGTGGTCCTCGGGTGCCAGCATGCTTTCTATCCTCTGGAGGGTTGCTTTAAGTACAGTGTTGAGACCTGTCCCAAGAGTTTCTGACTCAGCAGGTCTGGGGTGAGGCCTGAGATCTGGATTCCTAACAAGTTTCTCATCCGTGTTGCTGCAGCTGATTCAGGGACCATACTTTGAAAACCACTGTTCTCACAGGATCCTACATTTGATGTCTTTTCCCTACACATGAAGATGAGCTCCACTGGGTTGGGAGCATGACTATTTCGGTTCATCAATATCTCTCCAGTGTAGCACAGTCTGCTAGGACAGGTGTTCAACAAATAATGTTTTGAGAGGATGAATATTAGAAAGAATAAGTCAATTACAAATCATTTGCTATGGTTAATAAAATGACACACTGACCAAGATGTAATGAATTTACCTAAATCTAAAGTATATTAGCTCAACCAAATATTTCCATTCTGTTATCTCAGTGTCATTTCTGCATCTTGTATATTTCTCCTATACTATATTGTAAATACGTTTAATTGTGGCTAAAAGCACACAAAATAATATCTAAGTGTACAGTTTAGTAGTGTTAAGTATAACATTGCACAACCAATCTCTAGAATGTTTTCATTTTGTAAAACTGATACTCTAAACAATAACTCCCATTCCCTCCCCACCCCCACCTTCTCCAGCCCCTGGCAACAACCATTCTACTTCTGTCTCTATGAGTTTGACTGCACTGGGTACCTCAAATAAGTGGACTCATACGGTATTTGTGTTTTTATGACCAGCTTATTTCACTTAGCATGATGTCCTCAAAGTTCTTCCATGTGATAGCATATGTCAGAATCTCTTTCCTTTTGAAAGCTGAATAACATTCAACATTTTGTTTATGCATTCATCTGTCAGTGGACACTTGGGTTGCTTCCACATTTTGTGTATTGTGAATAATGCTGCTGTGAATATGGGTCTACAGATATCTCTTCATGTCCTTGCTTTCAGTTCTCTTGGGTGAATACCCAGAAGTAGAATTTCTGGATCATATTGTAATTATGTTTTTAACTTTCTGAGGAACTGCCATACTATTTTCTGTGGCGGATGCCCATTTTCCATTCCCATCAACAGTGCACGAGGGTTCTAATCTCCCCACATCCTTGCCAATACTTGTGATTTTCTGTTTTCTTGTTAGTAGCCATCCTGATGGGTGTTACATAGTATCTCCTTGTGGTTTTTATTTGCATTTTTGTAATGATTAATGACGCTGAACATCTTTTTATAGGCTTGTTCGGGCATTTGTATATCTTCTTTGGAGAAACATCTATTCAAGTTCTTTGCCATTTTTTAAGCAGCTTATTTGTTTTGTTGTTGTTGTTGATCTTCTGTGATATTTTGAAAGCCCTAAAATTAAAAATTAACTGAATGGGGGCGCCTGGGTGGCTCAGTTGGTTAGGCGACTGCCTTTGGCTCAGGTCATGATCCTGGAGTCCCGGGATCGAGTCCCGCATCAGGCTCCCTGCTCAGCAGGGAGTCTGCTTCTCCCTCTGATCCTCCCCCATCTCATGCTCTCTCTCTCTGTCTCATTCTCTCTCTCAAATAAATAAATAAAATCTTTAAAAAAAAAAAAATTAAGTGAATGGGCACTGTCACTACTTAGCAATAAATTACCTTTGCAGATTATATACACCATTGTGGATAAATGTCTTGTATCTGAGAGTACTGAGGAAATAATATCATATTGATAAGTGGCTATTTCATCTTGATCCTTTCATTTTAGTCTGAAAAGTTAAACAATTATTCTTCTGTGGTCCATGGTGGAGGGACAGGTCGGGGGACATGGTGGAGCAATCTTTTGTTCTATTGCACAAATCCCAGATAATAATTTGGGGCTGTTTCAGAAGTAAAGTAACATTCTGCTTAAAACATTGCCCATCCTTCCACCTATGATAGAGATGCAAAATAAAGGGCTCATGATGGATTGATGGAAGCAAGCAACTAGGCTTGAGTGTCCAAAAAATGTGCTTGGTAGAAAAGATTCTCCCTGTCTCCTCATGTGGATTTCTCATCCTTCCTGGTCATAGCGTCCAGTTGGATTTTAATTTCCAGACCTCCTGGTGTCTGGTAATTAAGTTCTTCTCAGTAGAACATGAATCAGTAAATATGGAAATACGAGAACATGTTCAACTTGTACCTAAAAGGACCTCTCTTTCCTTCTGGCTGGATGCAAGTTGCAAAGATTGGAGCGCCTTGAGAAGATAAGAAGATGGCAAACTGCCTGACTCCCCACCCCTGGAAGTGAGTCCTTGGCACAGAGCCTGTCTACCCACCGTGGACTATCCCTTGAGAGAGAAAGGAACCTCTAACTAGTATGAATCATTGCATTTGGAGGGCATGTTCTTACAGCAGATTGTCCTTCTTTGCTTTTCATTTTATACTTGCTTAAGTCACCTCTTTGCAGATCTAAACATAATTTATTTGTAGATCTGGGTATAGCTGACTGGAAAGTATAAAACAAAACACGACGCAAGCATTCGATATTTTTGTTGATAAAGTCAATCACATGCACAGGAAACACATAAGTAATGAAGTATATTACTAAGAGCCTATTTGAATAGTATTGACAGGGTTCTAGAATCCTAACTGGAAAGCAAGTCAGTACCTTCTAGAAAGTTAGAGCAGTTTGGAGAAGAGATCAATAGAAGCCAGAGTGGCCTTGCAAGGTTTCCAGGAGGAGGGACCTTCCGTCAGATCTGAAGGGTTGTTAAGTGTGTACCAGTCTGGGGGACCCAACCTGCACTTGGGTCAGGAGAAGGGAGAGATCTTCTACCACTGTCAGATGAAGCATCTCTCACTTTTCTGTTTCCTTCAGGGAGACGGAGAAACTTCCAGGCTAACACATCTGGGTGCCAGTCCCTGAGTTCTCAACTCTGAGGGTTGGACATGAGACCTTGTGATGGGAAAGCTTTCATGATGGCACCTCTGGGGGTTTGTATATGCCTGTGCTTAGAACCCTTCTCCCCAGGTTAACCTGCCAACTTCTCTCGCCACACCTCATCTTGGATGTCGCTTCCCTGGAGCTTTGCCGGGCTCTCAACCTACATTCTGTGCCCGTCATGTAGAGGTACCTTGATTTCCTATCATAGCCTTACAGCGTGAGGCCTCAATTTCCAGGTAACTGATGGTTCTTCCATAGGACTATCAGCTGTATGTGGACCCACATTATATTTTGTCCAAAGAATCATTCTCAGTACTTAATACCTAGAGAAAAAAAATATGGTCTCAATAAAAACACTTTAAGTAAATGAATAGATGAATATTAGTGCTTTTGGACCAGATCAAAATAGGGACGACACTGCAACTGAAATTTATCCTATGGTAGATGATACTGAGTGTCTTCTTAGTAAGGTGGAAATTTTTCAAATGACAAGTTGTTCTATTAACAATATGTGGTCACATGGGGGTTTGCTAAATTCTTCCATCCTTTTTTGGGAGCTTAAAATATGAAATGAGTTCACAGAGGTGGAATAGTTTCGAGCAATAGAAGGCCAAGATTAAACTGCTTCTTATTTCCCCTCTGAGAAGGAATCATTTATCTCTAGTGGAACTATCAGAGTCCTGGATAAAAATAAAAATGTGAATTTTTAAAATAGGGCTCACTTTTTGAACTACTCTTCCAAAATGAATCATGCAGTTTGGCCTTTTTATTTGAACTATTCTGATGCAATTTTCCCCACACAGATGTAAAGTATATTAGAACTGGCCCCTCAGTTGTAGGGTTTAGGAACTTGGGAAGATCTTTCAGGTTTGCAAAAGCTCAGCCTCATCTGCTGGATGCTGAACAGATGAATAGTCAGCTCTCAGCCTTCATTTACTTTGCAAATGGAGGGAGAATTCACAAAATTAAGAATTCAGTTGATGACTTCTTTGGGTTCGGCATGGCAGCAACTAATTAAAAAGGAAAAACGGAACGTAGGAAACATTTCCTGTCCAAAACAAATCCCTCTATCACTAGAGGCAAATCCTACACTAGTCTTTCTCAAGGGGGTGATTTTGTTGGCCCAGGGTACATTTGGTAATATCTGGAGGCATTTTTAAATAAAGGATTTATTTATTTATTTTAGAGAACCAGAGCGAGCACGAGCAGGAAGGACAGAGGGAAAGGGAGAGAGAATCTCGAGAAGACTCTGCGCTAAGCGGAGAGCCGGGCACTGAGCGGGAGCCCAATGCAGGGCTTGATCTCACGACCCTGAGATCACAACCTGAGCTGAAACCAAGAGTCAGAGGCTTAACCGACGGAGCCATCCAAGCACCCCTGGAGGCATTTTGGATTGTCGGAACTGGGGAGAGGTGTTACTGGTATCTCATGGGTGAGGGCCAGGGATGCTGCTAAACATCCTACTGTGCCCAGGACCACTCCCCGCGATGAAGCATCAGGCCCAAAAGTATCAGCACTGAGCAACCCCGTTCTGTACTCAGACAAGTTTCTTGTATCCTCACTAGGCAGGAGGAGGATCTCTTGGTGACCTGCCTTCCACGTGGCTCAGGCCCACGTCTTGCAGTACAGACCCTCCCAACAACGGGCTCCATCCACATAGAAAACAGGGACCTGTGGCCCCAGTTCAGTGGATGGGGCGGGTCACCTCTGACCCACTCGCCACACTTCTGGGGCCTCAAGATTCCCAGCATCTGAGTCCACCGGGGATGGCCCAGAGACACACACGTGGAGGCAATGTAACACCCCGGGGGCGGGGGGGAGGGGGGAGGTCCTCCACGTGTGACTCTTTGGCTGCCGGTCACATTTCGGTGTTTCATCTTGCTCAGCTCAGGGACCAGGGTGGGGATTACATAGGGGGATTCTCTGCCGTCGGAGCCCGGGCTGTGGTTCTGGAGTGGCTGACTCCATCAGCGCAGTCAGGAGGTGCTGCCCCACACTCACACTCTCCTCTGCCAGGAGCTGCAGAAAACAGCTAGATCCTAGTGGTTTGTATCCGCAGGTCTGCACTCGGCTGGCCTCCAAGCTGTCAAGAGCCGAGAGGGACACACACACACTCTAACCAGGGAGTTCTGCTTGGCTCGGAGGCCTGAGCTTGATTCTGCAACAGAGGATGTTCTGGAGCTTAGAAATTATTTTATCGACAGCTTATCCACATACTTGGAAAGCGGTGGTGGTTAAGTCACCAAACTTTCTCTTCCTCTGTTTTAGTAACTCTACAAAAGAAAACCATTTTTTTTTTTTTCCCAGCTGAATTTGTGGTCACTGTTTACAGGCACAGGAGTCGAATGTTTATGTCATGGTTGTGAATTTTAATATTGTAAGTGATGGAACAACAAAGTAACGCCAGAAACTCTGTCTACACCGCATCCCATGTCTCTGACATCGCGAACGTGAGCACAAGTGCAAAGCGAGGCTTAGGACCCCGACAAGTAAGTCAGAGTGGAAATTTAGAACCGCATCTTAAACACAGATGGTAATTATAAACATAAGTGGTCCATTTTCTTTTTTTCTTAGTTATTAATCATGTTTGAGAGCTATTTTAGATTTGCAGAGAAACAGTGGAAAAGTGCGGGGAGTTCCCCTATGACCCTTCTCCCCTGCCCCAATTCCTCTATTAGTAACATCTTGCATTAATTTGGTAAACTTGTTAGAATTGATGAGCCAATATTATTAGTATTTTTAACAGAATATGAGCATAGTTACATAAGTGTAGTAGTCACATAATATTATATTAGTTTCAAGTGTACAGCAGTGATTCAATAATTCTATACATTACAAAACGTTCACCCCGATAAGTGTACTCACCATCGGTCACCATATGACATTATCACAATATTATTGACTATATTCCCTATGTTGTACTTTTCATTCCTGTGACTTATTTATTTTCTAAGCGGAAGTTTGTACATCTTAATCCCCTCACCTATTTTGCCCATCCCTGCTCTGACAACAAGCAGTCTGCTTGTTGCAGACTGTATTTATTTATGAGTCTGTTTCTTTTTTTTGTTTTTTTGTGTTCTTTTTGTTATTTCATTTGTTTTGTTTTTCAGAGTCCATATGGAAGTGAAATCGTGAAACATTTGTCTTTTCTGTGTGACTGATTTCACTTAGCACAATACCTTCCTTGTCCATCCGTGTTATCACAAATGTCAAGATTTCAGTCTTTTTTATGGCTGAGTAATATCTCATTGTGTATATACACCACATCTTTGTCTGTTCATCTATTGTTCGACACTTGGGTTGCTTTCATATCCTGGCTATTGTAAATAATGCTGCAAAAAACATAGGGGTCCACATATTTTTTGAATTAGTGTTTTTGTTTTCTTCAGGTAAGTACCTGGAAGTGGAATTGCTGGGTTGTAGGGTATTTCCATTTTTAATTTTTTGAGAAACCTCCATACTGTTTTCCACAGTGACTGCACCAGTTTGCATTCCCACCAACAGTGCATGAGGTTCCTTTTTCTCTACATCCTTGCCAACACTTGTTATTTCTTGTCTGATTCTGGCCATTCTGACAGGTATGAGGTGATATCTCATTGTAATTGTGATTTGCATTTCCCTGATGATAAAGGATGTTCAATATCTTTTTTTTTTTTTTTTCACTGTAAATGACATCTTTTATTGTATTTTAACAAGGTCAAGCAGGTTCTGGTGCCAAAGACATAAGAAAAAAAAAAAGAATTATACACCATGATCCGGTGGGATTTATTTCAGGCACACAGGTTGGTTCAATATGCAAAATCAATTAATGGGATACATCGTATCAATAGATTAAAAAAATAAAAGGCACATGATCATCTCAATAGGTACAGAAAAAGCATTTGACCAATACCCTTTCATAATAAAAACTCTCAACAAACTAGGAATAAAAGGAAATTTTGTCAACCTGAGAAAGGACATCTACGAAAAACCCACAGCTAACCACAAACTTAATGGTAAAAGATTGGATGTTTTTCCCCTGACATTAGTAACAAGACAAGAATGTCTGCTCTCACCACTTCTTCTTTTTTTTTTTTTTTAATAAATTTTTTTATTGTTATGTTAATCCCCATACATTACATCATTAGTTTTAGATATAGTGTTCCATGATTCATTGTTTGTGCATAACACCCAGTGCTCCATGCAGAACGTGCCCTTCTCAATACCCATCACCAGACTAACCCATCCTCCCACCCCCCTCCCCTCTAGAACCCTCAGTTTGTTTTTCAGAGTCCATTGTCTCTCATGGTTCTTCTCCCCCTCCGATTTCCCCCCCTTCATTCTTTCCCTCCTGCTACATTCTTCTTCTTCTTTTTTTCTTTCTTAACATATATTGCATTATTTGTTTCAGAGGTACAGAAGGATGTTCAATATCTTTTTATGTGTCTGTTGGCCATTTGGATGTCTTCTTTGGAGAAATGTCTATTCAGGTCTTCTGCCCATTTTTAAATTGATGGTTTGTCTTTTTGATGTTGAGTTGTATGAGTTCTTTATATATTGTGGATATTACCCCCTTATGGGATATATTATTTGCAAATATCTTGTCCCATTCAGTAGGTTCCCTTTTCATTTTGTTGATGGTTTCCTTCACTGGGCAGAAGCTTTTCAGTTTGATGTAGTCCCAATTGTTTATTTCTGCTTTTGTTTCTCCTGCCTCAGGAGACCTATCTAGAAAAATACTGCTAAGACTGATGTCTAAAAGTTTACTGTCTATGTTTTCTTTTAAGGGTTTTATAGTTTCAGGTCTTATATTTAAGCCTTAAATCCATTTTGAGCTTATTTTTGTGTATGGTTTAAGAAAGTGGTCCAGTTTCATTCTTTTGCATGTAGCTGTCCAGTTTTCCAGCACCATTTATTGAAGAGACTGTCTTTTCGCCATTGTACAGTCTTGCCTCTTTTGTCGTAGATTAATTGACCATATAAGCACGGGTTTATTTCTGGGCTCTCTATTCTGTTCCATTGATCTAGGTTTCTATTTCTTCTACCAGAAGAGCCAGTATTAATGATGATACATTGTTATTAACTGAAGTCCATAGTTTACATTAGGATTCACTCTATGGTGTGTAGTTCTATAGGTTTTGAGGAATGTATTCACCAATGCAATATCCTACAGAGTATTTTCACTGTCTTAAAGATCCTTTGTGCCCAGCTGTCTATCCCTCCACATCCCCCCAAGCCAGGCAACCCCTGGCCTGTTGCCCATCTCCATGGTTTTGTCTTCCATTTTTCTTTTCAGTGACAACCAGGTCTTGTTCCTTCAACTTCTGTGATCTCCCACCCTCTCCCGCTGGTGGGCTGCTGTCTTATTCATGTTCTTTCCATACTCCACCTGTGTCTATGAGACATGAGGGGCCAGTGTCCCCTAATTCCAATTGCCGATGTGGTGAGCATTTCCATACAGAAATGTTACCATGTTTCTTCCCTCCTCAGTGAACTTTAGTTGTGACACCTGGCCCCCAAAGAAAGGGAGCTGCTTTACAAGGACAAAGGAGACACAAGGGATCACACTTCTGCAAGCTGCTTCCCTCACTCTTACTTCTCGGGGCCTGCATCCTCCGCCCCACCCTCCTCCCTACAGGTGGTTCATACTCCATCATGCAAGCAAGTTAAAATTCTCCACAGTCAAACACTTCCTTTCACACAGAATGAACATTCCCTGCTCGTTGGGTCAGTTCCTGGTTGGTACGGGAGCAATGCTGGATGGTATGACAAAGGGATTTCAGTGCTTTCATACGATAAACGTTTCTTTCTTCCTCACAAAGAAGCTCCAGTTGGCATTCCTGGTTGTCAGGAAGCCACGTGATGGTTCAGGGACCTGGTTTTGTTCCATCTTATAATTCTGCTCTGTCATTTACACGTCGTTGGTGAAATTGATAAAGAAACATAGAAACACAAGCCCACTTCTATAAAGCTGTGGCCACGTGACTTATATCGTGCTGGCCTGTATTACCTTGGTTACAACTGTCACATGGCCACGTGGTTTTTGAAGGGAAGCTGAGGGAGGGAGCATAACCATCTGCCCTGAAAAAGAGAAGTAAACCAAGGATTTTGTCTGAGCAGTCTCAGTGAATACAGAGCATTATGTAAGTTTATAAAAATAAAGAAAACAGGAGCACCTGGGTGGCTCAGTCGGTTGAGCATCTGCCTTTGGCTCAGGTCATGATCCCAGGGTCCTGGGATCGAGTCCCCCATTGGGCTCCCTGCTCAGCGGGGAATCAGTTTCTCCCTCTCCCTCTGCCCCTCCACCTGGTCTCTTTTTCTTTCTCTCTCTCAAATAAATAAACAAAATCTTTAAAAAAATAAAGAAAACAGAAATGAGGTTGATCTATACCATCAAAAGCTGGGCAGGGGAGGGAGATAAAGACTGCAGAGATGGAAGGAGAAGGAGGTGGACGCTGATCTTCCACAAGCTGGCAGAGGCCGAGGACACACCCAGCACGAGGGGGTGCTCACCAGTGGATGCTCCCTGCGGACGTGGGGGTTGGACATTGTTGACTTGGGCGGTAGTTAATACATAACTTGTCCACTTTCCTGTAGGTATTTTTACTTCAATAAAAAGTTTAATAAACAAACACACAAAAAAGAGTCCCCTTACATTTGATGGTTTCTCAAATGTTTTATAGCTAATTAAGGTTTTAAGTTATATATTATATATGCTATTGTTATGAATACACAGATATCCCGGTCACGTGAGTTCTCACTTGTAATTTTGGTCACAAATCATGCTGCTTCACATGTTTGGATCCTGTTGATTTTCTCCTTCTGTTCCCTCTTACAATTTGTCCACCCCCCCACCCCGGTTAATAAATACTTACTAATTTTAAAGACTTTGTTAAATATAATCCTCTTCATGAAGCCTGTTCTTATAGAATTGACCGTTCTATTGTTCACACTCTTGTGACACAAAGCACATCTCCTGGCCAGTCCTATAACATTTCAGTAAACTGATCTGGGTGTACTTCCAACATAGGGGGCTCTTTTGATGGTAGGGATTATGCTTAATCATCTCTTTATCCCTGTCCCCCAGAACACATAGTAAAGGTTTAAATAAATCTTTGTTGAATGAACGTATGAACATGTGTCTGTGTAGTAGGATTCTCAATCATGGCTCACTGATTGTCACATTTTATAGTAAAAACATAGACTTAAGGGGCACCTGGGTGGCTCAGTCGTTAAGCGTCTGCCTTTGGCTCAGGTCATGGTCCCAGGGTCCTGGGATCGAGCCCCGCATCGGGCTCTCTGCTCTGCTGGAGGCCTGCTTCTCCCTCTCCCACTGCCCCTGCTTGCGTTCCCTCTCTTGCTGTGTCTCTCTGTCAAATAAATAAATAAAATATTTAAAAAAAAACAAAACATAGACTTAAGAGTGTAAAGCAGAGCGTAACATCATTTAAACATCTGACAACAGTGAGGATGTTTCAAGGTATCTAGTTAATGTTTTTAGCTTGGGTAAAGCAACAGCCTTCAAGGACTTGGCTCCTAAGTAATATTTTTGTGTCATTCAGTACCTCTTTTCCTCCCCATTTGTTATTTATAATGCAAAGAGTAGAAATTAAAAAGCACAACTGCCATTTTTGAGTTAGGAAAACCCAGACTTGAATCTCAGCTTTACTCAAGCTGTGTGACTTTGGACAAGTACTTTTATTTAAGCCTTAGTTTATTCATCAACAGAATGAAGAATTTAATTCAACCATAATGACTGTTGCGCAGATTAATGAGGTCCGTCTCTGCACTGACTCAGGAGATTCTCCATAAATGTCAAGTGCTTACTCATTTCGTCCATCTCCTTCATAAGAGTTCTTAAGTTTATCATAAATACCCAATTAGGAAAACCCATGACTTGCCATTTCTGTTCATTCTCCATGTTTCTCTATTTTTAAGAAAAACACCCAACCTAAACTTTAAATGTAATTTATGCTACTTGTTGGTTCGATTGGCCCTGGGGCTGGGCTGATGTAGATAGGATACTTTTCAGTCTTGTTTTATTGTCCCAACTTTTGTTAGACATTCCTGGAGGCAAATCTTCATTTCAAAAGTGCTTCAAAGACAAGCATGACTGGTGAACGGTCCAGGCTGAGGGGGACACTGAGTTCCAGGACTTCATTGCTATTTGAGGTAAACACAGCATCACAGATGCATTGATTTTCTAAAGAAGGAGCAGAAAGTGAATGTATTAGTTGGTCAACAAGAGTGTGGTAGCACACAGTCTTCGCCCATCAAGGCCCCCAGCCCTCGTTACTAGCCAACCATGCATTTCCCGACCACACTGTCCTATGCTGCCTAAGGGCCTTCTTCAGAGGGTTGCCCTGGAAAAGCCCAGAGTCCAGCCCTCCCCCTGCTTCCCTGTCTCCAGAGCCCCACCTCCAGGACTGATTCCCAGAGCACAGAAGCCACTCCTCTGTCTCCAGCAGGAACAAACTCTGCCGGGTCGGTGCCACCTGGGTCTCCCAGTGGGATCACCCGAAACTCACTTGTACGGATCTCCCTTACTCCCTTACCAGTTGGTTTCTCTCGGAAGAATTTCCATAATAAATATTTGCCCAAAACCCTCCTCATCTCGAGGTCTGTTTCTGGGACAACTCAATCTAAAATGAAAGCTTACCAAGAAAGGAAAAGGGAAAAAGGGAGTGTAGGGACACAAAATCAGTGAGAGTGAAAAGAAAAGGCAGGACAGGGACCCACAGAAGCAAGGCAGCTGGCAGTCTAGCCGTCCTTATGAGACTTTTCCACACTGTTCGGTGTAAGGGGTGTGGAGCTGGGGGGCGGGGCAAGCTTGATTCTGAGGAGCTGATGAAATAAAATGTCCCGCAAAGCCCAGAGTAAAGAAGAACCTTTGGGAAGATGTTTGGAATCACAAATGGGTGTGGGCAAATTTTGAACTCCTTTAGTGAAAATCTCATGACAACCCAGGCAAACGGGATGGAAAGTGTGACCTGATGTCAGGGAAGGGCCCGGTTACCTGTATTTTCCCCATCAGGCTTCTAAGGAAAGAGGATGCTTTATCGTATAAATATTTATGTTCCTTTGTGCTCAGCACACCTTGCATATAAAAGCTATACAAGACAAGCTGAAGACGTAAGAACCTTAATAGGAATGGTCACGGCACCTGTTTTTATGATGCAACAACTCCTTTGTCATGTGCTGGGAAACAATGTGTCTCTACAGCAGGGGAGAAAAGACATTACGTTCCTTCTTCTGCCTGTTTTTACAAGCCCTGAAATATACCCTCTGATTTCAAGCCACAGTTCAATTCTGACATATATAAATACAACCATTTCCTAGTAGCTATGTGTCTAGAAAGAATAAAATCTCCCTTTGGTGGTATATAACCTAAGCTTTCTCTCTCAAGTGGAGGGGGAGGTAGGTCCGGGCAGGTAGATTTGAGGACACGCTTGTGTGTGTTATATTTGACATCCAGCAAGTATAATCAGTGCCATCCGAGGAATGTGGAAAAAAAACCAAAAACCAAAAAACAAAACCTAAGTCCTAAAAGCCGTGACTCTGTGATATTTCTGCAAATAATGAGAACCTCGGAAATATTTCAAATCATCACGCTGAAAATAAAAGTGTGCATTTATCTAATAAGGTGGCTATTTTATTATAAAAGGTTAAATAACTACTTTCAGTAATAGAAACTGCTAACAAAAATGTCTCTCAGGGAGAAGAATATCATTTCATTTAATTGTATTCCATTTTTGCCACTGGAGGTTCATCCTGGGGACAGTCTCTGGGCTGAGTGTAGGTAAATCAATAGCGGATGCCTCTCGTTATTCTGATGGATGCTAGTTGCCAAACTTGAAATATTTTTAGTTTCAGGCCAGTTGCTACTGGAGTCAAAAGCCCTAATTGTTCATTTATCCACAGTCTTCTGGGTGAGGAAAGGGTGCATGGGTGGAGGGAGGCCTTCCGACGCTGAGGCAATTGTTCTCGAAGGTGCGGGATGCCCAGAAGCCATGGGGTTTGCCTGGGTACAGATAAGACACAGCTATCTTGTCATTATGATTATGATTACGATTGTCTCCAATTCCAGGAAGCTCCTCTCCAAAGCCCTAGTTGCATTATTTTACAAATAAAATCTTTCAGTGTATCAAGTTTCCTCACCAGGGTATGTTACAAGCGAGTTCCGCGTGCGCCTTTGTAACTGCCATGCTGAGTCCACGGCAGGCTGTCCTCTCTGTGCTGCCTGGCCCTGGCCACTACGGCAGGACGCTGCCTCGCAACACATCACGCCAACGGAGGACAAGTGTGCGTAGTAAATATTATGGTTTCATCTCACGCTTCAACTGTGAAAACAAATGACCGAAAATGCTGTTCACATAACAGTAGGTCAACATCTCTCGGTGCAGATACTCCACACGGTGACTACTACAACACACTTTTCAGAGAGGGCTTATTTATGGGAACCTATTATGAGTCATGGCAATTCATAACACGATGTTCTATGGAAAATTCCATTCTCGACTCAGACCGAATCCTAGACAACAGCACTCACTTTTGATTAACGAGAGCCATAAACACACCCCCAACAGGTATAATACAGTAGTTTACAGCGTTAACCTGAATTGGCAGATATACATTTTTTTCTTCATAAAACAAGGGAAGGGGCGTAGAATGAAATCTTTGTAGCTCTCAGCAGGACAGCAAGCTGGCTGCCGCCGCCGTCGTGGCAACGGTCTCATTAACCACTTATCAGGGTTTGGTCTCCGCTAGCATCATTTATTCAGTACCTGTACTGCAGCTTCTTGGGCTGGTCTATAAATATCTTTCTAATTTGAATTAAGATAATGTGCTATCTGCGCTTGTTAGATGTGGCAAAACGCAGTTTGTACTCACTTTAAATCTCACCAAGTCAGAGAGCAGTTTTGCATTCCAGATAGAGCTAAAAATATTCACCCATTAAAATAGTAATCATCATTAAAATTAGCTCACTGATTTTGCTGATTAATTTCTCGGCGACAAGGATGCTTTCTAAAAAGTTTCAATTAAACATTTTTTTTTTTTGACAAAACTAGATTTTTAAAATGTAAACCATCTAAGAAGAAAGAGATCCTGAAGGAAATAAAAATAGAAAATTTGAATCTACTGGAATTTGTACGGACTTTCTAAAGTTGGCTGTCAAACACAAGAGAGGGCAAAGGATGGGGATGGTTGTCGTAACTGGAATGGGGGACTGAGGTCCCTCGTCCCCACTTTGGGGAGTGACTTTCATACCTTGGGAAGGTGGTTTATTTTTGTCTGCACAGGAGAAGTGTACTCGCAGGTATACTAAGTATGCGAGTGATCGGAGCCCCCCTCGTGAGCTTTCAATGTTTCTGTGCGTGTGCTTTATTTCCCTATGCAACAGGCCTGCTTCTAGCTCAGCAGAAGGTTATAAATCAGCACCAACATAAAAGTGCACATTACAGGCTGAAACAGAAGTTGCTCGGAAGACACAATTGGCACAATCTTTGTTTTTTTGGCTGTAGTATCTTTATTTTAGCCCGTATGCTTTGTTACTATGTTCCCATATTATATGGGGGTAAAGACATCAACAGGCTAAAACACAGTTTTGATCAACCCTATTGCAAACTGTGTTTTCCCTCAGTCCGTTGAGCAAACCAACCCCTGACTATATAATCTTAAGAAAATAGGCTAGCCAAATGCCTCTGGGTTTTAAAATACATTAACTATGTTTAAACTAAAAAAGGGGACACTAGTTATAAGACAGAAGCTGTTGAGAAAAGTATAGAATACAGAGATCAGGAGAAATTTGTACTGGGCAGTTGTGTTTAATGTTTGTGTATCACTCAGTACTAATTAAGGCAATAAAGCATTCCCTAGCTATGAATGTTTGAGGTTTCATATTATTTACGATGGACGTATGTCCCAAAGCAATAGTGAAATCCAGTATGTCAGCAATGAGTACTCTATCGTTATGGCCACGGAAATACTTCTGATCTTTCTCAAATAACGTGTACCAGCAGATCCAGAGAAAGACGTAGATTTGTGTCAAAATGATCTGGTATACGGCAGGGAGCACATAACCCATGGGTGTCCATATTTCCATGAAAACAAGACTCATTTCTTTTGCATTTAGAAGACACAGACAATGAGCAGTTATGTATTTCTTTACTTTAAAATATTAGGCTGTCATGGCATCCAGCTGGTTTTAATAATCTTTTAGATTATTCTTTAGGGCTTTAGTGAGTTATTTTCCAAAATTTTTTGAGAATATGTCATTTGACATGTCTTATTCTATCATCTCTTGGACATGTTTATTTCAGAGATATTAACCAAATATTCACAAAAGGTCACTCATGTATTCTGTGACACTGTGTCTGAGGTGTTTAAGATCTGAGAAAAGATCATCTTATTTATCTCCTGTAATTTGAAATGCAAATCTGATTTGGCATAAGGGGATTCCATGAAGAATTACCAGAATGAAATAATCTGGGGGGGGGGGCATGTAGATTGGTAGATACATAGAGAGGCAGACAGATATTCAAAGTACCTCATTTGCGGGGGCGGAGCAAGATGGCGGAGGAGTAGGAGACCTGGATTTCGTATCCTCTCAGGAATTCAGCTGGATAGGGATCAAACCATTCTGAACACCTACAAACTCAACAGGAGATCGAAGAAAAGAATAGCAACAACTCTCTGAACAGAAAAGTGACCACTTTCTGGAAGGTAGGACGTGCAGAGAAGTGAATCCGAGGCGATATTCGGGAGGATAGACGGCGGGGGAGAGGCCTCCATCGGCCACTTCTGGCAAGTGATAGAGCCGCAGAGCACAAAATCGGAACTTTTAGAAGTCTGCTCCGCTGAGGGACGTCACTCTGGTGACTAAGTGGGGGGTGGAACCCTCGTGGGACAGTGTGGTCTCAGGACCCTCGGGGTCACAGAAAGACCGGGGGTGCCTGAGTGCGGCAGAGCTCCCAGGTATCGGAGCAGGGAAGCCGGCTGCAGAGACGGAGCCCAGGCGCGGGCTCTCAGCTCGGGGTTGCTATAAACCGTGATCCGCGGCACAGTCGGGCCACTGCTCCTCCAGCAGGGACCCAACAAGCGGCAGATCCGGGGAGACTCCGCTTCCTCCCCCGGGAGGAGAGGTGCGGGAGCACACCGCGGGGATCTGCTGGGTTTGGAGACTCCACCCAGGGTCGGGTGCCAGATAGAAAGGCGCGGTCACAGGCCGGGTGAGCGCGGAGTGTGGCCGGAGACCGGGGAGACAGGAGTGACTGACTGCTTTTCTCTGGGGGCTCGCTGAGGAGCGGGACCCCGAGTTCTCGGCTCCGCCGGGGCGGAGACTGGGAGGCCGCCATTTTCACTCTCCGCCTCCAAAGCTGTACGGAAAGCTTGCAGGGAACAAAAACTCCAGAGAGCAAACCCGAGCAGATTACTTAGCCCGGACCGGCAAGGGCGGGGCAATTCTGCCTCCGGCAAAGACATTTGGGAACCACGGCAACAGGCCCCTCCCCCAGAAGATCAGCGAGAACAGCCAGCCAAGACCAAGTTTACCGATCAGTGAGAACGGCAGAACTCCAGCGCTAGGGGAATACTGCACATAGAATTCATGGCTTTTTTACCATGATTCTTTAGTCTTTCAAAGTTAATTATTTTTTTTAACTTTTTTTCTTTTTTCTTTTTTTCTTTTTTTTTTTGAATTTTTCTTTTTCCCTTTTTCAACCAACATCTTATCAATCCCTTTTTTTAAAAAAAAATTTTTTATTTTTCATTTTTAAAGTCATATTCTATCCCTTCATAGTAGTTACCTGTATTTTTATCATATATATATATAAGTTGTTCTCTCTTTAAAATTTTGAGATAGTTTCTTCTAACAGATCAAAATATACTCTAAATCTCTAGTGTATGGTTTTTTTCTACTCCCCTGCCTGATCACATTCTCTCCCTTTTTTCTTTCTTTTTTTTTTTTTAATCCTCTTCTTTCTTTTTTCAAACAACTTATCAAATCCTTTTATAAAATTTTTTATAATTTCCATCTTTACAGTCATATTCCATCCCTTCATCATATCAACCCTTATTTTTGTACATATATAAGTTTTTCTTTCTTTAAAATCTTGGGAGGGACTTTCTTTTAACAGACCAAAATACACCCAAAATCTAGTGTGTGGCACTGATCTATAAACCAGCCTGATCATATTTGATCACATTCTGTTTTTGTCTTGTTTTGTTTTGTTCTGCTTTTGTTTGTTTTTATCTTTATCTTTATCTTTTTCTTTTTTCTTTTTTTTCTTTCTTTTTCTTTTTTCTCTCTTTCCCTTTCTTTTCCCACTGCTTCAGGTCTTTTCTGATTTGTTTAGAGTATATTTTCTGGGGACGTTGTTACCCTGCTAGCATTTTGTTCTCTCATTAATCTATTCTCCTCTGCACAAAATGACAAGACGGAAAAAATCACCTCAACAAAAAGAACAAGAGGTAGTACTGACTGCCAGGGACCTACTCAATACGGACATTAGTACGATGTCAGATCTAGAGTTCAGAATCATCACTTTAAAGATACTAGCTGGAATTGCACTACTGGGTATTTACCCCAAAGATACAAAAGTAGGGATCCGAAAGGGTACGTGCACCCCAATGTTTATAGCAGCAATGTCCACAATAGCCAAACTGTGGAAAGAGCCAAGATGTCCATCGACAGATGAATGGATAAAGAAGATGTGGTATATATATACAATGGAATATTATGCAGCCATCAAAAGGAATGAGATCTTGCCATTTGCAACGATGTGGATAGAACTGGAGGGTATTATGCTGAGCGAAATAAGTCAAACAGAGAAAGACATGTATCATATGACCTCACTGATATGAGGAATTCTTAATCTCAGGAAACAAACTGAGGGTTGCTGGAGTGGGGGGTGGGGTGGGAGGGATGGGGTGACTGGGTGATGGACACTGGGGAGGGTATGTGCTCTGGTAAGCGCTGTGAATTGTGCAAGACTGTTGAATCTCAGATCTGTCCCTCTGAAACAAATAATGCAATATATGTTAAGAAAGAAAAAAAGAAGAAGAAGAATGTAGCAGGAGGGGAAGAATGAAGGGGGGGAAATCGGAGGGGGAGAAGAACCATGAGAGACGATGGACTCTGGGAAACAAACTGAGGGTTCTAGAGGGGAGGGGGGTGGGAGGATGGGTTAGCCTGGTGATGGGTATTGAGGAGGGCACGTTCTGCATGGAGCACTGGGTGTTATGCACAAACAATGAATCATGGAACACTATATCTAAAACTAATGATGTAATGTATGGGGATTAACATAACAATAAAAATAATTTTTAAAAAAAAGAAAAAAATAAAATAAAATAAAGATACTAGCTGGGCTTGAAAAAAGCATGGAAGTTATTAGAGAAACCCTTTCTGGAGAAGTAAAAGAACTAAAATCTAACCAAGTAGAAATCAAAAAGGCTATTAATGAGGTGCAATCAAATATGGGGGCGCTAACTGCTAGGATAAATGAGGCAGAAGAAAGAATCAGTGAGATAGAAGACCAAATGATGGAAAATAAAGAAGCTGAGAAAAAGAGAGATAAACAACTACTGGATCACGAGGGCAGAATTCGAGAGATAAACGATACCATAAGACGAAACAACATTAGAATAATTGGGATCCCAGAAGAAGAAGAAAGAGAGAGAGGGGCAGAAGGTATAATGGAGCAAATTATAGCAGAGAACTTCCCTAATTTGGGGAAGGAAACAGGCATCAAAATCCAGGAAGCACAGAGAACCCCTCTCAAAATCAATAAAAATAGGTCAACACCCCGACATCTAATAGTAAAACTTACGAGTCTCAGAGACAAAGAGAAAATCCTGAAAGCAGCTCGGGAGAAGAGATATGTAACCTACAATGGTAGAAACATTAGATTGGCAACAGACTTATCCACAGAGACCTGGCAGGCCAGAAAGGACTGGCAGGACATATTCAGAGCACTAAATGAGAAAAATATGCAGCCAAGAATACTATATCCAGCTAGGCTGTCATTGAAAATTGAAGGAGAGATAAAAAGCTTCCAGGACAAACAAAAACTAAAGGAATTTGCAAACACGAAACCAGCCCTACAACAAATCTTGAAAGGGGTCCTCTAAGCAAAGAGAGAGCCTAAAAGCAACATAGACCAGAAAGGAACACAAACAATATACAGTAACAGTCACTTTACAGGCAATACAATGGCACTAAATTCCTATCTTTCAATAGTTACCCTGAATGTAAATGGGCTAAATGCCCCAATCAAAAGACACAGGCTATCAGATTGGATTAAAAAACAAGACCCATCGATATGCTGTCTGCAAGAGATTCATTTTAGACCCAAAGACACCCCCAGATTTAAAGTGAGGGGGTGGAAAACCATTTACCATGTTAATGGACACCAAAAGAAAGCTGGGGTGGCAATCCTTATATCAGACAAATTAGATTTTAAATCAAAGACTGTAATGAGAGATGAGGAAGGACACTATATCATACTTAAAGGGTCTATCCAAAAAGAAGATCTAACAATTGTAAATATCTATGCCCCTAACATGGGAGCAGCCAATTATATAAGGCAATTAATAACAAAAGCAAAGAAACACATTGACAACAATACAATAATAGTGGGGGACTTTAACACCTCCCTCACTGAAATGGGCAGATCATCTAAGCAAAAGATCAAGAAGGAAATAAAGACTTTAAATGACACAGTGGACCAAATGGACTTCACAGACATATTCAGAACATTCCATCCCAAAGCAACGGAATACACATTCTTCTCTAGTGCACATGGAACATTCTCTAGAATAGATCACATCCTGGGTCACAAATCAGGTCTCAACTGGTACCAAAAGATTGGGTTCATTCCCTGCATATTTTTGGACCACAATGCTTTGAAACTAGAACTCAATCACAAGAGGAAAGTCGGAAAGAACTCAAATACATGGAGGCTAAAGAGCATCCTACTGAAGAATGAATGGGTCAACCAGGAAATTAAAGAAGAATTAAAAAAATTCATGGAAACCAATGAAAATGAAAACACAACTATTCAAAATCTTTGGGATACAGCAAAGGCAGTCCTAAGAGGAAAGTATATAGCAATACAAGCCTTTCTCAAGAAACAAGAAAGGTCTCAAGTACACAACCTAACCCTACACCTAAAGGAGCTGGAGAAAGAACAGCAAATAAAGCCTAAACCCAGCAGGAGAAGAGAAATAATGAAGATCAGAGCAGAAATCAATGAAATAGAAACCAAAAGAACAGTAGAACAGATCAACGAAACTAGGAGCTGGTTCTTTGAAAGAATTAACAAGATTGATAAGCCCCTGGCCAGACTTATCAAAAAGAAAAGAGAAATGACCCAAATCAACAAAATCATGAATGAAAGAGAAGAAATCACAACCAACACCAAAGAAATACAAACAATCATAAGAACATATTATGAGCAACTCTATGCCAGCAAATTAGATAACCTGGAAGTAATGGATGCATTCCTAGAGATGTATCAACTACCAAAACTGAACCAGGAAGAAATAGAAAACCTGAACAGACCTATAACCACTAAGGAAATAGAAGCAGTCATCAAAAATCTCCCAAAACACAAAAGCCCAGGGCCAGATGGCTTCCCAGGGGAATTCTACCAAACATTTCAAGAAGAATTAATACCTATCCTTCTGAAACTGTTCCAAAAAATAGAAATGGAAGGAAAACTTCCAAACTCATTTTATGAGGCCAGCATTACCTTGATCCCAAAACCAGACAAAGACCCCATCAAAAAGGAGAATTACAGACCAATATCCCTGATGAACATGGATGCAAAAATTCTCACCAAAATACTAGCCAATAGGATCCAACAGTACATTAAAAGGATTATTCACCACGACCAAGTGGGATTTATCCCTGGGCTGCAAGGTTGGTTCAACATCCGCAAATCAATCAACGTGATACAATACATTAACAAAAGAAAGAACAAGAATCATATGATCCTCTCAATAGATGCAGAAAAAGCATTTGACAAAGTACAGCATCCTTTCTTGATCAAAACTGTTCAGAGTATAGGCATAGAGGGTAATACCTCAATATCATAAAAGCCATCTATGAAAAACCTACAGCGAATATCATTCTCAATGGGGAAAAACTGAGAGCTTTCCCCCTAAGGTCAGGAACACGGCAGGGATGTCCACTATCACCACTGCTATTCAACATAGTATTGGAAGTCCTAGCCACAGCAATCAGACAACAAAAAGAAATCAAAGGTATCCAAATTGGCAAAGAAGAAGTCAAACTCTCACTCTTTGCAGATGATATGATACTTTATGTGGAAAATCCCAAAGACTCCACCCCAAAACTGCTAGAACTCATACAGGAATTCAGTCAAGTGGCAGGATATAAAATCAATGCACAGAAGTCAGTGGCATTCCTATACACCAACAACAAGTCAGAAGAAAGAGAAATTAAGGAGTCGATCCCATTTACAATTGCACCCAAAACCATAAGATACCTAGGAATAAATCTAACCAAAGAGGCAAAGGATCTGTACTCAGAAAACTATAAAATACTCATGAAAGAAATTGAGGAAGACACAAAGAAATGGAAAAACGTTCCATGCTCATGGATTGGAAGAACAAATATTGTGAAGATGTCAATCCTACCTAGAGCAATCTACACATTCAATGCAATCCCCATCAAAATACCATCCACTTTCTTCAAAGAAATGGAACAAATAATCCTAAAATTTGTATGGAACCAGAAAAGACCCCGCATAGCCAGAGGAATGTTGAAAAAGAAAAGCAAAGCTGGCGGCATCACAATTCCGGACTTCCAGCTCTACTACAAAGCTGTCATCATCAAGACAGTATGGTACTGGCACAAAAACAGACACATAGATCAATGGAACAGAATAGAGAGCCCAGAAGTGGACCCACAACTCTATGGTCAACTAATCTTTGACAAAGCAGGAAAGAATGTCCAATGGAAAAAAGACAGTCTCTTCAACAAATGGTGTTGGGAAAATTGGACAGCCACATGCAGAAGAATGAAACTGGACCATTTCCTTACACCACACACAAAAATAGACTCCAAATGGTTGAAAGACCTCAGTGTGAGACAGGAGTCCATCAAAATCCTAAAGGAGAACACAGGCAGCAACCTCTTCGACCTCAGCCGCAGCAACTTCTTCCTAGAAACATTGCCAAAGGCAAGGGAAGCAAGGGCAAAAATGAACTATTGGGACTTCATCAAGATAAAAAGCTTTTTTTTTTTTTTTTTTTTTAAAGATTTTATTTATTTGACAGAGAGAAACACAGCGAAAGAGGGAACACAAGCAGGGGGAGTGGGATAGGGAGAAGCAGGCTTCCCGCCGAGCAGAGAGCCCGATGCGGGGCTCGATCCCAGGACTCCAGGATCATGACCTGAGCTGAAGGCAGACGCTGAACGGACTGAGCCACCCAGGCGCCCCAAGATAAAAAGCTTTTGCAAAGCAAAGGAAACAGTCAACAAAACCAAAAGACAACTGACAGAATGGGAGAAGATATTTGCAAATGACATATCAGATAAAGGGCTAGTATCCAAAATCTATAAAGAACTCATCAAACTCAACACCAAAAGAACAAAGAATCCAATCAAGAAATGGGCAGAAGACATGAACAGACATTTTTCCAAAGAAGACATCCAAACGGCCAACAGACACATGAAAAAGTGTTCAATATCGCTTGGCATCAGGGAAATCCAAATCAAAACCTCAATGAGATACCACCTCACACCAGTCAGAATGGCTAAAATTAACAAGTCAGGAAATGACAGATGTTGGCGGGGATGCGGAGAAAGGAGAACCCTCCTACACTGTTGGTGGGAATGCAAGCTGGTGCAGCCACTCTGGAAAACAGTATGGAGGTTCCTCAAAGAGTTGAAAATAGAGCTACTGTATGATCCAGCAATTGCACTCCTGGGTATTTACCCCAAAGATACAAAAGTAGGGATCGAAAGGGTACGTGCACCCCGATGTTTATAGCAGCAATATCCACAATAGCCAAACTGTGGAAAGAGCCAAGATGTCCATCGACAGATGAATGGATAAAGAAGAGGTGGTATATATATACAATGGAATATTATGCAGCCATCAAAAGGAATGAGATCTTGCCATTTGCAACGACGTGGATGGAACTGGAGGGTATTATGCTGAGCGAAATAAGTCAAACAGAGAAAGACATGTATCATATGACCTCACTGATATGAGGAATTCTTAATCTCAGGAAACAAACTGAGGGTTGCTGGAGTGGGGGGTGGGGTGGGAGGGATGGGGTGACTGGGTGATGGACACTGGGGAGGGTATGTGCTCTGGTAAGCGCTGTGAATTGTGCAAGACTGTTGAATCTCAGATCTGTCCCTCTGAAACAAATAATGCAATATATGTTAAGAAAGAAAAAAAGAAGAAGAAGAATGTAGCAGGAAGGGAAGAATGAAGGGGGGGAAATCGGAGGGGGAGAAGAACCATGAGAGACGATGGACTCTGAAAAACAAACTGAGGGTTCTAGAGGGGAGGGGGATGGGAGGATGGGTTAGCCTGGTGATGGGTATTGAGGAGGGCACGTTCTGCATGGAGCACTGGGTGTTATGCACAAACAATGAATCATGGAACACTATATCTAAAACTAATGATGTAATGTATGGGGATTAACATAACAATAAAAAAATTTAAAAAAAAAAGTACCTCATTTGCCATATATTTTCAAGTCTCGGCTCTTACTTAAATCCAGAAACATATAAAAGTAAAGATTTTGAACTATTTTAAATCTGCCATGTCCATGTATGGTACTTCCAGCTTTCACCTTTGCCCTCTTGCAAATCATCTTCCCTTTAGTTCCTGAAATAATTTAAAAAAATAAGACAGGAATGTTCCTGGCCCTCCAAAGGCATCGCATCGAAGTCAGACCCAAATCTGAGCCCTCGGTCCCGGCGTCTCCCTCGTCTTGTGGCCCTCCTATACGCACTAGGCTCCTGCCCTGACCTGCACCCTCTTCCTTCCCTCTTCAAGGCACCTGTGCCTTCCCTTTCTTCTCCCTGGGGTGACCTTGCCCTGCTCTTTGCAGACCAGCTCTGCTCAGGGGATGGTCTGGGGCACCTGGGACTCCCCAGAAAGCTCAGGGACTGCCTGGACCTGCAGCCAGTGTGTGAAAGCCCAGCCTCCTTCCTTCCCGTGGAGCCAACTCTGGGGGGGCAGGGAGGCCTCTAGAGCCTGCCAGCCCTGGGACTCCACTGAGCTTTACCTCTTCTCTCTCCCAGTTTTGCTCCCCGGTTCCCAGACTGGCTTCTCTCGGAAGGCATCTCTGATAGGTAATTTCCGTATTAATCCTCACCTCCAGGCATACCTCTGAGGAGTGTGATCTCAGACAAAATGCCTGGGCGTCTCATGGGCCACCTCCTAACCCCTACCACAAGCCCCATTCAGGGACTCTGCGGCTCACATATCCGGGCGCCCCAGAGAATCTGGAGGGATGACATCCTCAGAGCTACGTGTTTCATATCGCCCGGCTTTATTCTCTTTATGACACTTAACCCTATCCAAGATTATGCTTCGTTTAATTGACTCTTGTAGCTCCACGAAAACAGTAGCTTCTTCCTTCTTCACTACTGCACTCTATGGTCCCAAGAATGTCCTACAGGATGGCAGGCTCTCCATCGCAGGCTGGAGTCGGAAGATGGTCTACAAGTAGAAGATTGAGCTCTCTCCACCTGCGGTGTCATGTCTCCAAGCCGGATCCTTGCCTCTCGCTTCCCTTACCTAGAACTGAGAACGGGGAGCTGTGATCCAGGCTCCTGGGGTCAGCACAGAGACTGTGCCGATTTGCGAGGGAATGAATGAGTGGCGACCTCCAGCTGTAGGTGAGATGTGTCTCATGCCTTTCCCTGTGCCCAGATAGAAACCATCATGGAAGAATCACACATCACTAAGTGTGAGGTTGCTGCCAAGCTCAGAGATTTTCTCCGCCGTGGTGAACTGGTGCAAGCATGCGTATAAGCACCCCCGATCGTCCCTGGGGCCCTGGGTACTTGCCAGGGAAAGCGGCATGTGACCGGGCCAGTTGTCCTGGTGATCACACACCAGGGCATCTGTTTCCTACACTTCCAGGGGAGGAGGTTGGTGGGGGAGAGCTGGGCAGAAGTAAAGCGAGTGGTCGCCTCAGGACCCCTCACCACCTAGCAAAGGTCTGTGACAGAGTATGTAGATGGATGGAAGTCACATTTGATTTTTAAGCCTGTGTCTGGTGACACAGTGAACTAGATGATTGATTAATTCCACAAAGATTTATTGAGCATTTTCTATGTCCTATAGGCATTGGTCTGGATGTTGGGGATATAAAAGTGTACATGACAGATACCTTTACTGCTTTCTTTTGGTTTATATTCTAGTTGGCTGAGAAAACAAAAGCCATGTACTAAAAACCATAGCGAGCCAGGGAGAGTGATAGCAACAGCACTGTGTGGGAGGGACACGGTGGGCAGTGGACATCGTCTGAGCAGAGCTTAGAGGAAGCCAGGGAGCAGTCCCCGCAAACATCTGTGGGGAGCAAGGACGGGAGGTGCAAAGTCCCCGTCTCCGGAGCAGGGCAGTGGGAGAGCAAGACGACGAAGCTGTGGTAACAGGGCCCCACCTGCTAAAGGCTAAAGAGCCCCAGGTACTTTCCCTCGACACCCAACCGAATAAAGGAGTATCGGTTTCCACACACAGATGATTGCTCTTGAGGTGAAATGCTGAGTAAGACCTACCTTGTCTGTCATACCTCAGTAGCAGAATAGTAAATGGCAACCCAATAATACATTTTCTGTTCTTACAGGAGCTTTTTAGTAAGTTATGGATTCGCCTGGGTGAATGTCAGAATGTGGGGTTCTAGAGATTGGCAGCAAAGTAGAATTTAGGTGTGACACTCTGTGATAAAACTTAATCTAGAAATAGAGAAAACCTCTTTCTCACCCTATACATAAATTAGGGAGTAAGCATTTACATTAAACAACTATCCATCGCATACCAGAAAGATTCTATGTGAGAGCACGACATACAGTGGTTCCCTCTGGGGCAGTTAACGTGGGATGTGTTCCTCTCCAGGGGAAACCAGATTTGTGGTTCTACATACTCTGCCATCTAGACTGAAATTTTGTTTGGTTTTAATTCATAAATATTGTGCAATATGATGGCATACAATCAGATTCTTTTCTCGGTTCTATTAAACGGAGAGTACCCCGGTTGATTGGAAAATATGTATGTAATAACTAGATTGTGCGCACGTGTGCATGTGTGGGTGAAGCATGTGGTTGTGTGTGTGCATACCGTGCGGCCCCAATGCCCCCGCTCTGGTGCATCTATATTCAAGGCCCACGTTCTGCAGGGACAGACGAGCTTGCTTTCAAGAGGGTCTGGCTCAGCGTCCTGCAGATGTGGCCACTTAGTAATTGTGCACTGAGGATGGTGATTAGGTTGATGACAAATCTGGGTGTTGAGTAGAAAGAGCTTACTGATTAGTTGCTGGAATTGTTGCCCAGCTTTTTTTTAAAAAATGGGGCTTTGCTCTTTTCGTTTGTTTTTGGATGAGTGAGTTCTGTCATATACTTACTTAAACCATGAAGGCTGCATTAAAATGAACACATTCTAGCCTTGCTGGGATGTGCATGTGTGCTAGGATTCTCTGCCGATGCCTCCTAGGGCGGCCGGGAAGTGGTCAACTGGCAGAAGAAGGAGGGAAAAGCTCCAAGGTGTTCTCACGGAGCAGGGGCTCTGGATATACTTCTGCGCATCTTACAGTCTTTCTGTAATTTCTCAATCCTGGGCCTTAGAAAAACACCCAGGTCAGCACTTGGCGCACCCCTCCAGCTAGAATCTCCCTCACTAAATCTTGATATGATGGATGTAATTTAAAAATTTTAAAAAAAAAGAAAAGAAATGGAGAAGTCCTTTGTAAGAATCTGAAGAGAGCTGTGTATGAATCAGAGCACTCTGCCTCATTCCAGGTTTCCTTTATGTAGGCTGAGTGCTTGAAATGCTTCTAAGAATCCTGTCACCCTTTTACAAACTCTGTTTATGATGGCAGCTCCTGGGATGAGTTATGTGCTACTCAAAGAAGAACTGGTACCTATTCCATTGAGCTGTTTCAAGGAATTTAAGAAATAGGAGACTGGGAGATTGGGCCCTAAAGAGTAAGAATTCAGAGGGGGTGGGTTTCAATACTGTGAAGGATGGATGTTAGGTCTTTCTTAAAAGGCAGTATTAGATAGGAAGGAAATGAATATGGAAGGCAGCTATGCTAACCACTATACCACCAACGCTCCAGGAAGGAAATGAATATGGATGTCCCCAGTTCCCAGTGAAATTCCACTTTTGGAGAAAGTTGCTGTTATCAATCAGCTGGGATTTCAGACAATTAAGTGTCTGATTGGAGCATAATAATAATAAAAAGAAAGAAGACACCTGAAACAAAAAGAAGTAAGACATGGAGACAATGCAATGCAGACTAAATCTGCAGGATTAAAATCCCAATGTTTCACGAGAATTTCCTCTGGGAAGACCTTTATCACAACAGACAGAAACCTGGTTCTCCTTTGCTGGAATGATAAAGTTGTATGCATGAGACAAGGAGTTATAAATGAAGGTCACAAGTGCAGACTCTGGTTTGTGAAGCTTGGGGAGAATCTGGTATTGCTCACTGCATTTAGATTTCAGAGCAACCCCAGAGGCAGAAAACCCCAGCCATATCCAACAGGCTGACATGGAAAGGGGGTAATGGGGTTACGATGGGCTCAGGTTACGATGGTAAATTTAGTTTTCGAAGTGACAACAACATGATGGCAACCTAACCTGATGGGACTGACTCCTCCATCCCACCTCATCTTGACGTCATTTATTTCTACCTACTACATTTGCCGCCAGCCCTGCCAAGGTCATGGGCATCGAACAAGAGGGGCTACTCGGGAGGGGACAGGAAAGGGGGAGGGCTTGGGACCAGCAGCCCGCTTGGAGAAGGGAGGTGTGAGGGGCACAGAGCCTGGCTGCACCAGTTCAAGCTCGCGGCTCTGGGATGGTGGTTTAGAAGAGGACATTTACAAGATGCGTAACCAACATGCCTTCTATGGCATGGGGTGGTATAGAAAATTCCATTTCCTTAGTTGAATAAGATTCTAGTTCAGGCTTTAAAAAATGGATATCGATATTCTTGTGAACAGTACATTATTTCACTCTTTTGTTCCCAAATAACTCCTATCATTTTATAGCAGGAAAATTCTACACATGTGTTGTGGACATGTGTTGATCTCAGGTCTTTACCAGTAAGCTTTGTCCCCGGGGAAGGAAGAAGAAAATCACTCAAAGATCAGGCTAAGGATGGCCCGAGATGTAGACTTGATTCAATCAGACTTCAGTATGACTCCATAAGAACCATCATTCCACCTTCATCCTGTGTGTGCCTGAGCCTCACACCGTCCTCCCGGGGCACACCGGGGCTGCCATGAGACCTGGGGGTGCACGGACGTCATATGGACACATAGACATTTTTAGAGAATTCACTTACTTTAATCCTTCTTTCCAGGCGATAAAATAACTAAAAAATCACAAACACATATTTGACTCTGTTTGCGATTACTAATGAATGACCCCTGATGACAATGAGCAATGTGATTTTCTTGGAAATGAAATTACCTGTCGCTTTTCTCTTTAACAAATCAGTTTGTGATGGTTCTGAGATTATTTCAGACACATAGGTATTATGTATTTCTTCTCCTTTAGGCATCAGAGAATTTTATAGTGGGCCACCCTAGCCCTGGAAAAAGCACTTAACGTCTCCTTGGTTCAGCTCTATTGTGTAAAGCTGTTGGCAATGTCTAAGATAGGAATGGGCGGGACGGGGGGAGGATTGTTTCATCCTAGTTCCTTCCATTGTATGTTTGCTGAATGAGTGTGAGTTTAGTCGCAGGAACTTTGGACCCAGGACTGTTGATTGGGCCTGCTCGTCCCCTGCCCAATGACTGCCACAGTAAAAGGACTCCAACATTTGGGGAAGGAGGAATGTCTCATCTCCTCGGGCTGCTCTAACACAATACCATAGTCTGGGGAGTTTAAACAACAAGTATTTGTTTTCCACAGCTCTGGAGGCTGAAGTCCAAGATCAGCGTGTTGGCGGGTTTGGCTTCTTCTGAAGCCTCTCTCCTTGGCTCGCAGAAGGCCACCTTCTCACTGTGTCTTCACATGGGGAAGGGCCAAGGGGCTCTCTGGGGTCTCTTTTATAAGGGCACTAATCCCATCCTAGGGGCTCTACTCTTATGACCTCATCACCTCCCAAAGGCCCCACCTCCTCACACCATCACACTGGGGGCGGTGGGTACCCATGGAAGAATCTGAGGAGACACAAACATTCAGTCCATAGCCATGAGAATTAGAGAGACCAAGGACAGGCAAAAGGCAAAACGTTTTATATGGGAAATTATCCCTTAGCAAGAACTCATGGAAGTGTTGGGAATAATGACCTGTCAATTTGGTACTAGGTGGCAATGATAATTCTAAGAAGGAATGTTCATTTTAGTTTCCGCTTTTGCTGTAGTCAGGATTTTCATTCAATTAATAACATGTTCATCGATTGCATTTTGTGCCAATAGGTGAAGGAGGTAATCAGCCTTTCATCCAGGCACTCGGAGGGCACAGCTGCCCAGAGCCGCACAAGCTTCACTAGCGGGGGTGACAATGGGGTCACTTTACAGTTTATACAGGGTTGGGATTTTTGGTATTCATTATAAAATATAAGAAAGATATGGGCAATAATGTAACGAACTCCCAGATTTCTCAAGTCTTCACAGTTCGATAGGTATGTTTCAGACATTTTTTAAGAAATTAAAATTTACTGGTAAGTTTGAAGTCCCTTATCGAGCATTTTCCTTCCCCTTAGAGATCATCAACACCTGAATTTGTCATCCCATTCCTATCTTATGCTACATTTATGTATTGTTTTCATAAATTCTATACTGGGTTGTTTTGCGTGTTTTTTTTTCTTTTTTCTTGTTCAAGTATGGTTAACATGCAGTGTTACATTAGTGTCAGGTGTAAAATATAATGATTTAACAATGCTATATATTTCTCAGTGCTCTTAATCCCCTTCATGTACTTTACCATCCCCCCCCAATCTGACAACCACCAGTTTGTTCTCTGCATTTAAGAGTCTGTTTTTTGTCTCTTTTTTTCTTTGTCCATTCCCTACATGAGTGAAATCATATGATGTTTTTCTTTCTCTGGCTGATTGACTTCACTTTTAGCATTATACTCTCTAGGTCCATCCATGTTGTTGCAAATGGCAAGGTTTCACTCTATTTTGTGACGAATATTCTAATATATATATATACCACATCCTCTTTATCCATTCATCTATCTATAGACACTTGGGTTGATTCCACATCTTGGCTATTGTAGATAATGCTGCAGTAAACATGAGAGTGGGCGGGGGGGAGCAGAGAGAGAGGGACAAGTAGACTCTGCACTGAGCACAGAGCCTGACAAAGGGATCAATCCCAGAACTCTGAGATCATGACCTGAGCCGAAACCAAGAGTTGGACACCTAACCAACTGAGCCATCCAGGGGCCCCCTATTTTTCATTTTTTGAGGAACCTGCATACTGTCTCCCACTGTGGCTGCCCCTATTTGCATTCCCACCAACAGTGCATGAGGTTCCTTTTCCTCCACATCCTCACTAATGCTTGTTGTTTCTTGTGTTGTTGATTTAAGTCATTCTGACAGGCATGAGGTGGTATCTCATTGCGGTTTTGATTTGCATTTACCTGATGATCAGTGATGTTGAGCATCTTTTCATGTGTCTGTTGGCCATGTGTATGTCTTCTTTGGAGAAATGTCTGTTCAGATCCTCTGCCCACTTTTAATCAGATTAAAATTGTTTGTCTACTTTTAAATTTAAATGTTGATGTACTGTATATTCCATTGGTTAAGTAGCCTTTTTCACAAAGTTTTGGAGAATGTATTCTATTACATAAGCAATCTTTTGAATGGTTATAGAGTATTTTGCTGTATGAATATTCACCAATTGTTGTCTGTTCTTGTATTATGCTCATGTGGACCGGTTCGAATCAGTGCTGGTAGTAAAGGGTCTTTTCTCAGGCCAGACTTTTTTAAGAGACTGTGTCCGGGATCCACTGACCTACATGCATATAAGCAGTCCAGAAAGCAGGCAGATGTACGCTGAGCCCCACTCCACCAAGAGAGCTGCGTGGCCAAGCATGCTTGTTTCTACAGCCTTGATCTTGGAAGGAGAAGCCAGGAGGAGCTCAGCACAACTCACATCACATGTGCAAGCTTGAGATGGTGGGATTCTTCTGGCAGTTTCCAAAGGTGTCAAAAATGAAGAGATGGTCCACAGTTTTGTACATGTGAAATCTCCCAAAAGTGTTCTTTTTTTGGGAAGCAATTGAGTTTATGCTGCATTATGATTTTTTAAAAATCAGTGTATTATACTGGCTGATTATATTTTAATGTGTTCAGTTAGAATTCAGGGAAGAATTAAATGCTCCTGAGGGAAACACAAAGGTCACTACAACAGGGTGGCAATGAAAGCAGCATTGGACTGGGGAAGTCTGGCTGCTCTCTGCCCTTCTGTTGCAATATAGGCTCTGGCTCTGGGGCTGGGCTCCTTCCACCACCACCCCATACACGCTCCTGTGTCCTAGTGTGGGTTACCTGCTCCTGGAGCTCTGGTCCTTCTCCCCTGGTTCAGCCCCCACCCCTTCCGTATTCTACTTCCTGGGCTATCTCCCCCAGGTCACCTTCTGACACTTCAAACATATAGAAAGATTTTGGCTCTCGTATTTCATTTCACAAAGTTCTCTTATCTGATTGCTCCTCTTATCTTTTATTGGGTTCTGCCCTTATTTCAGAGCGGCAACATTGTATCATATTTTTATGGATATTTATCATTTTTTTGTAAACAAGATTTCTTGTGTTTCTTTTAAGGCTCTGTTGCTGGACTTTCCCTTTGTTACAGTTTGCCTGTTTATTCTCTTTTTTAAGTTAAGTTCAAGGCTTTCCTCAGATACCTACAAATGCAATTTCTCAGTAAAACTGAACGCTCATCTTCAGTTTTACTGGATGCTGCCAAACTGTTCTCCAAGAGACTGCACCATGTCAGTGTCATGAGCAGAGAAGAGCATTCCTGAGACCACCCTCACCCACTGGGGTTGGTCATCGGCAGGGCCCAAGATACAACACGACACCACCATGCCTTCACATGGACTTCCCTACGTTTCAGGGGATGAGTCTCAGACACTGAATGCCCTGGACCAGAGCCCCCTTTAACGTCATGTGTTCTATCTGGTTCTTAACTGATGTACCTTAGTGTTAAATGTTTCCTCCTCAACTGCTTACATTTTTAGGCCTTTAATATATACTTCGGTCTTTCTTGGATCAGACGTATTTTCTTTTTGGGGAGGATTTTTTTTTTTCACTGAAATAATTCTCTTTTAGAATTGTTTTATATATATATTTTTAATCTAGCTAGCAAATAAGAATAGGGCATTGGATTAACATATTTCCTATTGCTTTTGTTTGTAGAATTCAACATTTTAGATCTTTTGAAAAGAAGTGTATGGTGAGTTTCAGTAAAAGATCCTTTATTCTCTTATTTAAACTCTCTGCATAGATCTATTTATCCAGTGATACAAATAGGAAAGCCCCGTGCTACACAGACTTATTTCAACTACACATGCTGGTGCTTTCTGTCCTTATAAAATGTGAAATATTCTCATGGGAAAGCAGAAACATGCTTATTGGCATTTCTAAAGGGCAGTTATATGAAAGAATATCTTTGCAGGACTAGGATACTCATTTGAAAGACTAGAACTAATTAGGATGAATTCAATTCACTTTCCTTGAGAAAAATCTTCAGTGGTAAATTTTGAAAGATGAGGGAAGAATTTGTGTTATTTTAAAATAAAAGTGATTGATTTTTTTTATCTAGATTTTTCACTTGGACCAAATCAGAAACATATTTATCATTATTCTCTCTCCCTGGGTCATATGGACACATACACATGCCAAAACTATTCCATCAAAGGCTAACACTTCATTACCCAAATGGAGTACTATTTTTATCAGGCAATTCAATTATGAAATGACTTTCATTTTTATTACCTAAATTTTCTATTTCTATATATATATACACATACGTATGTATATATATAGATCTTTTGTTTATTATATTATCTATATTCTATACTAATATTTGCTGAAGTTTAACTCAAGAAAATGAAGAAATTATATTTGGTAATTATTGTGGAAAATTATAGGAGAAAAATGATTTTGTCAGTTTTCTTTTTGTTTGCAGCTTGTTGGACATGTATTTTGTGGATTACCATAAAACCCAATGTTTGCATATTCGTTGCTATGAAACTGGAGATGAAGTTTCTTCAAGAATATTTACTTCTGGAGACATTTCAACTTCTCATCAGCTCTGTGTGCTGGAAAAGAGCAGTCTGGTGGGCAGGGGTGACCCACAGTGAGCTGGTGGTGAAGGAGGCATCCCTGAGGAGCTGCAGGATGTCTCGGACCTGCTTGCCTAGAGGAAGACTTGCCAGGATTGGGATGCTTAACATTACGCGTCAACTCGACTGATTCACAGGGGACCCAGCTACCCAGTTAAACGTTACTCTGGGCGTGTCTGTGAGGGAGTTTCCAGATGAGACTGGCACTTGAATGGGCGGACTGAGCAAAGCAGATCCCCCTCCCCAGTGTGGGGGCTCATCCAATCTCTCTAGGGCCTGAAGAGGACAAAAGGTAGAGGAAAGTTGGATTTTTTGCTCTTTCTCCTTGGCCATGGAGCTGGGACATCAGGCTTCTCCTGTCTTTGGATTGGCACTGACCCCACCGGCCCTCCCAGGTCTCCAGCTTGGCAGACCGTGGGACTTTCCGGCCTGCATAATAGCATGAGCCAGCTCCTGGTCATAAGTCTTCTGCAGGGTAGCCCAGTGGTTGTGATTCTCTGGAGAACTCTAATACAAGAGTCATTTAATATTAATATCTAAAAGAAGCAAGATTCAGACTATGCACTTTTAAAATGTCCAAGGAGAAGCCGAGATTAGAAAACAAATATTGACTCATCTTAGTACATAACAAGCTTTTACCCTCTAATAAGGGAAGTAAAATTTTAAAGAGGAAGCTGGCTCGAAACTGTGACCTGTAAAAATGTATATCTCAAATAACTTTTAAAACTAATTAACTGGTTCCCTGCTTTTTTTCTTTCAAGAGCATCCATTATGACATTTTCTAATAAAAAATCAAATATTTAGAATAAGGGAATTTGTTAAATATTATCAGAACTGGTTATTTGAGAGAATATAATTTTAACCATTTCTATATTACATCAGAAGTTCTGTGATAATTGCTTTTGAATTGACAAAGGTTACTTTCTTCATGTATTAATAATGGTCATTATTCTATTTAGAAAAAAATAACAAAAAATAAAAAATAAAATCTTAAAAAAAACTTAGGTTCATACATGGTATACAAAAAATTAATATAGAATATCTACTAATTCTTTAAAGTCTTAGGGTATTGTTTTATTTAATATTATTTTGAGAATTGAAAAAAATTACTCACATGACTTCTACCTTAATCAATAGAATGAAAAGTCAAATGGTACTAAAATAGTGAGTCTTTGCTCTTTCTTCTTTTCCCTTTCTCCCAGAATCTGCATCAGACCTCACATCAGAAGGGAACAGTGCACACACAATAAGACAATGCTCTCTCTCTTTGCAAGTAATCTTGTGTGAAGACCTCAGGAATCATCTTTCTTCATCCGGGTATTTGATCTAGGAAATCTATCCTACCTGAAATGCTTCCTTGTCCCTTTCAATGACATGTGTCATGTGAAGCAGGAAGGATTACACCTGAAATCCTAAATCCTCTTCAAGTCTAGTTCTTACCGGAGGAACTCTCCGGATATTTCTACATCTTTGGCTGTATAATATCAATTGGCCCAACACTTTCCTAACATCTTACTTCTCCTGTGATTTAGCTTTGCTTCATTTCTCCACTTTCCAGGATTCAATATTTTTCTAAAAGTTAATGTTGGCTGTACCCAATTTGCTGTAACCTCTTCTTTACTTTTTAGTGATCACTAAAGGATATAAAAATCAAAAAAATTAATGAAAATCCCCAATACACCACATTCGAATAAGACATGATCAAAACCAAGAATGTTTGCAAATCCTAAATGACGCATCTTTTTTTTTTTTTTTTTTTTGACTAGAACCTGTGTCTCCAGGCTAGTACATATTATTCAGGACTATTTGTGTTGTATGCGCCAACAAACCCAACTTAAACTGGCTTAACAAAAATGGGAAAACCTCAGCTCAGGTAACAGAGACGTCTATAGGTAGAGCTGTTTTAAATTGGATTTGATGCAGGGATCAAACTGTATTACTAAGATCCCAGGGTGCCTGGGCTGCCCCATGCCTTTTCCACTGACACCATCAAGCCCAGAGGAAGAGCTGAGGCTCCTCTTCACAAGTAATAGCACACATTTTCTCACTGTGCTAGGCACCTGGCTTTTCACCAGTCATTACATTTGAGGGGCGTGGGATGTACTGATCAATTTCAACTGACTGATCCAACCCGAGGAGCTGGTTGTGGAGTCTATCCCCCCAAAACAGGAAAAAAGGAGAGGTTTCCTTTATCGAAATTTTGGGTTCTTTTATTACCATAGGTAGGAGAATGGATGTTGGTCAGCTAAAAATTAATGTTCTGAAATTGGAGTCCAAGGATATTTAGAGTTTTGTGAATGGACTTCAAAGAGTCTTGAAATTCCTTGAAATTGTATGTCAAAAAATATAGGGGAAAACATCCATATCTTTAAAAATATTTTATTGGCCTCAAATTAATAACCACTACCAGTGAGTCTATATATCTGAATATGCTGATAGAAAGGAGCTTAACTATAACAATTTGCCAAAGACATCATCACCATCAATTATCTGTGATTACTTATCTTTCTTTCTTTGAATAGCCCATTTTTTAACAAATGAGGATGCTTGATACTTATTACTTGATTTAGATAGATATTTAGACAGAAAATCAACAAGATGTTTGTATTCCATTGTGGCAAGAAATAGGGTTATTGTAAAGAGATTACTCAAAATAAATACATGACTTTGTATTCTGTGAGCCTGCTTTTAATAGTTTCTCTTTTCATTAGTGGGAACAAATAAAACACTGTAAGAGAGATCAAGAGCATTGGAAACACTGGAAAAGAGGAATGCAAGACAGTAAACTTGTAATAAACTGTCCTTTAATGGGACCATTCTGCAAATACTTTAAAAATCGTAATAGTAATAATGGCAATAATAATAATTAGGACTTTCAGTCTGTAGTGTCTTCCTACTAAGGCCTATAAAGCATTTCGATATAATGGGATAATATTCATGACAAAGGAATAGTCATAGCCATAAATGTCCACGGCACTTAAGCACTAATGAGGAACTCTGGCATTTCATGACTTGTAAAAGCATTTCCTCTAAGTACTTCTCAAAGACAGGAACACCATCAGTAATAGCTAGAGGCAGGGAGAGGGAAAGGAAGGTGAATGGGGTCAGTAGACAAGGGGCAGAGTTTTTTTCACTGGTCATCAGCAAGGGTGTGGGGGCAGCGGTGGGGAGAGGTATTATAATCAACTCTTTTACACATGGAATCTAAACATTTACTGACCGCCTGTTCTAGGACACACATGGGGAGCTCTGAAATTCACAGAGTTTCATGCCTCCCTGAATCACCTCATCGTATCCAGAAGTTGGCCCAGCATCCTTTCCTCCATCTGCATGGTGGCTGCCTCACCTCGTTCAGGACTTCAGCTTTTTCTTGGAGTAAGCTAAATGGTCTCCCCAATGTGTCTATCCTCCAAACTCAAACTAGAGTGAGATTTCTGAAACACAAATTGGACCTCCCACTCCTTAAAATTACCAGTGGCTCTCAGTTGCATTCAGGGTGAATGTCCCCTGCCCTCTACAACTGTGCTCTGTCCAGTTTTTTAGATGGTGGTGTTAGGAATCCTAGCTCTGGAGTTAGGGCCCTAGCTCTGGGGACTTGAGAACCCCCTTAACATCATTATGGATCAACTTCACCTATAAAACTAAGATAAAAATGAGTCCTGCTTTGTTGATATGCTCTGAGAATTAAGGGAGAAATGAGAGGCTCGAGGGGCCCTGGTGTAAGTATTCACCTGAAATGTCTGGATGAGGTCAGCCTCTCTGAAGAGTTCCATTGGAACTGGCTATTAGTGCTGTTTGAAGTCCACCTTCATCCAGTGCTGAGCTGACAGTGGGCCCTGGAGGCCACCCATCTGCTGGGTCATACAACTAACTTCAAGGCTCTGACCCAGCATCACACATACACACAGGAGTACTCAGAGAGGAGTAATTCAAAGGGAGGGGGGTGGTTAGAACTTGGGCTTATGGAGCATCTTAGCAAAAGAACATTACATTTGTAGAGAGGTGACAAGACGAAGGAAAAGAATTTTGAGTTCCTAGGGAAGCAAATTATAGGGAGGCGGGTCTCTGGGGAGCTAGTGGGAGATAAAGCCTAGTTAGTGAGGTTTGCTGTGTGGACTCCTCTGTGCCATCTCTGGGCTAATCAGGGTCTAGAGTTATCTCTGGTGATTGACTTCTGTCCTTCATGGTGGGGGAAGGGAGCACCTTTACAAACTTACATCCTGTTTTGAGGCAAATGAGGGGAAGACAGAGGGCTTTTCTTCTACCTGCTCCTTCTCAATTATCTTCAGCTTAGAATAATCCTTCTGCTAAAGTGGTATCATTTGGGGTGGCGTCGTCTGAACCCCTTCAGTGTCTTTGATGCTTTCTTGGAGATCAGATCCGCTCAGTTCTGCCACACTCATAGATCATGTGAAACGCTCAATAAAAGGACCACTGACAAATGACTCTCCATCCATCTGGCTTTAGTCCTTTGCCCTCTGAGATCTTCTCTTTCTTTCTCCTTTGAAAGCCTTCTTTCCTTCCCTCCCCTTAACTTCAGTCTCCCTGGGGATTCATCTCTGACTCTTCTTCTCTTCCAGTCCTGCTGACGGATCCATTCCCAAAGCCCACACCTCTTCCTTGAACTCCAGAGCAGTGCATCCACACCAGAGGTGGCCCTGTTGCAAGTGAGCCACCCTGCCATCACTCCCATCTGCTTCTTCCCTGCCTTCCTCCTGCCCTCACAGAGGAAGCCACGGAGCCCCCAGGCCAGACATGCCATGGTTACCCTCAGTTCCTGCTTGTTCCTCAGCACCTCCTTCCCAATCACATTTACATTTCCCTCAGCTCTGACTCTGCATTCCTGAAACCTTCTTCCTCCCTCCTATGTTGTTGCCTGAACTCAGCTTCTCATCACATAGTACTGGGATTGCCCCAGCAGCCTCAGGCTGACTCTTCCTGTCACAAATTTTGCCCTCTTCAGATTTATTGCATCTTCTGTGAGCTGAGTGTTCTTACTGAAATGCAAATTTTATACCCGAGTTACCCTGCTTAGAACCATTGGCACTGAACATCATACCATCTTCCTCACTTTCCCGGATTCAAACTGCAGCTCGGCTCTGAGGAATGGATGTCCGCCACCCTTAGGAGATAACCCTGGCATGCCCATGGCTTTTGGGGTGCAGCAGGCGTTACTCCTGGGCAGGAAGCACTTTGATATCTGTGTCTGGCTGAGGGCTCCTGGGACCCGAGGAGCACAGCCACTCTCCACACACTGTCCCACAGAGGGGGGACCAGGCGAGCAGCCTGAGAAAGAACAGACAACACTGGCTCCCTTTGGCCACTCTCCGTTTTAGAGGCCTGCTTCTCTGTTGCTTTAGTCTGAAGGGCAGCAGGATCTGCCACCTCAATATGTGCAGCTATGGCATATTGGTTATTCTGAGCTGAAGGCTTTGAAAGAGATACTGGGATACGTTCTCTGCATTCCTCCCACTGAATGAAGACAGATTCTCCAAAAGGACCTCAATGTCCTCAGTCTCCTTCCCAGGAGCTTCACCAACCAGGAAGACTGACTCTTGTCTCAGGAGAGGAGACATGAAGTTGACCCCCACCCAGAAAGACTATCACAAACCCTCACCTTTGCGTCTGTTCTCCTAAGGGCCCAGCCATCTCCCCTAAACAGTTCACTCCCCTGAGATGCCTCCACCCCTTGCCATCTCTACTAGGATGGTATGTGGGCCTGAACTTAAGGCACCCAGAGCGTTGTTCATCGTCCTCGGTATCTCCCATGTGCATGTGGCATGTCCATATTAATCTTTTTTTTCTTGTTCATCTGTCTTTCATTATTTTTTTTTTAAAGATTTTATTTATTTATTTGACAGAGAGAGAGATAGCGAGAGAGGGAACACAAGCAGGGGGAGTGGGAGAGGGAGAAGCAGGCTTCACGCTGAGCAGGGAGCCCGATGCGGGGCTCCATCCCAGGACCCCGGGATCATGACCTGAGCCGAAGGCAGACACTTAACAACTGAGCCACCCAGGCACCCCCATCTGTCTTTCATTATAAGAGTCTCAGTCAAGAACTCCAAAGAGTAGAGGGGGATTATTTTTCCTCCCCCCACAGCACCGAATATTTCAGTGTTAGTGAAAGGACCCTTTCCATTTGACCACAGCCCTTCTTTCTCCAAACACAAAATGGGATATTTGGGCTTCAGAGGACAGATCTCAGGAGTCAAAGCCAGGCTGTTGCACAATATCCGGTCCTGCCGTTGGGCATTCACAGGACATGATTCAGCTTCAGAGAAGCTGAGTCTGGGTCCAGGCCACCGGTTTACTCTGCATATTCAGTCCCATCTGCATGCCAAGGTGGGCCCTCCCCAGAGTCCTCCTGCAGCTTTGTCCCCTTGGCTAGACCATAAATTCCTGTAGGCCAGACATGAAGTCTGAATAATTTTGGGACTGTCAGAGCTTAGCATGGTACCTAGCACATAGCAGTCACCCAAAAAATGTTTAATAAGTGAATGAATTCATTGCCTCCTATTTCGATTTATTGTCATCAAGCGGGCAATACTTCTACAGCTCAGTAATGAAATTACTATTTTAATTATTCTTGTAAGTTAGAGATGTCCATTAGTTTTCCCCCAAACTGTTGCCTGGACAGAGTGAACTGAACAGGTAAGAGGAGGTGGCCAGGTTTACCGACCTGAGACTGCAGAGGCCGCAGGTGGGTATGGGAGTAGTTGCTCCTGGTCAGGCCTGGTGCTGAAGAACTTACCTGCGTCCCCTCTAATTTTCCCAACAGCACCAGGAGGCGGGTGTTACTCCATCATCTCCTGAGCCGGCTGAGGCTCAGAGACCAAGTGATTTGCTTAGATGCTCCTGTCCCCATGTCCTGCCCAAACAGCTCAACACACACACCCCTCTGGAAGGATCCCCTTGGCACCAGGACCCCCGTCCTACTGGGGCTGCATACTGGGGGCACTGGGCAGGGGCACAGGTGGGGGGGACATACAAGGCATGCAGGAGGGTACCCTGAGAGGGACCCCCTCAAAGGCACAATCAGTAGGACTTTGAGGCAGGAGACACAGCCTTAGGCCCCAAGCTCGGGGCCCTTCTGATCCTTGGACCCATGTGCCCTGACACTGCATAATACTCTTGCAGTAATTAAAAGTAGTATTTCAATATTAATCACAATGATTCTTTTCAATGTCTTTTAGTTTCCCAGGGTATATTTATTTTGTCATTACTTTCTAAAGGAAGTAAGTAATTACTAGGTAGTACATTAACATTATTAAAATCATTAAAGCTCATGGAAACACCAAATATTTCAAGTTACGTGTAGAATTTAGTATAAAGAATAAGACTTCTTTAAAATGCTACTCAAGGATGTGTAATTACCAAAAACACAAACAAACAAACAAAAAGCAAAGATTATCACCAAAGCTCCCAGTAAGACTACAAGTACTGTTGGAACATATACCAGGACGGTACTTCTGAGGAGTGAGAAGGGCAGATAAGATGTTAGGGGTAGATCATGTGATGCTGCCAAGTTGGACTGAAGCCATCAGCATATTAACCTTACATTGTGGCCCTGGACTGTGAAATGGATATTTACTGTGTTCTGATTTAAATATTGTTAAAACTGCACACAAGATCATAAACAAAAAAAAAACCATAAGGCCATCATGAGCATGAATGTGGTGGTCTTTAAAACCCGGATGGGGGAGTGTCTTCCTGTGAAATTTATTATTTTCACATTCTCATGTTTGGGTCTGAGGGCCTCCGTGTAGATGTGCACAACTTTGAAATATTAATTACAGTCGGGATTTTTTTTAACATTAATGAAAGCCTTATGTATGCGACATTTTTCCAAAAATGTGAGAATCCCCCCCCCCCCCGCCCTCCCTCCTCCTTCCTCTCAACCCTTTTGGAATATGTGCAAAACACTTCCAAGTACAGAATGTACTTTTATTCAGTGTAGTCAATTTTTCCTAATGACCATTTATATAAACCTTGGTAATGTTGAGAACAGAGAATTCCTGCAGCAATATAAATAGCTTGCAAGAACTCTGCCCTTGACCCCCACCGCACCGAGGGAATAAGTGGTTTGTAATTACTGTATTCTGTTAGGGGCCCGTACCCAACAGACGCTGACATGGCCGCTCCCGCTTCCTTTGGCTGGTCAGCGATTCCGGCACTGAGGCCCAGCCAGCATTGGGCCGATGATCGGGCGCACCCTGGGGCTGCTTGTATTTTCTAGTACTAGACAACACAGCCGATGTTCACCAAGAAATATATTAACCAGGATAAGACTGTCCAGAAGAAAAGCGTCTCCAAATTAAGATGCAGGAACTAGGAAGTCCGCCCACAACTGCTGATGCATCCTCATAGACCTTGCGCCTCTCAGCTCTGGTTTTGGGGAAGCATGTGGAAATGCCCCAAGGGAAACAGTATGCGGGACTACTCAAATTACAGCTTCAGAATAAACATAAATTTCCTGAAAATCCAGATAATACTTTTTGTTCTACCATTTTCTCCGTCTAATCAGGGTTAGGTTCATCGAAAAACACAAAGTTTTCAGACTTCACCGTTCATAATCCACTTTCTACATTTTCTTCTCCCCAAACCCACTTCCTAGTGGTATGTAAGAATTTTTTACAAACACTGGACATCTAAACAATTCTCAATGCTTTGGTGGGAGCAGCTCAACACAGAACAATTACCTTTCACTCGCGTGATAAAGTGAGGTTGTAGGAGGTACTCATAATTCTCCAGAAGACTCCATCTTTTTTTTTATTTTATTTTATTTTATTTTATTTTATTTTATTTTAAAGATTTTATTTATTTGCGAGAGAAAGAGCACAAGCAGGGGAAGGGGCAAAGGGAGAGGGAGAAGCAGACTCCTCGGTGAGCAGGGACCCTGATGCGGGACTCGATCCCAGGACCCTGAGATCATGACCTGAGCCGAAGGCAGACCCCCAACCAACTGAGCCACCCAAGCACCCCAGAAGACTCCATCTTTCTGTGATGATCTGGTTCTGGAGGTGCCGCCCCACACAGGGAGAGAAGTATTCAAATGTCTCCGGGTCTACACGATACAAATATAAACTCAGTTCTCCCTATGTTGAATCATTACCACGAATTTATTGTGACACCTTTATTTTAAATACCTGTGAATAAACAGCATTGTCTCATGGGTGCTTTGTTTATGACTACAGAGAAAAGGAGGGCTTTGGGATGCTGAGGTTCACCTAGTTATTACGTGGTTTCTTCTGTAAATGTGGCCTGAGGGAAGTGTGAGCTTCTGCAGAGTGCTGAGCAGAGCTGTGGACACCGACCCCCATGTCACCTTTGATTTTTAGCCCATGCTGATGCTGTGATAATGTTCTTAAGTCTATGTAATAATTTTCTGCTTAAGTTTAATTCCAAAAGAGGGTAGACATCTCTGCAAATGATTACGATGTTTTCTCTCCTTAGAAAAGACTGGTGCAATGGGGCATATTCTTTTTATTTTCTCAGCTACCAAAAATCTTTAAATGAAATGGGAGGACAATTGTAGTGTTTAATATTCTCTTATCACAGGTAGGAATCTTACCCTTTAGCTGTTTTTGGATGATTCCTTCACTCTTTAAAATCTCCAAATTTTAGGTTTAACTACTTTGCATTGCATTTTAACTTGTAAACAAACTCTTTTTTAGAATTGGAAAGAGTAAAAAACAAACAAAAATGCCTTCATAATAAGAGAAGATTCTGGTTTTATTTATGCCACAGAGAGGCCTTTAATTATAAACACAGGATGGGATTTTCTCCTGCCCACCCCAATACTCAATGTAACAGTTGGCACAGATGATTCTAAACACTGACAACCAGCAAAGTCACCACCAAAGTCAACCAGCAAGTTCAAAGAGGTGGTGGGAACAGTAAGAGCAGAAAGAAAGAAGGAAATCAGAATCTCCATCAGGACCACCCTGCCCAGCAGCTTGAGGACCATGTACAGCCTCAGGGCTACCTCCGGCCAGCCCACTCTGCCCTTCCTTGGTTTTCAGTGAGGTTTTGCCTCTCAGGCCCCAGGTTTGCTTCATCACTAGGAGACACTCAGGATCCCAAGGCAATGTCCCTCTGTAATCATTCCCTCTGACCTGGGCTCCTCCTGTCAAGCACTTTTCATCTCTCCGTGGATAGTGGCCACAGGGGGCTCCCTGGCTCTCCTTGTGTACTTCTCCTGGGAGGTCTGAATCCCTGTCCCCACTCCCCACTGCGTGCCTTGTTCCCTCCTTATCCCATGGCATGATCAGATCACAGTTCTTAAACATCTCTTGTTTCAAATTTAAGCTGTGCTTATGGGAAACTTTCTGTCTGTGAAACTGTGAGAGAGGAGGCGTGGGGGGCCTCTGTTTTTTTTCCATGGCCAACAGAACTAAAATGATCACTCCCTCCTTTCCCCACCAGCACCAGAGTCTCCTTATATCATCCTAGTCCTGCTCCACAAAGCTGAAGTGCTTTCCAGTGAGAGCAAGATATTCCACAGTGATAGAATGCACAATGCGCTCATATTTAATAGGTGCAATGTAATCATTGCCCTTCCAAATGCTTTCTTTCCTTTTCCTACTTTTTTCCTCCTAGGCTAACCGAAAAAAAAAAAAAATGTTCTTTCTTCTCAGAGTCTAACATGGGGAAAAGGCTGAGATGATCCTATTACTGAATTTCATCACACATACCATGTCAAACATATTTTTACAGCCCCTCTTTGGCTACACTCCATGCCCTGACCACCATACTTTGATGACAAACATCTAGCATTTCTGGAGCACTGCTATGTATACTTTGCATGAATACAAAAAGCAGGACTCTATATTCCACCCCAGAGATCTAAATATTGAATAAATCTTTAAAAACATACTTCTAAGACACACAAGAACGTCGACTCTAACTGTCCTAAATGTGTTCATCAAGGTACTTGCCTGGTTCCTCTGAAAGTGAAGCTCAAAGGCGGCCATATTTGCTACACATAGCCGTTTACATATGGTTTGGGGGTTAAGGGTGAGCACCTGATCCAAGCCAGCAAGCTATAGGCTGGTCTGTAACCTATAACTTGTAAGGCACAAAAATTCTCTTCTCAGGAATTGGGTCTGAGACTACACAGTTGCCCCTGCTTATCTGCAGTTTTGATTTCCATGGCTTCAGTGACCCACACTTAACCACACTCCAGAGCAGATGTTCCTTGACGACAGCCTTACCCCTCCGTCCCAGTGCCCCGTCACACCCCTCACTGCATCTCATCACGTGGGCATTTTATCATCTCCCATCATCACCAGAAGAAGGACGAGGACAGTGCAAGAGGATATTTTGAAAGAGAGACTACATTCACATAACTTTTATCATAGTATATTGTTATAATTGTTCTACTTCATTATTGGATACTATTGTTAGTCTCTTAATGTAATTTATAAATTAAACTTTATCATAGGTAGATATGCATAGAAAAAGACATGGTACACACAGAATTTGGAACTATCCCTGGTTTCAGGCATCCCCTGGGGGGCTTGGAACAGATCCCCGCAGGTCAGGGGGGATGTCTGTAGTTAGCAGCGGAAGCTGAAATACTAACAAAAATTATGGTTAACCTTTGAAAGTACAATAAGCTATTCTTGTCCCAAAAGACATTAATTTCCTAGAAGATCATGTTTTTCTGAAAGAAGACTACTACACTAATATTTTGAAAACATTTTGAAAATGTGACTGTATCTTTCAAAGTGTTTGGGATGGTTGTCTTCACAGGATTTGGCAAGAAAATACGGAGAGACTAAAAGGAAAAATAAACTGCTTTCACTGGAGATACATCTAAAGAACAATTGGTTAACTGAAACCATTTTCCTTTGACATTTAATGCCTCCCTTGAACAAAAGGTTTCCAAGCTGCTCCACAGCTTGACTCTGAATGAGTTCAACGATTAATTTATCTGATGAAAGGTGCTCCATGCCTCACTATGTCCTCGAACAAAGAGAAATTGATTCTTCAATATCATTATTTTCACATGGTAAGTGGTAGCACAAATGATTCATTTATAATTCTCTATGCATAAACCTTTAGATTATGACAGGTTATTGAAATACTTCAAGCTATTTATCATGATCTCATCAGCAGTACCCAGACAAAGAACTAATCTTATCAATTCTGGAGTGGAAACATAAAAACAAAACAAGGTGACTTTTGTTTTGTCCACTTGCTATGTAAAGTATGGCTATGCCTCTGAATGGGTGAAATCTTTCAATACTGCATATGTTTTAGATAGTGTATTCTTGCAGAATGCTTGCTATGTCCAGCTTCATGACTGACCAGGAGTTGCCTTTGATCTTAGGTGGTTTGCCTGCTATGCTCTGGTCTTAATTATCTTAGTGTCAGTGGATGCTTCATCCAGTAATACACATATAATAATATGTGACTTGACTGAGTTGTAATGAATGGGCTGAACTGTGCTATAGTCTAAATATCTGTGTCCCCCCCACCCCAAATTCACATGTTGAACTCTAACCCCAGAGTGATAATATTAGGAGGCAGGGCCTTTGAGAGGCCACTAGGTCATGAGAGGGGACCCTCATGAATGGATTAGCATCCTTATAGAAGGAATCCCAGAGAGCTCCCTTGCCCCTTCCACCATGCAAGGACACGGTGAGAAGATGCTGTCTATGAACCAGGAAGTGCGTCCTTACTAGATACCAGATCTGCTGGTCCCCTGATCACAGGCTTCCAGCCTCTAGAACTGTGAGAAATATATTTCCGTTGCTTATAAGCCAGGCTGGATGTCTATGGTATTTTGTTGTAGCAGCCTGAAGGGACTAAGACAAATTGTGTTTCCCAAAAGATATGCTGAAATTCTGACCCCCAGCACCTGTAAATGTGCCCTTACTTAGAAACAGGGCCTTTGAAGATAATCAAGTTAAGATGATGAAGTCATACTGGAGTAGGATGATATCCTTATAAGATGTGAAGAGACGTGGACACAAGGAGAAGGCCATCTGAAGACAGAGGCATAGACAACAGGGATGCATCTACAAGCCAAGGAATCCCAAGGATTGCTGGCCGCCACCAGAAGCCAGGAGAGACGTAAGGAACAGATACTTCCTCTGAGCCCCCAAGAGGGAACGAAGCCTGATGAACTTTGACTTCAGACCTCTGGCCTCCAAAGATGTGAGAGAATGCATTTCTGTTGTTTTAAGACACCCAGTTCATAGTAATTTTTATAGCAGCCTTAGGAAACTCATACATGTGGAAATGAATGTATTTTTTTCTATATGAAGTTAATACATGAAACAATCAGTTTTAAAAAGAGAAACACTTCTTGAAATACAGTTAAGATTACTGAGTATCTGTCTTTTTATCTCTGTCTCTGTCACTCATTCATAATTTTGTGCGTGCGCACATCCATTCTACCTAATGGGTTTAGAGCTTATCTTTTTTCTTCAGGGTTTCACTTTATAGAAATGAGTTTTATTCATTCATCTATTTTTTTATTTCATTTTTATATAATTTTTATTATGTTATGTTAGTCACCATACAGTACATCATTAGTTTTTGATGTAGTGTTCCATGATTCATCGTTTGCGTATAACACCCGTTGCTCCATGCAGTATGTGCCCTCCCTAATATCCATCAGTGGGCTCACCCATTCCCCCCAAACCCTTCCCCTCTAAAAGCTTCAGTTTGTTTCCTGAAGTCCATAGTCTCTCATGGTTCGTCTCCCCCTCCAGTTTCCCCCTCTTCAGTTTTCCCTTCCTTCTCCTAATGTCCTCCATGCTATTCCTTATGTTCCACAAATAAGTGGAACCATATGATAATTGTCTTTTCAGAGCTTATCTTTATATGGAGATTTTATATATACTCAAACCAGGTAAAATAGAAAAGAACAAAACAGAAATCAAAGAATCTGACGGTAGATTAGAGAATGCAACCTGTGCTTGTATGTCTCTCCATCCCTTTCTCTCTCCGTTATGTTACTTTGCTTTCATAGAACCATGGAATAGGATGCCCAATTTTGAGTCGTTTTACACAATGGACTGTATGTAAATCAAGTGTTAAAAATCTGTTTTATTTTTATGGAAAATTGTTTTACCCATGGCTGCCAACAAAAAGCTTTATTCTCATTTTTTTCCAAAAATCCAGAAAGCAATTCTTATTTTTGTGTGTATGTGAGTACGCTTATAGAACAATGTAATGCTGAGATTATGGCTTATTCTCTGAAAACATCAAAAAGCGGGTTTCATTTCTTTGCCATTTTGAAATTCCCTGAAGAAAGGGCTTCGGTTTTGATGGTTGTTATATTCTCCAGACTAACTACAGTGCCTCTCACTATGATGGATTTATAAGTATTGAGTCTATAAAAAAATTATTAGAAGTGATCATTACAGGTAAAATCTTCATAAAAATCATTTTTTCTATTTACGTTGCCAGGCACTTCCATCTTGGTAGCATTTTGGAAGCAAGCACAGGCATGTTCAGTACTGTATTATTTTTTCAACGTGAAGTTTTTGTTGTTTTGTTTTGTTGGCTAAAAGCAAAGTCTACAGAGTATATAAGTTTTGAGAAGTATTTTTGCTCATTGAGCCATATATATTTTAAAATATGTAGAAGTAAAGAGACATCAAAGTTTAGTGTCGGTCTCAATGCTCTGACAAGATCAGCTGCTGTTCGTTGACTGTTCAGGAGGCCAAAAAGTGAGTGCCTCCTTCATCAGTTCTGGTGTCTCTGAGCTTGAGTAATGTCTGTGAGCTTCTAGGTTTCCATTCTACCTAAACAGGGTAACACATCCATTGTTTGGACAAGGAATGCCATTCTGATTTATTGTTAGTATTTGAATATTGACTGTCAAATGAACTTGTAACCTCGAAGGAGAAATCTGTGTGCTTTATGTCCAAAAATGCATTGAGAATTTAAAGTATAATATATGTTTATTACTGCTACCTTAAAACACATATCTGTAATAACGCTTGTGAAAATTATTAATTGTATATATAGGTATGATGTTAAGAACTTTTGAATAGTTGAGTAGAGAACTAGATTAAAGTAATGTCGTATTAAGGGGCAGTCATTTGGAATGTTCCCTTACTAAGGCCATTGTAACTGTCTGAGTCACAATATTTAAACCAAATACTTAAATTAAAATAAGAATACAAAGTAGGTTAATAGAGATTTGGTTAAATTATAATTCTCTTTAGAAATATCTAGTGTATTGACATTTGTAGTGGAAAGTAAAGTATCTTTTAAGAGCTATACTGAATTTGGGTAATTTAGACATGAATCTCTCAATAAAAAAAAAAAGAGAAAAGGGAAAAAGAAAGGAAAAGATAGGAAAAATACCCTTTAGAGAATGTTTCACATTTTATGAGGATGAGTTAAAAAAACATTAACAACTGTGCCACATTAAATTTTCTCAATAAGGAAAAATTCCAAAATTTATTCCATACATGATAAAAGGAACATGGTAAAGACATAGCAAGAATAGCACACAAGTGTATCTTATAAAAATTGTAAAGAAAAGAACAAAATGATGGAAAAAAGAGGATTATATTTTTTCTTCCAGTTAATCTTCTTAATATTGTATTTCAATCATTACAATAAGAATTCCTTAAAGTTGATAAAATAAATTTCAAATTATTGCTATGAACACTGAATCATTTTCAGTAGCTAGAGATAAAGCACATTTTATAGTTGTCCAAGCAGTAAATTCTTAGCACAAATTTTGTTCTAGAAAAAAAGGCTTCTGAAAATCTCTTCCTTGAATTATATTCAGCTGTGCACCAAAAGGCTCCTAATATCAACAAATGTGCCAGTTGGAACTGAGCCTCTATTTGGTGTTGCAAATATGAAAAGCATGTCAGCAGGAGCAAAGCTGCAGCTGATGGCAATGGGATATTACCATTCTTGAATAAAAAGTCCAACTTTGAAAATTTGGGCCTAAAATTATAATAAAATTGCTGTGGTAATTATTTTGGGATTGTGCAGGTTCAGATTTATACTTGTGTACCAGAGAGTCATTCTGATGAAGAATCACCTTCAGCCTCGATGTCAGCTGTGTATTCATTTTAACATTGTGCCATTCATTGTCTCAGTCGGCTCAAGCTGCTATAACAAAATACCACAGACTGGTGGATTAAACAACAAACATTTATTTCTCACAGTTTAGGAGGATGGGAAGTCCCAGATCAAAGTGCCAGCACACCGGGTTCCTGGTGAGAGCTTTCTTTCTGGTGTGCAGAACTTCTTGCTGTATCCTCACAAAAAGGAGAGAGAGAGAGGGATCATCGCTTTGTGTCTCTTCATAAGGACCCTAATCCTGTTCATGAAGGCCCCACACTCATAACCTGATAACCTCCCAAAGGCTCATCTCCGAATACCATCACATCAAGAATTAGCTCTCAACATAGGTGTCTGGGCAGGGTGGGGCGGACACACAAATACTCAGCCTATAGTACAGTGTTAGGCCAATATATGTATTTCCCATTGGTTTCTATGAAAAGTATGGGACTATAATCTGATTTTTTTGTTTTTCAGTACAACATTACATACTCTAAACTCTCCTCTTGCCCAAATTTGAGGCAGGGGAATAAATAATATATAGGTAGAATTTCATTTTATTTATTTATTTTATATTCAATTAGCCAACATATAGTACATCATTAGTTTTTGATATAATGTTCAATGACACATTAGTTGCCTATAACACTCAGTGCTCATCATTTCATTTATTTTTTAACAGCTTTTTTTTTCCCTGTACCTTAAGAAGAATTTCTATCAGTGTGAAGAAATAATAGGAAATGAGTTCATTTAACATTAAGAAGAATATCTACTAAATATTAGCTCTGACCTGAAATCAAGCTTGACTTAACCAAATTAGTTTGTCATTTTCACCTCTAAGTTGTATGATTTCTAGACATGGAAGACATGGTACAGGGGACCCATGACTAGGTAGAGAATTTAGCTAGAATTGGAAAAGTCCCCGTCCAATCTAAGATTCTAAAACTCTAGCTTTTATTTCAAAATCAACTTCACCTTTGCAATTAATCACTGATATCATCCATTTGTCTTTAATTAAATCAACCCGGTATTGAGTGACTGTTTAGCATTGCACCATATACTTCATGAGCTTGTATTCCTGTTACAACTTTTTGTTTGTGAAATATAATGCCATGGAAAGATGCACAATGTGGACACAGTAGCAACTGTAAAGCAAAACGCTGTGTGGCCAGGCCAAGGGACAGAGCATTACCAAGCCTGGAAGGACCCTCCACCCTGAGTGTCCCTCACATCAGCTCACCTTTTAGTGACTACCTACATAAGCGTCCTAGTCATGAACAATCTCGATTAAATCAACTTTTTAAAAAAGATTGTCTCTTCTGTAAATTAGAAATGATGGTAATAATAAGAAAAATAGCAAGGTTATTATGAGAATTAAGAATTAAATAAAATAATGTAAAGCATTTAAAGCAAGGCTTGGCATGCAGTAAGTTCCCAGTAAATATTGATATTAGCTTTAAGTAGTGGTTTCTATAGTAATATGAGCTATGATCAAGTTCCATAAAACAAAACAAAAAACCCCCAAAAACCAAGGACAAAGAGCCCAATACATGGTAGGCATTTATATGGAGAGCAGAGTGGGGCAGCCAGGAGGGAGACTTCTCAGGGAAGCTGGGACCTCAGCCACATCTTATGGGGAGATTTGCTCTCAGGGCACTTAGGACATTCCAATCAGGAGTGAAAATATGAGTAAATTTATTTTCAAACATGTGTTTCCCAACAAAAATGCCACCTCTAATATTTCCTCTGGAGTCATCTAACATGCTAGCTGAGCACATACTTGGCTCTCAATTTTATAATACTTGTTTTTATGGGTGGGGGTTGGGTTCTAGTCAATTATTGCAGATGAGAAATTTTCTTCCAAATGTAACAACTGGGAACCCAGTTGTTTAGTACACTGAAACTAGATGACTGAAACTAGATGTAGGTATGGCTTTTTTGTCACGAATTAATAAAGTATATCCTAACCCCCCCCCATAAATTATTATGCCAAAAACCAGGCTGCCTGTGTAGGATTTCAACTTCAGTTTCCCATCAATTATTTCCCCAGATTACATATTGACTTCACGTCTTTTTTTCTTTTTTTAAAGATTTTATTTATTTATTTGATAGAGAATGAGAGACAGAGAGCATGAGAGGGAGGAAGGTCAGAGGGAGAAGTAGACTCCCTGCCGAGCAGGGAGCCCGATGCGGGACTCGATCCCAGGACTCCAGGATCATGACCTGAGCCGAAGGCAGTTGCTTAACCAACTGAGCCACCCAGGCGCCCTGACTTCATGTCTTAAACCCATGAGGTAAAAGATTATTGATGTATAAATTAAAATAGTTTTTTATTAACATCTGTTTATTTGCATATTGACCTTTCAATCATATAAGAATGCAAATTCATAAGGACACCTTCTTCTGTCTGTAATAGTCTCTGATTCACACCCAGCACCTCCCGATCTCCTCAGACACGCACATGCATACACACGTATACACATGCATGTGCGAGCATGTATGTTTGTGTGCATGTGCGTGTCTGAGGAAAGGGGGAGGTGCTAACACACACATCCATGCACATGCACGCACACACAGGCACACCTGTGCACAGACACACGCACATGCACACGCACCTGCACACATGCGCAAACACACTCCTACATGCCACCATCACCTACCTCCAACCACCAGCAGCTTGTGGATCACTCCTCCTCAAATCTCTGTATTTTCGGGTTCTGGCTCCCTATCGCTCTCTTCAGTACTGCTCTAGTCCTACTTATTAGTGATCTCCATACACACAGAAGTCATCCTCACACAACTCAGCTTCTCACTTGACAGCTTCTGTCCTTCCAGATCTTCGCTCAGCCTGCTCCACCATTTACCTGCTATCTCCTCTCGCAGCCCCAGTTACTGGTGGTCTTTGCAGCCCCTCTCTGACTGCTGCTTCCTTCTTGGCTCCCTCGGCTCTGGGGTCTCCAAGGCAACAGTAACCCTTCAGTCCCCCAGAGACCCCACTTCCTCTGCCATACTGCTTTCTAGTTGTCCTTCCCTCCCCACTCGTGCCCCTCCTTGCCCTCCCCTTTCCCACTCTCCCTTCCTCAGTTTATGTCCTGGAACCACCCCTGCATAGGACTCTAGGTCTCTTGCTGCTTCTTTGGCAAAAGCCACCCCTGCTTGACTCCTGCTCTCCACTCACTCCACATTGTATCTGAAGACTTGTGGAGAAAACGTCCATCCGTGCTGGTCTCCCCTGACATATGTGACAGTGGGTGCAGCTGTACCGAAAGCTGTACTTTCATTATTCTGTTTCCAGGGCCCCTTCCACACTCAATCTCGTAAACACCCACGGTCTGCTTTTTCTATCTGAACATCTAGCATCTAGTAGTTTCCCACTGTAAACTAATGTCATGTTTCTCATTTAAGAAAATGAAATGAAATGAAACAAACAGCCACCAAAGTGGAACCAGAAGTTCTGACCAGCACATGTAGCCAACCACTGGGATGTTATCCACAGATCTGTCTAATCTTCTGTTACTAAAGAATATGTATTTGTGATTTTATCCAAATCCCCTTGTGGACTAGACTCCACTTTCTTTCATCTATTCAAGAATATTGCTTCAGTAATTATTGATTCTGCATCAATTTTTCCATTTCTTTTGGAAGTTCCCCTACTGTTATTTCTCCAGCCTTAAAATAGAAACAAACAAAAACCCTGTCTAGACTCCACTTGCTCCAACAGAAATTGTCCTATTATCTGCAGAAAAACTCATGTATATTGGCTACCTCCAATGCTTCTCCCCCTCCAATCCTGTCTGAAACCTGACTTGAAGCTGGCATTCCCCCAAACTCCTCGACCAAAACTGTTCATGGGAAGGAAGTCATCAATAATCTTCATCATGTTTGTCCTTCCCTTGCTTGGTATCCAGGACACTGTGATTTGTTGGCTTTCCTCTACCAGTTTTTCAACTGCCTTTCCTGATTCAGGTTCATCTTCCCAATCTCTAAATGTTGGAATGTTCCAGGGTGCAATCCTTGGACTCCTTTTCTCTATCTATACTTAACTTGTTTGGTGATCACAGCCAGTTCCATGGCTTTCAACACTGTCCAGAAGCTGAAAAACCCCACATTTATATCACCGGTATTGCTCCTGACTAGGAATCACAAATACAAGTGTGTTCTCAACGTCTCCACCAAATCTATAACACTTAGCTTATTTTGAAATGAGCTCTTGGTCGTTACCTTTGAACCCATTCTCCCATACTCTATCCTTTCTTAGTTAAGGGAACGCCAAACGTAAACAAATGCACTGAACAGAATCTTACTCCTAACTCCTTCCCCACACACCATGCCCAACTTATTAACAGATTTTAATGGGTCTGTCTTCACCAAAATTCCATATTCGTCTACTACACATCCCCTCTACTGCTACCATCTTGGTCTTAGTGAACATTAACTCTTGCCAGAATTATTTATCTCCTTGCTTCTACTGCAGAATTTATTTCAACACATCAGCTAGAATATGACTTTAAAAAAAAAAAAAAAACAGGTCAGATTATTTATCTCCTCTGGTCAAGTCTCTCCAATGATCCTTGACTCAGTCAAAGTCAAAGCCCATTCAATCACCTAACGGGCCATGCACTGTTTTTGTTTGTTTGTTTGTTTGTTTCTCTACCATGCTTCTCTATCCTCAAATCCTACTACTCTCTTTATGGCTTACACCACTCTATACGTACTGGTCTCTTTGCTATTCATAGGACATTCTAGATATCCCTCCATTTGCTGTTACACCTTTGCTTGCAACACTAGTACTTTCCTTCATCAAGTCTTTGATCATATGTGACTTTCTCAGCAAGCCTTTCCCTGACTATCTTATTTGTACTTATTTATACTTGCAGTAATATCCTACCTCTTCCTCTCCACTCTATACCATTCCACAGCTTTTTCATACCATAGAACTCCAACTTTTAAAATACTATGTGATTTATTCATTCTATTTATTTCTATCTTTCTCAATTGGAAAGTAAGCTCCATTAAAACAGGATTTTTTTTTTCTTTCTTGTTCCCTGATGCATTCTCAGGGTCCAGAATGGTGCCTACCCTCTAACAGGGGTTTAGTAAATATTTAATAAATATATGAATTAATTCATTGAATAGATATTAATCCTCATTTTGCTTTATTTTTCCTATTCCCCCAAATCACTACAGTTTTTTTTTAATGATGCTTAAGAGCTACTCTGAGAAATTAATGCACAAGAAGATGGGCATAAAGGCAAATGCAATTCCTAACTCTACAAAATGAGAAATCAGAGTGGTATGGTGAAAGCTGACTCTGTGGAAGACAGTATTACATCTCATAACAATTTTTGTATATTTCTAGAAACCTGGGGCTATGAATATCTGGCTAATAAAGACTGTCCCCCTACTATTCTCTTTAAATAGAGGATATGAAACCATAAAGCCAACATTCAGAAGCAGAATTCCAAAACTGAAGTTAAAGATATAAAGTTCCTTCATATAAAAATCCCCCTCACACAATCTTTCATAGCTCCTCCCGTCAAGAGAAGGTAAGTGAAGGAATCTAGAGGCCTCGAGGTCTCTGGATCAGCAGATACCTAACTAACACACACACTGGTCTGTCATGTAAGCAAGAAACAAAATTCAATCATGTGAAGCCACTAAAATTGGGAGTTAATTTTTCAGAGTAGCTAGAATTATCCAATGAATCCACTCCTCAGCTGGCATATGTATTCCTCATCCCCATAAACTGAACAGACCTATATATTGACTGAACAATGGAAGAAACAGATACATCTCTCCATTTATTTAGATCTTCTTTAATTTGTTTCAGTAATATATTGTTTCAGGATACAGAACTTATATATACTTTATTAGATTTATCTCTAAGTTTCATATTTTTTACTCTACTGTGGTATTGTTTTTTTTAAATTTATGTCTTTGAATATCCATTTCTAGTATACAGAAATACAATTTTTTTCCAATTTTTTATTGCAATAAAATATGCATAACATAAAGTTTACCATCTTACCCACTTCTAAGTTTGCAGTTCACTAGTATCAAGTACATTCATACATTGTGCAACCATCACCACCATCCAGCTTCATGGCTCTTCTTGTCTTATAAAACTGTATCTCTACACCCATTAAACAATGACTCCCCATTCTTCTCTCCCCACACCTCTTGCCATCCACCATTATTTTCTGTCTTTATGATTTTGACTAATTACTTCATATAAGTGGATTCAAGCAGTATTGCCTTTTTGTGACTGCTTCATTCTTTTTTTTCTTAAGATTTTATTTATTTATTTGAGAGAGAGAGAACAAGCAGGTGGAGCGGCAAGCAGCGAGAGAGAGAGAAGCAGGCTCTCCGCTGAGCAGAGAGCCCGATGCAGGGTTCGATCCCAGGACCCTGGATTCATTACCTGAGCTGAAGGCAGATGCTTAACCAACTGAGCCACCCAGGCACCCAAATGTAGTAATGACTGCTTTATTTCATTTAATACAATGTCCTCCAGGTTCATTCATGTCAAAGCATGAGTCAGAATTTCCTTCCCTTTTAATGCTGAATAATATTTATTGTATGGATAGACAACATTTGTTTATCCATCCATCTGTGGGGGAAAGCGGTTGCTTCCATATTTTAGCTACTGTGAATAATGCTGCTGTGAACATGGGGTATACATATGTCCTCAAGACCCTGCTTTTAGTTGTTTTGAGTATATATGGAGAAGGAGAAATTCTGGACCATATGGTCATTCTATTTTTAACTTTTTGGGGACTCATTATAGTACTTCCACAGTGGCTGCACCATTTTACATTCCCACCAACAGTGCACAAGAGTTCCAATTTTCCACATCCTCATCAACACTTGCAGTTTTCTGGTTTTCTGATAGTAGCCATCCTAATGGGTATGCAGTGGTATCGCCCTGTGGTTTTAATTTGCATTTCCCTAATGGTTAGTGATGTTGAGCAATTTCTCATGTCCTTATTGGCCATTTGTATATCTTCATTGGAGAAATGCCAATTGAAGTCCCTTGCTGATTTTTGAATTGGGTTGTTTTGGGTTGTTGAGGGTTTTTTTTAAGTTTTTATTTAAATTCATTAGTTAACATACAGTATAATATTATTTTCAGGTGTAGACACAACAAAAGAATAAATACACAAATTAGACTTCATGAAAATTAAGAACTTTTGTGCACCAAAGGACACTATAAGAGTGAAAAGGCAACCCATGGGATGGGAGAAAATATTTGCAAATCATATATCTGACAAGGGATTACTATCCAGAATATATAGAGAATTCCTAAAACTCAACAACCATTTATGTTTAAACTTGATATTTTTCATGAAGTCTAATTTGTGTATTTATCCTTTTGTTGTGTGGGCCTTTGGTGTCATATCATTGCCAAATCTATTGTAGATTTCATAAGATTTTCTATGTAGATAATTACGATTTACCTATACAGAAAGACAGTTTTATGCCTTTATTTCCAATCTGGTTGCTTTTTTTTTCTTCCTTGCCTAATACGAGGACCACCAGCACAATGTTGAATAGAAGTGGGGTGTAGCAAGAATCCTATCTTTGTTCCTGTTCTTAGAGATTCAGTCTTTCACTATTAAATATAATACCAGCTCTAGACATTTCACAGATTCCCTTATTAGTGTGAAGAATTTCCTTCCTATTGTTAGTTTGCTGAAAATTTTTATCAGGAATGAAAATTGAATTTTGCATCTATTGAGATGGTCCTATTTATGTTTTTTTTCTTTTTAATCTGTGATATGGAGACTTATATGGATGGATTTATTCAAATGTTCAACCAAATTGAATTCTTGGGATAGATCCACTTGATCTGAATGTTGGATTCAATTTTCTAACATCCAATTAAGAATCCTGGCATCTATGTTGATGGGGGATATAGGTCAATAGTTTTCTTTCTTTATAATGTCTTTTGTTTCAGAGTAATGCTGGACGCATTGTTTCAGTCTCCAGATGATCAATGTGGTTCTCTTTTATATTTTGGTGTCTCTGGTTAACATTCTCAATCTTCCCTCTATCCTCTTGAGCATATGGAAGATAATTATGGTTGGATGTTTTTATAATGTCTTTGTCCACCAGTTCTATCATTGGTGTCACTTCTGCATCCATTTCTACTGATGGATTTTTCTCCTTGTGATGGGTCATATTTTCCTGCTTCTTTGTTTGTCCAGTATCTTTATTGGATGACAGGCAATGTGAATTTTACTTGATTGGATCCAAGCTATTATGTTATTCATATAATACTCTCAACCTTTGTTCTGGCATGCAGGTAAGTTACTTTAAGAGTTGGATCCTTTTGAGGTCTTACTGAGGTCTCTAAACTGTTAAGGCAATCTATAGTCTAATGTAATTTTGCTCCAGTACTGAGGCAATGCCTTTTGAAAACTCTATCTGATGCCCATGGATTAGTTTTCCAGTCTTGCTGGTGGGAATACAGACCGTTCCTGGCCCTCTGATAGCTCTCAGGACTATTTCCTTTCCTCCGTTTGTGTACTTTCCTACATGTGTGAGCTCATTATGACTCAGCTGGACATTCAAGGGGGCCTCTGCAAGTCTACAGACTCTCTTTTTGGACTGTTGTGCCCCCTCCATACTCTGCCTCACAGACTCACGTTGGCCCCCCGGAATCTCAGCACTGTCTCCTTAGCCCAGGGAAATCACCGCGCTAAGCTTGGGTCCTCCTCCCTCGCACTTTGGCCTGGATGCTCGCCCATGAAGAAACCTGGGGCAGCCATAGGGCTCACCTGATTTTTTTCTCCTTTTCAAGGATCGTTTTATTTCCTGATGTCCAATGTTTGTATATTCAGTTCAGTCTTTTAGTTTCACAAAGGAAGTTAATTTCGGTCCCTGTTACTCTATCTTTGCCCAAAGTGGAATCAGTCCTCTAATTTAAAATTAAATGTATTCTCTTAATTTCCCACATCTAACCAAAGCCTATCATTTGATGATATTGCCTCCATTTATGAGTTTTTAAAGCAAATATTTGTTCTTACTGGCCCAGCATCTTGGATTCTCTTCCCTGTGGTTTATAAATAGACTGTATTTACATATTAGGACATTCCCCAACAACTATGTTGCTGACTTTCTTCTTCTGGAATTGATCTTAGAGCAGCCTCACTCACCCAACATTGTCATTAAAAGGTCAATAGAGCCTTTTTCAGCATTATCATTAGCATAATTTGTCCTATTAATCAAGGTCTGTATTTTAGAAAGGGATACCAGCAGTCCAGAACTGATAGCATTTCAATGGTTGCATCTTAATGCAATTGTTGCAGTTTTAAATATTTTCATCTGTCTCTCCTTTTAAACTACAAATTAGAACAACCTATTAAAATGAGGAGTAATTACACACATGAAACAATTTTTTACTTGCTTTGGCTTATCTATTGTATCAGTTCAGGTGAGAATGCAGAGTCCTATATTTGAAAGTGTTGTAGGCTCATGGTGAAGCATTTATATTTTTATTATAATATGTCAGTCTTTATACTTATAGACCCTTTGGGACTTATGTAGACTTTGTGTGAGCTTTTGGGCTTATATTGAAAACGGATGATTTTAGAAGAAAGATGACTTGGAAAATGTCTTCTTGTTGTGTTCTTTCCTCTTGCTAGCAAATCTGAATTTATTTTTAAATGAATTAGTAGCATGCTGCCATTACCCATGAGTGTCTGCTCTGTTAACCATCCCTTCCAAGTCAAGCAGCATTCTGGCAAAAACCATTGTTGAGGATGAAAAATCAAGTCATCACTTCGAAGACCTTATAGCTTCAATATATGTGATGTGTCAGCTACTTCATTTCTAGCAGGGTTTTGGGGGGGGTTGGGGTTTTTTTGCTTTTGTGGGGTTTTTTTGGTTCCTATAATTTTTCTCAGAAGGGATAAAGTTACAAAGGAGCCTATTTCATGTAAAAGAATTGCACGTTTTGGTTCAGGTTGCCCTGCTAAATTTTACGCTTGATACTTGATAAATAATATATGAGGATTTAGAATGGAAAAGTGTTAAAGAGACAGCACTTCCCTCCTAGAAAGAGCTTACTGCTGGAAAAACTGGGCATGGTTTCATGCGGGTAGCTAGAAATCTAAAACACAATAACAACTGTGATTTAGTTTAGAGAATGATTTAGATAATAAATATGCCCAACGCCAATTTCTTTTTTAGTAATAGCTATATTTAGTTCATTTTAAATGGAACAATTTAACACCTAATATAAAACACACTGATGCCTCTAGAGACAGAACACAGAATTCTCATGATTTTCTTTTTCATTCATATACTAGCCTTTAGTTCAGGAGAAACAGTTGGCTATTTAAACAGCTCATTATGCTTAGTTAATAGTTTTAAGTGTGAGCATTTTAAGGAGAAGCAGAATATCATTCTTCCAAAGACCAGCTTTAGTTTAGATACTCTTTAAAACAAACCAAAAAAATGTGTATTTTCTATTTCCTAAGTGAAAAATACAGTCTTGTTAAAATGGCACTCATTCTTTCAAAAATGTTTGAGTTAAATTTTATTGAATTGATATGACTCCCTTCCTTATCAGTGCTGTTTTTCTTTAGAAGGGCAATCATTTGAATTAAATTGATGGTTCGATCTTCATTTGATCATTCTGTGCTCTGAAGCCTTCAGATGCTACTTCCAAAGGAGAAAAATTAAGACTTTCAGCATACTTAAAATATCTTCTTTTTCTGAGGGTCTCCCTAACTCGAGAGAGGAGGATGAGGGAAAAATTCACTGATGCCAAGTTGCTTCAAACATGTTCAACCTGACTTGATTGCCAAGTTTCAAGAATGGAGCTATGTAGTCTTTCCTTCTCTTCCCTTCCTTTTTCTTGTTCGAGACTTTACTGAGCTATGCCTTTTTTCTTTTCTTTCATGATGCCTTTTTGGGTACTCTGAAATAAAGAATAAAGCCAAAATCCCTTGTAACATTGATAGGTTTTGGATTAGTTTCCTAGGGCTGCCAAACAAATGGCCACACACCTGTGGCTTAAAGGAAGAGAAATTTACTCTCCCACAGTCCTGGAGTCTAAACACTGTGCTTTCTCTGAGACTGAGGAGGGTCCCTCCTTGTGACTTTATAGCTTCAGGGGTGCTTCTCAACCTTGCCTTCCAGAGTTGCTCCAGTCTCTGCCTCCCTAGTCACATGGCATTCTCCCTGTGTGTCTGTCTTCATGGGGCATTTCCCCTTTGCATAAGGATACAGGTCATACTACATTAATGTCCACCGTAATGACTTTATCTTCACTTGATTAAGACTCTCTTTCCACATAAGGTTACATTCATAGGTACAGGGACTTAGGACATCAACATATCTTTCTGGGGGAAATCCCCATAACAGAATTCCACTCCATCAAATGACAATTTATGAAATTGACACATTATTCTCTTTTATTTAAAAAGAGTAATTTGTATCATGAATGTTGATTAAAACCAACTAATATGACCATTCAGACTCATTTAATAAAGAAGGAATATTTTTAGATTATTGGACTCAACCCTAAGCTCACTTTTATCTTTTATTAACAACATTGGCATAAATGTTTCATTGATATGAAGTTATGGATCTCTGAAGTATTCTCATATTTGGTTGACACTCAAACTTAACTGTAGTTTATTATTCTTGAAAATACCATATCAAGTATTTCAATTCCACTGCTCTGGACTCATTTCACCTGATACATTTTCATAAGCATATCAGACTCATCCATAGCTCTTTCATTAGCTCTCCTTTACACTTCTCTTGAATTAGATATATTATTATTATTATATATTATTTATCAAGTATCAAGTGTAAATCATCTTCCCCAGTTTTTCTCTAGTGACTGGCACCCATATTCACCCAATTCTCATCCAAAAATCCACATACCTGGAAGTCATCCCTGCAAGTCCCACGTTCTCACCCCCACCCCGTATATATGCCCACCAAGCTTGTCAGCATCATCTCATCGGTAATTTCCAAGTATGTCCACCATCACTCAAGCCATCTCTCTCAGCTGTACCTCCTCAACTGCTTTCTTTTTTGTTAAGATCTTATTTATTTATTTGACAGAGAGAGAGAGAGCACAAACAGGGGGAGCAGCAGAAGCAGAGGGAGAAGCAAGCTCCCTGCTGAGCAAGGAGCCTGATGTGGGATTCGATCCCTGGACCCCAGGATCATGACCTGAGCTGAAGGCAGACGCTTAACTGACTGAGCTACCCAGGCGTCCCTCAACTACTTTCTAACATACATCCTTACATTCACTCTTGCCTCGCACTAATCCATTCTCCAGTTATAACCAGAGTGAGCTTTAAAAAAACAAAAATCAAACCATGTCCCCCTCTAGCTGAGAAAATACAGTGAGTACTCACTTCTTGCTAGATAAAGACAAAAAAAAAAAAACATAACTAGCTGCGTAACCTACTGCTGGGTGTTTCCTCTCTGTGGTTTTGACCCTTGTCTTAGTCTATTTCAGCTGTTACAACAAAGGACCATAGACTGTGGGGCTTATAAAGAACAGAGATCTATTTCTCACAATTCTGGAGCCTGTAAGTCCAAGACCAAGTCACCAACAGACAGTGTCTGGTGAGGACCTTCTTCCTGGTTCACAGACCACATCTCCTCACTGTGTCTTCACATGAGGGAAGAGGTGAGGGGGCTCCCTGGGGGCTCTTTTATAAGGGCACTAATCAATTCATTGGGACCCCACTCTCATGACCTCATACCTCCTAAAAGCCCCACCTCCAAATACCATCCCACTGGGGGTTAGGCTTTAACATATGGATTTAGGGGTAGATGAACATTCAGTCCCTAGCAGACTCCCAAACTATATTTCTTCTCTTTGCTTTGAAAGCACTGTACAATTACAGAATTTACAGCCCTCATACAGGCTATTTCTCCAATCCAGAACACAACCTTCACATTCTTCCATGTTTTTACAGCTACTCTTATTTAAGATCTCACATCAATTGTCACATTTGTGACTCATACTCAACAACTTCCCCATGCTCTCTGATATACACTCATGAAGGACACTTCATCTTCCTAGAAAACTCACAACAATCATAAGCAAGGAAATGTGTAGTTAGCTGTTAGGAAACTTGTTTTCATTGATGGGATATAAGGTTCTATGGGGATGAAGATCTGATCTGCTGCCTTTTTAACTCTGTCCTTTGATTCTAGTACTTACTATCACCTACAGAATGAATAAGTGTGCAAGTAATGGGGACCTAAATTATTAACATTTAATTCTATTCTCTTGTGACTCCCTTAAAGCCACCTTCCTCAATGTGGAGTTTATGGTGAACTGCAGACAGCACAGGACTACACAAGGACTTAAAAAAATCCATGGTCTTGGGGTACCTGGGTGTCTCAGTTGGTTAAGCATCTGCCTTTGGCTCAGGTCATGATCCCGGGTCCTGGGATAGAGTCCCACATTGGGCTCCCTGCTCAGTGGGGAGTTTGCTTCTCCCTCTCCTTCTGAACCCGCTCACCCGCTCGCTCATACTCTCTGTCTCACACATTCTCTCTCTCTCAAATAAATAAAATCTTAAAAAAAAAAATCTCTGGTCTTGAAGATCCAAGTGTTGAGAGAGACAGTACATGTTTCTTAATTAACACAAGGTAAGAGGAGATTTCTGTGCAGATGTCCAGAATGGAGTAGAGTGAACAAGGCTCCTTGTTGTCTGAGAGTACACTTGAGTCCACAAGTATTTTTAGTGTAGATGAAAGAATGTAACAAAATGCAAATAATTTATGGTCTGAAAATAGAAGTGTAAGTAATGTATTGAGAATATGAAGCAGAACTGTACATAATGTACTTCTCTAATCTACTTGGAATTCAGGGCGCTGTTAATAAAGAACTGATGTATGGTATAAGAAAATGCATCAAAAGAATGAATGACACCATGAGCAGGCCTGGCGATCCTCTGCCAATGCTACCATCTATATATTTTTTTAACTTTCTTGGAAATTTAGAGCTGTGGCTGAATCTTTTGTATGACAGCATTTTCTCTAATTCTTCAACCACTCCATTCCTTTTAGAGAAGAGGAAGATGACCCAGCAGAAAGCTCTAGAGGCCAAATTCTATAAATAGTAGTGCCATTCATCATTTTAACCAATGAGGAGAGATTTCTATTTCTCATTCTTTACTTTCTTTCTGAAAACCTCAATGTATTTCACTTGCTTATTTTTAATATTTAACAACAACTTCTTATGTTCTGACAAATAAAATGTTAAAGCTTGTCTTAAGCAAAATCAAGTTGTACATTTTGAGGCCTGATTCACCATTGTGAGTGACTTCCTCATCCATGGGGTGCCCAGTGAGTTTCTTATCTTAATTTGTATAATTTTCTTCCACTATAAATTGGACAGAATTATTTTTTCTACTTCAGGGGGTTATTGTGAGGAGTGCTTATTCCAGAGACACAGTGATCATTAACTGTTAAATCTCTCCTTCTTTCCCTTTTACCCACAAAGAACATGGATCGTTTGCACCAAGTTGGGAAAGGCCAACTGGGCAAATTCAGAACAGAATCCCTACTACGTCCTATGTGCCCTCATCTTACAGAGGCTTTGGATCTTCCCAGTTGGCTTTCTTATTGATAAACTCTTTTACGTTTAGGAAGTGAGTACTTCATTCTGATAATGTGTAAAGCCAACCCTAATGGTTTCGCTTTTTAAGGATGATGAAGATGGTTCCAGGAATAAACACAGTTCTTAAAATGGCTTATATTAAGTTCATTTACATGACAAAGACTTGGTGTCAAAGCCTCTGTGTTGAAATCCTGGGTCTGCTGTGAGCGCTTGAGTGTAGATTTTCTTATTCAGAAAACATTGACAAAGATTTCTACTGTACATGTATTAAGTGAGATGAAAGAGGCAAAGTCACTTCCACAGTGCCCGACACATAGTAGGTCCTCAACAATTGTCTAAATATGGTCTCTTTCTATTATGAACAATACTAATCTAACTCATTGAATAAATGTAATTATTTAACTTTATTTAAAAGAATGCAAAAATATGTATGCCATGTTCTTGAGATTTAGACATAACATCACTTGCATTTTACACACATGCTTTGTTATAAATAGTAGAAATATCCTCTCTAGAAGGACACACATGGTTATTGGAATCAGAAATCTGAATATAGTTCTAGCTGCAGCACCTACTCTGTGTTCTGTCCGACAGGTTAACCTGTATCTTACAAATGTCCTCATCTGCAACCTCCTAGGGTTTGTGTGAATCACATAAGACAACAGCTTTAAAGTCTTCAGCCCAGTGCCTAATGCCTACAAAACAACAAATATGAGACATTTTAAATAGCATAATCATAAATGCACTATGTATGTAATCTAAATAGCAATATTGATGAATGTCTAAAAGGGAGAGGCATTAGGACAATCAGCAGTCTTATTGCAAGACTATTTTTAAAATTACAGCATTTTAAAAATAGCTGCTATGATTATTCTGAACCTGACAGTGATCTGAAGCTGAAGACATGCTGTGGAGTATTATGCTAATCAAGAGCGCTCTCCATCCTGTGAGGGAACACGTCCGGCTAACAAGCATGGATTAAGATCCCACAGTGTGAAGCCTCGCATCTTGAAATTATTGTTGCCGTTATTTGCAGGGGTTTAGAACAGGGATGGAATGCACTTCTCACTTGCTGGTGAGTAAGTGAAGGTGTTTGCTGGTAAGACAGGATTTCCAGACAATTTGTCTCCTGGGAGTGCCTGTTGTCTGTGACTAGGAATTACCACTTCTGTTTCTTCTTCTAGCCTACCCAAAACCCCCTTCAGAGCTGTGCCCACATGTGTGTAGTGCAGTCCCCTAAGTCAAACATCCTGAGGGTACCAGTTATCATATCATCTAGAAAGGCTATTATCGTACTGTTTCTATTTTTTGGTGGTCCACAATAAATAATTGTTAAAATAATTTTTCTTTTCATTTACTCACATCTCTATCCTTTCATGTATGGAATATATTTTCTTTATTGCCTCTTGCCAAATGTCTTTCATCTGTTACCCACACTACCATGATAGGAAACATCATGAAAAATTCTGTGGATCATATTATCACTGCTCCATGACTGTTCTCCTAGATCTGTCTAGGTTGCATGAATTTAAGTCTTCCTTTGCCAACACCACTTAGATATAACCACCCCTAAAATCTAGATCCTACATTGCTACTCACCAGTCCACATGACACACCTCTTTGACTTTGCTAGTATCATTTAAGTCTCAAAAAGTTCAAATGCCTTATCTTTTATGAGTCCTTTTCCCCAGCCTCCTAATTTGAACATTATTCTTCATTATTACTGTTGTCTAAGATCATACAATACTTTGCTTCAATAAATGGATCCATAGTTATGTTGCAAGAGTGCCTTTGTGGCTCTGCATTCACTCAATCCTCAAAACAAGTCATGGAATAAGTAGGACAAGTACTTCAACCCATATGGGCAAGAGCAGAAGTAAGGGGTGGGTAAGGGAACACATAAAAGCAAATGAAAGACATTTAAATATGATATTTTTTTATCCCCAATATTTCCTGAATATTATTGAAAGGAACTTGAATGGATTAGACATTACAACTTTCAAGTATTTTACATTTGTGTCTTTTTTTGCCATTTATACATATTTGTTTCTTGAGATTCCCATAGTAACTCTGTGAGATAATTGGATGAGGTACACACATAAGTATTTTGTATTCATTCCTTCATAAAAAAAAAACCCCACAGACATTGAGAACCTGCCACAGTGTTTTTACAAAGTTTCACTAAAATTCAAAGGCAATGGGGAAAAAAATCAAGACAGTGCTTCGAGTTCTATTGGTGGTTACTCTATCCTCCACTGGTATGCTCACAGAAGAAGAAAAAGCCAGTTGTATAAAAAAAAAAAAAAAAAAAGAATGCCCCTGATGAATTGGAACAAAATATTAAGTTAGTTAAACCTTCATTCTTGAGTATGTCTTTTCATTATCTGGGAATGAAAATTCAGAAATGCATATAAAGCACTGCTGCTGTGCCAAAATACAATAGGTGCTTTGAGGAATGGCACCTGTGCAACTGAGTGGCCAGCTCAGCGGCCACTCTTCCAGGGCACACCACTTTTACTTGGAGAATGACTAACAGACAAAATTATTTCAGTGAGCCATATATTTTATAAATGAAGAATGCAGGCTATCACACAATCAAGGTCCAGTGGGTTTTCATGTCAAAGAGTGTGAAAAGTTCATTGATATGGTTTTGGTTTCCACATCAGAGCTAATCTCTAAGGAATGACCACTTGTGGAATTTTGGTGTATTATCAAAGAATATTTATAAATACGTGGGTTAGTTATTAAAATACTTCTTGCATTTCCAACTGCATGTCTCTAGGGACAGAATTTTCTTCATATACTTCAACAAAAACAATGTATTTGACAGGTGGAACGCTGAAGCAGATATGAAAATCCAGCTATCTGCTATCACTCAAGAAATCTGTAAACATAACACAGTGCCACTCATCTCACCACATTTCCTTTGTGTTTTAGAAAACAGTTATATTAAATGTGATTTATGTTAACCTGTAATGAGTTTATTATGGTAATTTTTAAATAGATTATTACATAAATATATTTTTTAAAATTCTGTTTTAATTTCTAATATAGTACATATTGATAGATAGAACTCATACTAACAAAACCTCTTTGAGGTCCTTTATAAATTTAAAGAGTATAAAGGAGTTTCCAGGGCACATACATTTTGAGAATGATGGCATATAAAAGGAGACAGTTGCCAAATGATTTTTATGAAAAGAGCTTTGAAATCTCTGACCGTCCAAGAAGTTCTCCCAAAACATATTGTTGTCCCAAAGACTGAACTTTCATTCTGAACAATGGTTTCCCTTTAGTTAAATACTGTTCTCTCCATGTGGTCCTAAACAATTCTGTGTTAAATTATTTATGTCAAATTGGGTGAGGTCGTGGAAAGAGGTTAACCATTGGAGAAAAAAACAGAATATGTTTCAAAGGCTTTCTCTAGTACTTACTTAAAGGACATCAGCCTTGGCTAGGCCATGCGTAAAGGGGGAGACTATTATATTATCCATTATTGTAGATCTATTTTGTTGCTAAATAGGAAAATATATACAAAATGCCTGTTACAAAGGGAGTTTTTAATGAATGTATGTGTCCTCTCTTGGTCTCCGCTATAAGTTGAACTAGATCCCTGGATCATTTTCCTGAGCGGAAGAAGCAGGTTGCAGGAGAATGGTCCAGGAGAGAAAGAAGATGATAAAAGGAATTATCTGAAAAGCTGTTGGGGGCATAAAATGAATGTGCTTCATACCTTACAGGTCCCAGCTCCCAGGCAATCCCAGACTGAATCCCAATGATGGACGGTCCTTTCGTGACTTGTACCTCAGATTTGCTTCATTATGGATTCCCAATGTCACCATAATGCATATTTTGAATGTCCATTAAGCATTCCCCCTTTTTAATAATTGAATCTGTTGGCATACACAGAGTCTGAGACATAGACAGTTTTTTCTTGCAATGGCGTTTGCAAACAATTTCATTGTTGAAGTTCTGAAGCATTAATTGGCTTTGGTCATGGCATGCAAAATCATCTGATGAAACATCAATATTAATTCTTGTTCAGACAGATCATTGAAAGGATATCAAACATATGCAATCAACCTGCAATTGGTGACTTTTAATCCTTTTGTTACTCATTTTTGTACAAGGTTAGCAAGATAGTAGCTTCAACTTCACTGTATGGTAAAGTGAGGGTTTTCTACATTTAGGGTTCACTTCAGAAACACCTATTATGTAATAGATGTAAAATTAATATTCATTACCTAACAACAAGTTATATTTTAACATATTTTTAAATTGTAAAATTAATATGTGGTTACGTTAAAATGGAAAAACTGTATTTTAAATATGACAGGCTTTATTACATTGATTTTTTTTTTTTTTAGCTAATCCACTGATTGGTAAATCATAAAGAATGGAAGCTTAATGCTCACTGTGTCAGAGTCTGTCAGCAGTCTCATGTTGTATAAAACAGGTGAGTTCAGTCCTCGCTCTGTTCTCCCCGTCAACATACACTGTATCAGGCTAGCCCGATAGAACATAAAAAGATATTTGTATAAATCTACTTGACCTTGGAGAAGCTATTTACTTCTTTGAGCCTAACATTTGTCCTCTATAAAAACAGAGATAGTAATCTCATTCTTAAAGATATTTGTCAGTGTGCATGTATGTGTATGTATGTGTGGGAGGTACATAAACCCAAATCTACATGAACACAGTCGACTAATTCCCTATGCTATTTCACTGAAACAACCAGGCAATTGTGTCTCTTCTTTCATGCTGCTGTTCAGTGATGTGTTTACTCATTTCTTCCCAAGATTATGGCTTTGCGCAGCAGCATCGATGGGAAACCGCCATTCTCCTGTGTTTTTACTGGAAGGGAGGTAGAGGAGTGAGAGCCAAACTCCACTGGGGGTTACAGATGTTTTGAGAGCGCAAGTAGATTTTCACAGCTTCCAAGTGCTGAACGGTCCTTGCTAAACATCTTTCTATGCGTAATGATTGAAAATTTTCAACGGGAATAATTTTCCAGTTGAAAGAATAAAAACAAAACAAAATTATTATGAGAAACAATGAAAATCCCTTTACACCTACAGATTTTGCTAGTCACTGTATCATTTGGGTGTTCTGAGCTATGGGTTAGGTGGGGGAACCTTCAGTCTCTGTACGCCGCTCAGCCTCTTTGAACCTCGCTGAGGGACACGAACGCCTGTCCCTGAAGGCCTGTCACTACCCGTGTAATACACGGGAAGGAAAAAACATTTCCATTTGCCGTTCTTACACTTAAAATTTACAGGTTCTTCTCTTTCCTGTGGCCCCTGCTCAAAGGCAAGTCTCAGAGGATGCTCTTTCTCAACCTAAGGTGAAATTTCTAAGAAACAGGTTACCTCTTTCAAAAAAAAAAAAAAAAAAACAGACACCACAGAAAACGTAAATAGCAGAAGTAACTCCAAGGCAGGACAGCACCTACTGGGCAACTGGTGTAGTAAGTCTGGGGAGGAAGGGAGCTGAGCTACGTGTACCGCACAGACTCTCTTTGTCCTCTGAGCGTTAGAACATTCAGAGAGCTCAGCCAGCATGTGGCAAGCTGGCATAAGGGGTGGGGGTGCTGGTCGAGGGAGGGAAAAAATGGTATTTGTTATAATATTGGTTCATGTCACATTTATGGGAATGGAACCAACCAACCAAACAACAACAACAAAAACAGTGGCTGGGTGTCATGCATGTGGCTCCTGAGTGGCAGCATCCCCTGGAGATGTTTCTGCATGATCCTGCTCTGCCGGGGAAGCGGGTCCAACCACAGAATGCCATCACCACTCAATCTCCTTGGCTTGTGAGCCGTGGGCCTGGGCATCCCAACAAAGGACACTTCAGAGAGTCTCACTGGAACAATAAGTTTCCATGTGTCCAGATGACATCACCCTCAGGAAGCCCGAAGGAAAGGCATGGGCAGGAGGGGGGGCTAGTCCAAAGACTTGTTTCATTTCCAGCAGGAGCCTCAAATTAGCCTTTTTTCAAGGCTTTAAAAAGAAGAGCATCGAAATAATAAGCAGGGGGTTGGGTGGCGCTTTCAGGGAACACTACGCTGTTTTTATAAATAACTCAAAGAATGCTGTCCTTTAGATTTTCTTGGCTGCGGATACTAGTGTAGGAAGTAAATAGGGATGGAGAGCAACATCATCTTGCTGTGAATATAGAAATTCCAAACAGGATTTAGGTGAGAAAAACTGTCTATGCCCAGAGAGATGAGCTTCTCATCCTTGATGTGTCTGCTAAGATATACAATCTGGGAACCGTGAGTGGAGCAGCAGGACTGATGCTGTTGTAAAATCATGACTCGGGATTCAAGTCCCAAAAGACTTGTAACTGAGTGATAAGAACACTTGATCACGGGAAGCAAATCATTAGAAATCTGTGTACAGAGGTGAGAATCTATATTCTGAGCTTAAGGAATTATAATAAGGTTCCGTTTTGCCTATTATCAATATATTTCCCAGTTACTGTTCTCGAGATTCCACATTTGTGTTTTAAAGAAAACAACCGAATTCCAAACTGTCAGCAGGAAATCTTAGGTTAAGTACCCTATTTTATTCTGTGACGTGGAATAAACTTGACTAGTGGGAGAATAAGGAACTAGATAAAAGTGAAGAAGGGGGAGAAGGAGGAAGGAGTGTAGTTATCTACTTGCATATCTTAGGAAATTCTTCCAAAGAAAAAAAATGATGTAAAATTTGTGTTTTCTTGAATCTGGCATCCTGAACCTCTTTTCTATAAGAAACACCAAGTAAAAAGGCTTAAAATAGCTGATTCTTTTAAAATACATTTATTCTCAAGAGGATTTTTCCTTTTCCACTATAAACAAAATTCAGTAATTGCCCTGGACCTTATATAATTTCCCTGGTACATTATAACTCAGCCGTATGAACACAGACTAGTTTAAAAAGGCCTTGAACCTAATCCAATTACACACCTCCCTCCCTGCTTTGTGTCTTTTAATTGTTAACACAGGGAACTTAATTTATTGACCTAAAATTTGGCTCGGACAGAATATTTTTAGTTGGAAATGGTCAGATACCACTTGAGAATTCATTTTGCTCTTAAATGAGAATAATAATGGATTTGAAGAAAATAACTGGCTGAACGAAGAGATACCAGTTGCAGCCCCACGTTTGATGCTAAATTGTTTCCAGAAATGAAATGACTTTTCCCCGGAGGCCTTCATGGGTGGAGACAGAGACTTCATGGGAGAAACATGTTCTTGGCAAATGTCATGAAAAGTGTAGCTTCACGCCACAATTTGTTAACATTTATGCTCAGAATAGTAAACCACTCCTTCCAACAAGTTGAATTTGGCAGAAATCCTATAAAAAAAAAAAAGTTAGGTCAGAGAGCCCCGCTCAGGAACACAAACAGAAAGAGATATGTGAAGTTTCCCTCTGAGGGAATATAAACTGCCCCCCAGCCATGACTGTGTCCGTGAACGCCCTCTCATCTGCATCTCGGGAAAATACCCGTGCAGGCTCCACTGGAGAGTAGACAAGGGAGTTACAACATTGCAGCCTGCATTATTAGCAATGTCTTATGACATCCCAAGCACCTAGTACTGTATGGGGGGAGGAGTATGTCAACTCATCCAAGGTGGAGAATATATACTCTTCCTACCAAGAACCGCTGACCAATCTGATAAGAAATCAGTTGAATTCCAAAAACTAGTAATGGAATGAACAAACGCTATTGACTAATTATATAGAGAGGATGGAAAAAAACAACAAAAACAACAAAAACCAAAAACCAACAGGTTCTTGAACAGTTAACTCGCTCTGTAAAGGAGAGCAGAGGATATAGCTCTGAACTACATTTTTAATATCATGTTAAGACTAATCAAGGGAGGTCAAGGTACAACAAACAGAGCGGAGGGGGTGGTGCTCTGAGGAGGAAGATATTCAGAAGGCTAAAGACTGGTATAAGCCAAGGAAGGGAAAGAAGGAGGTCAGCGCTCTCCAACACAGACGTCAGCCCTCCCACCCCACCCGGGCCACCATATTCTCCCTTCCAGAATGGCTGAGTCATAACCATTTTAACCACGAGAACAAATCAGAAGAGGGAGCCCGCCCAATATATGCGTATTGTGTATAGGGAACAAAACAAAACTAAAACTAAACAAATCAAATCTCAATATGCACTAGAAGCCTCACCCGAGAAATGCAGCGGGTTCTCCTGGGGGGCGGGAGCTGTCGTGGGATTGGGATGAGGTCGGCGCTCAGTGCTCACGCAGCCTGCCCTTCTGACATTACAGCCCTGACAAGTGCACCATAGCTCTCAAGGAATCCTCTCATTAGTTTTTCACCGCTCTGATGTGTTAAGATAACTTATGATTATGGTTTATTTTGCAATCTCAAATCATAGAGGGTAATAATGTGAGTCTTCCAGGGATGATTTTCTGCTATGTTTTTGCTAAATCACTTTTATCATCTTTTTAAAATTTCGAGTCATTTTTAAGTGGATTCACCTGCAAGGTCCCATGTCATATGTGATTTTCATCTCACCTGGTTGTCACCCCACCCTCCTTCCCCTAACGTAGGGGAGCCTGAGTTCCAGGGTTTAGGGGAGAGGGTCATGTCCTCAGCTTCCCAATCCTCCAACCACCTTGACCCAGGGAGTGTGGGGAGGGAGGGTGCATTACCTGCCAGAGCTTCTGTGACAAAGCACTGCAAACCAAGCTACTTTACAGAAGCGTACTCCCAGTTCTGCAGGCTGGAAGTCAGGGTGTTGGCAGGACTGGTTCCTTCCGAGGCCTCTGTCCTCGGCATATAGATGACAGTGTTTTCCCTGTGTCCTCACTTGGTCTCCCTCTGTGTATATATTTGTGTTTACATTTCCTCTTCTTGATAGTTCACCAGCCATATTGGATTAGGAGCCACCCTAATGGCTTCATTTTAACTTGTTTATCTCTGTAAAGACGTACAAGGAAGGAAAGACATCCCCTCTGCCCTCCTAGGTTCCATAGCTGGGTCTATAAAATATACTGACAATAGGCAGATTAATAGCAGAAAGATATACACATTTATTAATTTTTAATATTATGTGCACGGGGGCATCACAGGACAAAAAGTAAACACCCCAAAAGGCCGTGAGATCCGAGAGCTCATATACCATCCTAGTAGGGGACAGAAGGGTATAGAGGCATCTCAGGGGGAAGTGAATGGGTTAGGGGAGATAGCTGGGTCCACAGAGGAACAGATGGGAGAGGGACAGTTTGTGACAGTTTGCATGTGGGGTTGACTTCTCAGTTCCTCTCCTGGGACAAGAGTCAGTCTTCCTGGTTGGTGAAGCTCCTGGTGAAGAGACTGAGGACATTGAGGTCCTTTTGGAGGATCTGTCTTCAGGCAGATGAGGGGAGTTCAGAGAAAGCCTTTCCCTGCACCTGCTGTGCTTCAAGTGCTTTCCGCTCAAATAACCAGTATGCCATGGCCACGCATTTGAGGTGGCACGTCCTGGGCTCCCTCGGACACTATCTCCAAACACAGTCACAATTTGAGCTACTAGAGGTTAGGATTTCAACATGATTTTAGAGGGGGACACAATTCAGCCCATAACAGGAGTCATGAGATATGTGCCCCCCACCCCAACTTCTTTTCAGAAGAAAATTTAATTGTAGTAAACACTTAACATGAGATCTACCCTCTTAATAAATTGTAAGTGTACAACACACTGTCGTTGAGTGTAGGTACACTGTTACATAGCAGATCGCTAGAGCTTTTTCATCTTACTTGAAACATTTGCCTATTGATTAATAACTCCTCATTGCCCCCTCCCCAGCCCCTGTCAACCACCATTTCCATCTTTGATTTTATGAATCTATTTGAAAATTATCTCCTATAAGTGGAGTCATGCAGAATCTGTCCTTCTGTGTCTGGCTCATCTCACTTAGCACAACGTCCTCAACATTCGTCTGTGTTGTCTAGTAGAACTGTAGAACTCCCTTCTGTTTGGAAGCTGATAGTACTCCATTTGTGTGGATACACCACATTTTCTTTATCCACGCATCAGCCTAACTCTTGTGTTAAGACTCGAAAGGTGCTTGTTTAGAGGAGGAAAGGCAAACGTCTCTTTACTTAACTGCCCACTGCGGAGTCTCCTCTCTCTTGCTTGTTATCCCCACTATAGCACTGATGGACCAGCAAGGGTCTTCGTGTGAATCGGCTGCAGGACCCCATGGCTGGATCCAGCCTGTCTTCTTGCACCCTCCTTGCGGGCACAGCCCATCACTGCTCAGTAGCTGTGGGCCCTGCACATTTCAGGGCCTCTGGGAGCAATGCCAGCAAGACAATGCAAGTGTGGACCAGCAGGGATGCCACAGGCCCCTGCCACAACATAGTGGGTGCCCAGCTGCAGGTCGGCCTCCCCAGCCCAGCTCTGACCGTTCCCTTTCTCAGGTACAGACAGGTCGACCCGGCTGCTGGCTATCGGCTGTCCAGGGAGAAAATGCCCACCTTTTCTATCGAAGAGTCTAGAAGCCCCTCTCCCTTGCTATAGCGAAGCAAGAAAAGCACTCACTTCCTGCTAACTCTTTATGGCAAAAGACCTACAACAAAGATCCCTGCTCCCCTCTCCTTTTATAAAATGGACCTTGGGGTGACTATTGGGCACAGGAGGCTGGCTCATTCTCAAGAGGTTTGTGGACCTACTCATAGAGGACTTCCGTTAGGATGTGGGATTCTTAACGCTTCCCAGACTGCCCAGCTTCAGGTCCTAGCCATCAACTCCAGAGGAACAAGGAGGGTCCCGCTCAGTTTTGTATTACAAAGAGTTTTGGAAATATCCTAAGAGCACTTTCTCAAATTTATCCTGGCACTCGCAAAGCACACTACAGGCTTCTATGTTCTCAGCAAAGACACTGGATTCTTTTATTAAAATGAGAGCTTTATGATGGACAGAACTGGGAAGAAATAGCACACAGAGGTATCCAAATTCTTTCTCAAATTAACCTTTCCCTCGGGGACCAACATGGCAGTTGCAGTAGGAATGACAACCAGAAGAAAGCGGGACACAATGTGACATCCAGAAGGACACAGAAGTTCTTTGCTGAGAAAAGATGTCCAGAAATCTCTTCTTTTAAGATCATGGAGTCATGTAGGTTGTTACATTTGAGTGAAATGTCTCCATTCCTTGAAAATCTCCTGTTCCTAAAACACAGCCTCTTAGCTTGGATTTGGACATTACTGGTAAGAAACACTTAACTGAGTATTTTTGAAACTCCAACTATACTTTCCTTATCTACTAATAAGATGTTTTGACATAGTCTAAAGTTACATTTAATAATATTTTTGGTCTTTTCTAGTTTTAAATGTAGGAATTCAGGCTCATTATAAAAGATGACAAAGTTTTCACAACTGCTATATTCTGCATTGTTAAATAATTTTCAAAACGTTTGTATAATCTATCCCCAAACTAGAACTTCTCAATCTGCATTCGTATAAATGAGTCACTGGAAAGTACTACAGCTTAGGAACTAAAACAGATTTGACCATGGGCTTCTTTTACAGTGAAATAATATTTTAATGTTAAAAAAAAACTATTTTAAATATCTTGTTAACACCACTTTTAACATTATAATAACATGAAACACCGTTTAAGAAACAGTGCCATGAACTATATTCAATCTATATGGTGAAGACAAGATAGTTCATAATTGGAAAGACAGCCAATGTTTTCTGAACACATTTGCATGGTTTTCAAGAATAATTGTCACCGAAGTCTTGATGTTGTTCTTTTTTTTTTTTTTTTTGAGGTAAATATATAAATATCTGTAAAAGTACACAGTTTCATATATTATATGTTCTAGTTTTTTCAGGCTGAAACTATTGTTCAAAACATTTGGTAATGTGAAAGGAAAACTCTATTCTTCAAAAGGTCAGCAGTTTCCCACAGGAGGGGGAGAGGGTCGATCAGTCAAACAAATAGCAGGCTTTTCTGTAATGCGTGTTTTTATGGTAACTGATTTTGTTGTAGTGAGTTATGCAAATGATTCAAATGATCTTCTAAAGGACACTGATCCTTTCCTTAAAAGAGTTACCTACCCATTGTTTCACACAGAAAAATTTACTGATGCTTCAAAAAAATTAACTATAATTATAATACTAAAAGCAGTTATATGCATTTTATACAAATATATAAGCTAGATTTTCACAAATATTTATAAGAATTTATGAAAATACCACATGCAGTAATTAAGGATTTTAAAATAAAATTTTGGCAGGCTTTGCTTGAATAACAAGTTGATATATGTAAATATACGCTATCTGTTCATCCAATTGCTTTGGTATCATATTTTAAAATGGAGTATTTATTTCCATGGTGTCCATAGCATGTTGAGTGCACTTGGTAGCTCATGTCCATGCATTTATTAGAATATAGGGCTGCATGTCGACCAAGTGTTCACTATCACCTGTAGCTTACCCATTGACTTGGCTTGACCAAACCAAGGAGGCATCTCTCCTCCCCACAGGGCCCTGAACTTTGGGTAGCTTGCAAGCACGAGCAAATACTAAGGGCAAAGAATTCCCCCTCAACTGCTTATCCTGAGAGTCTGGAACCAACTGACCACAGAAAGATTTCTAATGAAACCGCCCAATCGCACTGTCTGTTGTCCACATCACCTCGCCGCCCTTCCAAGTCTTATATCCCTCCTTACTCTCCCTAAAACAGACCCCTGTTTGATTTTGAGATGCTTGCAGATTGATGTGCTCTCCCTATTTCAATAGACTTTTCTAATATGTCTCTCTTCACTTAAGTCTAGATTTCTCTTAACCTGACGTCACACACACATACCTTTTAACTGCAAGTAAGAGTGTATTTGACATGTTTATTAAGTGATTCTTAGGTGGCCTGTGAGGTGTTAGATGAAGTATGAGAAAATGTCACAAGTAATTTATTAAAAAAAAAAAATGCACAAAACATTGAAGGAGGCAGTCCAGAGTGGTTAATAACAGCTTTCTAGAAGAGTTTGGACACATAGTCAGCCGTAGAGAATGTACAACTTGGCTACTTTGGTAAATAAATGGGATTGTGATTGAGCCAGAGCCCCAAAATAATGTCTGAAAATGAATAAACAAACAAAGCGTGGAGCTTCTTCTGAAAGGAATAAAGGAGAACAGCGTCCATATTTAATAGATTGGTGCCTTCCCTCATTTCTTACGTATTTAGTATTTGTTATACACTTGGCACTTCACAGGAATCCAAGACCAGATGATGGTTTGAATTCGACCCAAACCATTTTCTCTTCCCATGTTATTTTACTGAACTGGCTGACGTGATAACCCTGAATTGGGAATTTTTTATTTGTGACCCTGACTTTGATAAGCATCCGAAGATATCACAAGAAACCAGTAGGTTTTAATATGGACAAGGAGAAGGGGAAATATGAACCTGTGAGACTAAACTGTAAGCCCTTTCCCATGTATGGAGCCTGTGCTCTGTGCCAAGTTCTCGACAATGTGATCACTTCCACTGACACTCATCAGATACGGAAGATCAAACCAAGATGCCATCCCCAACACTGACTCATGTTCTCGGCAGATCCTGGCTTATTTTCCTAAAAGTGGGAGGGGAGGATGAGGGGCTCTGGTATGGGCACAGGCCCTAGATGGGAATGAAGTAGTCATTCACTGAGTACGAGAAAGAGCCAGACCCTGAGACCAGTGGGGATGCTCTGCAAGAGGGGACAGAACTCAGTGGACAGCAATCAGGTGGTCGTTCCACTGGCTTCAGCTCCCCAAATTGCTGTCTTGAATAAGTTCCTCTTCCTTGAAATCAAAAGACCTCACTGTACACCTAAATAGCTTATTCCAACCTGCCGTATCCTTGTGATATAAGAAACACAAGGTGCTCATTGCCAACGCTGACTCTGATTTAAAGATCAAAGAAAATGTAAGATGAAGAGGATGTTTCTGTCCTAAGAAAACAGAAGCAGAGAGAATTAAGGCAGACAGTAATTGAGGGAAACTTGGACTGTACTTTTTGGCTTTTGCTTTTTTCTTCTGCCGTTCTTATTGACATGTTATCCAAAAGTAGTTCTGTTTGTCTAGCTGTTTGTAAATTTGAATCACAAGAATCAATCAAAGTCAGTTCCCTGTGCCAACCAATAGGGGAAGAAGGAATGGCTCATGCAAGATGGAATTTGACAACAACTTGGCATGCGGGAACTCGCGTGGAAGCTGTCTGGGCGGCTGTGTGTGGAAACCGTGATTGGACTAGCGCGGGACACAACAGCGTGGGCGTTGATCTGTGCCTTAGGAAAGCATGCCAATTGCACACCATCAGGTAGGAGACTCGAGATGAGGGTTTCTGATTTTGTAATGATAGCTGTTTAGGTGTCATTTCTCTAACTGTTCTTTTGGGGGATGCCAGCTGAGTCGTCGCCTCTGAGCAATCTCCTTAGGAATGACTTGAAGATCATCAGAACTTATCTGCGTTCATATAAATATGATCTTTCCAATATTACTGGGTGGGGCTCTTCCATTGGAATTTAGAAACTCAGTCATTATTTCAAGTAACTAAATCAAGCTGTCCCAACATAACTGTACACAGCTTTCCTGAAAACTTAATTTGTGGTGTATAGATAAATCATTACATATATAGAGTATCAGTTTTTGCTATTGTCTTCTAGCTACTTATGTTTATTGGTGTTTGTCCAGACTGGGTCATGTCCATTCCCCTCATTCACACCTGCATGTTGGAAAGGCTCATTCCCCAAAGCTGAAGGTGTCCTCTCTTGGTGGTAACAGGGCTCGGGCATGAGCACCATGGAAGGACTCACTCACCCTGTTTGCTCACCTGGCCTCTACTTACTAATTTTACTAACATATCAGGGTTTCTATCTTAAATGTAAGCCCTATAAGGCTATCTGTCTGTCTGTCTCTCTCTCTCTCTCTGATTTTGATGTTTTATTTTTGTTGTTGTTGCTGCTGCTATTTTTGGGGGTGGGGCGGGGGAGGGTTGCACCACATCATGAGCCAGAATACATTTGTCCCTTTATTTTCCACCAAGATGGGAGGTTTTATTTATTGGTCTCTTGGGTATGCTTATCATTCCAAACTGGAAGTTTGGGCACTGTGATCCAGCATCACTCGGAGAGCTTTTTTTAAACGGCCACACCCTAGACCAATTAAATCAGAAACGGTGGGAGCCAGGATGCTGTAAAAGCTGCCCTGGGGAATTATGAAGTGCAGCTGATGATAACCACTGGTGAGGGTCTAGCGGTGCCATCTGCAGATCCCCAGCCAGAGAGACAAAGAGACCCGCTCTAATTCACTTCCTCTTCTTACTTCAAAGCGGTTGTGACTACACTATGGGATCAAAGGGATTTCAAGCCCCTGGGGCCATGACTGCCAGAGGGCTCACAGCTCTGTGGGCCCAAAAGGCTTTGAAGTCCATGGTGGATTGCTAGGGCAGAGAGAAGGGGTCCATTGCAGACATCGAGGCCACAGTTTGCCAAAAAAGAACTGCTTCCCATGTACCTACACAGTGAGTCTGAGGTGGGAAGAAGACCATCACCACCACTTACACTTTAATCTTGGCTCTATTAAATGTTGCCCTTTATGATAAATGAATACTTAGTGTCTCCATATAAGTGGAGAATTACTTTCTTTTCAGCCCTTAATTAATATGTCATTAAAAGTTTATCTGAGGTAGTGGGAAAAGTTTTACGTGTTTGATTACAGAGAAAATAATGGGAAGATGAATTCATTGTCTATTAACATTCTCCCATTAATAGCTGACCTCCTATAGACATCAGGTCTCTGCAGAACATACCTTAATTCAAATATCCATTAACAACAGAAGAAAAGGGACACCTGGGTGGCTCAGTCGTTAAGCGTCTGCCTTCGGCTCAGGTCATGATCCCGGGGTCCTGGGATCGAGCCCCACGTCGGGCTCCCTGCTCCGCGGGAAGCCTGCTTCTCCCTCTCCCACTCCCCCTGCTTGTATGGGGGAGAGTCGTCGCCTCTGAGCAATCTCCTTAGGAATGACTTGAAGATCATCAGAACTTATCTGCGTTCATATAAATATGATCTTTCCAATATTACTGGGGTGGGGCTCTTCCATTGGAATTTAGAAACTCAGTCATTATTTCAATGACTCTCTCACTATGTATCTCTCTGTCAAATAAATAAATAAAATCTTAAAAAAAATTTATAAAAAAAAGAATTCTGTTAAAAAA